>NC_091465.1:9946688-10546688 GCF_027789765.1 Dendropsophus ebraccatus
CACACACACACACACACGGGGCTCATACACTGTATATACACACACGGGGCTCATACACTATATATACACACACACACGGGGCTCATACACTGTATATACACACACACACACAGGGCTCATACACTGTATATACACACACACGGGGCTCATACACTGTATATACACACACACACACACGGGGCTCATACACTGTATATACACACACACACAGGGCTCATACACTGTATATACACACACACACAGGGCTCATACACTGTATATATACACACACACAGGGCTCATACACTGTATATACACACACACACACACACACACGGGGCTCATACACTGTATATACACACACACACGGGGCTCATACACTGTATATACACACACGGGGCTCATACACTGTATATACACACACGGGGCTCATACACTGTATATACACACACGGGGCTCATACACTGTATATACACACACACACACACGGGGCTCATACACTGTATATACACACACAGGAATCATCCATTACACACAGTCCATCACCGGCCTCAGGGCACGGGGCTCCCGGTGTTACGGGCGGGCGCTCTCCTCTTCCCCGGATGCGGAGACAATGGAGCAGCCCGCGGGCACAGGCCGGCTCCTCGGCCTCACTCACCGATTCCCGGAGCTGCTCTTCAGTCCAGCCCGTGTGGCGGCTCCTCCTCGGCCGGTCCCGGTGTGCTCGCTCCGGCCTGTGAGCGGGGATGTGAGGCGGCCTCTCTCAGCCACAGCCTGGGAGTCACCGGCGGCAGCGGAGGAGGAGGAGGGAGCGAGGGGCGGAGCGAGGAAGAGGGAGGAGCCGGGAGACGGCGGCCTGGACCTAGGCCCCGCCCTCAAGCCTGCCCGTTATCATCGAGCTGATGCGTATGATCCGTCAGTTACCCATAGCAACCAATCAGAACGCAGCTTTCGCTTCTCTACAGCGAGCTACAAAATGAAACATTTTTGATTGGTTGCTATGGGCAACGGCGCAACTACCAATTGGAGTGCTGCTTATTGGGGAATTCTGACTGTGACTGCCAATGGGAATAATGGCCAATGGGAATACTGTTTATGGGGGCACCCTGTCACTGCCAATGGGAATACGGTTTATGGGGGCACCCTGTCACTGCCAATGGGAATACTGTTTATGGGGGCACCCTGTCACTGCCAATGGGAATACTGTTTATGGGGCACCCTGTCACTGCCAATGGGAATACGGTTTATGGGGGCACCCTGTCACTGCCAATGGGAATACGGTTTATGGGGGCACCCTGTCACTGCCAATGAGATGATGATGATGATGATCATTATTAT
Source organism: Dendropsophus ebraccatus (assembly GCF_027789765.1). Taxonomy (NCBI): domain Eukaryota; kingdom Metazoa; phylum Chordata; class Amphibia; order Anura; family Hylidae; genus Dendropsophus; species Dendropsophus ebraccatus. The sequence goes on from NC_091465.1 coordinate 9,948,006, forward strand.
AGACCTGAAATACTAAATGGCCACATCCTGTGTCAATAAAACTGGTTGCCATTGTTATTCGCCTTTATCATGGTCATTGGTTGAATGTGAGGAATTAGGCCGAACCAGCCAACCTGCGGTCCTCCAGCTGTTCCATAACTACATCTCCCAGCATGCCCTGATGGCCCTCGGCCACTCCGGCCAGTCATCTTAGGGGTTTCCACTATGTAGTGGTTAGTACCTATCAAAAGTGTCCAACGAAGGGCAACTGGTGACCAGGGACAGGGTCATGGGGGCCCAAGGCTCATTGATTGGCTTGTGAAGGCTAGCCTGGCTGGTCTGATCCCACAGAAGAGCTGCTGTAAAGCAAACTGCTGAAAAACTTCCAGCTGGCTATGATAGAAAGGAGTCAGATCACACAGGACATGGCAGCTCGCTGTGTATGGGGCCCTGCAGACCGGTCATGTGACTCCTATCCACCCTCTATAGTGTCTACAATGGGCATCAGGACTAGAGCAACGGAAGAAGGCGTCTAGTTTGATGGGTCACGTTCTCCATTAAGTGGATGGCCGGGTGCGTGTGCATCACTTCCCCGAGGAAGAGATGGCATCAGGATGAAGTATGGGAAGAAGACAAGATGGCGGCCGGGGCAGTGTGATGGACAATGTTCTGCTGGAGACCTTGTGTCCTGGCATCATGTGAATGTACACATCATAGTACACACCAAGTCCCCCCTTCATGGCAGCAGGACCCCCAAATCAGAGCGGTCAGTAAGATAATGCCCCTAGGGCTGCACTACAGACCTTGTTCAGGACTGAGGAACATTACAAAGGGATCAAGATGGTGACCCGTCCTCCAGATTCCTCAGATCTCCGTCTGATTGATCATGATCTGTGGGATCCATGGAGGCCGCACCTCACAGGATGTACTGCTGATAACACAGCGGACATCACAGGGATATGGGGCTCGGACCTCGGGAAGGGGGACATCGCAGGGATATGTGGCTCTGACCTCGGGGAGGGGGACATTACAGGGATGTGGGGCTCGGACCTAGGAGCGGGTGACATCACAGGGATGTAGGGTTCAGGTCTCAAGTGGTCTTATTGTTATGGCTGGTTGGGGTATAGCTCCCACATTCTATGAGTACCCTCCAGTATATCTTTTATGTCTTTCTGTTGCTGCTAATTTCACATCATAATATTTTTGCACATAATTAGATATAGGGGGGCACAGAATACACTAGGGGGGCTCACATTTCACCTTGGCGCTGTGGGCCTATTCTTTATTCTCGCCCAGAACATGCTGTAAATGCGGCGTCTCGCCTTTGTAGCTTCTATTTGATGCCGCCTGGATTGGAATATGCGCAGGTCGCCCTCACGGCTGTCACTCAGATCTTAAGAAGGTCACTTTGATTTTAGCGAACATTCGCTGGAAGACGCCACATGGGAATACCAATTTATACGCGGCAGGGTCTCAGTGACAAGAATAGGTGGCGGTTCTGCGACTAATTACAGCCGGCGCTGAGGCTGCCGCGCTCCCTGTGATGGATAATTTAGATGCGGATGTGCCGAGGGTTTCTTCCCGACACATTCAGCTCAGAATATCCTGTAAGGTTTTATAACAATAGATCTCATCTCACAAGGAGAATGAGCACAATATTGAGCTCCATATCCCCCCCCCCCCCCGTCTCCAGGATTTAGGGTACGTCCGTACGTGATGTATCCACAACAGTTACAAGGATCCCAAAAATTCCAGAAAAAAAGGGTTCGCTCTAAAGGGGCTGTAGCATGAAACAAAGATGTTAGACCTGTACCGCAATTGCTGATCTTTGACTGCGGGCACATTTAGGACCCGTTGTTTTGGATGGCCTCATTTATTCACACATCCACAATAATTGTGGATCACATCCTTGTGAAGGCCGCAATTGTGGCAGCAATAGTGTACCACGGGCCGCACCCGCCCTCCAGGCCCTGTCACGGTAATGGATGCCACAGCCCGTGTGCCAGGGCTCTGCACCATCCTCCTTTCGGCCCCTTGGGGCAGCTTACCTCTTTCCACTCCGGGTCCGTCTCTCTCTAGCCAGTTCTCACAGATTTTAAGGGACAGTGTACCCCTAATTGTCTGCAGCCTGTGCCTATTTTAGTTCAGCCCTATCAAGAACTATGGTCCAAGTCTGTTCCTTGACCTATTACCTGTGAGTCCTGCCCATGAACCCTGCCATGTTCCTGCCTGTCTTGCTGCTGACCTGTCTACGTTGCCTTCTACTGCACCTCACCAGCCACCGCTGGAAAGCCAAACCCAGTGCAGCAAAAGAAAAACCGGTGCGGTTCCGAAACGCGTTGAGTCTCCACAATAAAATATATATTTTTATTACTCACTGTGCCTCGATCTCAAGTTGGACCTGCGCCCCATAATCCGTGTAGTCTGGAGTTGGAGGTTGTTTGCATCATTAAACCCAGTGCAGCGACCTTGGGGTCACCTGCCGCAGCAAACACATCCTGCCTTTTGGCGGGCTCTGGCAAAGACCAGCAGTTCCTTAGACTCTGCTTCCTGGTGCGGTTTCCACCATCACTAGCAGCAGTCCAGTGAATCCATGACTCCAAGCGTTACAAATAGAAGTCAATGGGATCCTCCTCCTGGCAGCCATTTTAACCAGTAGATAGCTGCAAGAGGCAAGAGAAAAAGGCTGCCAAGTAGAGATGAGCGAACCTCAAGCATGTTTGAGTTCATCCGAACCTGAGAGTTCGGGATTTAATTAGCTGGGGCTGCTGAACTTGGATAAAGCTCTAAGGTTGTCTGGAAAACATGGATACAGCCAATGACTATATCCATGTTTTCCACATAGCCTTAGGGCTTTACCCAACTTCAGCAGCCACCGCTAATCAAATGCCGAACTCTCGGGTTCGGATTAACTCAAACATGCTTGGGGTTCGCTCATCTCTAACGCCAAGCAATCATATGACCTTTTTTAGGGGTGGGGAAAGCTAGACCATCTTTTTTTAACTAGTTTAAAGTTATTAACTAGCACTTTACAAATTGTGCAGATCCGCAGCAAAAAAGGGGACAATACGGATTGAAATATAGTCCACAAAAACATACATATAAATGCAAAAACATATGCATGTGTTGTCCCCTAAGTGAAGACCAGTACTTCCTGGAGATTGTAGTTGAACTGAGCATGTGTGACCACCTCAATGGGTCCTAACTAGAGAAGAGCACAACTGGAGCCGACTGGAGTCCAATTGTTCTGTATTTGATTAGCGGTGGCAGAAGAAGTTGGATGCAGATCTATGGTCTTTTTAACGATTAACAACTAACGATAAACGGTCGCCAACTAGAGTATTTATCGTTAAACTGAAATCGTTCACCATATTACACAGAACAATGGTCGTTAGATACGATCATTATTACGATCGTTGTTGCGATCGTTTATTCCTTCTGATCTCAGGAGAACAATGGGCAATGTGCTATTACACTGAACGATAAGTGAAAAAATGCCGTACCTAAGCGAAGGAACGTGGAATTACAGCGAACGATTAGCAAGCGATTAACGATAATTTTAAGTTAAGATCTAAATCAACGACATATGAACGATTTTTCGATTGTTGCCTGCAATTACACAGAACAATTATCGTTTAAATTCAAACGATATAACGATTTTCACACGATAATCGTCCAGTGTAATAGGGCCCTAAGGCAGGGGTCCCCAACCTATTGCACAGGAGACACAAAGGATGAAGATATGTCTTTTACCATTCCGGTGCAGTTAGCCATGTTCTCCACGGTTCGGCGTTAGGATGTTAGGAGCAGGGGGGGAGGGCCTGCCTGCCCCTATATTGCCCCCTATAGCTGCACGGGAATGGCCCCAAGGACGAAGGTAAGACACATACCATACTCCTCGGCATCTCCCGTGCAATAGGGACATATCAGCAGGGTAGATTTGTGTAACCCGCTGATAGTTTCCCTTTAATACACAGTTTCCTAATATGTAATATAGTGTAAGTTACACGAAGGTGAACCAATGGCTATAAGACAAGCGGAGGTGTATAGGGAATAGTCCAGACAATTCAGCGGTACTGGGCATCCATCTGGCAGATTCTCTGTGCGTGTAGGAGACACGTTTTAGTGATTTATCCTCTGTGACCTGCACATGTACAGATGGCATAAGCCAAATGACTCCTGACAGCGAGATATTGGCTGCACTCTCCGGGGAGGTATAAACATGAGTGTTAGAAAAACACCTGACATATACGTCAATGTATCTATAGACCCCCATCCCCGTAAAAAGGCCAAAAGACTAGTTTTGGCCTCCATTAGGGTGATATCAATGGGAGTTAAGGGGATAATCCAGTTAAATTGTGTCCTCTGTTAAAGCAACTGGTGCCAGAAAGTTAGATAGATTTGTAATTTACTTCTATATCACTCTAAATTTCAATTCTTCTAGTACTTAGCAGCTTCTGTATGTCCTGCAGATAGTGGCGTATTCTCTCCAGTCTGACATAGTTCTGTCTGCTGCCACCTCTGTCCATGTCACGAACTGTCCAGAGCAGCAGCAAATCCCCATAGAAAACCTCTCCTGCTCTTGCGACTGGAAAGAATACACGACTTCCTGCAGGACATACAGCAGCTGATAAGTACTGGAATACTGGAGATTTTTTAATAGAAGTCAATTACAAATCTGTATATATTTCTGACACTGGTTGATCTGAAGAAAAGAAAAAAAAAATTTTTGCTGGAGTATCCTTTTCGTATAGGATAGCACCCCACAGGTATAAATTACAACACAGCCCCATTCAAGTGTGTGTTTGAAGAAGCCTCCTTTGTCCTCAGTATCAGTGGGGATCCCGGGGTATCAGACACTGATGCCATACCCAAATGATGTCACCAGTGTCATGGGTGGGAAGACCCCTTTAGAGGACAGGTCTCATATAACAAATGGATCATGGTGGTTCCAGGTGGTAGCACCCCCAAACTCTGCCATTATCCCCAATGCAGCATTATACTAATATACACTCACCGGCCACTTTATTAGGTACACCTGTCCAACTGCACGTTACCACTTAATTTCTAATCAGCCAATCACATGGCGGCAACTCAGTGCATTTAGGCATGTAGACATGGTCAAGACAATCTCCTGCAGTTCAAACCGAGCATCAGTATGAGGAAGAAAGGTGATTTGAGTGCCTTTGAACGTGGCATGGTTGTTGGTGCCAGAAGGGCTGGTCTGAGTATTTCAGAAACTGCTGATCTACTGGGATTTTCACGCACAACCATCTCTAGGGTTTACAGAGAATGGTCCGAAAAAGAAAAACCATCCAGTGAGCGGCAGTTCTGTGGGCGGAAATGCCTTGTTGATGCCAGAGGTCAGAGGAGAATGGGCAGACTGGTTCCAGCTGATAGAAAGGCAACAGTGACTCAAATAGCCAACCGTTACAACCAAGGTAGGCAGAAGAGCATCTCTGAACGCACAGTACCTCCAACTTTGAGGCAGATGGGCTACAGCAGCAGAAGACCACACCGAGTGCCACTCCTCTCAGCTAAGAACAGGAAACTGAGGCTACAATTTGCACAAGCTCATCGAAATAGGACAGTAGAAGATTGGAAAAACGTTGCCTGGTCTGATGAGTCTCGATTTCTGCTGCGACATTCGGATGGTAGGGTCAGAATTTGGCGTCAACATGAAAGCATGGATCCATCCTGCCTTGTATCAATGGTTCAGACTGGTGGTGGTGGTGTCATGGTGTGGGGAATATTTTCTTGGCACTCTTTGGGCCCCTTAGTACCAATTGAGCATCGTTGCAACGCCACAGCCTACCTGAGTATTGTTGCTGACCATGTCCATCCCTTTATGACCACAATGGACCCAACATCTGATGGCTACTTTCAGCAGGATAATGCGCCATGTCATAAAGCTAGAATCATCTCAGACTGGTTTCTTGAACATGACAATGAGGTCACTGTACTCCAATGGCCTCCACAGTCACCAGATCTCAATCCAATAGAGCATCTTTGGGATGTGGTGGAACGGGAGATTGGCATCATGGATGTGCAGCCGACAAATCTGCGGCAACTGTGTGATGCCATCCTGTCAATATGGACCAAAAACTCTGAGGAAGCTTCCAGCACCTTGTTGTATCTATGCCACCAAGAATTGAGGCAGTTCTGAAGGCAAAAGGGGGTCCAACCCGTTACTAGCATGGTGTACCTAATAAAGTGGCCGGTGAGTGTATTAGTAAAGTGTTATGATGTGGTTTCCCGATATATATTGCCCAGGATCATCATCGGTAATTCACGCCATATATTATATAGGCCACGCTTAAGCTGCTATATTTAGTTGCCGACCACCACTCAACAATTTGGGATTGTTCCAGCATCTGGTAATATTATCATGATAATGTTACCTTGTCCTGGACCTGATACTAAAGGGAGCCTGTCAGCATGCTGAGCATAGGGAAAAGGCTGGTGGTGGTGGGAGGGTTAGGGGGATCTGTACCTCATGAGTACCCCGGACCCCAGGCTCACAGCACGCTGCAGCTAATACACAGCTAGATCAGCTTTGGCTGTCCATGCATGATAGAAATTGTAGATATGTAGTCAAAACATTGGAAACTAATGTAAAATAATGGGACAAACAAAACATATCTATTCTAAGATCATAAGGGAAATACTAATAGGGACGACTAGATGGAGCAAGTGGACTTTTTCTTCTATGTTTCCATGTTTATTCTAAAAACAAAACAAAACACAGTAATCATTGAACTCAAGGAGAACAGCAAAAAAAAAAAAAAACTCCAATGGAGTACTCAATCAAGAGTCTCCACTGATGCCCCCAAAAATCCAAATATGTAAAACAAGAGTCCGTGAAGTCTCGGTTGCGAGTCTCAAAACACAGGATAGCCAGATATCTCTAGCCTGTTGCCATGGGGTGCCTCCATGATGGGGAGGCACTTACTAGTCATTGCTCCCACTAGCCAGAAACCTACTCCACACTGATGAGGGGCAAAAACCCTGAAACAGCTGTCTGTGGATGGATACCTTGCTTAGGTGGTTTTCTTAATTGGAGACATTCCTTGGCTTGGTTGTTCCTTCCGAAGGAAGGTCTGGCTAGATCACTGACGTCGAGACACGTGATGGTGTCTCTGCAGTGTTCTTTTGCATATCCATGATGGGGAGAGCACCACACCACCCTGATAAATAGCCCCTAAAGTCCCACTCGGTTGCGAGTATTGGAACATAAATAGGGAAATACCAGGGTGGCCCCTTTTTGTCAATGTCTTACTCAAGGTACGAGTATTGCGATCATGACAAGGGCTTGCCAAGGCAGGCGTCCATCCACAGACAGCCGTTTCGGGGTATTTGCCCCACGTCAGTGTGGAGTAGGATTCTGGCTAGTTGGGGCAATGACAAATCAACCAACAAAACACAGTAATCACTGAACTCAAGGAGAACAGCGAAAAAAAACTCCAATGGAGTACTCAATCAAGAGTCTCCACTGATGCCCCCCATCATGGAGGCACCCCGTGGCAACAGGCTAGAGATATCTGGCTATCCCGTGTTTTGAGACTCGCAACCGAGACTCCACGGACTCTTGTTTTGCATGTTTATTCTAAGGGCAGCGCTATATCACAAGTTTCTAAGTGCTGGATAACCCTTTAAAGTCAATAGAGCCCATGCCCGTCTGATGTATACTCCAGCATCCGTAAAAGCAAAATCAAGCCACACAATTGTGATGTGAACGCAGTCTAAAAATAAAAGTTGACGTGCAAAGTGTCTCGGCTTCTACATGGGAGTGTGGCTTAAAGTGCAAAAAAGCGTGGCAAAATGTTGGTGCAAAGCGAAGGTGTAAACCAATAGGCAGTATACAGTAAGATAAATGTGTCTAACAAGTCGAGTGTGAGGTGCCATGATAGAGCTGTGGCGGCTCCAGACTCTCTGCTCTGATGATGGAGACATCGCTGGATTTATTAGTTCTTGCAAAAGAAAAATGTCGACAAATGCCCCAACAAATCACAGCGAGTCATCTCCAATTTCATCCATGACAAACCCCTAATCCTATACCAGGCCGGACACTGCAGACCCCATCCTGATCCCGATATTAGGAATATCTTCACACCCTAACAAAACCCCGCAGCTGACTACCCCGGGGGCTTAAAATACATCTTCATTACAACTCCTGAGCGGAGTCATGCCAAGAGTAACCTAATCCAACAGAGACTGGGGAAGTCAGAGCGCTGACCCAGCATAACAGCTCTATTAACCCTTCCCACCCTAAGGGGCCGCTTATTATCAACTCTTAAAGGGGAACTTTCGAAAACTAAAAACTTTTGACAGGGCATACTGACATTCCAGAAGTTTTGATTGGTGAGACCCCTACCAATCACAGAGACATGTCAATAATTTTGATTGATCGGGGTCTGAGTGTTTAGATTGCGACCGATCAGGAGGAACGAGGAGACGTCCGTTCTCTCCTGGCTCTGTGTCACATGACTTGGATGGCTGCATAAAATAAGTCTATGGAACCATCTAGCTTAGGGCTCTACTACACAGGACGATTATTATGCAAACTATCGTTATATTATTCGAATTTAAATGATAATCGTTCAGTGTAAATGCCGGCAACAATCAAACGACCAACGAGAAATCGATCATTGATGCCGACACCAAAACCATTGTAAATTGTTTGCTGTAATTCGACGTTCATTCACTAATCGTTCGGTGTAATTCCACAGCGTTCCTTCATTTGCTATTTTCAGATGGAGTAAATGATCGTAGCAAACTAACGACTATCGTTCTGTGTAATATGGTAAACGATTTCAGGTTAACGATATACGATCTTGTTTGCGATCATTTATTGTAATCGATTAAAAACTGCTTCATATATTAGGACCCATACACGGAATGGGGTGAGTAATGCACGGCAGAGTGGTCGTCTCCCCCATGTCTCTCCTGGAGGGACACTGAGCGTACCTCTGCCATCATCCTCTCTAGTAGCCACAGCCCACACAGCTCTGGGAGTCGGGTCGTGACATCACCATGTTATACAGGAAGTGACATCACCATGGTATCCAGGAAGTAAAGCCTTAATGCAGTAGTTAGTGCAGGGAAAAAAAGCACTTTATAAGCATATAATTGGTGTATAAGTGTATATTAGTGATTTGTATAACTTTTGTGGGGCAATACAATACTTTAATATTTTCTCTGGACTTTTCCTTTAATCTGCTGTATCACACAACACACATCGTTCTGTGTAATAGGGCCCTTAGTTTTTAGGACATCAGCATGTGTCACACATACTTTAAAAATGTTGGCAAAAAACATACGCCACAATTTTTTGTACAAAAAACTGGAGCAACACCCCAAGTAAATCTGGGCTACTGTGTGTGGAATATGGTGCAGAAATGAAAGTCACAGCTCCAGCAGACAGCAATATAACTTTCAACAGTAGGAGAATCTCCCAGGATACATCTCACATGGCGTCTGTAGTGCTACTTATCCCTGTACAGTCAGAACATGCGGGTGAGGCTTGATAGGAGGAGTGCAGCTCCAGCATCCTGACAGATTTACTAGATATTGCAGCAGAAGGCCACACCAGTTTGCAGGGTGTAGCCCAGTGTTTCCCAACCTTTTCCCCCACGGAGCACCTCTACCTAAAAATGTAATTCAGTGACTCACAGGTAATATCTTCTTAACTTTCCCTTTTCCATCTGGCCCGGACCTCCAAGATGATTTCTTCCAGCTACAATTAATTTCTTCAAAATCTTTGTCCCCTATATAGTAATAGTACCCCCTTCTGTGCCCCCATATAGTAATAATATCCCCTGCTGTGTCCCCAGATAGTACTAATACCCCCTGCTGTTCTCCCAGATAGTAATAATACCCCCTGCTGTGCCCCCATATAGTAATAATGCCCCTGCTGTGCCCTCCTTATAGTAATAATGCCCCTTGCTCTGCCCCCATATAGTAATAATGCCCCCTGCTGTGCCCCCATATAGTAATAATGTTCCTGCTGTGCCCCTATTTAGTAATAATGCCCCTGCTGTGCCCCCATATAGCAATAATGCCCCCTGCTGTGTCCTTCCTATATTAATAATGTCCCCTGCTGTGCCCCCATACAGTAATAATACCCCTTGCTGTGCCCCCATATGATAATAATGTCCCTGCTGTGCCCCCATTTAGTAATAATGCCCCTGCTGTGCCCCCATATAGCAATAATGCCCCCTGTGGTGTCCTTCATGTAGAAATAATGTCCCCTGCTGTGCCCCCATATAGTAATAATGCCCCCTGCTATGTCTCCATATAGTAATAATGTCCCTTCTGTGTCCTTCATATAGTAATAATGCCTCTGCTGTGCCCTTCATATAGTAATAATGTCCCCTGCTGTGCCCCCCATATATTAATAATACCTCCTACTGTGCCTCCATATACTAATAATGTCTTTTGCCGTGCCGTCCATACAGTAATAATGCCCCTGCTGTGCCCTCCATTTAGTAATAATGTCCCTGCTGTGTCCTTCACATAGTAATAATGGCCCCTGCTGTGCCCATATATAGTAATGTCTCCTGCTGTGCCCCCATTTAGTAATAATGCCCCTGCTGTGTTCCCCATGTAGTAATAATGTCACCCTACTATGCCCCAATATAGTAATAATGGTCCCTGCTGTGCCCCCATACAGTAATGTCACCTGCTGTACTCTCCATATAGCAATAATGCCCCCTGCTGTGCCCAAATATAGTAATAATGATCCCTGCTTTGCCCCTCTATATAGCAATAATGCCCATTGCTGTGCCGCCATATAGTATTAACCCCTAGACGACCCTGGACGTAGGGTTACGTCATGGAAGTCTGTCCCCAGACGACCCATGACGTAACCTTACGTCCTGGGTGTTTTTCCCGCTATGAAGCGCGCTCCGGAGCGGAGCGCGCTTCATAGCAGGTGGGGGCCGGCTGCAATCAGCAGCCGGGACCTCACCGGTAATGACACGCTGCAGCGATCGCGCTGCCGCGTGTCAGTAACCCCTTAAACGCCGCGATGGCGGCGCGACCGCGGCGTTTAAGTGTAAGTGACAGGGGGAGTCCCCTGTCACTTACCGATCGGGACCCCCGCAGTGTGACTGCGGGGGTCCCGATCGTTGAAACGGACTGCCGGAGGTCTCTTACCTGCCTCCGTGCGGTCCGATCGGCGATCTGCTACACTGAGCCTGCACAGGCAGGCTCAATGAGCAGATCGCCGATAACACTGATCAATGCTATGCCTATGGCATAGCATTCATCAGTGTAGAAATCAAACTAATGTATGTACAAGTCCCCCAAAGGGACTTCAAAAGTGTAAAAAAAAAAAAGTTCAAAACACTAACACACTACCCCAAAACCCCTCCCCCAATAAAAGTCTAAATCACCCCCCTTTCCCATTATATAAATAAAACATATAAAAATGAATAAATAGATAAACATATAATATACCGTACCGTGCGTAATTGTCCGATCTATTAAAATATAACAAGCGTCATTGCGACCGGTAAACGGCGTACACGAAAAGAGGGGAAAAAGTGCGCAGATTACCGATTTTATGTTACATTATATATTAAAAAAAATCAATAAAAAGTGATCAAAACGTCCGATCTTCACACATATGGTATTAATAAAAACTAGAGATCATGGCGGAAAAAATGACACCCCATACAGCCCTGTAGGTGAAAAAATAAAACCGTTATAAGCGTCACAATAGGCCCATTTTATTAATATTTAATTGCCAAAAAAAAAGGATTTCATAAAAAAAATACATATATAACATTAGAGAATCTGTGTAACCTGCATATGGTTGTGTTCGGACTGACCTATAGAATAATAGTGTCATGTCGCTGTTACCATATAGTGCATTACGTAGACACAGGAACCCCCCAAACGTTACCATATTGCATTCTTATTTACGATTTCACCTATTTATATCTTCATAAATAATATATTTGGAATTCCATCATACATGTTATGGTAAAATGAATGACGCCATTACAAAGTACAACTATTCCTGTAAAAAACAAGCACTTACATGGCTTGTAGATAGAAAACTGAGAGTGCTAGAGCTCTTAGAAGGGGAGGAGGGAAAAACGAAAGCACTAAGATCAAAATTTGCGCGGTCCACTGGGTCATTTTGGGCCTGGTCCTCAAAGGGTTAATGTCTTCTGCTGTGCCTCCATAGTTATAATGTCCCTTGCTGTGCCCTCCCCATAGTAATAATGTCCTTTTCTGTTCCCTCCCAATATAGTAATAATGCCCCTTGCCGTGCCCTTCATATAGTAATAATGCCCCTGCTGTGCCCTTCATATAGTAATAATGCCCCTGCTGTGCCCTCCCCACAACTTTTAGGCATGCTGAAAGTCACGGTCATGACCACCGGAATGCCGTGGTACCCTGGTTGGGAACCATTGGAGTAGCCTATGTACAAGCGATGATGCATCTTACGCCAAGGCATTTTGCATTAAATCTATAGTGTCATTTAATAATGTCATAGACACTCAGGAAAAGTTTTGATTGGGGGGGGGGGGGAGGTCTGGGTGTTCAAGCCCCCTATGATCGCTAGAAAGTACAACGAAATGCAACCTGCAGCACTCCACTCCACCTATCTTGTTGCCAGCCTGGGGGACTCCAGGGTAGTTATGGCCCCAGTCCTACAAAATCATGAACATTTTCTTCTAGACACATCACAGCTCTTGTCTCCAGTTTTGTAACTTAGTTCCATTGAAGTAAATGGAGCTTGATTGCAAACCAAACCTGACCTGGAGACATGAGCGGCCCTGTCTCTGGAAGAAAGTGGCCATGTTTTTGTGGAGCTGGATAACCCCTTTAATGAATCCCCCCCATCATCTTCCTTATTCTTATCGGACTATCAGGAATCCATGAACCTGTACAGCAGCCGTGAGCGGAGAGCACAGAGCTTAATGCGTCCGTACAGATGTCAGTACATCTCAGCGTGATGGCACAATGTCAGCCTGCCCTGGAATAAGTGCTCTATTATTTGCCAAGTCTCCAGCTCAGCGAGCGCTTAAAGCCGCACGTTTAACTCAATGGGGGTTTTAATTTACAAATTCACGGCATAGAGAAGACAGCAGCGGTACGAGCGCTGGGAGGATTATTTTTCTTCATTAGCTACCACACTTAATCCTTCTCCGTGGCAGGAGGAGGGCTGAACGTTCTCACCGGTGAGGAATATTAATGAGTGACTGGAAAGATAAGTGTATAAATGTTCATACACTAGGTCTGGTGTCTGCACTGGAAGAGTGCTGGCATATTCATGGAAACCTAGGCACCAAATCAGCGTCCTTCTGACCTCTATCGGAGCTAGATACAGGGGCGATAGATCCCACTGTATGCCGATAAGGTGTATGGGGCGCTCACCAGACATTAGACCTCCCATGTCTGTCTCTATCCAGGGCCATAACAATGATTCACAGGGCCCCACAGCAAAAAAACACTATGGGCCCCATGAATCCTAGTGTCTAGGGGGTAGTATATGTGGGCCACCACCGCCATCCCGACGGACGTTTTGTGTCCTTTATCTGAAACAGGAAACGTACGTTGGGGCGGTGACGTCCTGGGAATCACTGGACTGGTGTTTGCTGTCTGGTAATAGTATGATCAGGGACATAGGGGGAGACTTATCAAACTGGTGTAAAGTAGAATGGTCTTAGTTGCCCCTAGCAACCCGATTCCATCTTTTATTTTTCAAAGACTCTGAAGAATGAAAGGTTGAATCTGATTGGTTGCTAGGGGCAACTGAGACAGTTCTATTTTACACCAGTTGGATAAATCTCCCCAATAATGTCTTATGGGTTGGAGTTTGTACATGTGAGATTGCACTAAGCACATTACTTACCCATTGCATGGATTCTTTGTAAGCCAATCATAATGTGACTTGAATCAATCATTAGTTAAAGGAATTTCTTTTCCCTGCGGTTACAGTCTTGATTTTAATGTGGTTTTCCTAAAAGTAATTTTATTGTATTTTTGTCATTTATAATAAAGATTAAATTAGGCAACACAGAGCTTAAGGGTACCTCCACACCTAGCGACTCGCAATTGTAAATTACGCTGCGAGTCGGGTAAGTCCTGGCACAGCACTTTCACTACATACACGCAGCGCTCTGATAGACCGCTGCGTGTATGTAATTCTGCCGGCCCCTTAACCCCCTCAGCTGCCGCCCGGCTCTTGCTCCGCGCCCGCTCTGTATACATTACCTCTCCTCGCTGCACGGGGTCCTGGCATACTGCTCTCCCGCCCGGCCAATCAGTGTGTTGCCCTGTTGCAGCCACTGATTGGCCGGGCGGGAGAGCAGTACGCCGGGACCCATGCAGCGAGGAGAGGTAATGTATACAGTGGAGTGGGAGCGGGAGCTGGGCGGGGGCTGAAGGGGTTAAGGGGCCAGCAGAATTACATACAAGCAGCGGTTGTTCAGACCGCTGCGTGTATGTAGGGAAAGTGACCGTAATTTATGCTGCGAGTCGCTAGGTGTGAAGGCACCCTAACCATGTTTTATATAGAACATAAGAAAACTGCTGTACCCTTTTCTCCCTCACATAATCTCTCTCAACAGCATAGGGCCCTATTACACAGAACAATAATCGGGCAAATCAGGCCAATTCCCACGCCGTGTAATAGAGACAGTGATCAGCGGATGATCCGACACAAAAATCATCAGCTGTCAACCGTGCATCGGTATATTGAATAAACTGACGATTGAATAAGCTGTAATACATTACCTCTCCCCACTCCCGGTCTTCTGCCATCGGCTTTCACCCCCGACACAACGGCTGCAGCTTTAGAGCGGTCTCTAAGCTGGCAGACCACTCAGCCAATCACTAGCCCCAGTGTTCCTGGCCAGTGATTGGTTGAGTAGCCTGTTAGTTCAGAGACCGCTCTAAAGCTGCAGCCGTCATGCTGGGGAGTGAAAGCAGATGGCAGAAGACTGGGAGTGTTTAGTGGAGAGTTTAGGGCAGATTGGCGCTCGTTTACATTAATCATTGGGCCACCTAATAGTGAAACACATGAAAAGAAACAGAGCATTTAAAACCAGCCATAAGAGGTATATGACGTTTCTGCTTCCAAAAGTCTTACCTGTTTTTGGGCAGGGGAATGTATCGCCTTTAGGCTGGGTTCACACTACGTATATTTCAGTCAGTATTGTGGTCCTCATATTGCAACCAAAACCAGGAGTGGATTGAAAACACAGAAAGGATCTGTTCACACAATGTTGAAATTGAGTGGATGGCCGCCATTTAATGGCAAATATTTGCTGTTATTTTAGAACAACGGCTGTTATATTGAAATAATGGCCGTTATTTACTGTTATATGGCGGCCATCCACTCAATTTCAACATTGTGTGAACAGAGCCTTTCTGTGTTTTCAATCCACTCCTGGTTTTGGTTGCAATATGAGGATCACAATACTGACTGAAATATACGTAGTGTGAACCCAGCCTCAGGCTGCATTCACACCTCCTGTGTTGTCTGTGAAACATGCATGACATGGACGCTGAATGCAAACCTTGATCTGTTTCCCCATTACAGTTCTGCAGCGCTTCAACTTCATGCTGCTGGCACAATGTTAATACATCATGCTGTCCGGGGAAACAGGCCAGGGTTTGCATTCAACATCGTGTGAACGTGTGAATGCAGACTTAATCACATTAGAACATTATTGGCACCGGTTACAATCGAAAAGCACGATTACTAACCGGTAATCTTGTTTTCATTAGCCCATGACAGCACCCCTGGAGAGGACCTCCCACCGCAGGACAGGAAACCTGTGAAGATAAAATCTTGACACGCCTCTCCACACCTCAGTTCTAAACAAGTATTCCAGCGGAGTGGAAATAAAATAAAAGAACTAATATATAAATAATATTTGGCAAATAAACATAATAAGGTAGGGTTTAGATGAGGGGTGCTGTCATGGGCTAATGAAAACAAGATTACCGGTTAGTAATCGTGCTTTTACCCTGACGCCCAATGACAGCACCCCTGAAGGACTAGAATAGTAATCCCCCCTAGGGAGGGACCACAGCCGAAAGAACCTTTCGGCCGAAGGACAAATCTGATATAGGGTTTAGTTGCAACCTATAGTGTCTTAAGAATGTATGGACTGAAGACCATGTGGCTGCCCTACATATTTGGTCTAAGGAAGCATCAGCCTCCGCCCAGGAGGTAGCTACTGCCCTAGTGGAATGGGCCGTAAAATAAGCAGGAGGGGTCTTATTTTGGGCTGTATATGCCATAGTAATGGCTTGTCTGATCCATCTACTAATTGTAGGTTTAGATGCAGCTTTGGCTTTGTTGAGACCCCAGAATTGGAATAATACATTTTCACAACAATGGAAACTTTGGGTAACCTCCAGATACTTAAAGGGAACCATTCACCCCGTGGCCCCAGTTAGAAACAGACATACAGTGACATAAAGGTCAATATACTTACCACATCGCTCCCGGTCCCGTCCCGGATCTCGTTGTTGACACGGAGAAATCGCCGATTCTTCTTCTCGCGCCCATTATGGTAATGAGCGCCGCCGGCCCGAAGTCCAGCCTTCTCCCCGCCTCCGACACTTGATTGACGCCGGGTCTTCTTCCTCCTCGTCTTCTTTCTTCTCGCCGGATCCCGCGCAGGCGCCGTGACGGTCGTTTTCGGCGCATGCGCAGTTCACAATTGAAGCCGCTCTGCAGCTCCACTGTTTACTGCGCGTGCGCCGATTGGCTCGAACACGCATCCTGTTTACCGCGCAGGCGCAGAAGAGGTGACGAGACCATCGCAGCGGCGCCTGCGCGGGAATTCGGCAGAAGACTGAAGACTGAAGACGTCAATCAAGTTCCAGGAGGCGTGGATGGGCGGCGACGAGAAGAGGACCTCATGAATAAGTTGGACTCGTCCGTCGTTTCCTATGGACGTTGGACTCATCTCAGCTCATTACCATAATGGGCGGGAGAAGAAGAATCAGCGATTTCTCCGTGTCAACAACGAGATCCGGGACGGGACCGGGAGCGATATGGTAAGTATATTGACCTTTATGTCACTGTATGTCTGTTTCTAATGGGGGCCACGGGGTGAATGGTTCCCTTTAAGGAGGCATCTTCTTACATCAAGCGAATGATAAGTTTGTTCCCCCGTTTGTAGCATTGTCACAAAATGAGGGCAAAACAATTTGTTGATTCTTATGAAATTCGGAAACTACCTTGGGCAAAAATGAAGGTAGGGTTTTCATGATGACTCTATCGTCTAGTATTTGAGTGTAGGGTGGATATGCTGAGAGGGCCTGCAGTTCTCCTACTCTACGGGCAGTAGTGATGGCCAATAAGAAGGCTAGCTTAATAGACAATATTTTTAAGGAAAGGTCATCTAGCGGCTCAAATGGCGGACTTGTGAGAGAATCTAGAAGGGGGGCACTGTCACTCTTTTAGGGGGATTTAATCTGACTGCCGCTGTGATGAATCTTCTGATTAACAAGTTTTCTGCCAATTTATAGCCTAAAAAGGAGCTAAGTGCTGAGATTTGAACCTTAAGAGTACTGGGTCTTAGGTTCTTATCCAGTCCTGCTTGAAGAAAACTTAAAATTAGGGGTATGTTGGGTTTGCCTAATGGATCCTGTCTACCATCTGCGTACCTCAGAAAGGCTTTCCAGACTCTTAAATAAATGGAGGAGGTTACATCTTTCCTGCTAGCCAATAAGGTATTAATAACATCATCCGACAGACCCCTACCTCTTAGAATTACCCTTTCAGCATCCAGGCTATCAAGTGCAAGTGGGGTGCCCCCGGATGCTTGACTGGTCCCTGGAAGAGGAGATCCTCTCTGTCTGGCAGTACCCATGGTGTAGTCAGTGAGAGCTGTCTGAGAACCGTGAACCATGGCCTCCTCGGCCAGAAGGGGGCGATTAGAATTATTGTTGCTTTGTCCCCGATTACTTTCTTTATCACTCTGGGGATTAGTCTGAGTGGTAGAAATGCATAGCCCTTCTCCATACCCCAGTGTAGGGAAAAAGCATCGACTGCTGTCGGATGATCCCGAGGGTTGAGAGAACAGAATCTGGGTAGTCTCCTGTTGGTTTTGGTTGCGAACAGATCTATCGTCGGAGAACCAAACCTTTTTATGACTAGTTCGTAGACTTCGCTGTTCAGAGACCACTCTGACTGTAGGAGATGAGTTCTGCTGAGATAATCTGCTGTCTGATTGAGGGAACCTTTGAGATAGACCGCCACAAGAGATGAGAGATTCTGTTCTGCTAGAGAGATTTGTGAATAAAGGTTTAACAGAGTCTCTGATCTGGTTCCCCCGTTTGTTGAGATATGCCACTGTAGTAGTATTGTCCGAGTAAATTAATACATCCTGTGATAATATCTGATGGCATAGCTCTTTTAGGGCTAGGAGTACTGCATATAGTTCTTTGAAGTTGGAGGAGTGGTGGGTGACGTGAGGAGGCCATGGACCCTGGAGTAGATGATGCTGGCTTGAGTGTGCCCCCCATCCCCATGGGCTTGCGTCTGTGGTAATTCTGACCTGGTGATTTGGAGACCACCTCACCCCTCTGGAGAGATTGGCTGGCTCCAGCCACCAAAGGAGACTTAGTCTGGCTTTTGCTGATAATCTGAACGTATGGTTCAGGGAACTCTGATTCCCATCCCAATTTTGGAGTATGTCGTTTTGAAGTGTCCTTGTGTGAAATTGGGCCCACAGCAGCGCCGGGATGCAGGATGTTAGGAGACCTAGTATTGACATCGCACCCCTGAAAGTGGGGTAGGGGTTTAGAAATAAGTCCTGAGTGCGGCATCTGAAAGCGTCCTGTTTTGCTGAAGGGAGAAAGGATGTTTGTTGTTGTGAGTCCAGGAGGACTCCCAGAAAAATGCACTGCTGGGATGGGATGAAGTTGGACTTCTTGATGTTTATATTCCACCCCAGAGATTTGATCACTGAAGACACTTCTGAGAGCTGTTGCTGGAGAAGAGATGCTGAATTTGCAACTATTAAGAAATCGTCTAAGTAGGGAATCAAAAGTATGTCTTTCCTTCTGATGTGAGCTGTCATTTCCGCTACAATTTTGGTAAAAACCCTTGGGGCCTGGGAAATGCCGAATGGTAGGGCCTTGTATTGGAGATGTACCCACTGACCACTCAGGCATACTGCAACTCTTAGAAATTTCTGGTTGGAAGGGTGTATAGGCACATGGTAGTATGAGTCTTCCAAATCTATGGACGCCATAAAGCATCTCTGGTAGAGTAGGTTTATTTGCTGACTTTAGGGTTTCCATCCGGAATCTCTTGTACATTAAATGTTGGTTTAAGTCCCTCAAGTTTATTATGGTCCTGTATGTTCCATTTGTTTTTTTTCACCAGAAATAGAGAATAAAATCCCTGACCTATTTCTGCTGGAGGAACTGGCACTAAGACATTTTTCCCTATCAGAGAGTGGACTTCTGCTTCTATAGCTTGCTGTTTTACTTGATCTGACAAGACCCGGGTGGGAAGATATCTGACTCTCGGGGCGCTATTGAATTCCAAGAGTAACCCCCAAGATATAGTGCTTAGTACCCAAGGGCTGGAGGAAATGTTCCTCCAGTCCTGGACAAAGAGAGTCAGATGGCCTCCCACCTGGACCCCGTCATTGTTGGGGAGGTTTAGGTTTGTCATCCTTGGACTTATTAAACAGGAATCCTTTCCCTGAAACTTTAAAATTTCCTGTTATCCTGTCGGGGACGAAAGGACTTTTTGTATTGTTTTTTGCCACCTGAAGAGTCTTGAGACCTCTGATAGGGGAACCCCTTTTTTCTATCAGATGCTTTCTCTAGTAAAGAATCCAATACGGGTCCAAATAGAAATTCCCCATTACAAGGAATGGAACATAACTTCCCTTTACAGGCAATGTCCCCCTTCCATGATTTGATCCACAGGGCCCGTCTAGCAGAGTTAGATAGGGACGCTGCTCTAGCAGACATCTTGATGGCGTCTACTGAAGCATCTGCAAGAAAATCAACTGCTTTGGAAAGAATAGGGAAATCTTCTATGATTTTGTCACTAGATGGATCATTAGACAGAGTGGATTTTAGATCATTTAACCAAACTCTGAGAGATCTTGCGACACTGGTTCTTAGGGCCCCTGTAGCTGCTTCCCATGTTTTTTTGTTATAAAAGTCCACCTTTCTGTCCATTGGGTCAGGTAAAGACCCCAGGTCTTCAAAGGGAAGACTGTTGATTTTTGCCACTTTAGCCACAGGAGTACCCACTGCTGGTGGTTTGTCCCAAGTACTACATTCACCTTCCTCAAAGGGGTATTTGCGCTTGAAGTATTTACGGTCTGGATTTTGCCACTCTTTTTTAATAATTGCTTTAATACTTTCATGTAGGGAAAAGGTGCGAGATTTTTTAGGAGCTAACCCCTCATAAAGTGCGTCTTCTGCTGTTTGGGCCCATTTAGTTTCTTCCATATTTATGGACACTCTAATGGCTTTAATTAACTGGTCTGTGTCCTCTATTGGGAACAGGGCCTTATTTTTAGGGCCGCTGTCTGAATCCTCATCTGGAGAGGACACTAGTTGTATTTCACCTTCTTCTGTATTATGTTCTCTAAAGGAAGAGAGGTCACAAACTGTATTCTCTTTAACGGCAGCTGAAGTAGAGGCTAAGGATACAGGAGCTGGCTGAGAGAGACTTTTAAGAGATAGCTGCACTTCATCTCTAACTATTCTCTTAATGCTCTCCGCTAAGGCAGAAGATTCTTGTGCTACCAGACTATTAACACATGAAGGGCATATGGATCTGGCATAAGGGATCTTGCACTCAGAGCATTCCTTATGATGTTTCTTTGATTCTGCCTTTTCCCCGGATCTAGAGCTTGTACGGGATCCCTACAAAGTAAATATACATTCCCATTAATAAAGGAAAAAAAAAAAAAGGGTTTGTCTCACCCAGTTGCAGACCCCTGTCCCCCAGGTACCGAGCTGGATGATCTGGAGGACTTGCGGCCATGGCGTCCATTATCTCCTCTCTCCGAGTGCTCAGACATGCTGGGAAGAGGGAGTGTTAGCTTTAATCCAGATGGCTAACAGGCTGGCTGGTGGGGAATCTCATTGCCTCAGACGCTGAAGGCATGTGGGACGCTGTCTGCCGCTTCCCCCCGACCTTTTGAGACAACGGCGAAACCCGGAAGTGATGTCACGGCGTACGCACGCCGACGTCAGCGCGCTACGCACAGCGCACTAGCTCCACCATGCCCCCACACCACCCCCAGCGCAAGCCCTCGACAAGCCGGGAGCGGCGGTGAGAAGCAGCAGCAGTCCCGACCCCCACCAGACTCAAGGATGCTGTCCGGAGACAAACTTATTCCACCAGGGAGCCCCACAAGGCAACAGCCACCGGAGGACCTGCAGCCGGCGTGGAAGAAGTATCGAAGATCTTCATCCCGGATCGGGACATGTATCACAGGCTTCCCATCCGCAGGACAGGAAACCTGAACTGAGGTGTGGAGAGGCGTGTCAAGATTTTATCTTCACAGGTTTCCTGTCCTGCGGTGGGAGGTCCTCTCCAGGGGTGCTGTCATTGGGCGTCAAGGTAAAGTACCATTATTCCTGCTGTTTGGTTTCACTAATAGCCCCTACGTCTGACCCCACTAACTTTTTCAGATTTGGAGCTCCTTTATTTCACATCGATGGGGGTGATTTATGGATGAATTTAAAGAAGTGCTCAGGTGAAATTTGTTTTTTTAATCAACTGGTGTCAAAAAAATATACAAGTATGGGAATTACTTCTATTTAAAAATCTCCAGACTTCCAGTACTTATCAGCTGCAGTATGTCGTGTAGAAAGTAGTGTATTCTTTCCAGTCTGACACAGTGCTCTCTGCTGCCATCTCTGTCCATGTCAGGAACTGTCCAGAGCAGGAGAGTTTTTTTATGGAGATTTGCTGCTGCTCTGAACAGTTCCTGACATGGACAGAGGTGGCAGCAGAGAGCACTGTGTCAGACTGGAAAGAATACACCACTTCCTTCGGGACATACAGCAGCTGATAAGTACTGGAAGATTTTTAAATAGAAGCAATAAACAAAGAGTCTCCCTAGGAGAGGATATAACATCAACCAACTATTACGTAAGCATAAAGCCTTTTGGATTCACTCTCTGCACATTAGAACAGCACGGTCTACATAGGGACTATGAAATTGCCCAATAGGAAAACATGGCGATTATCTGCCCAATCAGTCTGATTTGGGCAGATATTGCCCCATGTAATAAAGACAATGATCAGCCGAGGACCCAATCACTGGCTGATCATTGTCTTTCCATAGGTTAAAAAAATCATCGGCCACTGATCGCGCAGCACTACGTGTAATAGGAGATGTGCGGTCGGCGGCCGATAAAAGTGCAAAGAGAATAATAAAGCTATACTTACTTTACCTCTCCACACTCCCCGGTGTCCTTCCGGCTCACCACAGCCACTGTTAAAGCTTCTGTAGCTGTCTCTGCAATGACAGCTGCGGTGGTAGGAAACACAGGAGAGGCGGGAAGGACACCGGGGAGCGTTGAAAGTATTGATTTATTATTTCTTTCTCTGTGCAATAAAGACAATGATCAGCCAAAGAAACAATCGGCTGATCATTGGCCGCCGAACACTCGTCACTACGTGTAGTGGTGTCTGGCCAACGGCTGATGACAGTGTACACAAAATAAACGTTACGGTTAGACATACCTCCTTAGTGCTTTTCCAAGCTTCTGCCCGCAGCCGCCACTGGAACCAATCACTGGCCGAGACAGGACAGCAACACGACCAGTTATTGGCTGAGCAGCCTGTTACTCCAGAGATGGCCCTGAAATTCCAGCGGTGGCTATGGGACCAAGATAGACAGGCAGATAGATATATACACACACATCGACCTAGGCATCAGGCAATTCCCACAAAGAGGAACAATCACTATCATAATTTATTATCGTACACTTAGTCACATTACAAAAAAGAAGCCTAAGGAAAAAAGTGCATGGAAATGATACTGAACACTCCTGCGCATCATAAAAAAGATTAAAAATAAAAAATGCTACACGGACGGTGACGTCATAATCCACAGGATGGATCCTAGAAAAACCCCAGAGTATGAAAACTGCCGATACAAAACTGCACACGTACATCCCCCCCGATCATCACAATCCGCTTGGTGCAAAGTAAAAACACAGCCAGACATCGCCTGCGCTCCCTCCTGCCTCTCACTTCTTAGTGTTCTCCACCTCGATACTTGCCAGAGCCAAAACTTTGTCTCCAGATCCTGAAACACATGACAAAACTATGTTAACGTGAATAATAATCACCATACAAGTATTTCTTTCATGATATAAGATGACATTGCAGTTTGTATAACTTATTGGCAGAGAAGGTGATTGACAACCGTGTCTCTTATGTAACTACCATTTACCCCTTAGATGCCATAGTCTATATTGAACAAGGCAACTGCATTGATAGCCCCCTTCCTCTCTCAATCAAGGGGCGCCAATGATTCACAAAGGCTTCTAGGACCGCTATATATGTTTCCACAAAGCTTATATGGCAAATTTTTTATTAATCTTTTAATGAATTGGATCCAGAAGAAAGAAGAAACACAAGTCTTTCCCTAATATTCCTTGTAGGTATGGCTGTGCCCTACTACACAGAGCAATAATTGGCTGAATCAAGCCAATCAAGACGATGATCATTGGCTGATTGTGTCACAAAATCATTGGCCGCCGACCGTGCATTGCTACGTGTAATAGTGACATGTGGCCGACGGCAAACGATTGAATAATCTGACAGGCCTCTCAGCCAATTACTGGTCATGGCAGTCCTAGCCAGCGAATGGCTTAGCGCCTGTCCGCCCAGAGACCGCTCTGAAGCTGCAGCCATGGCTCTGGAAAGTGAGCAGAGGAGCATAGAGAAATAATGTATTACAGTTTAGGACAAGAACATTGCTAACGATTATGTGTGTGTATATATATATATATATATATATATATATATATATATATATATATATATATATATATATATATATATATATATGTATACACACACACACACCCCTTGCTAAACAGTCATCGAGCTGTGTAACAGGCCCAGTAAACGAGCGCTGATCTAGCGGCTCATCTATAGTACCCTTACCTAGGCCTTCTGACACCTTCTGAAACTGGCTGAGAGCCGCACCCGCGTTCTCTGATAAGAAAGCCTCATCCTCCGCAGTCAGCTAAACAGAAACACATAAGTGAGCGAATATTATGCCATCTCAATATGTCCAAAATTCTAAACCTATTTGTAATGCAATTTCCTGATACAGAGGTAAAAAATCCCCTACATAGACATCAGATGATACAATTCTGACTGTCTGCACTAACCACTAGAGCAATGTTTCCCAACTGATGGATTTCAAGCTGATGCAAAACTACAACTCCCTTTGGCTGTCTAGGCATGATGGGAATTGTAGTTTAGTAACAGGTGGAGGGCTGCAGGTACCCCATCCCTGCACTACAGCAACGATCCCTATTGGATTGCCAGCTGTTGCAAAACTACAAAGCCCATCATGCACTGGCAGCCACAGGGTTTCAAGGCATGATGTGGGTTATAGTTTTGCAACAGCTGGAGAGCCACAGGTTGGGAAACATTGCTCTAGAGTAAGTTCTCTGCATAAATCCATGCAGTGAGCTCCCCCCTTCTAGTCACTGCAGGCCACATTACAAGGCTGTTTTAAACTTCTCATATCGGGAGGGGAAACAGAATGAACAAAAAGGGATACCGTAGACATTTTACCTTCTCTCCCAGTTTCCGGAGAGCGGTCAGGATTTCTCCTTTCTGCTGCGTGTAAACGTCTCGGGCCAATTTACCCACCATTAAGTCTCGATCCATCTATAAAATAAGAAAGAGGGCTATTAGGCCGAGTCCACAAAGCATTGGCTTTAAAGGTGTATTTCACTCAAACATAACTTTTGATATGTTGCTGCCCATGGTGAGACTAACAATTCCTTCCATACTTGTAGCTTCTTTGTAATGCTGGGTGAATTAATCACAGTGAGTTCATAAGCAACATGACCTCAGATTAACCCTCCCAGTATTACAAAGAATCTACAATATTGCAGATAAAACCTGCCAGGGACTTGTTTATACCAGCCGTCTCAGAAGGGAGGGGGGAGGAGGGGGAGACAGAGAGAAAGGCTCACACACAAATTTTTGTGTTTTCAGCAGAAAGCAGCAGCTCAGAAGGGGGAAGGAGACTGAATAGATAAGTATGGAAGCAATTGTCAGTCTCACCATGAGGAGCAACATATAAAAAATTATGTGGTTACAGTGGTAAGACCTCACATGAAGACCCCCACCTGCCGACTTACCTCGGCTAACCGAGTCCTCAGCTGCCCAGGCTGCTTCTTAGCAAACATTCTGATGACTTCCGGGGTCTTGAAGGCTTGGCTGATGGCTGCCTGGATGGCCTGAACATAACATACAACATATTAGATTCCTAAATAGTGATGTCTGCGCAAAATATAAAGTGGGGAATCTGAACATTGGGGGGGCGGGGGGGGATTTCCCCTAATGAATAATGACTTGGCCTGAAATTATAGTACACAAAGAAAGAGCAATATGGTTATGTTACTGCTTCCAGTGCAATGTGGAGCTTAGTAAGCACAGAGAGTTATTTAATCCAACATGAATGAAGATGACAGGTTCTTGGTTTGCCATAGAAAGCAAAAAAAACTTGTTTCTAGGGGAAATCAGTCTAGTAAATGATAGATAGAGACAGAACACATAATGTGGGGCTTAGCACTTGCTTTGTGCATAGTCTGAGAAAGACACTGTACCTGAAGGGTAAATCAAGGACTTCCTCTCATCTCTTACCACCCATAAATAAAAGGGCAGCTGTCTGAGGTTTAAAGGGGAACTATCAGCAGGTTAGACAAATCTAAAATTCTGATAGCCCCCTAATGCGCACAGGGTGCTGAGGAGGAAGGTATGTCTCTTACCTTCTTCCTTGGAACTGTTCCCATGCAGTTAGTAGTTGAATCCACGGTCCAGAGCACCGTTAGTTGCAATGCTATGCCCCCATCAAGCTGAGGCGGTCCTCTCTTTCTAATGACCCATGGCGAGCCGGACTGGCGCAATGGAGCATGGCAGTGCTCCTAACGGTGCTCCTGGCCGTGGATTTAATTACTAATGGCATGAGAATGGCGCCAAGGAAGTAAAAGACATACATTCCTCCTTGGCGCCCTGTGTGCATTAGGGGCTATCAGCAGGTTTAAAGGGGTTATCCAGCGCTACAGAAACATGGCCACTTTCCCCCTACTGTTGTTTCCAGTTTGGGAGGAATTTTGAAACTCAGTTCCATTGAAGTAAATGTAGCTTAATTGCAAACCGCACCTGAACTGGAGACAACAGTAGGGGGAAAGTGGCCATGTTTTTGTAGCGCTGGATAACCCCTTTAATTTATCTAACCTGCTGATAGTTTCCCTTTAAGTTTCAGCGTACGCACTGCCCTATGTCTACAGTGCTGCAGTGTAATCTCCCCCTCCCTTCAGCTTCTTTGCAGGTCCAGCAGCAGTATTTAGTGCTTAGTGTAACCCTTGCTGTTCTGTTGATTCTTTCATTTCTGATTGGCATAGCACAGATGAGTACGTGCTATGTTGTAATTGCCATAGAAGTAAGGGAAAGAAAGCTGTGTGTGTGTGTGTGTGTGTGTGTGTGTGTGTGTGTGTGTGTGTGTGTGTGTATTACTGGCACACAGCTTAAAGGGCTTATCCAGCTTTACAGAAACATGGCCACTTTTGGCCTGAGACAGCACTGCTCTAGTCTCCAGTTCAGGTGCAGTTTGCAATTAAGCTCCTTTTACTTCAATGGAACTGAGTTTCAAAACCTACACCCAAACTGAAGACAAGAGCGGTGCTGTCTCTGGAAGAAAGTGGCCATGTTTTTCTAATGCTGAATAATCCCTTTAAATCAGGTCCCACCTCCTGACATGTAGAGAATAAGTTTTTGAAGGGGGCTGGTAGGGGACTCTAACTTGTGTCCCTCTAGCTGTTAAAAAACTACAGCTCCCAGCAGGCCCTGACAGCCTATGGCTGTGGTTCTGAAACAGCTATAGAGTCACATGTTGCCGATCACTGATTTACCTAATAGATTTCCTCACCAGCTGCATCCCGCCGAGCTCATCCACCAGCGTCATGTTCCCCGCGATAATCTTCTGCAGAGAGTCGTTGAATTCACTCAGCTGCTCCAGCGTCTCTTTCTTGGTTTCCTCATATTCATCTGCATCCAGCTCCTCTCTAAAAGAAAAAAGGCCCTATTACTCCACAGCTAGTTCAATGTTAGGAGAAGTCCTTCTGTTTTTAAAAATTCATCAGCTGGCAGGGGGGAATTTCATTACAAGTAGCTACTTACTTCTTCCCGTGCCCGTTGTGAGCGATGGGACTGGCCTCGGCACCCCTGCCAGAAGGCATTTGTCCCCGAGTTGTGATGACGTCACGACTCAGGGAAAAAGGCCTATCTCGGCAGAGGTACTGGCCGCTAAGCCAATCAGTGACTGGGGCAGGACACTGGGGCAGTCCATCAGCTGGGTTGTGATGTGTCAGTGCTGGAGTTTCCAGAGCCTGGCTGGGGTCCCAAAGGCTGATGCTGCCACTCATTACAGGCACGGGGGGAGGTAAGTTCACTTGTAATCAAATTCCCCCTGGACAAAAACGGAATGACCAACAACCATGCAATGACCAACAACCATGTAAAGCCAGGTGTCAAACTTGCAACCCTCCAGCTGTTGCTAAACTACAATTCCCATTATGCTAAAGCTTTGGCTGTCCAGGCATAATGGGAATTGCAGTTTAGCAACAGCTGGAGAGCCGCAAGTTTGACTCCCCCGATGTAGAGCAACCCGATTCATTCCCGTGAATACAAATCCTATACCCAATTCAGTGACAAGAAAACTAGTAAAACCAATGCTTCTTTAAGATGGCTGCCTGCAGTACGCTACCTGCATTCCTCCAAGTCTTGAAGCTGCTGCATCAGACGGTCGAGCTGCTCCTCCAAGTTCTGTCGGAGTTTACTGGTCTCGCTCTTCCCTCTTGACGCCATGTTGTCACTAAGGAGAGAGAATGATAAGTGTTATAATTCTCAGCAAGACTCACAATATAACCCAGGTTACATGCTGAAGTAACCCCAAGAAGTTACAGACTGCCTAATAACATGGATCAATATGGACACCTACAGAAATGCTGGTGAAACGTATGGCAATTCTACCTGGAGATCTGGAAGTTGGTACCATGCCCTCAGATACTGGGTAAGTACTGTGTAACCATAAGACTAGTGCTAGCCTGCTGATCCTGACTGGTGGTGGGGGGAGAAGCTGGCAGCTATGTGATGATCAGCATGTGAGGAGGGAGAGAGGGTTCCTGGATGGTAATAAGCAGCATGTGACGCCTGAGGAACTCTGCCTGAGGCTGGAACTACATCAGCCATATGGTGGAAGGAGGATCTTCCCCATCAGCTGTGATATATTACAGAGAAGTGGAAGCGTTTAGGATCCACAGCAGCTCAGCCAGAATGTGGAGACCACAAAAAGTTGCAGAGCGCGGTCACCAAGTGCTGAGGAGCATGGTGTATAAATGTCACCAACACTGCTGCAGAGTGCAAACCTTATCCGTGATCAGCACAAACACTGTGCTGGCAGGGAGCTTCATAGCTAAGCAGCTGCATGCAAGCCTTACATCACCAAGCACAATGCCAAGTGTCAGATGGAGGTGTGTTAAGCTGCTGCCACCACTGGACTATGCAGCAGAGGAGCATCTTGTGTCGGATCACACTTCTCTATCTGGTATCTGATGGAGGAGTCTGGGTTTGGTGATACCAGGAGAACGTTACCTGCCTGACTACAATGTACCAGCTGTAACATTCAGGGGAGGAGGGATAATGCTATGGGGGTGTTCACAGGATTCGGCCTAGCCTCTTTTGGATAAGCTACCACATCAGTGGAGACATTTGTCACTTCCATATTTGTAGGAAGAGTTTGGGTTCAGCTCTTTATGACTGCTCCCCAGTGCACACAGTGTGCTCCATACTGGGGGAACCTGGTGTGCTGGAACATGACTGCTCCCCAATGAGATCCATGTAGGGGGAGACTGGTGTACCTGAACATGACTTCTCCCCAATGAGATCCATATAGGGGGAGCCTGGTGTACCTGAACATGACTGCTCCCCAATGAGATCCATATAGGGGGAGACTGGTGTGTGGGAACATAACTGCACCCCAATGAGATCCATATAGGGGGAGACTGGTGTGTAGGAACATAACTGCACCCCAATGAGATCCATATAGGGGGAGACTGGTGTACCTGAACATGACTGCTCCCCAATGAGATCCATATAGGGGGAGACTGGTGTGTGGGAACATAACTGCACCCCAATGAGATCCATATAGGGGGAGACTGGTGTACCTGAACATGACTGCTCCCCAATGAGATCCATATAGGGGGAGACTGGTGTACCTGAACATGACTTCTCCCCAATGAGATCCATATAGGGGGAGCCTGGTGTACCTGAACATGACTGCTCCCCAATGAGATCCATATAGGGGGAGACTGGTGTGTGGGAACATAACTGCACCCCAATGAGATCCATATAGGGGGAGACTGGTGTGTAGGAACATAACTGCACCCCAATGAGATCCATATAGGGGGAGACTGGTGTACCTGAACATGACTGCTCCCCAATGAGATCCATATAGGGGGAGACTGGTGTGTGGGAACATAACTGCACCCCAATGAGATCCATATAGGGGGAGACTGGTGTACCTGAACATGACTGCTCCCCAATGAGATCCATATAGGGGGAGACTGGTGTACCTGAACATGACTGCTCCCCAATGAGATCCATATAGGGGGAGACTGGTGTACCTGAACATAACTGCACCCCAATGAGATCCATATAGGGGGAGACTGGTGTGCGAGAACATGACTGCTACATGACAGGTATATACCACAGGTGATACATGAGGGTCAGGTATATACTATAGGTGATACATAAGGGTCAGGTATATACTATAGGTGATACACGAGGGCCTGGTATATACTATAGGTGATACACGAGGGCCTGGTATAGACTATAGGTGATACACGAGGGCCTGGTATATACTATAGGTGATACACGAGGGCCTGGTATATACTATAGGTGATACACGAGGGCCTGGTATATACTATAGGTGATACACGAGGGCCTGGTATATACCACAGGTGATACATAAGGGTCAGGTATATACCACAGGTGATACATAAGGGCCCGGTATATACCACAGGTGATACATAAGGGTCAGGTATATACTATAGGTGATACATAAGGGTCAGGTATATACTATAGGTGATACATAAGGGTCAGGTATATACTATAGGTGATACATAAGGGTCAGGTATATACCACAGGTGATACATAAGGGCCCGGTATATACCACAGGTGATACATAAGGGTCAGGTATATACTATAGGTGATACATAAGGGTCAGGTATATACTATAGGTGATACATAAGGGTCAGGTATATACCACAGGTGATACATAAGGGTCAGGTATATACTATAGGTGACAGCCATGTGTCTGGCAGCTACCACAGGTGATACCCACGGGTCAGGCATGTAAGCTAGGTAAGATCCATGTGTGACACATGTGAGGAGACCAGTCCCCCTATATATGCCTGCCTGTACCTCACACAGCACACTGCTCCCTCACACACATTGTCAGTATGGGGTGTGTGCTGCTGCTGCTAGAAGACAATGAGCCGCCGCCTCCCTCCTCTGTACAGTAATATCCCGCAGAGCTCCGCCGTCCCCGGTGGGAGCAGTCACAGGACACCGCCGCCCCTCCCTTCTCTGTACAGTAATATCCCGCAGAGCAGTCACAGGACACGGCCGGCGCCCCTCACACCCGCTGCAGGTAACACACAGCGCCGCCACGTTGCTCCTCCCTACCTGACTCCGGGGCTGGCTTCACTAGAGGGGCGCGCACCCTGATGACGTCACGGCGGGATAACCAATAAGCGAACGGGGCGGAGGTTTCGTCCAATCAGGAAGAAGTTTTTCTTTCTGGTGCATCACATAATACCGTCCCCCATGTGGCTGGTGAGTACAGGGGTTATGTTCCTGGGGGGATGTGTGTGCTGGTAGAGCAGCCAGTAGTGAGGCTGGGGGTCTGCTCTGTATGTGAGGGGCCCAGATACCATAAAGAACGTGAACCCCGGGGTCAGATGTGTCACACCCCAGTCATTGCCCCCCTGACTCCCATCATATCAGATAGCAGTCACCCTGGGACCATCTCAGGACCGCCTCAGCGTCTATGCCTCACATGTGTATCTAGGACCTTTGGAGGAGGTCCTTGTATATCCGGGGTATATATCTATGACCACCTCCTGTATAGTTTTGGCTCCTAGAGCCACCTGCATGGGTCATTTGTGGACTTTCTTGGACTACTGCCCTTATTTATGGCTAATTTTAGAACCACTCCATTGTCTGTGGCTCTCCTAGGACCGCCTCCTTGTCTGGGGCTCTCCTAGGACCGCCTCCTTGTCTGTGGCTCTCCTAGGACCGCCTCCTTGTCTGTGGCTCTCCTAGGACCGCCTCCTTGTCCGTGGCTCTCCTAGGACCGCCTCCTTGTCCGTGGCTCTCCTAGGACCGCCTCCTTGTCCGTGGCTCTCCTAGGACCGCCTCCTTGTCTGTGGCTCTCCTAGGAACGCGTTCCTGGGAGAGGCTCTCCTAGGACCGCCTCCTTGTCCGTGGCTCTCCTAGGACCGCCTCCTTGTCTTTGGCTCTCCTAGGACCGCCTCCTTGTCTTTGGCTCTCCTAGGACCGCCTTCTTGTCTTTGGCTCTCCTAGGACCGCCTCCTTGTCTGTGTCTCTCCTAGGACCGCCATCTTGTCCGTGGCTCTCCTAGGACCACCTCCTTGTCTGGGGTATATCCGGGGTATATATCTATGACCACCTCCTGTATAGTTTTGGCTCCTAGAGCCACCTACATGGGTCATTTGTGGACTTTCTTGGACCACTGCCCTTATTTATGGCTAATTTTAGAACCACTCGTTCCTGGGAGAGGCTCTCCTAGGACCGCCTCCTTGTCTGTGGCTCTCCTAGGACCGCCTCCTTGTCTGTGGCTCTCCTAGGACTGCCTCCTTGTCTTTGGCTCTTCTAGGACCGCCTCCTTGTCCGTGGCTCTCCTAGGACCGCCTCCTTGTCCGTGGCTCTCCTATGACCGCCTCCTTGTCTTTGGCTCTCCTAGGACTGCCTCCTTGTCGTTGGCTCTCCTAGGACCGCCATCTGTCCGTGGCTCTCCTAGGACCACCTCCTTGTCTGTGGCTCATTTAGGACCTCCTCTTTTCTGTTCCTCTCCTGGAACCGCCTCCTTGTCTGTAGCACTCCTAGGACGCTCTCCTTGTCAGTGGCTCTCCTAGGTCCGCCTCCTTCTCCGTGTCTCTCCTAGGACCATCCCCTTGTGTGTGTTGCCCTCTGAGGACTAATCCATTTTCTGTTGCCATCCTAAGACCACCCATTTGTGTGTCCTTTCTAAGTCCTTGGTTCCTGACACTACGAGTATGTGCACACTACGAAATCCGCACAGATAACTTCCACCGGATTCCATGCGCACTCCAGTTTGAAGTTCCGCCCGTCCCATAGGCTCCATTCTACGCTCTGGCAGATTCCGCTGTCCACCCCAAAGAATTGACATGTCAGTTCTTTGGGTGGACGGCAGAATCTCCCTAAGCATAGAATGGAGCTGATAGGACGGGCAGTTTTAAAAAAAACTGCTGTGTGTGTTTCCAGCCTTAAAGAGGATGTACCACCAAACATTAATAGCAAAGCATTAATGTATTATTTTCGCCGAGGTGTAGATATGCTAATTACCCTCAGTGAAGCACTGGAGGCCGGCCCAGTGCCTGGGATTCAAATTCAGTAGAAACAAAGAACAAAAAGAACGGCAGAGCGCCTCATAGAGTAGTACCTCAGGATCGAAATAATGATCTAATACCTGTTGAAAATCACTGCTCACCTTTTGGGGTTGTGGAAACCTTTTCGGGGTGGCAGCAGTCTTCACAACAGGTCCAAACCGGGCTCCTTGTGCAAGGACCCGTGGACGAAAAATGACCTGGAGATTGCGCTCACCACCGAACAACGAAGTAGAAACCGATGTTCACATAAAACACGATTTATTCAATGGGATTCAAATTCCTCTCCTCCCTCCTTCTCCGTGACGCGCTCATGCCGGCACGCCTCCTATGCTAAACCTGAAACCCCTCCTCTTCTATACCGAGTCCGGCCTGCTGCACAGCCCCGCCTCCTGTTTTCTTCACGGCCTCCCGTCACCACGCCGTAATCACGAGTGCCGTCATTAGAGTGGGGTACGAGTCCTACTGTGCAGGCTCATACCCCGCTCTATGCTGCATTGGAGAACTGCCAGTACAGTGGAGAAGCATAGAGATCATAGAGAGGGGTATGAGCCTACATAGAAGGACTCGTACCCCGCTCTGATGACGGGTGGCTGTAAAGAAGACAGGAGGCAGGGCTGTGCAGCAGGCCGGACTCTGTATAGAAGAGGAGGGGTTTCAGGTTTAGCATAGGAGGCGTGTCGGCATGAGCGCGTCACGGAGAAGGAGGGAGGAGAGGAATTTGTATCCCAGACGCCGGGCCGGCCTCTAGTGCTTCACTGAGTGTAATTAGCGTATCTACATTTTGGCAAAAATTACGGGAACCGAGCGACAGAGGGCCAAAAGCTCCACATCACTGGATTCTACACAGCAGCGCTGACAAGATGATAGGTATACCTCTATATTAATGCTTTGGTGGTACATCCTCTGTAAAATGTAAAACAAAAAAAAAGACGTTTTGTGGCCTCCCCCCCCCCCCCCCCACCTCACTTTAGAAGAAGCAGCTTTTCTGTTTCCATTATGGTCTTTGGAGGGGGGAGGGGCCGAGGGGAATGAGTAAGGACAGAGAGGAGAAAAGGCAGTCCTGCACACAACATCCTGCAATCTTATCTCACCAAGCTCCCTGATAAGCACTGACCTTTCTAACATGTGAATCCAGTTTTATGTGCCCAGACTGTCTCCAAACTGCAGAGCTGTTTCTCTTTTCTTCCTGCCTACTCATCCCCCCCTCTTCATAGGTTCTAACAGCAAACACGTCTTCACTTTGGTCCTCTGTAATGAAGACAACTTTGCCTGATAAAGCACAGATAAGGCTGCATTCATACGTTCCGTGTTCTGGCATGAAACACGGACGTGGAATGCATGTAACGGACTTTCCCCCTGCGCGAGCAGCATCTGCGATAAGATGCTGGGAGCGGGGGAACTGTATGCATATGTGCTGTAATGACAGCGCTGCACATATCTGTACAGTTCCACTGCCCACAGCACCTTATCACAGATGCTGCTCGGGCGGGGGGAAAGTCCGTTACAGCATTCCATGTCCGTGTTCCGTGCAGGTTTAATTAAACCTATAACAGAGTTTAATTGAGATTGCTGGTAGGTACAGAGGTCGGTTCCCCGCAATCTCTATTTTATTTTATCTTTGAATATCCCTTTAATAATGGGAAGTTCAGGATCCTTATGCCTTGGTCAGACTGGAGAGAGGTTATATGGAGCGTCGTGGAGGTCCCTTCCTGCATTAGGCCCCATTCACACTGAGCAAAAACGACGGAATTTCGTGGCGGAGCTCCCTGCCATGGAATCCCGCTGTGCTCAGTGTCCTGTTGTGTCTCTATGAAAGCACGCACCTCCTCTCCTCTCCCCTCTCCGTTCAAAGAATTGACATGTCTTATTGAGTTACTGCCAGGTTTCCCCACAGATTACAGTTGATCAGTGTGGATCTCAGGAGGGGAAAACTTTGTAAGCTGCTTATTTTCAAGAGACCCTTTTAACAAGTAGGGATTGTGAAAAGTGGAGAATCCCTTTAAGCTGGATTTAATGTCCCTGAGCTAGTTCTTTAGGTTATCATATCTGCTGTTGGCTACATATATCTTTGTATTTACTATAGGTGAGATCCTGTTTAGCAGTGCCAGCCATGGTGGTTTATAACAAGTCAGCTAAAAATAATATATAAGGACATATATAGTAGGTTTATGTTCTTTGCGATTCTTCGGGTTAATATTGGAGGGAACACAGAATGGAAATCTGAATAGTCATGTACAAAACTTAATCCTGAGGTTACCCAGGATTAGAAAACATGTCTGGTCTCTTCCCAAAACAGCACCACCCCTGTCTGCAGGTTGTGGATGGTATTGCAGCACAGTACCATTCACTTCAAAGCTGCAATACTACCCACAATCTGTAGGCAGGGGTGGCACTACTTTTAGAAGAGACCATCTTGTACTTCCTGGACCCTATTACATATAATTAGTTTAATATATTGTTAGTTACATAAAGGTTTAAAAAAAAAAAAAAAAAAAAAACGAATTCTGATCCATCCTAAACTTCATGTGCCTTGGAGTCAGCAATATGTCTTGAAGATATTGCTCTCCCTGAATAGGGGCAATGGCTTCCTGGCCCATAGTCACAGGACTGCGTGTGACTGGATGTGAGGAGCAGAATGGAGATGGCAGGGAGGTCACTATTTAAAGGAGAAGTCCGGCCAAAATTAATTTTTGATATGTTGTTACTTATGAAAAGTTATACAAATTTCTAATGTACATTAATTATGGGAAATGCACATATAGAGCTATTTCCCTTAATTTAGTAGATCAGGAAGTGTTAGAAATATCTCTGAAGAAGTGACGTCACGACCCAGGGTGTAATTCCTATGGAGTGTCCAGCAGGGGGCGCTCTCTATATAGAAGTCTATGGGACTTTATTGTTTCTATGGGTTTCTATGTAATGTAATGTAATGTAATGTAGTGTACAGTGCTTTATTGAATGAATACATCTATGGAATACTTTGGGGAGCAAGTGTCCTTGCTCCCCAAAGTATTGCATAAATGTATTCATTCAATACATTCAATACACAGTAAGCCCGCCGATCCGCCGCATTTCCGCCGCATTCCCGCCGATCCGCCACACGCTGATCCGCCGCATTCCCGCCGATCCGGACCATATACATTGAACTACAGCTCCCATCATCTGCTTCTAGTATGAACAGGTGATGGGAGCTGTAGCTGGGTAATGGATATGACATGCCGCCGGGCGCAGGGGGGAGCCGCTCAGTACACAGGAGCGCTCCCCCCTCCTCCTCCTCCTTCCGGGATAACTTCCGCCTATACCAATGCTGAGTCCCTGCCTGGCCGCCGCTCTCCGCTCTCCCCCCCATACATACCGGCTCCCGATGCATCCTGGTGTCCCAAAGGACTGTGCTCTCCAGCAGCACAGAGTATTTGAGGAGATGTTTGCTGGTCTCC
This sequence comes from Dendropsophus ebraccatus, assembly GCF_027789765.1. Lineage (NCBI taxonomy): Eukaryota > Metazoa > Chordata > Amphibia > Anura > Hylidae > Dendropsophus > Dendropsophus ebraccatus. Next base: position 9,984,362 of record NC_091465.1, read on the forward strand.
TTGAAAAGACAAAAGGACAGACACCTTAATATTCCTGCTAGTATAAGGGATATCCCCCCCTGTATAATGTGAGGCCCCAAGTGGCCAGTACTTTTCCAAACTTTCTGTAATGTAGTTTTCAATTGTGCTTCTGACATTACAACAGCGCCATCTGCTGGTCAAGGATATTATGGCAGGACAATTGTCTAGTGCAGTGCTTCCCAACCTTTTCCACCTCGGGGCACCCCTTGGGAAAAAAATTTCCCTCGGGGCACCCCTACTAAATAATGTTCTACAAAATAAGAAAACGGTCATACAGTGACTCACAGGTGACGTCTTCTTTCATCTGAGGCGTCCCTTTCCCTTTTCCTTTCCATCCGGCCCAGTCCTCCATGATGATTTCTTCCAGATACGTTTCATCTTTTCAGAGACAAACAATTCAGGCTCCGCACATTTCCCATATACTAATAATGCCCCCAGAGGTGCCCCCATGAACTAATAATGCCCCCAGAGGTGCCCCCATATACTAATAATGCCCCCAGAGGTGCCCCCATATACTAATAATGCCCCCAGAGGTGCCCCCATGAACTAATAATGCCCCCAGAGGTGCCCCCATATACTAATAATGCCCCCAGAGGTGCCCCCATATACTAATAATGCCCCCAGAGGTGCCCCCATGAACTAATAATGCCCCCAGAGGTGGCCCCCATGAACTAATAATGCCCCTATATACTAATAATGCCCCCAGAGGTGCCCCCATATACTAATAATGCCCCCAGAGGTGCCCCCATGAACTAATAATGCCCCCAGAGGTGGCCCCCATGAACTAATAATGCCCCTATATACTAATAATGCCCCCAGAGGTGCCCCCATATACTAATAATGCCCCCAGAGGTGCCCCCATGAACTAATAATGCCCCCAGAGGTGGCCCCCATGAACTAATAATGCCCCCATATACTAATAATGCCCCCAGAGGTGCCCCCATGAACTAATAATGCCCCATATACTAATAATGCCCTTAGAGGTTCCCCCATGAACTAATAATGCCCCCTAGTCTGCCCCTAAAAAAACCCAAACATCCTACTCACCTAATCACGTTGTATGGCTGCAGGCAGCAGCTCTCCTGCTCCTCTTCTGGCTCCATCTTGCGAGCCGTGGGGACGGGACGTCCGGCAGGCGTAATGACGTCACATGATCACGCCTGCCGGAGAGGTCACGTCCCGGCCTCCCATAGGCTGCTGGTATGAAGTGTCGGCAGCCTATGGTAGGGAATGTAGGAGCGGGATGCTGACACTTCCTGCTCCTACATTATGCTCACTTTAATGTTCCGCCTGCTCACTGTGCGGGCGGAACATCAAAGTGATCTGTGCATCCCAAGAAGCTGCGTGGCCGCAGCTTCTCGGGATGCTTAAACAGCGCACATTTCCCACCGGGATCCCGCGGCACCCCTGGCGGGTTCTCCCGGCGCACCAGTGTGCCGCGGCACCCCGGTTGGGAAACGCTGGTCTAGTGCAGTGCTTCTCAAACTTTTTGTACTGGAGCCTCACCCAACAGACAGAAATGATGCCTGGGCCTCACCAGACTGACCAAGAGGATGCTGGGGCCTCACTATCTATGGTGGAAGTCCATGCAAATAAGAGTATACCCATTGCTCAGTCTACTCTCCATTTATCTCCTAATATCTGTATAACATTTAATAAGTACAAAATGTGTCAGTAATGTTTCTAAAGCAGAGATTGTTGGAGTCAGAAAAAGGACAGTGCAGTTTGTGGTCACTTCCTCCCAAGCTGCGTCTCACCAGCAACTAGGGGGCGCCTCACAGTTTGAGAATCACTGGGCTAGTGGATATAGAAGAATTTTTAGGGCTGGGAATGGGAACCTTCCGCCCTCCAGCTGTTGCAAAACTACAATTCCCATGATGCCTGGACAGCCAAAGGCTGTTAAGTTATAGTTTTGCAGCAGCTGGAGGTTGTTGTTCATATTCTGCTTTTTTTTTAAACTTTTTTCCGATGCAGTTTTTCCATAGCTTGAATACACATCTTTACTGTTGCACAGTTTTCAGGCTGCAGTTACTGTTATTCATTCTATAACTATTGCTTGCTGTAGCTTTTCTCAATCTACTGATCCACTGCAAATGGTGTTCTGGCACCATTTATTCCATATTCTCTCAAATCAACTGTGGTCAGAAAGTTATACAGTCTTGTAATTTACTTCTATTTAAAAACTATCAGTCTTCCAGTACTTATCAGGTGCTGTATGTCCTGCAGGAAGTGGTGTATTTTCTCCAGTCTGACACAGTGCTCTCTGCTGCCACCTCTGTCCATGTCAGGAACTGTCCAGAGCAGGAGAGGTTTTCTATGGGGATTTGCTGCTGCTCTGGACAGTTCCTGACATGGACAGAGGTGGCAGCAGAGAGCACTGTGTCAGACTGGAGAGAATACACCACTTCCTGCAGGACATACAGCAGCTGATAAGTACTGGAAGACTGGAGATTTTCAACTAGAAGTGAATTATAAATCTATATAACTTTCTGAAACCAGTTGATTTGAAAGAGAAGGATTTTCACCGGAGTACCCCTTAAACTCTTTAATTGTTACATTTGGCTCAGGAGGTCCTGTGAAGCTGAATGCAAAAGGGTCTAATAACCAAGATTTACAGCATTATAGATCATTTGACCCTTTGAGTTCAGGTCACTGGATCGGCAGTCAGGCCGGGACCTGCAGCCATGATACAAATGCACAGTAGTGTCTGTATCGTGCACGTCTGACACCACCCGGCCGCCTTTGTCACGCGTGATTTTTTTAGCTGTAAAAATTTATTGAAAGGAAGAAACTTTTTGAAAAAACTGTGTGAATATAGCCCAATAACACATCATAGCAGGGATAGGGAACCTTGGCTCTTTAGCTGTTAAACAACAACTCCCATCATGCCTGGACAGCTAAAGCTTTGATTGTCCAGGCATGATGGGAGTTGTAGTTTTGCAACAGCTGAAGGGCCAAGGTTCCCTACCCCTGCATCATAGGAAATACATCCATCCGCCCAGTATTGACCAGGCCCGCACTGTTGTCATCCTTAGTACTGATGGCATTGATCCATTCCCTGTCCATGTATATGGGGAGACGTCCCTGTGTCAGTGCAGGTTAGCAGCCATTGGCTTTGTCTGTGCTTTGCTGCAGTGATATACTCGCCCCCTCCCTGCTCCTTTATTTCCCCGCTAATCTCTGAATGACACGATAATTTGTCCATCTCGGATCCCGGCCAACAATTCTCAGCACAGAAGCTGCCAATCAGTGGGAGAGCGAGGCGGCCAGGAGCCCCCCACCGCCAGCTCCCCCTTCCTGGGAAGGTCCCTTTGTCTCCCGGAGAAGCTGAATGCTCCTCTGTTCTGCCGGCTTTGTGGCCTGATTTGCAGGGCCAATAGGTATATGGTGCCTTTGTCCTGACTGTACTCGGCCGGGCTTGGTACAGTAGTCCTTTATATACCAGTGACTCCTGGGGGTCACCACTCCTCAGACATGCCATGTACACGGGCAGCAGGTCACTACTTCGTAGCAGATCCCTGTTCTTGATTCCTTACTGAACACCATCCCGGGAAAGACGAAGTTTGAAAGCCAGAAAGGGCCGACGATGAGGAAGAAGACTGCGAGATCAAGAGAGGCCATAGTTATACGAGAAGCAGATGATATCTATATGAATCATATAGGGATCAGTGATATAGAGATCTATGATAATAGGGATCTATAATAGGCATTAGTGATATTGGGATCAATGAATATAGGCATATATGGTATAGGGATCAGTTATAATAAGAATATGATATAGCAGTCACTGGTTTCACATGAATGTAATACTGCCTGCACATTATGGATGACAACGTCGTAGGGATCTATGATATTGGGATCAATGATTCTAGGGATCTGTAAATATACAGATCTGTGATTATAGAGATCAATGATTCTAGGATTCTATGATTATAGGGATCTGTGATTATAGGGATCTGTGAATATACAGATCAATGATTCTAGGCATCTATGATAATAGGGATCTGTATAGGCTCTGTGATTATATGGATCTATTAATATAAAGATCTGTGATTATAAGGATCTGTGATTATAGGGATCTATGAATATAGAGATCAATGATAGAGGGATCCATGATAATAGGGATCTTTATTAATAGGGATCAATGATATAAGGATTTATGATCCTGTCAGTTTGGGTTGTAGACCTGTGATGGGCCGGAGCTTGCAGCTATAGAGCAGATGCACAGATGTCTCCATATTAGGCTGGGTTCACACTGCGTTTTTGCAATCCGTTTTGCAATCCGTTTTTTTGCAAAAAAACGGATGCATTTGTGTGCATCTGTTTTGATCCGTTTTTTTTTACGGACACAAAAACGCAGCTGACACTACTTTTGTGTCCGTCAAAAAAAACTAATCCGTTTTGATCTGTTTTTTTTACAATGGAAATCAAAGGAAAAACGGATGAAAACGGATGCACACAAATGCATCCGTTTTAAAAAAAAAAAAAACGGATTGCAAAAACGCAGTGTGAACCCAGCCTTACATTCATGTGAAACCTAAAGGAACTTCTTACTGGATATGTATGGTATAATGTGGACATGACAGGTTGCACACAGTTTGGGGCTGTGATGCCATCATTGTGGGGTGCAGCCCGTGGTATAGGAGTATCACATGGTGTCAGTGTCTGGGTGTATATAACTATAGGCGTGTACTCACCTGTGGATAGGACGCTGATGGCGGACAGCACCACAGACATGTAGTACAGAGCCGGCGTGCTTACAGCCTGCAATAGAGGGAAGAGCCCAGGTGTATATACATACACTGCACATGTATATGGTTCTAGAAAGGAAGATCCAACTGGGGCGTCACTCACCTATTCTAGACTCCAGAATGGCATAAGGCCTGGTTATTCATCCATCTAGAAGTGGGCTATATGTTATGTATGTGGTACTGTATATTGTATGTATGTGGTACTGTATATGTTATGTATGTGGTACTGTATATGTTATGTGTATAGTACTGTATATGTTATGTATGTGGTACTGTATATTGTATGTATGTGGTACTGTATATGTTATGTGTATAGTACTGTATATGTTGTGTGTGTAGTACTGTATATTGTATGTATGTGGTACTGTATATGTTGTGTGTAGTACTGTATATGTTATGTGTATAGTACTGTATATGTTGTGTGTAGTACTGTATATGTTATGTGTGTAGTACTGTATATGTTGTGTGTGTAGTACTGTATATGTTGTGTGTAGTACTGTATATGTTATGTGTGTAGTACTGTATATGTTATGTGTGTAGTACTGTATATGTTATGTATGTGGTACTGTATATGTTATGTGTGTAGTACTGTATATGTTATGTATGTGGTACTGTATATGTTATGTGTGTAGTACTGTATATGTTATGTGTGTAGTACTGTATATGTTATGTATGTGGTACTGTATATGTTATGTGTGTAGTACTGTATATGTTATGTGTATAGTACTGTATATGTTATGTGTGTAGTACTGTATATGTTATGTATGTGGTACTGTATATTGTATGTATGTGGTACTGTATATGTTATGTGTATAGTACTGTATATGTTATGTATGTGGTACTGTATATTGTATGTATGTGGTACTGTATATGTTATGTGTATAGTACTGTATATGTTATGTATGTGGTACTGTATATTGTATGTATGTGGTACTGTATATGTTATGTGTATAGTACTGTATATGTTATGTATGTGGTACTGTATATGTTATGTGTATAGTACTGTATATGTTATGTGTGTAGTACTGTATATGTTATGTATGTGGTACTGTATATGTTATGTGTGTAGTACTGTATATGTTATGTATGTGGTACTGTATATGTTATGTATGTGGTACTGTATATGTTATGTATGTGGTACTGTATATGTTATGTATGTGGTACTGTATATGTTATGTATGTGGTACTGTATATTGTATGTATGTGGTACTGTATATGTAATGATATATATGATTTTTTTTTCCTTTTAAACCAACTGGTTTCAGAAAGTTATATAGATTTGTAATTTACTATTAAATTTATTGTAATTTACTATTAAAAAGACCCGCAGAAAGTGGTGTATTCTCTCCAGTCTGACACAGTACTCTCTGCTGCCACCTCTGTCCATGTCAGGAACCGTCCAGAGCAGCAGCAAATCCCCATAGAAAACCTCTCCTGCTCTGGACAGAGGTGGCAGCAGAGAGCACTGTGTCAGACTAGAAAAAAATACATCACCTCCCGCAGGACATAAAGCAGCTGATAAGTACTGGAAGACTTGTAAAATTACAAATCTGTATAAATTTCTGACACCAGTTGATTTGAAAGAAAACATTTTTTGGTAAACAATCCCTTTAAGAACTTACACATTCTGCAGCCAGAGACGTCATCAGGACGGTGCAGATCCCCTCCATGAAGGAGGCCACCCCAAACGTGTGGAAAAGGGTCTTCAGCCAGCATGGCGGGGGCTCCACCAGTATAAGGATCAGAGCAAACACTGCAATACAAGGAAGATCTGTCAGGGTGGTAGTAGTAGTAGTAGTAGTATATTATTACCCCCTCCGCATCTTACTGGTGGAGTCAGCCGCCTCCATTTAGGAGGACAGACACAATTATGTAATGGAGGCTATCTGCACCCACACAGCTGACTAGGACTATGTTACCTGAGTTACCTGACCAAACTGGGGTCTCCTAGACTGAAATGTCAGGGGCCAATGACCAAAGAAGCTGTAAGGATTGATGATGCTGATGATAGATCTTTTTTTGATACAACCCCATGACGAAGCCAAAGTAACATTGTCCTTATACCAGGTTGTGTTTCCAACATATTCCTGTGTCACCCATGATAATGTTGGATGTCATTGGTTTCCAGCTGTTGCAGAACTATAAAGCCCAGCATGCCCCCTTGTTAAGGGCAGTGGTCTCCAACCTATGGGTCTAGAGCTGCTGAAAAACTACAACTCCCAGCATGCTCTGGCAGTGGTCTGCAACACATCACACAGAACTTCAACTCCCAGCATGCTCTGACAGTGGTCTGCAACACATCACACAGAACTACAACTCCCAGCATGCTCTGACAGTGGTCTGCAACACATCACACAGAACTACAACTCCCAGCATGCTCTGGCAGTGGTCTGCAACACATCACACAGAACTACAACTTCCAGCATGCTCTGGCAGTGGTCTGCAACACATCACACAGAACTACAACTCCCAGCATGCTCTGGCAGTAGTCTGCAACACATCACACAGAACTATAACTACCAGCATGCTTTGACAGCTGTTCACACTGGTGGTTGGAGTTTTTCTGAATTGCAGACGAATCTCACCTGTTGCGAATAAGGTGAAGCCGATGTTGCAGATCAGGTTGTTGAGAAGAGGCTGGCTGCAGAATCGGGAGGAGCTCGGCCTGCGGGGTAAATCCTAGATATTAGGGTCAGGTCAGCATCCTGGGGTGATGTCTGGACCCCCTCCCTGCAGACCCCTTATACTCTATGCTGGACAGCTCCTGGTGAAGCTTTGTCATATATATCCTATACTGGTTCTCCTCCTCCTTATACCCAGCTGTATACTGTACCCTGTTACTCTGAAAATAAGACCTAGTGAAGATTTTTGTTTGGAAGCATGCCGGCCGAACAGAACACCAGGACATGCAAATTAAATCCTTTTTAGCTCGCTGCCTTTGTGCCATCCATTGCTGAGCAGCTGCATGCAGGTCAAGAAGACCGTCACCTGCCGTCAACCCCTGATGTTCCCTTCTGCGGCCGCCACTTGTAAACCAAGAGGCTGCCTGCTGCCATCCCCGTTGTCCCCTACCGCCAGATGTAGAGCTGCATACAGTCTGCCGCTATCCCGTTACCTGCCATACCTTATGCTGTCCCTACTGTGCTGTGGTGAGTGGCCCCTAGTGGCCAAAAGCCGCCGTACCATATGCTGTCCCTGCTGTGCTGTACGAGTGTGCTGTGGTGAGTGGCCCCTGGTGGCCAGAAGCCGCCATACCGTGTGCTGTCCCTGCTATGCTGTACGAGTGTGCTGTGGTGAGCTCCCCCTGGTGGCTGGAGGCCACCGTACAGTACACTCTGTCTCTACTGTGCTCTGCTGACAAAAATACCAATATCCCCTGAAAATAAGACCTAGAACATCTATTGGATCAAAATTAATATAAGATGCTGTCTTATTTTCGGGGAAACACTGTAGATGGGGATATCCTGTGTAAGGAATAGGATAGATCCATCCACTCCACCACTCTCCCCACTGCTAGATCAGTACTGGGATGGGACTGTACTGGAAAGTTGCATCCTGGTTGCTGCCTACAGGGAAAAGTTTTGGCGCCCCCTTTCTCTCCTATGCATTGTACTGTTATAGCTGATGTTATAGCGCTGCCTTCCTATAACTGCATCATCTTTATGAAGCTTTATACCTTGTAGCGTATAGTACTCAGGTTTATCATGGAGGACGCTGGGAGCAGGAGGTAGAGCTATGGGACAGGCCGTAGGGTCAATTACCTCAAGATTGTGTAGGACCCCGAGTCATGCTGGGAGGACAGGTAAGACCTCTCCCATATTAGATGTATGGGGTGTAAGATAATGGAAGGGTCTGGGTGACGTTACCTTATTATATACATTGGATGCCCCCATTATTATAGCCCCCATCTAGTACATTGCATCCCTTATGGCCGTCAGGTCCCACTAGGTCAGGGATGGCAAAACTACAATTCCCATCATGCCTGGACAGCCATTGGCTGGAGGGTCCCATCCCTGACCCAGGTGAAGAGGTCATATTGTAATATACAGCATATATCTATATCACATTGTCATGTTCCCTGATTATTACAGACCTGAGGAGCACATAGACCTGGGGGGCGGTCAGGGACACCCCTAGAATCGCTGCCGTCACCAACCTGTAGGAGAGAAGACAAGTCACATTAGTAATACTCCATGTAGTAGATGCTGATGATGGTGCGGCAGGTAGGGGGCGCACTCACAGCCTGGGTTTGTGGGTCCGGGGTAACCAGCGGCTGACATGATAGGCGACGTGAGCCATGAAGTAGTAGAACATCCTGCCCGTCACCTGATCCCCCGCCATGAATAATGTACAGCAGCTCACTGCTCGCTCCTCCTGTGTGCTCATATGTGGCCCCCCCTGATGTCCAGTGTTACCACCATACCGCTAGTGGTGGTCACCCAGCTTTCCCAAACCCCTGAATGGTAAACCTATATATTCCTGTGTTGCTGCATGCTCTACTCTTGCAGCGCTTGACAAAGATGTATTCATAACTTTACTGTTCAGGACTATTGGAAAGCTGGGTGACCACCCCAATGTTAGGTATGGTAGTCGCCATATTGGTTGCCACCCAGCTTTCCTGAATGTTAAAGGGGTACTCTGGAGAAAAGAAAATGCAGATTACAGATTTGCAACTATTAGAAATTGTCCAGTCTTCCAGTACTTATCAGCTGCTGTATGTCCTGCAGGGAGTGTTGTATTATTTCCAGTCTGACACATTGCTCTCTGCTGCCACCTCTGTCCATGTCAGGAACTGTCCGGAGCAGGAGAGGTTTTCTATGGGGATTTGCTGCTGCTCTGGACAGTTCCTGACATGGACAGAGGTGGCAGCAGAGAGCACTGTGTCAGACTGGAGGGAATACACGACTTCCTGCAGGACATACAGCAGCTGATACTTCCAGTACTGGAAGACTGGAGATTCTCAAACAGCCGTAATTTACAAATCTGCATAACTTTTTGGTACCTAACACAGTCTTCATGAAGCACTATAAAAATAGGGGATTTAACAATGCCTGTGTTCAGGAGTCTGGGAAAGCTGGGTAATGGTAACTATTAGAGATACAAGTGTCAAATCCTACAGGTGTGTACAGGGCCTAATACTTCTCACAGCTGAGGGTTTGTTACCATTGTATCCAGGTCATGGGTCAGTGCTGAGCAGGTGGCGGCCTCCACAGCCTCTTTGATTCCCTTGCTTGGTAGATATTGCATCTGGTGTTGTAAGGGTTAATTCTTCACTATTGCTTCTTTTCCAGGAGTCCCGGGGCGTCTTAGGGTCCAGGTTAGCGGTAGAGTTTACGGATCACACCCTGCAGGAGTTCAGCGCTCTTCACCACTAACCAGTTAGTGACTATTACACAGACCATCAGGGTGATAGCCAGAGACTGAGCCAAGCACAGGAGCATGGTGGATGCGGCAGGGCGATGAGAGCGGCACCGGGGCAGCGTGGCATCCATGTGAGGGGGCGGCTGGATACAGCTGGTTGGATGCAAACAAAAGTATTCAACTCAGCTATGTGATGTGTGGGTATCTGCCAGGCGCACACTGGGGCCCATTCTGCTGATTGTGATGACTTTGTGAACAGCGCCCCCTGATGTACACTCACTTGTAATGCAACTAATGTCATTAAATATTTACCCCAGAGCTGCAGTCACTATTCTGCTGGTGGGGTCACTGTGTACATATATTTCTGATCCTGAGTTACATCCTGTATTATACCCCAGAGCTGCACTCACTATTCTGCTGGTGGGGTCACTGTGTACATACATTTCTGATCCTGAGTTTCATCCTGTATTATACCCCAGAGCTGCACTCACTATTCTGCTGGTGGAGTCCCTGTGTACATACATTACATTACTAATCCTGGGTTATACTCCAGAGCTGCACTCAGTTTTCTGCTGGTGGAGTCAATGTATACATACATTACATTACTAATCCTGAGTTATACTCCAGAGCTGCACTCTGTATTCTGCTGGTGGGGATACATATTACAGCTCTCCCATTAATCTGTTATTTTCTATTATTTTTCTTTCTTTTATTCCGTTTATTGTGTGTTTTTTATTGTTTGCCGTTTTTTTCTTTCTGTGATGACATGTTGCTCGTTCCTTCCAGTTTCTTATGTTGGGATTATCCAGAGTAGCGCTAGCCCTGTGCCCCAGACCCTCCTGGTACAGACATAGAGCCCCCAGTAATGTCTGCCCGTGGTGGTATCCGATCAGAGACTTGGTAATACCGCCTCAGGGTTCCACCAGCACAAGGAGCTCACAGGGGGCACAGGGTGAGTCTATAGTTTTACTTTTATGTTGTTTTTTGTTTTTTTTTTTTGGTTGTTTGTAAATTTATTATTTGTATTTTTTCTTTCTTTTTTTTTTTTTTTTATTTGTCCATGGTCTAATCCCATAATGCAACCTATAGCCACATATCCACACTACAACAGGGATGGGGAACCTTCCGCCCTCCAGCTGCTGCAAATTTACAATTCCCATCATGCCTGGACAGCCAAAGCTTTAGCTTGTATAAATGGTTATATTGTACTGGTCTTAAAGGGGAACAGTCAATAGCTTTAGGAGTAAAAACCACATCTAGCGTTCTGTCATAGAATGTTTGGTTACATCCAAGTGCCCAGAAGGAGGAGCCTACATGATAAGTGCCCTAGCTCCTCCTTTCAGCTCTGAATGACACCGCCAGTGTCCAATCAGATGATCACCAGAGTCACTATGCAAAGCTGAGAGGAGGGGCCCATTAAGCACCTCCCCCATCCTCTAGCGCTTTCCTCAGCCCTGTGGCTCTCGAGCTGTTGTAAAGCGACAACTCCCAGGGCTTGCTGGTTGTGGTACTTGTGCCACTGCTCAATATTGATCTGTCAGTGGTTTTGACACAGATCACCACACAGGGATAGGGGATATATGTATGATATATGTATGATCACATCTGATTGATGGATATTCCTGTAGTCTCTTACTTCAGAGAAATAAAATAGTTTTTAAATTAGCTGAAAGCTATACAGATTTGTAAATAACTTCCATTGAAAAATCTCCAGTCTTCCAGTACTTATCAGCTGCTGTATGCCCTGCAGGAAGTGGAGTTTGACACTGTGCTCTCTTCTGCCACCTCTGTCCATGTCAGGAACTGTCCAGAGCAGCAGCAAATCCCCATAGAAAACCTCTCCTGCTCTGGACAGTTCCTGACATGGACAGAGGTGGCAGCAGAGAGCACTGGGTCAAACTGGAGAGAATACACCACTTCCTGCAGGACACACAGCAGCTGATAAGTACCGGAAGACTGGAGATTTTTTAATAGACATAATTTACAAATCTGTATAACTTTCTGACACCTGCTTATATGATTTTTTATTTTTTTAAATTTAGTACCCCTTTAAAGAAAAGAGGCTCCCAAAACACCACTAACACTCCTTGTTGTATACAAAGCTGCGCTCACATAGGGAATGGACCTGCAATCACACGCTTTTCCCTTCTATCCGTAATACTTTATTTGTCCTGAGGTGGCGCTGCATTGACCACTTACTGCCGGCATCCTCCGCAGATCGCTGCTGATCACTGGGGGGTCCCAGGCTGTAGACAGCTTATGGTCAGGGACCCTTCTAATATAAAACCAGCCGCCCAGTTTTAGGATTTAGCATCCCCATTGCCTGTGTGTACACGGCCGTGTGTGTTGTGTCGCTCGCCCACCCCGGGGCGGTGAGGAAACATTTGCGCAGTATTGGCCGCGGTCTGCTCACTTCTTACCTCTAACCTCATTGGTGTTTCCCAACCTGCTGCGATGTGTACAGGGGTCAGTGTGGTTACAGCAGACCAGATTACACCACCCGCATCATGCCATGGGGGCCCGCTAACCCTTTCCCTGCTTCTATGTCCTAAAACCACAGAATAGGCAGCCTGTGCGAGTCCAATAGGAAGAACATGTATCACCCAGCTTTCCTAGGCAGCTGAATGTGCAGATCAGAGAAGCTGTAAAGCAGTATCAGTTGGTACATTTGCTTTTGAAGGGTTATTCCCCTTATAGTAGATGGTGTCATATTGACGATCTTACTGCTAGCTTGTCCAGAATTAGAAAAATATGGCTGCATTCTTTTAAAAACAGCGCCAACCCCCCTCACAGGTTATGTCTGGTACTGCAGCTCCGCTCAATTAAAGTAAATTGGGCCAAACTGCAATACTACATGCAGCCTGAGGACTGGGGTGGTGCTGTTTTTGAAAGAAAGTGGCTATGTTTATGGTCATAAAATGGATCTTTAAAGGGGTGTTTCATAACTTTAGATATGTTGCTGCCCATGGTGAGACTAACCATTCCTTCCATACTTGTTATTATCTATTCAGTCTCCTTCCCCCAGTTCTCAGCTGCTGCTTTCTGCTGAAGACACAAAAGCTTTTCTCTCTGTTCCCCCCCCCCCCCCCCCCTTCTGAGATGGTTGATGTAAACAGGTCCCTGACAGGCTTTATCTGCAACATTGTAGCTTCTTTGTAAGGGTATGTGCACACTGAGGAAAAAGTGAGGAATTAGGTGAGGAATTGAATCTGCTAGAGGAATCCAATAGAAGTCAATGGGGGCTTAAATTCTGCTTGAATTCCGCTTGAATTCCGCTTAAATTCTGCTCAAATTCTGCTTTAATTTCTTGAGAATTGCTCAGTGTGCACATACCCTAATGCTGAAAGGGGTATTCTGAGGTCAAGTTGCTAATGAAGTCACTGTGATTAATCCTCCCAGCATTACAAAGAGGCTACAATGTTGCAGATACAGCCCGCCAGGGACCTCACACACAGATTTTTGTGTTTTCAACAGAAAGCAGCAGCTGAGAACTGGGGGAAGGAGACTGAATAAATAATAACAAGTATGGAAGGAATTGTTAGTATAACATGGGCATCAACATATCAAAAGTTATGTATGATAGTGGAGTACCCCTTTAGTGTGTAAGTAACCTAGGTGCCATTTGCTGTAACAGTTCTAGAGGCGGCCATATTGATTTTTTTGATAAACACACACACACATATATATATATATGACGTTGGTTTTAATCAGCATTAGTTTCCTTCCCATTTGAATTTCCTCCCGTATAGATTGCATCAGGAACCCGAACACCTTCCACCTGAGTTCCTGGTTTTCAACAAAAGAGATGGAGAAGTCAGACAAGCGGGTGGAGGTCGTACTCCTGGCTACAGGGTCCTTCAACCCTATCACTATGATGCACCTCAGAATGTTTGAATTGGCGCGGGACTACCTGCATGGGACGGGTGAGGCCATACATGATACTAGTTCTGTATATACACTATTAGATTGGGGCCGTACGCCTTGATCTTGCACTTTTTTGTCTTCCTGCAGGTAAATATAAGGTTGTGAAGGGCATCATATCTCCAGTGAGTGATGGATATAAGAAGAAAGGGCTGGTGGAGGGGACTCACCGCTTGGCTATGGCACGACTGGCTGCTGAGACTTCTGACTGGATAGAGGTGGACCCCTGGGAGTGCTCCAAGAAGGAGTGGACAGAGACTGTAGTAGCATTAAGGTAACAGGGAGAGAAGGGGGGCACCGAGCGGTCACTGATCAGCAGCCACACATGGGAGCGGTCACTGATCAGCAGCCACACATGGGAGCGGTCACTGATCAGCAGCCACACATGGGAGCGGTCACTGATCAGCAGCCACACACAGGAGCGGTCACTGATCAGCAGCCACACACAGGAGCGGTCACTGATCAGCAGCCACACACAGGAGCGGTCACTGATCAGCAGCCACACACAGGAGCGGTCACTGATCAGCAGCCACACACAGGAGCGGTTACTGATCAGCAGCCACACACATGGGAGCGGTTACTGATCAGCAGCCACACACAGGAGCGGTTACTGATCAGCAGCCACACACAGGAGCGGTTACTGATCAGCAGCCACACACGGGAGCGGTCACTGATCAGCAGCCACACACAGGAGCGGTCACTGATCAACAGCCACACACATGGGAGCGGTCACTGATCAGCAGCCACACACATGGGAGCGGTCACTGATCAGCAGCCACACACGGGAGCGGTTACTGATCAGCAGCCACACACATGGGAGCGGTCACTGATCAGCAGCCACACACATGAGCGGTCACTGATCAGCAGCCACACACAGGAGCGGTTACTGATCAGCAGCCACACACATGGGAGCGGTTACTGATCAGCAGCCACACACAGGAGCGGTCACTGATCAGCAGCCACACACGGGAGCGGTCACTGATCAGCAGCCACACACATGGGAGCGGTTACTGATCAGCAGCCACACACATGGGAGCGGTTACTGATCAGCAGCCACACACGGGAGCGGTCACTGATCAGCAGCCACACACAGGAGCGGTCACTGATCAGCAGCCACACACGGGAGCGGTCACTGATCAGCAGCCACACACGGGAGCGGTCACTGATCAGCAGCCACACACGGGAGCGGTCACTGATCAGCAGCCACACACACAGGAGCGGTCACTGATCAGCAGCCACACACAGGAGCGGTCACTGATCAGCAGCCACACACGGGAGCGGTCACTGATCAGCAGCCACACACGGGAGCGGTCACCGATCAGCAGCCACACATGGGAGCGGTCACCGATCAGCAGCCACACACTGGAGCGGTCACCGATCAGCAGCCACACACAGGAGCGGTCACTGATCAGCAGCCACACACAGGAGCAGTCACTGATCAGCAGCCACACACGGGAGCGGTCACCGATCAGCAGCCACACACGGGAGCGGTCACCGATCAGCAGCCACACATGGGAGCGGTCACTGATCAGCAGCCACACATGGGAGCAGTCACTGATCAGCAGCCACACACATGGGAGCGGTTACTGATCAGCAGCCACACACATGGGAGCGGTCACTGATCAGCAGCCACACACAGGAGCGGTCAGTGATCAACAGCCACACACACGGGAGCGGTTACTGATCAGCAGCCCCACACAGGAAGTGACATCTCTATTCCTTTTTGTCACCAGACATCACCGCCAGCAGCTGACCGGCACTGATAATGGGGAGACACATGAGAAGAAGTCCGGGCACAGAAAGGGGCAGAAGAGGAAGAGAAATAACATCTGCCAAGATATCCCAGACCTGAACTGCCCAGAGAGTAAAGGTACGAGGTTATACTGTGTACTACAACCCCCAGTATGACCAGCCACTGGACATGACATAATGCAGCTCTGTTATACTCCATACGTAGGAGACTATAACTCCCAGCACAACTAAATATGATACCAATAAAATCCAATTATACCCTAACCCCTATACATATCGTAGAGCAGGACATCCTCCAACATGGCGAGACCATTGGACATGACATAATGCAGCTCTATTATACTCCATACATAGAACACTACAACTCCCAGCACAACCTGACCACTGTACATATACAATTCTATTCTACCCTATACACAGAGCAGGACATCCCCCAACATGGCGGCACCACTGGACATGCCCATACTATAGTTATGTTATATCCTGTACATAGAGCACTACAACCCCCAATAAGACCCAATCCTAGACATGATCCTACTAGAATTATGCTATAGGGTCCGTTCACACTATGGAATAGGCGAGCGGTTTCCACTCAAAATTCCTTGCCTATTCCGTAGTGTGAACATACCCTCACTGGACCGTGGAGCAAACTACTAACTGCACTGGAAGAGCACCGAGGAGGAAGGTAAGAGACATAACATCCTCCTCGGCGTCTCCTGTGCAATAGGGGCATATCAGCAGGTTAGATTTGTTCTCCTTAAAGCCGCAGGTTCCTCGTCCCTGATGTATAGACCTCTAGATGGGTGACATTGTCTTCTCTCACTTTCAGACCCTCCTCCTCAGGTTAAGCTTCTTTGTGGAGCTGACTTGCTTGAGTCTCTCGGGGTCCCCAACCTGTGGAAACCCGAAGACATTCTAGAAATCGTGTCCTCCTTCGGTCTGGTCTGCATCACCAGGATGGGCAGCGACGCCCGCAAGTTCATCTACGAATCTGAGGTCCTGTGGAAGCATCAGGATAATATCCACCTGGTGGAGGAGTGGATCACCAATGACATCTCCTCCACCAAGGTGCGGAGAGCCCTGCGCAGGGGCATGAGCGTCCGGTACCTGGTGCCCGATCCTGTGCTCAACTACATCAAGAACCACAACCTGTACAGTGAGGAGAGCGAGGAGAAGAACTCACAAGTCATCCTAGAACCTCTTGTGAGGAACACCAAGAACCTCCAGTAATGGTGGACTCATCGGCCAAAGGGTAGACGGTGCCTCTAATGCTCATGAATGCTGCATAGACTTACCCCATACCTGCTTCCTAACTACTACTGGTGGCCCCATAGAAATAATAGAAGGGGGGGATTGTTTCTTCAGGGGGAATAAGCGAAAGGGTCGACCTCTATCCTCTGTGGTGCTACTAAGAATGTACAGACATTGCTGTTGCAATGTGTCCTTATCGGAGATACATGGCACCTATAGGTCAAAGGGCAGGAGGGAAGCTCACATGGTCATGAGTATAGAGCATTATATTGTAGCATGGCATGTGTGCCCACAGCTGTGTTTTGCACAATGGATCCTGCTAAGCACAAAAGAATCAAGTAGGACCCTGCAGACCAAGAAGAAGAAGAACCCACTCCTAAGAATAATGTATTTTATTCAAGTGTATGAGGATGTTGTATTGGTTACATATAGAATAACTACATAAAAAGTAGTCATTGTTATATCCTGTATTATACTCCAGAGCTGCAATCACTATTCTGCTGGTGGGGTCACCGTGTATATACATTACATTACTGATCCTGCGTTGCATCCTGTATTATACTGCAGAGCTGCACTCACTATTCTGCTGGTGGGGTCACTGTGTATATATATTACTGATCCTGAGTTGCATCCTGTATTATACTGCAGAGCTGCACTCACTATTCTGCTGGTGGGGTCACTGTGTATATATATTACTGATCCTGAGTTGCATCCTGTATTATACTGCAGAGCTGCACTCACTATTCAGCTGGTGGGGTCACTGTGTATATATATTACTGATCCTGAGTTGCATCCTGTATTATACTGCAGAGCTGCACTCACTATTCAGCTGGTGGGGTCACTGTGTATATATATTACTGATCCTGAGTTGCATCCTGTATTATACTGCAGAGCTGCACTCACTATTCAGCTGGTGGGGTCACTGTGTATATATATTACTGATCCTGAGTTGCATCCTGTATTATACTGCAGAGCTGCACTCACTATTCTGCAGCCTTTCAAAGGTTTTCATTCATTCATTTATTCAGTAGATACTAAATGCTAAAAATTTTACAATTACACTCCCTGTCTTGCTGACTGTCTCCAGTAATAGTTGTAGAATAGTGAGTGCAGCTCTGGAGTGTAATGCAGGATGTAACTCAGGATCAGTACAGGATCAGTAATGTATGTACACAGTGACCCCACCAGCAGAACAGTGAGTGCAGCTCTGGAGTATAATACAGGATGTCACTCAGGATCAGTAATGTATGTAAAGAGTTAGGGTGGGTTCAGACTGAGGAATTATCGCGGAAAATGTCTGCGGAATTCCCTCCGCACATCTGGGCGCCTTTCCGCCGGCCCCATAGTCACCATTCTATGGGCTGGCGTATTCCGCTATACGCTGAAAGAACTGTCATGTCACTTCTTTCAGCGGATGGCGGAATACACCGGCCCATAGAATGGTGTCTATGGAGCCGGCGAAAAAGCGCGTGCCCTTGCGGGCGGACAGCTGACGGAATTCCACAGACATTTTCCGTGAGAATTCCTCAGTCTGAATCCACCCTTACTGCCCCAGCAGAATAATGAGTGCAGCTCTGGAGTACGGCACTTTTTATGCAGATTATATAATATGTTAGTTGTTACTTATTTCAGTTTAGTTGATTGTCATTGAATTCTGTTAATGTGACAGGAGGCAGACACGATTCAGGGCCCTGTCTGTTATGCACTATTGTTACCGTATCATTATGCTGGATTCCTGCTGCTATTGAGAACAGGGTTTTTGCTTTATATTTACAGAAATAAATTTTAGCGAAGTTTAAGTCAATCACATGAGTTGCGTCTTCATTGATTTTCCCTTATACTGACATTTATCTGTAGCTGTAGCTCTCCCTCTAACCCTTATAGTAATATTCATACCTATAATAAGATTTATTTGCTGGAACTGAAGTACCCCTTTAAGATGACGACGCAGGAGAGGTGGTGAGGCATCGGTATGGTGATGCTTATGGTGCAGGTCACTGGATTTTGCATATTGGTAAATACATAGAGTTACACCAGAGGGTCAGAACATCCGATACACTATGGACCATCTCCAGACTGTTAGTTAATATGTGACTATTGATCTGCTGACCTGGCTCTTATCTGTAGATGTGACCAGACAGCCGAGTGCAGGATAGGTCACCGTCTGATCTAGAGGTTACCTATTGCAGGCGTCCATTCGTGATCTGTAATTTAACCCTAACATGATGCATACGGCCCAGTCCTTCCACAGGGGCCAATGTCTGACCAGGCTATACTCCATGGTGGTCACAGAGATGACACTTTACATGACTACGTATAATAAATGGCCCCTTTATTGGAGCCCCCACCTAGTAATGTGCTGCTAGGTCCACTAGGGGATGAAATTGTAATGTTGTAATATCGGCCCATGTGGACAGGATGGCTCCTCACCGTCATCTCCACTCATTAGGGTATGACTTCATACGGATTCCTCCGCACTGCCTCCACTTGAAGTTCTGTCCGTCCCATAGACTCATTGATATTCGCCGGCGATTTCTGCTGTCCGTCCAAAGAATTGACATGAATTTGCTCATCTACCTTATCCCAAAGATGTCTCTTTTGGAACTGTGAAGGCCGGGAAGAAAAGGAAAACCATCATGTTCCTGAAGCCAATCCATGATTATAGAACTTTGTGGTTGTTGCATTGTCCTGCTGACAGTCTACTTCTGCTTGTGCCAAATCCTGACACCCCCCATATTACTATAGTGCCACAGAGATCTGGATCCATCTGACCGCCATGTTTCTCCACAGAAATCTGGATCCATCTGACCGGCCATGTTTCTCCACAGAGATCTGGATCCACATGACCGGCCATGTTTCTCCACAGAGATCTGGATCCACCTGACCGGCATGTTTCTCCACAGAGATCTGGATCCATCTGACCACCATGTTTCTCCACAGAAATCTGGATCCATCTGACCGGCCATGTTTCTCCACAGAGATCTGGATCCATCTGAATAGCCATGTTTCTCCACAGAAATCTGGATCCATCTGACCGGCCATGTTTCTTCACAGAGATCTGGATCCATCTGACCGGCCATGTTTCTCCACAGACATCTGGATCCATCTGACCGGCCATGTTTCTCCACAGAGATCTAAATCCATCTGACCGGCCATGTTTCTCCCCAGAGATCTGGATCTGGTGGTCTGGTGTTATAGCCAATCTGTGCTCAGGAGCGGTGGGATTGGAATTGTAGGATTAGACATGTTAGTCGGACACCAGTCTTGGCCCCATCAGCTCATCAAAATATTCCCTGTCACCCGCCTCTGATCACATTCGGCAATGATCAGTGAATATTAAGACGATATCACTGTGCAATCCATTGCACCTCTCTATTTCCCATGAGGTCAGGTGTCTCCCCACCTCACCAGCTCCCTGGACCACTGCCCATAAGCCGCAGCTTTATCCGTGTGTGTGAGACATTTCCTTCCTGTCCTGGCGGGGAAGATCGGCTGGCCGGTGTCTCAGGATACAATACTGGCAGGTGTAACCCATAGAAAATAGTCAGCGGGGTCCGTCTTAAGATCAGATCACAGAACATTTTAGATACACAAACATGTGAAAGATGGATTGTTATAATACAGTCTGGACGCTTAACCCTTTGTAGTCTTGTTCCTATAAATAGAAAAGGACACAATTAAAAACAAAAAACAAATGCTGTATAAAGATGGAGCGCAGGCGTGTACCGATATAAGACTGCCAAAGAACAAGTGAGGACACTGGCGGAAGGTGGATATAGAAATATTAAGGACAGTGATATTATAATGGATACATGATGGCTCTAGATTATTAGGGTCTGACAGCTTCTAGAGCAGGGGTAGGGAACCTTGGCATGATGGGAGTTGTAGTTTTGCCACAGCTGGAGAGCCAATGTTCCCTACCCCTGTTCTAGAGGTTCTATGTTCTATAGAATAACACTAGATCCTTATATTAATGTTTTTCTTGTGGTATTATGTCCCGAGGTTATTACATCATCCCTGCATCAGCCAGTATGTAACCTCGACTATTGTAATGATCCCACTGCCCTCTCACACCATGCAGCCGCTGAGCAATGCCAAGTAGCGAAAACTCCATCGCCCTGTCTGTATATGAGGGGGTCAAACAAATAAGAACCTGCTGCATAACCCTGGGCCGGACACCGCTCCGACACTGCTGTGCGGGACATATTAACCGGTTCTGTCACTGCTAAATACCGTCCACCTCCATCCTCTGTATTAGAGAAGAGCGATCTAGTAGGTTTGGGTTAGCATTAAATTGCTGTATCCATGCTGTATCCGTGTCTTACAGGACTCCCTATATCTGCATCCAACTTCAACCACCGGTAATCAAATGCCAAGAGTTCGGGTTCAGATTAACCTGACCAGTAGATCCCCCCCAGCCTCTGCTAAGACCCCATAAGGGGAGATAGACTAAATCCTACAGCCTCCCACCCCTCCAGATGACATCCACCACCTGACCCTCCCGGCCCCCCAAACCTTTGCCCAAACCCCCAGTTATACAAACACGCGACCCCCCCCCCCCCCAGCCATACACATAGCCAACCTACCCGACCATCCTCACTGAGCTCTTACCAGAGCACCCCACAGCCGTACAGACATCTATCCAACCCCCCCAGCAATAAAGACAGCAACCCCCCTCAGATATACAGACAGCTACCCGACCCACCCCCCTCCAGATATACAGACAGCTACCCAACCTTCCCCCCTAGCCGTACAGACAGCTTCCTACCCCCCAGCTACACAGATAGCTACCTGCCCCCCCCAGCTATATAGACAGCTACTTGAGCCCCCCAGATATACAGACAGCTACCCGAATTGTCAAACCGTGCCCCCCACCCCCAGCTACCAGAAAGGTACCAACACCCGCCGCTCCCCAGGCCTTACAGACAGGTGACCGACTGTTGGTGGGTGCCGTCATGATGGGAGAGGGGAACAGAAAGCACACAAAAATGTTAGATGTGCTGTCTGTCTGCCAGCTGTCCCGGAGTGATGCCCCCGTGTAACCGCACAGGTTGCACACCCCAAAGGCCGGCCCTGTCTATACTCAGGATGACTGTGCAGATGGGATTTTTAGGGTATATTCACTACTGACTACCAGGACTGTCTACAGCAGGGCCACATAAGAAATTAAATTTTTTTTAGTGGTTCAGACTAATATACTAAACTCAGTTTTACCCAATACCTAGGCTGTACAGGATTCATGTGGCCCCAAAACATGCTGCTCTGACGAGGGCCGGTCAGGGCTAGAGGGCCAATGACACACTTGAGGTACGGGGTGATAACACCCTGACACTTGGGGTACAGGATAGTTACATGCTGACACTTGGGGTACAGGATAATGACACACTGACACTTGGGGTACAGCATAGTTACATGCTGACACTTGGGGTACAGGATATTTACTTGCTGACACTTGGGGTACAGGATAATGACACTTGGGGTACAGGATAGTTACATGCTGACACTTGGGGTACAGGATAATGACACACTGACACTTGGGGTACAGGATATTTACATGCTGACACTTGGGGTACAGGATAGTGACACTTGGGGTACAGGATAGTTACATGCTAACACTTGGGGTACATGATAATGACACACTGACACTTGGGGTACAGGATATTTACATGCTGACACTTGGGGAACAGGATAATGACACTTGAGGTACGGGGTGATAACATCCTGACACTTGGGGTACAGGATAGTGACACGCTGACACTTGGGGTACAGGATAGTTACATGCTGACACTTGGGGTACAGGATAGTGACACGCTGACATTTGGGGTACAGGATAGTTACATGCTGACACTTGGGGTACAGGATAGTGACACGCTGACACTTGGGGTACAGGATAGTTACATGCTGACACTTGGGGTACAGGATAGTGACACGCTGACACTTGGGGTACAGGATAGTTACATGCTGACACTTGGGGTACAGGATAGTGACACGCTGACCCTTGGGGTACAGGATAGTTACATGCTGACACTTGGGGTACAGGATAATGACACACTGACACTTGGGGTACAGGATAATGTCACTTTGGGTACAGGATAGTTACATGCTGACACTTGGGGTACAGGATAATGCCACTTGAGGTACAGGGTGATAACACCCTGACACTTGGGGTACAGAATAGTTACATGCTGACACTTGGGGTACAGGATATTTACTTGCTGACACTTGGGGTACAGGATAAAGACACTTGGGGTACAGGATAGTTACATGCTGACACTTGGGGTACAGGATATGACAGACTGAAACTTGGGGTATAGGATAGTTACATGCAGACCTTTGGGGTACAGGATAATGACACGCTGACACTTGGGGTACAGGATATTTACATGCTGACACTTGGGGTACAGGATAATGACAGACTGACACTTGGGGTACAGGATAGTTACATGCTGACACTTGGGGCACAGGATAAGGACACTTGGGGTACAGGATAGGTACATGCTGACACTTGGGGCACAGGATAAGGACACTTGGGGCACAGGATAGGTACATGCTGACACTTGGGGCACAGGATAAGGACACTTGGGGCACAGGATAGGTACATGCTGACACTTGGGGCACAGGATAAGGACACTTGGGGTACAGGATAGGTACATGCTGACACTTGGGGCACAGGATAATGACACGCTGACACTTGGGGTACAGGATAAGGAAACTTGGGGTACAGGATAAGGACACTTGGGGTACAGGATAAGGACACACTGCCACTTGGGGTACAGGATAGTTACATGCTGACACTTGGGGTACAGGATAGTGACACACTGACATTTGGGGTACAGGATAGTGACATGCTGACACTTGGGGTACAGGATAAGGACACTTGGGGTACAGGATAATGACACTTGGGGTACAGGATAATGACAAACTGAGACTTGGGGTACAGGATAATGACACGCTGACACTTGGGGTACAGGATATTTACACACTGACACTTGGGGTATAGAATAATGTCACTCTTACACTTGGGGTACAGAACACGCTGAGACTTGGGGTACAGGATAATGACACACTGCCACTTGGGCTACAGGATAAAGACATAGTGACACTTGGGGTACAGGATAGTGACACACTGACACCATACAAATAAGGGCACGGTTGACAGAACCCCCAATCTCTACCAGCCAACTATCCATTTATGATTTATTTGTAGCTTTGGATTCAAAATCAGCATCAATGAACCTTAAAGGGGTTGTGTAGAATTAAAATAACAGCTGCGTTCTTCTAATAACAGCTCCACCCCAGTCCTCAGGTTGTGTGTGGTATTGCAGTTCAGTTCCACTGAAGTGAATGGAGCTGAGGCAATGTTTTTGGAAAAAAAATCTATGTTTTCTAGTTCTGGAGAACCCTTTAATGTGAACACACGCTCAGTGGTCTCATGAACCCTCGTTCTGGGGTTCTGTGTCCATGTACCCAGTATATATCCCACGGTGACTGGTTACACTGATGTATACAAGGCTTTGGGTAACAATATTGCTACTAGCAGATGTTAATGTCTCCTCATGTTCTATGCAATCGATACATTGTTTGATAATGTGTTGCAAGGAGAAAATTAAGGAGACTATATTTGTTTAACTCTGACCTAGCCCAGGGTCCATGAACAAGCTGGAGTGAAGGGGTTAAAGTCATCAGGTTTGAGCCTGGCCCTCCCAGCTGAGCTGAGACACTCCTCCACAGTGAGTATATAAGTGCTGGCTGTGCTGGGAGGCTATATCTCCTCAGGTCCAGCAGCTCTCCCCCTATTGAGGGTCATCTATAGCACTGCTCTCATGGCTCCTCCAGACTTCAGCGGCACCTGGAACATGGTCAGCAATGACAACTTTGACCGCTACATGCAGACCCTGGGTAAGTGGATGAAGAACATGACCTTGTCCTATATCTGCTGGCAGTTAGGGGCATATTGGTTGTTTTATGCCTCATATAGTTGTCTCCTCCAGGGGGCGCTGTTGGCAGGTGGCTGTCTTTATGACCTGAGTGTATTGCAGGTTACTCCAGGTTGTTGGGACATTCACCTGCCTGGCTGCAGACTCCAGTGTAATGACCCCTCCATTATGACTCTGTAGAGTCAATGACCATAGACCCCAAATAACACTATGGGGGTCACCTGGGAAAACTTGGTGGTGGAGCCATATACTTATCATTGACTAATGTAGCCTGTTGGGGACTGTGCTTCATGAATGTGTGTTTAGCTTGTGGGTCATTGAAGTGTAAGGGCCCTGTTCCACCTGATGGATTATCGTTAAATAGTTCAAATCTAATAATTGTTCGGTTGAAATGCAGTTAATGATTAACGACCGAACGAGAAATTGTTGATCGCTTTATAAGACCTGGACCTATTTTTATCGTTGTGTTTCTGGCTGTGCTCCAGTTACATCCTGTATTATACTCCAGAGCTGCACTCCCTATTCTGCTGGTGGGGTCACTGTGTACACACATTACATTACTGATCCTGAGTTACATTCTGTATTAGGGTGGGTTCTGACTGAGGAATTCTCGTGGAAAATGTCAGCGGAATTCCGTCAGCTGTCCGCCTGCACATCTGGGCGCCTTTCCGCCGGCCCCATAGACACCATTCTATGGGCCGGTGTATTCCGCTATACGTTGAAAGAAGTGTCCTGTCACTACTTTCAGCGGAATACGCCGGCCCATAGAATAGTGTCTATGGGGCTGGCGGAAAAGTGCATGCCCGTGCGGGCGGACAGCTGATGGAATTCTGCAGACATTTTCTGCGAGAATTCCTCAGTCTGAACCCACCCTTATACTTCAGAGCTGCACTCAATATTCTGCTGGTGGGGTCACTGTGTACATACACTACTGATCCTGAGTTACATCCTGTATTATACTCCAGAGCTGCACTCTCTTCTGCTGGTGGGGTCACTGTGTACAAACATTATTGATCCTGAGTTACATCCTGTGTTATACTCCAAATCAACCATCTTGGGATCAGACACCTTAGTTTAGTTGAACCCCCTATAATGGCAGCGTCTGCTTTACTTTTCCTGCATCAGGTGACTGTGTGGTACTTGCTATAAAGACTCTTCCCATAATGTAAATGACCAGAGCAGACTGTGATCAAGCAGGGGGTGCTGTGGGACCTCAGCTATCGGTCACATATGTTCTGTATATTCCTATGTAGCCTTCCGGCTGCTGCTAAGCAACTAATGATGGTGCTCGGCTGTCTGGTAACCGCTCTGTATAGTCATGTTCTTGGACAGATCCAGTATGTTGTGTATAGAGAATATGAGATGTCTATAATGTGACTAGATGAGCAGTGACCGGGGCAGTGTGTGTGGTGGTACTACAGCCATAGTCTCTCCTGTTACTCACAGACTGTCTGCAAGATAAACAACTGAGTCACTGCAGCCCCTTATAATCTGTTCCTATTATTATAGCATCAACCAAGAGAAGAGCGAGGCCTCCAGGGTGTACATTACTGCTGTAAAGGGGCGGCTGGCACTGCCATGGGGGTCTGTGCATGTGCAGGCACCTATAGACTTAGAGGAGAGCACTGCGTTACCAGCTGCACATACATTAAATGGGTTATCCAGCACTACAGAACTATGGCCACTTTCTTCCAGAGACAGCACCGCTCTTGTCTCCAGTTTGGGTGCAGGTTCTGTAACTCTGTTCCATCGAAGTGAACGGAGCTTAATTGCAAAGCACACCTGAACTGGAAACCAGAATTGTGCTGTCTCTGAAAGAAAGTGGCAGTGTTTTTGTACTGCTGTATATCCCTTTAAGAATGTCATTGTGCAGGTTAAAGTGGTACAGTTACAAAGATTTGTAGATCTAATGACGTCTGTCTGCAGAATGTGTAAGTTCTTAAAGGGGTTGTTCACCAAAAAACATATTTCTTTTGAATAAACTGGTGCCAGGAAGTTAAACAGACTTGTAACTTACTTCTACTAAAAAATCTCCAGTCTCCCAGTACTTATCAGCTGCTGTATGTCCTGCAGGAAGTGGTGTATGCTGACACTGTGCTCTCTGCTGTCGGCTTCTAATGAATATGCATACAGCACTCTGCAGTGATGAGTGATGTCACTGCGGAGCATCACCCACAATATTCATTAGGAGAGTGGGCTGGGTGGATCGGTGCACGGAGTGATAGCCCCGCCCCCAGTGCACTAAACTGCCTCATTTACATATTAAACTACAATAGTGCTGAGGATGAAGGTTAGTAAACGCCCTGTTTGCTATAGACATATCAGCAGATTGTTTCCCTTTCAAATATTTTGCAGTGGTTGTCCAGGAGCTCTTTGGGGTTCTTCCCATCTGGAAAGGGGTCTTGAAAATGAAACCTGCTCCTTGTCTAACCAGACTCCTTCCTCTCTGTTGGTTACAGGTATTGACATAGTTACCAGGAACTTGGCGAAATTTATCAAGCCTCAAAAGGTCATAGAGCAAGATGGCGACTCGTTCACAATCCGGACCCTGAGCAGCCTGCGCAATTATCGGGTCCAGTTCACATTGGGACAGGAGTTTGAGGAGGACACAAAGGGCCTGGATAACCGAAAATTCAAGGTACGGCTGATCACCCCTATAGGTAAATGGGAGGGTGGAAAGCTACAGTTAATACACTCAGATGATCAGTTGCACTATAGACCTGCAGGTGGCAGCATAACCCTGAGAAGCCATCCCTTCTAATGACTTCATAGCTTGTATATGGGGAAAGTTTCCAGTGACCTCTGCTGACATATAATCTGATGCTTTTACTCTTTTAACTTCCTGATAAGAATTCTTTCCTTGTTTATTTTCTACTGGATCTGGTCTGAGATTCAACTCTCCCCTAAGTGATGTACTCTTCCCAGCTCCTATATCGCCATCTCTCGGTTATACATAGATATATATCTTTATCAGGGAAGAATAGGGTGTTTACAGCATGCTGCTTTGTGCACAACAATGCCACAGGCAGAGGGGTGGATAGGCAATGAATACAGCGAGTGTGATGTTCTGCAGCAGATGTGCTGTGGGAGGAAGTATGGAGGGTGGGAGGAATGTGGTGAAGGGGAAAGAAATGCATTCTGGGAATTTTTATGAGCAACTACTCAACCAGCATGTAGTAAAGAGACATAGTAGGGGAGAGGATTACGGGGATTTATAACAAATGGATTTTGGTGGTTTTATAATTAGGATGCACAGGTTATCAATGCTGTGTTTCTGCAGCACTTTCCTGGGGTCCGTTTACACAAAGATTGTCTGCCAAAATTTGAAGCCAAAGCCAGAAACTAACTATGAACAGAGATCAGGTCATAAAGGAAAGCCTGAGATTTCTCCTCTTTTCAAATCCATTCCTGGCTTTGGCTTCAAATCTTTGGCAGGAAATCTGTCAGACAATCTTTCTGTGTAAATGGACCTTAAGATGTTGAATTAATTTTATTTTTTTCTTCTTCTTCCCACAGAGTCTGGTTAGCTTGGACAATGGACGTCTCATCTGTGTTCAGAAAGGAGAGAAGAAAAACCGAGGGTGGACACACTGGATCGATGGTGATGACCTCCACTTGGTATGTAACCTATAGCACTATTGTTGGGGTTCCTGGGTGCCTCCCTGTAACAGCTCTGCCTGATGTACATGATCCCCTTACCACAAATCCCTACTGGGTCAGCTAATTCAGTATAACAGAACGGTAAAGATGCTCATCCTAATCTGCCTGTTTCATGGCTGAAGTTATTGAACAACCACTACAGATAACCCCAATATTTAGAGGGTGACTCTGGAAACTAGATTCTTCATATACTCTTCAGGGAGGGTGACTTCTATAAACCAGTAGTTATATTCAGATCTGTAGGCATTCGGCCTATAATTCCTTCTATTCTCACAGTATTTCTAGTCTGATCCCGGCTCCACTATGTGGGTGCGTACAGACGAGTGAGTAGGCTGGCTCTGGTATGGCGCCCTGATGGTAACACAGGGAGGGGGCGGCTGCAGCTGCTACATCTGCTGCTCTGTGTATTAGCCCCTCGTATGCCGCCACGTCCTGCAGGATTGTGCAGCTGGCGCCCTGTGGATGAGGTGTGGCCCTTCAGAAGCTCAATGTGGCCCTGACTATACATGCAATGAATACTTGAGCTAACAAGGAAACACTTAAACAGACATGTACAACCTGCAGCAAAGGAAGTATAGCTGAACGCCGGATAGAGACAATGGGGCTGGGACTCTCTTTTGGGGTTGGTAATTATTTTGGGGTGCAATCTCTAAATTTTTTTTTCTCCCACAGGAGCTTCGTTGTGAAGACCAGGTGTGTAAGCAAGTGTACAGACGGGTGCTAGGGGCCAGTTAAGGAGCCACTGGATGGATTATAGGAGTATCTATGCAATAAGTGGGGTTTTTATAGTCCTGTATATTTATATTTCTAGAACCTTCCCTTGCCTCGTGTAATATGTGCCATCACTATGAATCATGGAATTTTCTGTTACATTTGCTTATTAAAATACTGTGAACAAACGGTCTCTAGTTCTTGCCCACCAGTGACTTAAGAAGTGTTCTTATCTGTCAACCCCAACTTCTCAGTGCCATAACATCTGGTAGGGTCTCTGCCTATGGATCATTATAGTTATCTCTATGGCAAAGGTGTCAAACCTGGGGCCCTTCAGCTGCTGCAAAACTACAATTCCCATCATGCTTCAGCTTTGGCTGTTCAGGCATGATGGGAATTGTAGATTAAACATCTTAAGGGTCTCAGGTTTGAGATCTCCCCTGTTCTTGCAATTTGTGATGGATCACTATATGATTTGCTGTGAACAGAACTTTCTTACCTTGTTTCCTTAGATAACTAATTTTAAAAGGGTATTCTGCTCAAACATACCTTTTCAGACGATGGCGAGACTAATAATTCCTCCCATACTGGTTATCTATTCAGTCTCCTTGCCCCAGTTCTCAGCTACTGCTTTCTGCTGAAGACACAAAAATGTGTGTGAGCTTATCTGTCGTCTCCCCCTGATTCTGAGGCTGCTAATGTAGATAAGTCCCCAGCAGGCTTCATCTGCAACTCTGTAGCTTCCTTGTAATGCTGGGAGGCTTATTCTTTTAAGCACTTTTGCCATGGTAGTCCAGGGGCTCTTGGGGTTATACCCATCTGGGCATCTGAAAATGAAACCTTCTATTAGGGTACCTTTTACACAGATTTATCTGACAGATTTTTTTTTAAGCCAAAACTAGAAATGGATTTGGAAAGAAGAGAAATCTCAGTCTTTCCTTTATGACATGTTCTCTGATTATAGTCCATTCCTGGCTTTACAGATAAATCTATGTAAAGGCTTCCTTAGAAGGTAATGGAATTTTTGTTTACATGAGCCATGATGGAGAGGAGGATGAGAAAAGCCCACATGCGTTTGGTTTTTTTTTTTTTTTTTTCCTTCAGCAGAAAGCAGCAGCTCAGAACTGGGGGAAGAAGACTGAATAGGTAAGGAGTTGTTACTCTCACCGTGGGCAGCAACATATCAAAAGTTATGTTTGAACGGAATACCCCCTTTGATATCCCAAAAGGAGCAACCTGTTAAACATTAATTTCTGTGAACTTCCTTGTATGATAGAGGAATGGGTCACTTTCACTTCAGCGCTGTAGCATCTGTTCCCCGTACAGGTTGTTTTGCTGTATAGGGTTTTTTTTTTGCCCATGGAAACATCAAACAAGCTGCTGTTGATGGATCTTGTGTGTACATTTGAATGCACTGACTGACCTATGGTTCTTAGTAACTGTAAAAAGAGAAAATACTGGGGAGAATCTGATCATGCACCAGAACTCCTTGGTGCAAGAATCAGTACAATCATCTAATTTACAGAAGAAGTTAACTTTTTTTGTATGTTATTTTGGGTGGCTACCTTACTTGAATTATTTTAACAGCATTTAGAGAGATTCTTTACAGCACACATAAGCAGCATCTGGCGCTCCAACTACCTAAACCCTCGGCATTGGACTCTCAGTGACTGGAGAAGTTGGATGCTGCTCTAGAAAGTTCTGGAAAACATGGACACTGCTATAGGTTAGGATAAGCTCGGATGCTTGGTCAGTTTGCTCCTCCACTAGTAGAGTGTCTTGTACATTACTTACTGATACAGTCTGGTGTACAGCGGGGGCTGTATATAACATCGTGGCTGAAGTGCTGCCATGTTCAGAAGAAACTACTCTCCAACTGGGTGCGTTGGATATTAAAGGGGGTGGCCAGTGAAAAGCTTTTTCTTTCAGATCAACTGATATCAGATAGTTATATAGATTTGTAATTAACTTCTATTAAAAAATCTCAAGTCTTCCCATACCTATTAGCTGCTGCATGTCCTGCAGGAAGTGTTTTATTATCAGTCTGACACACTGCTCTCTGCTGACATCTCTGGCTGAGACAGGAACTCTCTCGGTTTTATATAGATCCCCATAGAAAACCTCTCCTGCTCTGGACATTTCCTGTCTCGGACAGAGATGTCAGCAGAGAGCACTGTGAAAATAAAACAACACTTCCTGCAGGCTATACAGCAGCTGATAAGTACGGGAAGACTTGAGATTTTTTATGTATAATCAGTTTTTATTCAACATTTTTCAATAAAACATAAAATAAAATATAGGTACAAAGAAGAGTCTTACTCAACAGACATAGGACTCAAAGTTTACATAGCACAATAAACCCAAATTCGCGGAAGGTAATAGACGGAGTGATAGGGGCTCACTCAAAACTGCATAGCGTCCATATGTAGTGATATGCCCAAGGGGTAGGCACACATCCAATGAGTCCCATAGCCCCCATAACAACTGAACGCTGAGAACTGCGACACACAAGAGGAGCATCCCATATAACAAAAACATTCCAGCTTCCAGCGAAAAAACTTATCAGAAACGGAGAACATTAGAGGTACAAAGAGAAATGTACCATTAGAGGGGTGAACAGGGAAGGCAAGGAAGGGAAGACGGGGAGGGGGGGGGGGGAGGGGTATTTGCCCTGACCAAGGGGGCCACCTCCCCACGGGGGAGAGAGCGGTGGATAACTAAATAGGCATCTCAGGAGGTACCCCATCAGAAAACAGTGCCTGAAAGGCGGGAGAATCCCGAAACAACAGCCAGGACAACCATACCGTCTTATATCGTTTGTTGCATCCCGAGGCTTCAGCAGACAATTCCTCCATACGATGAAGGTGTGACATTTCGGCCTGCCACTCCGCCAGGGTAGGGACCTGCGTGGAGCGCCAATGGCGAGGAATAACTGTCCGTGCTGCAGACAGACAGAAACGCAGGATACTCTTTTTCTGTCGGCCTATAGCACCGGGGAGTATAGAGAGAAGCGCCACTTGAGGCGTCCTAGGTGCCGATTGCCCCGAGATCGCCCGGTAAGCATCAAAGACACCTGACCAGAACGAGGTTAGCCTGTCACACCCCCACCATACGTGTAGCATAGTGCCCTTCTCATTGCTGCACCGCCAACAAAGGTCTGACACAGACGGTATCATGGAATGAACTCTGGTTGGGACCCGGTACCATCGGGAAAGAACTTTGTAGTTCCGTTCCTGAGCGGAACAAGCCGTGGACAATTTATGTGTAAAGATGCATGCTTTCAGCCTGTCCTCTGGGGTGATTATGGCCGACAAGTCCTTTTCCCATGCGGCCCAGAACGCAGGGGGGTCATCCTCCCCGTCCTGCTGAAGGAGGCGGTATATCACAGAGATGGAGTGCTCAGGAGGAGAGTCCAAAAGGAACAGGGATTCAAAGGAAGTAGGGGTAGAAGATACAGAGCTGTGGCCCCCACGAGGGCCAAGGTACGAGCTAAGCTGAGAATATTCGAGCCAAGATAGGTTGGTGGAACCGGCACGCGTCTGCAAATCCCCAAGGGGGGGTAGGGGGTTGCCCTCAAGCACTACTCCAAGGCTAGGGTTGTCCCTGGCCTTCCAGAGCAAAAACGTGTCCTTCCTGTACGCCGGGGGGAAGTCAGGATTATGGAATAAAGGAGTGAGCGGGCTGAAGGGTCTGGACAAAATGTTACTACGTACCAGACGACGCCATAGGGTAACCGCCACCCTCGGTAAGAGGGAGTCCGCAGAGAACGGGGAGGGGACGGAAAGGGGGAGCCAAGAGACATTAGACAGGGGGTAAGGGACCTCTTGTTGATCAAGCCTGACCCATTGCTTTGAAGCAGCATTGTACCTCCAATCCAGCAGGCGCTGAAGGACCGCAGCCCTGTGATACATGCGAAGGTCGGGTAATCCCACCCCCCCGTCCGACTTATGCCTAGACAGTGTGGCATATTTGATCCTTGGGCGTGAACTGTTCCAGATAAACTTGAGGAATGCTGTACGCAGTTGGCGAAAAAAAATGGCGGGAGGCATGATAGGGATAGTCTGGAATATGTATAGGAACCTGGGAAGGATGTCCATTTTTATGACATTGATTCTACCAAACCAGGATAGGGGTCTCTTATTATAAGTCAGGAGGTCCTTTAGTGTGCGGACTAAGAGGGGTTGGTAGTTAAGAGAATACAGGCGGGAAAGGTCAGCAGACACATTTACTCCAAGGTAAGTGAGATGGTCCCTGCGCCATTTAAAGGGGAAATTTTGCGCGATGGAGGAGGCAGTATTGGTAGGGAGGGAAATGTTCAGCACTTCAGATTTTGTGTAGTTTACCTTAAAGTTAGACACCTTACTAAAACGTTGGAACTCAGAAATAATAGACGGGAAGGAGACATGAGGTTGGGTAACACACAGGAGGAGGTCATCTGCATATAGGGCGGCCTTATACTGGGTCCCCTGCAGCGAGAGCCCGTGGATGCTAGGGTTGTCTCGTATGGCTGTCGCTAGGTGCTCCATAACCAAAACATACAGGAGGGGGGATAAAGGGCACCCCTGTCTTGTGCCGTTGGATACAGAAATAGGAGCAGATAATGCCCCATTGACCCGCACTCTTGCCGTGGGACCCGCGTACAACGACAGGATTCTGCTGAGGAAGCGAGGGCCAACACCAACCTGCCGCAAAGCGGCCTGGAGAAAACCCCAATGAACCCGATCAAAGGCCTTCTCTGCGTCTACCGAGAGGAGGCAGAATGGTAAGGCCCGGGATTTGGCCTTTGCTATGAGAGCCAGAATCTTGTTGGTGTTGTCCCTCGCCTCCCGCCCCTGTACAAATCCAACTTGGTCCGTGTGCGTAATCCCAGGCAAGAGCGGTGTCAGGCGGTTGGCTAAGGTTTTGGAGAACAATTTAATATCGACATTAATAAGCGATATGGGTCTGTAATTGGTAACCTGTGTGTGGTCCTTACCCGGTTTAGGCAAGACACTAATATGAGCCTCCAGGGATTGAGGCACCCAGCAAGAGCCATCCGAGACAGAATTGAATACTTTCATCATAAAGGGAGTGAGAAGACTACTAAAGGTTTTGTAAAAGGAGGGGGTGAATCCGTCAGGGCCAGGGCATTTACCGGCTGGGGTGTTCTTAATGGCAAACCGTATTTCCTGCTCCGATATGTCCTCCTCTAGTGTCTCCACCTCCTCTGAGTTCAGCACAGGTAGGGCCGTGTCAGAGATATAGTCCTGAATATCAGGGGAGACCACATCCGTAGCTACATGGGTGGGGGAAATGTTATAGAGCTGAGAATAGTAGGCGTGGAAAGCACTAAGAATATCTGCCGGGTTTTGGGAGTCCGTACCATCGGGTCGTTGGATACGCGGTATGTAGGCATGTCCCTGCCGCGGATGTATGAGGCGAGCTAATGGACGTCCACACTTATCGGAGTGGTCATAAAGAAAGCGGCGATACTGCAGACGTTGGTAGGTATATTTCTGATCTAGAAGTGCCTTCAAATCGTCTTTCAGTTTGACCAGTTCCGCATAAGTGGTGGAGGAAAGTGTGCGTTTATGTGAAGTTTCCAACGTATGTATACGTTGGAGAAGGGAGGCAATTTTAGAGGCCTTATCGCGCTTCAGTCTTGTGCCATGCTTTATGAATGTGCCGCGCAAAACGCATTTCATAGCCTCCCACTGTGTGGGAAGTGGAGTGGAGTCAGAGGCGTGTGTGTGGAGAAAAGATGCAATGGTCTTTTCAATGTCAGCCACACAGGCCAGATCTTTCAGGAGGTGTTCATTAAGCTTCCAGGACCAAGAAGGGTTGATATGATTAGGGAGTGAAAGAGAAAGATAGATGGGGGCATGGTCGGAAAATAGAATGTCGCCCACAGAAGCGGATGGTTGCCAGGTCAGGGCATGCTGGCTAATCAGGAAATAGTCTATGCGACTATAGGACATGTGCGAAGGGGAGTAGTATGTATAATCTCTACCTTGGGGATGCAGAGCGCGCCATACGTCCACCAACTGAAGTCCATGCAGATCGCGTTTAAGAGCGCGTAGCCGTCGTGGGGGGACAGCGCACCTACCAGCAGACGTGTCCATAATCGGATCCAAGGGGAGATTGAAGTCTCCTCCAATGAGCAGAATCCCCTCTGTGAATTGAGAAAGAACGGTTAGAAAGGCACGACAGGCAATAGTCTGGTTCAGGTTGGGAGAATACCAGTTGGCAATCGTGTATGTGACAGAGCCTATCTTCAGTTTTAGGATCAAATATCTCCCTTGTTCATCTATGCGGGAGTCAAGGATGGTACCTGGCAAAGATCTATGTAGGGCGATGGAGACCCCCCGAGCCCGGGCATCCGGATTCGGGCTATGGTACCATTGGGTGTAGTATTTATCCCTAATGGCTGGAACGTGCTGACTTTTAAAGTGAGTTTCCTGTAACAGTATTACC
The DNA here is from genome assembly GCF_027789765.1 of Dendropsophus ebraccatus. Lineage (NCBI taxonomy): Eukaryota > Metazoa > Chordata > Amphibia > Anura > Hylidae > Dendropsophus > Dendropsophus ebraccatus. Next base: position 10,020,180 of record NC_091465.1, read on the forward strand.
TGCATTTTCTTTTTATGCATATGATACAGTATTTGTGACCTCTTCTGGGGTGTATTGAATCCCCGTACATTTAGTGAACAAATATTTAAGGTCGACATCCCTGGTCAGGGCAAGGGGAGGGCGGAGGAAGGGTAAAGTGAGAGGAAAGGATGGGGGGTAGCTAGGAAAGGAAGGGGGGAACAGAGACGAGGAAAAGCAGGGAGAAAAAGTGAGGGAAGGGAGGGGGGAAAGGGGGAAGAAATAAAAGCAAGTGGAAAAACCCAAACAGGAGGAGGGTAAGCTCCACAGAGGGGGAAGGTAGAGTGGAACCAAACTACTCGTGTACCCTAGAGGTACGGATCCCTGTAAGAACGGGACTGACCAGGTGGGAGTGCTCCCCCCGGTCCCCCATAACCCAATGTCATAACGTGAAAGAACGACCAACCTAAAACCCTATAACAGTACTCCAGTCCCCCCCCCCCCTCTAAACTGCATAGTATGACAAATAGTCCCCTTGGCAGATGACAAATTGTAATAAAACAAAAACATGGTGGTGACGATACCCTCGTCCAGGCGCCAGACCCCACACCCAGACTATCCCAAATGCGGGAGGCCCTGAAGGCATACTCTACAAGCTATATATGTAGGGGGTCGGCACGTGGAAGAGGGAGCGTCAGCATAAAATAGATACCACAGAATAGATACATAACCAGAACCTAACCGTGAGTCTAGCCAAGGGCATAACGTATGGGGGGGGCGTAGACAGTTAGTGAAAAGACTTAAGGCACAAATATAAGACAACTAAGCCGAGGGAGGACTTTGTCTCGGAGAAGAGGTAGGACCCCTCTGTTGCGGAGGGTGGGTGTTCCTCCTGGTGCCACCTCTTCTTCTCCTCGAGGACCGCTGCGGCCGCGGCGGAAGGGCGATCGGAGGGCCAGTGGGGAGTTCCGGCCAATCCTGGATCGTGATCTCTGGAAGATCAAGGGCTTCCCGAAAGCGTACTAAGTCTCGGGGATGGCTTAGAGAGAGACCCCGACCATCTCTCCGCACCTGTAGACGAAACGGGAATCCCCAAGAGTAGGCAATATTGCGGCTGCGAAGAACCTCCAACAGGGGGCGGAACGCTCTGCGTTTTTGTAAGGTGAGGCGGGAGAGATCAGGGAGTATTTGTATGTCCCGGCCATCATACCGAATAGGACCCGCATCTCTCAATTTGAATAGGATAGCCTCCTTCTGCTGATAACGGTGCACTCTACATATGACATCCCTAGGGTTAGCCGGGTCGGAGGACCGGGGCCCTAAGGATCTGTGGGCTCTGTCCAATTCCAACCGTGCGTCCGGTGAAGCGCCTAGAACAAAGTTGAAGAGAGATTGCAAGGTAGAGTCCAGGTCTCGTGGCGCAACCGACTCAGGTAAACCCCGCACTCTCAAATTATTCCGACGCCCCCTGTTCTCCAGATCGTCCAGGGCATCGTAGAGGAGTTGTAATTGGTAAGAGTGTTCAGAAAGGAGGTGGTCGTGGTCAGTGGCTCTAGTGGATAATGCATCCGTCACGTTGACATTAGCGGTCACCTGTTGCTCAAGAAGCTGGACGTCAGTCCGTAAGGTAGTAATATCAGCCCTGCAAGAAGTCTCAAGGCGAGTAACAAACGCCTCCATATCATTCTTCGTAGGAATGGTGTGTAGGTGAGCCCGGAGGTCCTTTAATTCCCTGAGGACATCCAGGAAAGAAGTCTCCATCTGAGACGGACAGGCCTGTCCTGGTACCTGTGCCCCTGCCCGAGCAGTCATATCAGGGGGGTTGAGGGGGGAAACAGGCAGAGAAGGGCAACGGTCCCCCACCAGGACGTCTAACAACAGGACCTGGTCCTCCTGGTCACCAAAGAGTTCCTGGCTACACTCCGGAGGGGGTGTCAGAACGCTTTCCACTGAAGATGCAGAGCGCAGCGGAGAGGAGGAGATAGAGGCCTGCGGCCTAGGGAACAATAATCCATCCACTGAGTGGGGCATAGGGGGGATAACCTGCCCTTGCGGGGCTGTGGAGTCCCCTGCTGCTCCCTGAGGGATATTGTGAGGGGCCCAGTTATTCTCCTCGGCGGCAACGTCCGCAGACAGCCCAGAGCACTGGCTGAGTATCAATACACCCTCACCTTCTGTGGCGTGCACCTGGGCCCTAACCACGCTAGCATAGGTGGCCCCTGTGAATGCTGGTTGTGCAGGCCGGAGGGGGGGTTAATCCTCATCGTCCGAGGCCCACCGCACGCACTCACCCCCAACGTTCATCTGGTGGCCCGGGGAAGGTGGGAGAGGCGTGATGGCGTCAGATTGTGCCGGGGAGGGAGCCGGGTCCCCAGAGGATAGTGCGGGCAAGATGGCGGCCGCGCCACGTGGGGAGGAGGCTATGGGGGCTAAAGTGCCTACCGGAGCCGATCGCAGTGTCCGTACGGCCTCCAGTCTGCCAGCGGGTGTTCCGGCTGTATCGGAGACGGGCTGTGAACCCCCGGCCTCGGGGTGAGGTGCTGCGGCCGGAGCAGGTAATCCGGTTAGGGCGGCTGGCGGCGCCATTACTGCAGGAGGCGGCTGCGAACCCCGAGAGGGAAAGAAGCTGGTGATGTCTTGATTAGCCGGCACCGGAGCAGTGGAGGGGTGCTTCCTGGTGTTCTGCTTCCCCCTCATCGTTCCAGAAGGCAGGTGGTCGTTCTGGGAGCTGTGTTAGGTGGGTTTGTGAGGAGACCGGGCAGGAGCTCTGAACACACGCGTCCTCACTCCTCCATAGCCAGGCCCCGCCCCCCCGACTTGAGATTTTTTAATAGAAGTAAATTACAAATCTATATAACTTTCTGACACCAGTTGAAAAAGCTTTTTGCTGGACAATCCCTTTAACCTTGCAGAGGGATCCCAGCCCCATTTTCTACTAGCAGTATTCCTGACTTGTAGCCAAGTATATTATTCACTTGTTTGTAATTTTTTTTTTCTAATTAGTATGCTATATCTATTTGCTTAGATATTATGTGTACCTAATGATTTGCGCATCTTAGAAACCTTTAAAAAAAAATTGCCACAGATCTTGCCACAATCAATGTTCCAAACTATATCATAAAGCCATGGGTATAGCTGGATTTTTGCCATATATGAGAAATGTGTGGGCACACCCTGAAGGGGAAAGGCATCTGGTGCACTAAGAAACAAAAGCCATAATTAAAAAAAAGAACACACAAAATAAAATTGCCCAATAGACTCCTGCTTGTTGATGGTCGCCTTGTCCCACCAGATTTCCTCAGACTGTACTCTGGGCAAACATAGTAAATAAGTGAAAGCAGCAGCTGCTGTCCTCTCCCCAGCACACATATACCTCTCCTGTGTCCTCATGTTTATGAACTCAGATTCCAGGAACGTCTCCGGCTGAAGATCTTATCCAGATGTAGGATGCAGCACAGCAAACTGAGCTGCTGGTGACGGAGCTTTTTCTGGCCACTTTACTGACTTTCATAGGTTGTCACTTTCTGTGATTTTTGTTGAATGTTTTCCTGTTTGCAGAGTAAAGAACAGGATGGGGTTAGGTGTGATGAGTCAGCAGTCCTGGGGCTGGGATTTACCTCTTGTTCATAGAATCAGTGGATTTCTACTCCAATATCACTGAGAAATTTTATTAGATATACATTAAAACTGTCCGGAACGTTCTCAAAAGGCAGAAGAGGTGTGAGATCACTAATATTGGTGCCACAAAGGCCTCAATATAATGCAATCAGCTAGGCAATTATATCGACTAGGTGTAAACCATGTAAATGATGGCTGTATTAGGCAAAATATTGTGGCAGCTCTACTTATTTATATTTAGGCCTGGTCTCCTGAAGGCTGCTATATAACAGCTACACTTATATCCAGATCTGGTTTCCTAAAGGCTGCTATATAACAGCTATACTTACTTGTATCCAGGTCCAGTCTCCTGAAGGCTGCTATATAACAACTATACTTACTGTATCCAGGTCCAGTCTCCTCAAGGCAGCTATATAACAGCTATACTTACTTGTATCCAGGTCCAGTCTCCTGAAGGCTACTATATAACAGCTATACTTACTGTATCCAGGTCCAGTCTCCTGAAGGCAGCTATAAAACAGCTACACTTACTTGTATCCAGGTCCAGTCTCCTGAAGGCTACTATATAACAGCTATACTTACTGTATCCAGGTCCAGTCTCCTGAAGGCAGCTATATAACATCTTTACTTACTGTATCCAGGTCCAGTCTCCTGAAGGCAGCTAAATAATAGCTATTGTTACCGTATCCAGGTCCAGTCTCCTGAAGGCAGCTATATAACAGCTATACTTACTGTATCCAGGTCCAGTCTCCTGAAGGCAGCTATATAACAGCTATACTTACTGTATCCAGGTCCAGTCTCCTAAAGGCAGCTATATAACAGCTATAATTACTGTATCCAGGTCCAGTCTCCAACCCCCCCCCCCCCCTCTCCCCGTGGCCCCTCCTGCACTTACCGACTCGCTGCCGGAGCGTGTAATAGCGCCAGGAGCGAGCGGGGAACAAGGAGCAAATTAGCGCTGACAGCTCCTCACAGTCACCCTGTGTAATAGGGTAATTCTCCTCCTGTTATTGCTGGAGTTTCCCTTTTCCTATATAATCTGTATAACATAAGGATATACCACTGTGATAGAGATCAGACGGTGCTTATTGGCAGCTACAAAATCCAGTGTTCAGAAGGCAAATCACAGCTTGGACTTTGCTCCTCTCGGGAGATAGCTTACAGAGGTGGGGGTGGGGTAGCTAGTGAAGTCCCTGGGGTGCTGACCGTATGTTACCTGTTAAATCAAAGACAGGTTGCCTTCTAATACTGTTAGGGCCCTATTACAAGGGACGATTGTCGTGTAAAAAATCGTTATATCATTCGAATTTAAACAATAATCGTTCTGTGTAATTGCAGGCAACGATCGAAAAATCGCTTGTATGTCATTGATCGTTGATTTAGATCTAAACCTAAAATAATCGTTAATCGTTCGCTGTAATTCCACATTCGTTTGCTCACGTTCCGCATTTTTTCACTAATCGTTCAGTGTAATTGCACATTGTTCATTGTTTTGCTGGGATCAGAAGGAATAAACAATCTTAGTAACGATCGCAATAACGATCGTAATAATGATCACGATTATCGTTCTGTGAAATTTGGAGAACGATTTCAGGTTAATGATAAATAATCTCGTTTGCAATCGTTTATCGTTAATCATTAAAAATCGCTCCGTGTAATAGGACCCTTACAGTCTTGTATAATACGCCATAGGCTGTATCCATGTTTTCCCGGACTCACTAGGACTGCATCAAACTTCTTCAGCCACCGGGAGTCAATTGCCGAATGATCGGGCTCAAGCATGCTAGAAGACCACAGCAATGTTGGCGTACACTGCAAATCTGGCAAGAGACTGGTAAACCCTCATCTATCATGGGCGGATGGGATTGTGTATTTTACGCAAAAGATTTCCTATAATCCTGCTATGGTTATCTCTATGGAAATAAAACTTTTGCTTTTACTTCCAAACTTATAGCTCCATGTGACATCTCAAGCTGTTTGCACAATTTATATCTCCTCAATAGCAGTCAGTATAAATGTTACATGACAGTGTGAATTTCCTCAGAAATCTATAGTGGACAACAATCCACTGCAGGTTCTGGGTGAAGGTTATTGACTATTAAGTATTGCAATCTTTGCTCATGTCAATGGTAGTGAAATGCCCATTCCTCCCTGCTCACATACAGGAAACAGATCTCGTCGCCCCCAACCCTGACTTTCTTTACACAATCTCTACACCAACTTCCCTATTACTTGCACCACAGAACCTTTGCTGTGTTGCATGGCACTTACAGAACCTTTGATGGGATCAGCAAGGTCGCCTTGTGCAAGTGCAACTGCAGTTTAGCTGGTGTAGGGCAGTTCCATATGCAGGACTTTTGATGACATCAGAGGTCCTGTGTAATGCTGCTGGACAAAACTAACCAGCAGAGGCGGTGCTGTCCTGTCAGCGCCTCTGCTCATCCTGGGGCTGCTACTGTCTTCCAGCGTCTTCTTCCTCCTTCTGTTGCAATAACACTTCTGGCCAATAGGGTGCGCATGTGGCCAACTGCTCTTGATTTATAGAGGCAGCTTGCCTCCTCGTAATGCCGTCTGCCAATCCAGAGCTTCCTGCACCTATTTAAACTAGTTCCACCTACCCCTCCCTGCCTGAGTGTTGTTGCATTCCAGCACACATAACAAAGGTGTTCATCTGCTTTTCCAACTAAACTCCCATATATCCTGACCTGTTCCTTTTCTCTATATTATGCTTTCTGTCTGACCTTTGTCTGTACTGCCTGGCTCTCCCGTTGCTGACTCAAATTGCCTGACCTGTTTTGAAGCAGCCTGCCATGACCCTTCACCTGTCTGCCTACGATTCTTGTCTTGTCCCTGGTACTACACTGACTCTCACGCTGGTGACCCAGCTTGCTGACCACATATACTCGGCCTGTTCCCCGATGCCTTGCATTAATTGTAATTTGTAATTTGCTAACATACATACAGTGCAAGATCGGTGGTGGTCGCCTTGAGCCCTTCCGTTTTTGCAGAAAAATTGGTATGGTCCCCTGGCAGCAGTAATGTTAGTACTACCCTGATGCTGGCCCTGATTCCAATGTCTCTGTAACACCCATTAACGTCTTTGGGAATTAATTGGATTTTCCAGGAAAACCGAAATGCTAATCCCACACCTTCCTGTACACTAAAACAGCAAATGCCCACATACTCACCTCACCTGGTCCCCTGGCACTGCAGCTGTAATATCTTCTGGTCCTTCTTTTAATGATGCCCCCAGTCAATTGCAGATTAGAGAAGAGGAGTGGGTGTTATCGAAAGAACCACACAGGAGCAGCAGCTAGGTTAACCAAAAGGAAAAACCTCTTTAGGGTACGTTCACACTTACCGGATCCGCATCGTATTTTCCGCTGTGGATCCGCAGCAGATTTCATTTAAATAACTGAACACAGCATCAAAGCTGCACCATCAAATCTGCTGCGGATCTACTGCAGATCTGCTGCGGATCCTGTAGGTGTGAACGCACCCTTAGGGTATGTTTATACACTGTGTCCAGTGCAGACTGCATACAGCGGATATAGCTGTATAAAATCTGCAGCACATTTGCTACTCATTGATTTTAACAGGTAGCAAAACAGTGGGATGAGTGCAGAGCACCTGGCCCAAATAATGTAAGTTAGGTGGGGATGCATAGCAATAGCACTTACCTCCTCACCTTCAGTAGACCAGACTCCTGTCAATGATAGGAGTCCCTGCTCTGAATTGTGTTTCTTGCTAAAGAGAAGGCAGCTCTTGCATTGAGCCAATGCCATCTTCCCAGTCACCCAGGAATAAGTTAATTTGTAATGCTATGCATGGCCAATTTACCCCTCCCTCGCTGGCATTTGGCCCCAAAATAGTAAGTGGTGATGAATGGCATCACCAGCTAACTCCTTCCTAGCTGAAGGGGCAGGAGGCATGCAATGTGCATCCTAACGTAACTCTTTTGGGGCCAAAACTAAACAGCAAACTATATAGATTACGACGTGGAGAGAAAGGAACGGCTGCACATCCCATCTATGGCTGATACTAATGCCGCTAGGCCTATTTTAAAAATCAACACCAGGGTGTCTGTATACAATTTGATCAAACCATAATAGCCCCGTGTACCACGTGCAGGTCCCCTGCTTCACACGGGTCCCTACGCTAACTCCACAGCGTGTCGGTCAGTGACCGCCAATTCCGCAAAGCATGCACATGCAGGGAAGGGAGGCCACGGAACTATATAGATTATTTCCTTAGGTTGTCCATAGACCTTTAACAACTGATGGACAAACGATCATTCAGTACTCTCTCCTGTCTAGTCCATGTCCTCCCCATACACGGGACGCTTGGCACGACCAGACAATCGTGCGTTCTTTATGGAGAAGGGAGGGGTAAGCTCAGACTGCAATGAATAAAGGTGTCGGGCGGTGATTTTCCATTACACCAACCCCTATCTCCATTGACATCATCTGTTGTAGTTGGTTAAGACCGCACCATACACCTTATACCAATGGATGACCCTAAAGTGTATGGGGACCTTTACTGCCTTCCCCCCTCTATTTGCTGGGCTGAGTGCCCTCAAGGAAACTGCCTATAACAACCCACACTGCTGTTTTTAAAACCCTGCCACCTCCGGCCACCACAACCAGGCCAGACGGTGCAGGGGTCCTTTGTTTAGTGGTCCTAAAGATATATCACCTTAGGCCATGTTCACACAACGTATGTTTTGTATAAATCACAGCCGTTGTTGCAATTTGCTGGGTCACAGAACAGCCGGTGTTTGACAATGTGTGAACATGGCCTTACGTCACATAGTGTAGCCCAGCATCTGCAGTTTGTATGGTGGGGCTCTATAGTACAGAGCCGAGCGACCTCTGTATTCTGTGTACAGGCTCCATCAGACACTGTACAGATAGTCTGCCCCAGAGTCAGCTTTCTTGTTGGCCTGTAAGGTTATAGAAACAACTGTATATGAAATCAAAGGCCTGTGTGTTAAGGCCTAACACACTTATATGGCTGCCATATTGGGACTCCCTACAATGTAGGCTTAGAGGAGCCCTAATACAGTCCTGTGTGTGAGCCCTGACCCAATGTTAAATATATTTGTATCACTGGAGCAATGACTTTCTCTACAGCGAGATAATGGCTGCCGCCCGCCTCCCTGTATTTAGGCCTAGGGCCTGCACAGGAAGGACTAGGCCCCGTTACCATGGACACCAGACTCTTCCCCTGTTGCCAGGCGGCCCCCCTATCTCTGCCGCCTCACACTAGCCTCGCCCCCTCCCTCACATGCCCCGCCTCCCCGCCGAGCTGATTGGTCAGTTCTCTCGTTCTGTGGGCGGCCTCTCCTGATGTCACATGAGCACTCTCGCAAGATGGCCGCCCGGTTGTTTTGATGAATAATCCTGTGTGAAGCGGCGTCAGCCCCGGTGCCCAGGCCGCCTCCTCCGCCTCCCCTCTCGGTGTCCCCCGCTCTTCCCTCTCGTCACTTTACGGCGTCGTAGCGGAGGGCGCGGCGTGTGCGGAGAGCTGTCTACTCCTCGTCATCCAGCATCATTCTCCCCGGACTCCGCCGCAGACAATGCAGCCCTGAAGCCGGAGGCCGACGGCTCTCCCTCCCCCTCCTCCTGCCCCCCGCACGGACCCCGGGCTGCTGTCACCATTAAAAGGAAAAACATGGAGGAGCTGAGCGCTGACGAGGTGAGAGGGGATACAGTGTACCACAGGGGGATGAGATACCGTGTACCACAGGGGGATGAGATACAGTGCACCACAGGGGGGGATGAGATACAGTGCACCACAGGGGGGGATGAGATACAGTGTACCACAGGGGGGGATGAGATACAGTGTACCACAGGGGGGGGTGAGATACAGTGTACCACAGGGGGGGATGAGATACAGTGTACCACAGGGGGGGATGAGATACAGTGTACCACAGGGGGGGATGAGATACAGTGTACCACAGGGGGGGATGAGATACAGTGTACCACAGGGGGGGATGAGATACAGTGTACCACAGGGGGGGATGAGATACAGTGTACCACAGGGGGGGATGAGATACAGTGTACCACAGGGGGGGATGAGATACAGTGTACCACAGGGGGGGATGAGATACAGTGTACCACAGGGGGGGATGAGATACAGTGTACCACAGGGGGGGATGAGATACAGTGTACCACAGGGGGGGATGAGATACAGTGTACCACAGGGGGGGATGAGATACAGTGTACCACAGGGGGGGATGAGATACAGTGTACCACAGGGGGGGATGAGATACAGTGTACCACAGGGGGGGGATGAGATACAGTGTACCACAGGGGGGGGATGAGATACAGTGTACCACAGGGGGGGGATGAGATACAGTGTACCACAGGGGGGGGATGAGATACAGTGTACCACAGGGGGGGGATGAGATACAGTGTACCACAGGGGGGGGATGAGATACAGTGTACCACAGGGGGGGGGATGAGATACAGTGTACCACAGGGGGGGGATGAGATACAGTGTACCACACGGGGGGGATGAGATACAGTGTACCACAGGGGGGGGATGAGATACAGTGTACCACAGGGGGGGGATGAGATACAGTGTACCACAGGGGGGGGATGAGATACAGTGTACCACAGGGGGGGGATGAGATACAGTGTACCACAGGGGGGGGATGAGATACAGTGTACCACAGGGGGGGGATGAGATACAGTGTACCACAGGGGGGGGATGAGATACAGTGTACCACAGGGGGGGGATGAGATACAGTGTACCACAGGGGGGGGATGAGATACAGTGTACCACAGGGGGGGGATGAGATACAGTGTACCACAGGGGGGGGATGAGATACAGTGTACCACAGGGGGGGGATGAGATACAGTGTACCACAGGGGGGGGATGAGATACAGTGTACCACAGGGGGGGGATGAGATACAGTGTACCACAGGGGGGGGATGAGATACAGTGTACCACAGGGGGGGGATGAGATACAGTGTACCACAGGGGGGGGATGAGATACAGTGTACCACAGGGGGGGGGATGAGATACAGTGTACCACAGGGGGGGATGAGATACAGTGTACCACAGGGGGGGGGATGAGATACAGTGTACCACAGGGGGGGGATGAGATACAGTGTACCACGGGGGGGGGAAGAGATACAGTGTACCACAGGGGGGGGATGAGATACAGTGTACCACAGGGGGGGGATGAGATACAGTGTACCACAGGGGGGGGATGAGATACAGTGTACCACAGGAAAGGGGATCGGGGAGTCGTGAGGAGAGGGGATGCAGTGTATCACAGGGAGGTGAGATACAGTGTATCACAGGGGTATGAGATACACTGTAGCCCCCTCCTGTGGTACATTGTATCAGAGCGGAAGAGATACAGTTTATCACAGAAGTAGGGGATAAAGTGTGTAAAAGGGGTTGGGATACAGTGTATCACAGGAAGCGGGGATACAGTGAGGGGAGAGAGGGAGAGAGGGGGTACAGTGTATCACAGGAAGCGGGGATACAGTGAGGGGAGAGAGGGGGTACAGTGTATCACAGGGGATGAGATTCAGTGCATCACAAGGAGGGGATCAAGTGGATCAAAGTGGACTAGCTCCAGCATATTAGATAGCAGAGGGGTTATCATGTATCAAAGGGGATGAGATACAGTGTGTCCCATAGCAGACTGGTTAGTATCAAAGGGGATGAGGTCCAGTATCCCAGGGAAGAGGTGATGCTGCATATCAAAGGGTATATAGCAAAGGGAATACTGTGTTTCATGGGGTGAGGTATGGTGTATCACAGCAGAGGGGATACAGTGTATCACAGGGTGAGGTACGGTGTATCACAGCAGAGGGGATACAGTGTATCACAGGGTGAGGTACGGTGTATAACGGCAGAGGGAATACAGTGTATCACTGGGAGTAGTAATAGTGTATTACGGGATGGAAAATCACTGTGGAGTGAGGATACGTTATATTGCACAGGATCGGGTACACAGTGTATCACTGGGGGGGGGGGGGGGGGAGACTACACATCTTTCTTATATCTGTCGGTTTATACAATGTTCCTTTTGCTCCGGTTTATATGGCGCCTTCTGTTATTGTAGCTATAGGGGGCGCTGTAGTTGTGCTCGTGTCCTTTCCTGTGACCTCTTATCACAATGGTGCCATGGTACAGAGGATATAAGCTATACCCATCTGTGAGGGCCCCCGGGTGTGACCCCTCCTCTCAGACATGGATGTGTGGGTTTTTGATGGGGGGTCTCCCTGCCCCCCCCCCCCCCCCTGATAACAGGGTCGCCATCATTGTATAAGTTGCTACATTAAGACGGTTTGGGGTGTAAGATGCCGGGGGATTCTGCAAGTGTGAACACGTCCAAACAGCTGAGAACCTGAAACAACCTAAGATGTAGCTGCTTTTACAATTCTGCTGGCTTCAGAGCTGTAATCTCCCACTACATAATGTGGCTTCTGTGGTTTGCACTTTGGAAAGTGTCAGCAGGAAACTGTAAAGCTGCCCACACATTAGATAAGTGCTAGAACAGTATGTAACAGGGGAGGGGGGCTCAATAGGCACAGCCTTATGGGGGTCTTCATAATAGTTATACCCAGGATCAGTACAGGATCAGTAATGTAATGTATGTACACAGTGACCTCACCAGCAGAATAGTGAGTGCAGCTCTGGAGTATAATACAGGATGTAACTCAGGATCAGGAATGTATGTACACAGTGACCCCACCAGCAGAATAGTGAGTGCAGCTCTGGAGTATAATACAGGATGTAACTCAGGATCAGTAATATATGTACACAGTGACCTCACCAGCAGAATAGTGAGTGCAGCTCTGGAGTATAATACAAGATGTAACTCAGGATCAGTAATATATGTACACAGTGACCCCACCAGCAGAATAGTGAGTGCATGTGTGTGCAGATTGTATATTCACCGCTGTAGGATATCTCTATCATAGGTATTTGCCATCTCATAATGGGAGACCATGTGCCGACACCCCCTTACATCTAAAAAATGAGGGGGTGCCTCTGCAACCCCCCATATACACAGTCCTACATGTATAGGCATTGCTCCCTCTACTGGTCACCCACTAGCACTGCCCCATCCCGCTGAATGCGTTGCCATCGGGTGGCACAGGACTGTGTGATCCTGCTCCCATAGACACATGACACCATAGATGAAGAATGTTAATGTCCTGTAATTTACCTATATTGCCTGTAGGAAGCTTTTACATTGATGTTTAGTAGTTGCTGGATGTGTGCAGTGCGCTCGTTCCTGTCGGTGTTTTTCCATACGTGTGTCAGACAGGAGGACTATTGTGTTGGTAGCTGCCGCCTCTCTGTATAGTAAACCCTGAGTCACACAATAAATGGATGGAGAGGATTCCAGGATCACACGATGACCGACAACATGACCTACTTCACTGTCTCCTCACCTGCACATCCATTATAGAAATTTTTATTGCAAGTTGAAGGGGGAGTTCAGCAAAAAAAAAATAATAATTCTTTCAAATAAACTGATGTCAGAAAGTTATATAGGTTTATAATTTACTTCTATTTAAAAAGCTCTGGTCTTCCAGTACTTATCAGCTGCAGTACGTCCTTTCTGAAGTGGTATATTCTCTCCAGTCTGACACAGTGCTCTCTGCTGCCTCCTCTGTCCATGTCAGGAACTGTCCAGAGCAGGAGAGATTTTCTATAGGGATTTGCTGCTGCTCTGGACAGTTCCTGACATGGACAGAGGTGGCAGCAGAGAGCACTGTCAGACTGGAGAGAATATACCACTTCCTGCAGGACATACAGCAGCTGATAAGTACTGGAAGAATGGAGATTTTCCTCTAGAAAACAGCTCCACCCTTGTCCTCAGTTTGTGTGCGATGTGCTGCTCAGTTCTATTTAAGGTATAGTGCGACGCTACACATTTATTCACTAAATAACACACATAAAGTTGTATAACTTTGTAATGTGTGTTAAGTGATTGCCCCCTTCCCTGTGTTCCCCCCTCCCCCGGAAGTGTGGTGCATTATACTCATGTAATTACTGTCTACCCCGGCTGCCATCTTGGCACAATGATGTAATCTTTAGGAGGCCGGCCGGACCGCTCCAGCCCTCCCTCATGCCGGCCCCCCTCCAGCACGTCATCAGCTGCTCAGTTGCAATTGGCTGAGCATAACTATGCATTATACTTACTCCATTGCTGTCGACCCCAGCCGCCATCTTGGGACAATGACGTAATCTTCAGACGGTTGGGGTCGACAGCAATGAAGTAAGCATAATGCACCACACTTCCGGGGTGGGGGGAACACAGGGAAGGGGGCCATTCACTTAAATAACACAAATAACACACATTACGAAGTTGTATAACTTTGTAATGTGTGTTATTTAGTGAATAAATGTGTAGCGTAGCACTACCCCTTTAAATGAATGGAGCTGAATTGTAATACCACACACAACCTGAGGACAAGGGGTTAGGCTGTTTTTGCAGGAAAGTAGCCGTGCCCTTTCTAATTCTTGATAACACCTTTAAGGTCCTTTCTCATGGCATTTGTTCACAAGGTGCGATAATTGTTGTGGCCGTGGCCCATTTTAAGGTGTTCTCCGGCAATTAAAAAAAAATAAAATAAATTAACTGGTGTCAGAAAGTGACAGAGATTTGTAATTTACTTCTACTTAAAAAATCTCCAGTTTCCCAGTATTTATCAGCTGCTGTATGTCCTGCAGAAAGTGGTGTATTCTTTCCAGTCTGACACAGTGCTCTCTGCTGCCACCTTTGTCCATGTCAGGAACTGTCCAGAGCAGGAGAGGTTTTCTATGGCCTTATGCACACGTTCAGTATTTTTTTTCTGGTCCTGAAACAACCCGTAAGAAATTGCGGATTGGACATCCGTATTCTATCAGTATTCCATCCCTATTTCCGTAATTCCATTTTTTTTACTACTCATTGCTTTTCAATGCACTTCATCCGTATTTTTTTGCTTAAATACGGATGCCAACATGTTACAATCCGTAAACGATCCGTAACCAATTGATTTCAATGAGAGGATCCGCAAAAAAAATGGGTCCGCACCGGGGCCGCACTAGGACATGTCCTTTTTTTTTTTTTTTTTTTTTTTACGGATTGATTTTCATCCATTTCTGATACTGATCGTGTGAATAGCCCAATAGACTTCAAAGTGCACTAACTCGGATACGGAAATACGGATCCGTAAATTACGGAACGTGTGAATAAGGCCTATGGGGATTTGCTGCTGCTTTAGACAGTTCCTGACATGGACAGAGGTGGCAGCAGAGAGCACTGTGTCAGACTGGAAAGAATACACCACTTCCTGCAGGACTTTCAACAGCTGATAAGTGCTGGAAGACTGGAGATTTTTAATAGAAGTAAATAAATCTATTTAACTTTCTGACACGAGTTGAGTTGAAAGAAAATATTTTCATCGGAGCACCCCTTTAACGCATTGTTGATGGTCTCAGCTCACCTGGTTAATGATGCATTTAATGGGCCGTGCAAAAGATACAACATGGCCCTTAGTAAATACCTCCCCCCCCCCATCTGTACCATGTGTTTTATATCTCACTATAGGTTTTTTTTTTTTTATAGAACATCTGTTTGAGGTGATATAATATCTGCCGTCCAGGTCTTGTGCAATGCAGAGAGCGGTGATACAGCAGGTTGTGTGCACTCCGGAATTCACATCTTTATATAGGACCCGGCTTATTCCAGAATCTATTAACCCAGAGATGTCAGATTTGTGGACCTCCAGCTGTGTCAAAACTACAATTCCCATCATGCCTGGACAGTCATTTGGCTGTCCAGGCATGATGGGAATTGTAGTTTTGCAACAGCTGGAGGGCTGCAGGTTCCCCATCCCAGTTCTATATGTATGTCATGTACTGTGTGAAATATCACATCACGTTGCCCATTTTTCTTGTGGAAATGCTGCCATCTTGGCTTCTACTACCGGAACCTGAATGACATGCCGGCATGAATCACAAGTCTTATCCTTGGTGGAGCTAATCTCCATTGATCATTTTGGCTCCTGTTCACACTGGGGTCTTTCTTGGATCCTAAAGCTGATGGAAAACAGGCAGACCTCCCCCCTTACAGTAGCCATGACACTTGTGAACAGAGCCATAGTAACAATCATCTCTTCCTGCTGGATCTCTGATTACATAAATCCAGAATATCTTTCTTAAAGGACTTCCTACACCTTAGGGAGCGGGCTGTTTGGCTGCCAGCTGTTCCTCCTCGCTCCCCCCATATACACCTTATTGGATCAGCTGAGAATACATGTACAGAGAGCGGAATAAGCTGCTACCAGACATCTCTTATTTCCCATGAGGACAAAGGATTGGATGCAGTTTGTCCTATTCTCCTTTCATCTGATGTTAAAGGGGTACTCTGGCAAAATCTTTTTCTTTTAAATCAGCTGGTTTTAGAAAGTTATACAGATTTGAAATTTTCTTCTATTTAAAAATCTCCAGTCTTCCAGTACTTATCAGCTGCTGTATGTCATGCAGGAAGTGGTGTATTCTCTCTAGTTTGACACTGTGCTCTCTGCTGCCACCTCTGTCCATGTCAGGAACTGTCCAGAGCAGCAGCAAATCCCCATAGAAAACCTCTCCTGCTCTGGACAGTTCCTGACATGGACAGAGGTGGCAGCAGAGAGCACTGTGTTAGATTGGAAAGAATACACCACTTCCTGCAGGACATACAGCAGCTGATAGTTACTGAGAGACTAGAGATTGTTAAATAGTAGTATATTACAAATCTGTATAACTTTCTGATGTTTGTTTTGAAAAAACAAACAAAAAAAACAAGTTTTACGTCAGAATACCCCTTTAATAGATCCTCAAAATGCATTTGCCCAACTGTGAGTTGCAGACCATGCATGCAGCTGCGAAACTGTGCATCCTTTTTTGCAGATGGTAGTTTCGACAGTCTCCTATGATCGGCCATAGAGTCCACAGCCAGAGCCGCGTCAGTGATGTATGAAATAAAGTGCCACACCGCTATCACATTACGTGCGAGAAATAGCACAAAGATTCACCAAGTATACCCTGACTATATACATTTTATTTGTGGAAATTAGAGATTGCAGTCATGTGGCTGTGTAGTGAGTGGCCTCAGCCCTTCTGAATGGCGGCCATGACGTCTCTGTGGACCTTGGATTCTGTGTTTGGGAACTCGATGTTCCTCTAGTGTTGTGTATAATGCAGCTTCTATAGTATGCACCAAATGTGAGGAACGGGGCGGTGGGAGCAGGAACTTCACGGCCATGAATATAAAGAGGTCTCTGAACAAAAACCATGTTCTTTCTGCACACAAGTAGTGCTGAGCCATAATATGGCACCTATAGTATATAATATATCGCACCTATAGTATATAATATATCGCACCTATAGTATATAATATATCGCACCTATAGTATATAATATATCACACCTATAGTATATAATTAGAGATGAGCGAACCTGGAGCATGCTGGAGTCGATCCGAACCCGAACTTTCGGCATTTGATTAGCGGGGGCTGCTGAAGTTGGATAAAGCCCTAAGGTTATGTGGAAAACATGGATATAGTCATTGGCTGTATCCATGTTTTCCAGACAACCTTAGGGCCCTATTCCACCGGACTATTATCGTTTGCATAATCGTTAACAATCTCAAACGACCGCTATCGCGAAAGACCTGACAACGTTCACTCATTTCCATGAAATGATAATCCTTACTTATTATCATATTTGCGATTGTTTTTTTTTTTTTTTGCTATTGCGTTCGTATCCACTGCGAACGACCGAACGTCGTCTTATTCAATGCGAACGTTTTGCGAACGAGCAACGATAAAAATAGATCCAGGTCTTATAAAGCGATCAACGATTTCTCGTTTGGTTGTTAATCGTTAACTGCATTTCAACCGAACGATTATCGTTTAGATTCAAACGATTTATCGATAATCTGAATGATAATCGTCCGGTGGAATAGGGCCCTTAGAGCTTTATCCAACTTCAGCAGCCCCCCGCTAATCAAATGCCGAACGTTCGGGTTCGGATGGACCCGAACCCGGTTCGCTCATCTCTGTATATATCGCACCTATAGTATATAATATAGCGCACCTATGGTATATAATATAGCGCACCTACAGTACAGTATATAATATAGCGCACCTATAGTACCTGCACCTATAGTATATAATATATTGCACCTATAGTATATAATAGGGCACCTATGGTAGTCCAGAGGGTCCTGCTGTCTCTCATATCGTATGATGGTACAGTAGGGGAAATAAGTATGTGATACGCTGCCAGTTGTGCAAGTTTTCCCACCTACAGAGAATGGAGAGGGGGTAATATTTCTGGTCGGTGACTTCACCTGCAAGAGACAGAATCGATAGAACATTCCAGATAATCACATTGTAGGATTTATAAATAATTGTTCTGCAGTTTATTACATGAAATAAGTATTAGATACAATAGAAGAAGAGACGGTCCTATTTGGTGCAGAAACCTTTTGTTTGCAGTTAGAGGTCAGATGTTTCCTGGGGGTTTTGACTAGGTTGGCAGACCCTGCAGCAGGGATTGTGTCCCTCTACTCCATACACATCTTTTCCACTTCTTTCTTCTGTCGCTGGGGGGCCTCCAATGAGGGTGTGGAGACTGGTGGCTGCTCCAGGACCATAAAATGCTTCTTACTGAGCCGCTCCTTAGTTGTCCCGGCTGTATGTTTCCTCCTTAGGTGTCCCGGCTGTGTGTTTCCTCCTTATGCCCCTATTCCACTGGTCATCAGAGGAGCAAACGAGCGCTCTCAGTGCTCGTTTGCTTCTCGTTCCCTGCTCGCTGCCGCCGCTATTCAGCGCGGCTGCAGCGAGCGGGTGAGTGCGGGAGGGGCGGCGGGGAGCTGCGGGGGGGCTGCCCGGGGGATCGCTGATCGTCCGGGCAGCCCATAGGATATAGCAGCATCTGCTGCCGACGCTCCTATTTAACGGAGCGACGGCTGCAGATCGCTGCTATATCAGTCGCTTGTTTTTCAACATGTTCAAAAACAAGCGACTGCAACGATCAGCCAACATGAACGATGTCGGCTGATCGTTGCACTCTATTCCACGGGACGATTATCGTCCGTAGCGGCCGAATACAAACGATAATCGTTCTGTGAAATAGGGCCTTTAGTTGTCCCGGCTGTGGCTCTCCCTCCTCGGTTGTCCCGGCTGTGGCTCTCCCTCCTCGGTTGTCCCGGCTGTGGCTCTCCCTCCTCGGTTGTCCCGGCTGTGGCTCTCCCTCCTCGGTTGTCCCGGCTGTGGCTCTCCCTCCTCGGTTGTCCCGGCTGTGGCTCTCCCTCCTCGGTTGTCCCGGCTGTGGCTCTCCCTCCTCGGTTGTCCCGGCTGTGGCTCTCCCTCCTCGGTTGTCCGGGCTGTGGCTCTCCTCCTCGGTTGTCCGGGCTGTGGCTCTCCTCCTCGGTTGTCCCGGCTGTGGCTCTCCTCCTCGGTTGTCCCGGCTGTGTGTTTTGGGTAAATGTCATGCTGGAAGACCTGGCCACTATCCTTTCTTCAGTGCTCTTACTGAGAGAAGATGGTTGTTGGCCAAAGTCTTGCAATAGATGGCCCCATCCATCCTCCAGTTGCCCTGTTACCTTTGCAGAAAGCCCCAATGAATGATAATTCCACCCCCTATCCCTCATAGTTAGGACTGTGTTCTTGGGCTTGTACTCATCCTTCTTCCTCCTCCTCCTCCTCCTCCTCCATAAATGGTAAATAGAATTGACAGCAAAAAGTTGTGTTTTGGTCTCTTTTAACCACATGACCACCTCTCATGGATCATCCAGATAGTCATTGGTGACACACAGGCCTGGACATGTGCTGTTGTGAGTAAGGGAGACCTTGTGTGCCCTGCAGGATTATAATCCATAGTGGTGAAGTGTGTTACTAACAGCAATCTATGAGACTGTGCTCACAGCTCTCGTCAGGTCAGTGACCAGGTCTTGCCGGGTAGTTCCAGGCCGATTCCTTTTTCAAAATTGTTCTTACCCCATTATATGTATGGCAATTAAAAGTTAAGTTTTGAATACTAGTGATTAAAAGGGTATTATAAATTGTTGATGAAGTGTACTTGGCAAGCAGACTGAGAGCACAAAATGTTGTTAAACAGTTGTTGCCTTCTCAACAAGCTGCCTGCCTATTGTACTGGAGCCCATTCCTGCCTTGTGCAGGTCTACAATTTTGGCCCTAGACAGCTCTTTCGTCTTGGCCGCAATGGGAGAGGTTGTAGTGTGATTGGCTCTGTGTGTGTGTGTGTGTGTGTGTGTGTGTGTGTGTGTGTGTGGCCAGGTGTTTATTATACAGGTAACAAGATGAAACAGTTGCAGTATATAGAGATAATGAGGGCAGAGTAGGAAGAGCTTCTAATAGAGAAAAAGCTCTGTGCGAGACAGAAATCCTGCTGGTTGGTTGGTGATCAAATCCTTATTTCATGTACAAAAAAAAAAAAATAATCTAAATACAGTGGTGCCTTGGATTACGAGCATAATTCGTTCCAGCAATCAGCATGTGGTGTATAATGTATAGTGACTGCATAAACCTGAAAAACAGCAGCAGTTTGTAGATACAGGATGCAGATCCCCATAATGCAGTAGTGTAGTACAACAGGCTAGAATAGCGAAGCAGGGCTGCTGTCAGAGGTCTGTGTGGTCACATGACAGCAATGGGGAAAGGGGTGTGTTCAGCATGGACCAATCAGGAAGTGAGAATCAGAGCTATGCAGGAGGACAGTGACAGAAACTTCTCTATACAGCAGCAGCAGTGTGTATAGCTGTGTGTAAGTGCAGACATATTATATCAGCAGTGTGTATAGGCACATTATAGTGCAGGCACATTATAGCGTGAATGGGGAGGATGATTTGGAAAGGGAGGGAGACTTCCTGGGTCAGAGTACAGTGCTGTAGACCCCGCTATGCAGACCATGCCCCTCCCCCACTCCTCCTCCCACCCAGTACAGGGAGCTCCTAAACCAAAGTAATGCTCTTAAACCAAGTTAAATTTTGAAAAACTGTGAGCTCTTCTTACAAAACGCTGTTAATCCAAGTTACTCTTAAACCAAGGTACCACTGTAATTATTTATAAATCATACAATTGGATTTTCTGGAATTTTCTTTCTAAGTCTCTCACAGGTGACGTGTACCTACTGTATAAAATGTATTTTTTTTTCTCATTTGATTCTCATTTCTTTTTACAGATTAGACGTAGGCGCCTGGCTCGGCTTGCTGGTGGGCCTTCTTCACAGCCCACGACTCCACTCACTTCTCCTCAGAGAGAAAACCCACCTGGACCACCAGTAGCAGGACCGGCCCCCAGTGCGTCTCACCAGCTTGGCCTCAATGTTCAGGGGATAACCCCAGCTACCTCACCCATAGGAGCATCAGGTATGTGCTACTGTGCTTACAGTCACTGGTTATTGATGATGAAAAACTGTTTGCCATAGTACAGTGCATGGCTGTTGTTTAGACACCTTCTGTATGAGTAACAGTCATGTGACCATTAGTTGACGTTGAATGGCCGCACTTTACTTTTATTACTGTTTATTATTTTGTCCGGGGATATAAATAATCCCTATAATGGCCATAAACTGTGATGTACCCTTACCCATTATGGTACCAGTGTATAGCGTCATTGTAAACCCATGAATTCTGGCTGTTTCTGTTACATTTGTTTATCCTAGGCTATAAAGTGATGATGCCGTAACTTCATGATTGATTCTGGTCCAACCTCTGGGGTAACCACCGATCCTCGCAACAAAAGGGGAACAGCACTGATGTAGTAGTGGGATTCTTTTGCTGCAGTGGCCCAGTCACCACTATGCCGGGAACTGCAGGAGTGGTCCATTCTTCAGGATTGAACCGGCTGTAGTTCCCTGCATAGTAGGTGTCCAGGCTGGCGTTGCAAAACGTGTATGTATGTATGTATGTGTGTATATATATAATATATATATATATATATATATATATATATATATATATATATATATATATATATATATATATATATATATATATATATATAATTATAAGAAATTCAGAATGAATGCAGCACTCGTGTAGCGATGAATGTGGTGCCAGGCGGTATATACCAGCGACCACCCAGTATAGGTAATATAAATCAGAAGAATACCGCAGCACTCATGGGATAGAATTCAACACAACGTTTATTTCCCCAAACCGCAACGTTTCGCTCTCCACACTGCTTGAAAAAGCTCTGTGTGGAGAGCGAAACGTCGCGGTTTGGGGAAATAAACACGTTGTGTTGAATTTTATCCCATGAGTGCTGCGGTATTCTTAATATATATATGTGTGTGTGTGTATGTATGTATGTATATATATATATATATATATATATATATATATATATATATATATATATATATATATATATATATATATATATATATTATATATATATATAATGTATATATATATAATGTATATTATGTCTCCTGTGTCAGAGCAAATAGTTCAATACCAAGATGTAGCAGGTGAAAAACAGGTTGCACTTGAGCCAACAGCCGATCCCTAAGGGCTGTATTACACACCCCGATCACTAGAGTAAACCTGCGCTGTTTACTAATCCTAGTATATGGTGCAATACAGCTGTGTGTGTGAAAATGGCTGAGTTGTAACAAGAGTCGAAAAAAAATTATTTTTTTTGAGTAAATTAACACTTTTTCCACACTACTTCTGCGATCATCTATAATCTTTTTGGTGATCTCCGTGCAACCCTTGCTTTAAAAATTCAATAATAATAATAATTATTCATTAACTCTCCATGCTCCCCGGTGTCTTCCTTTCTTCCCCTCGTAGCTGCTGCTGCAACTTCTGAGCTGGTCTCTGAAGTGGCAAGCCGCTCAGCCAATCACTGGCTGGGAGAGGACCGCCATGGCCAGTGTTAGGCTTAGCGGCCTGTCACTTCAGAGACCGTCTCTGAAGTTGCATTGGTGGTTGCAGGGAGGAGACAGAAAAACGCCGGGGAGCTAGGACAGGTCACTTATATACTTGACTAGAAAATGTACCCAGCGCTCCCCGGGTATAAAGTGTTAGTGTGTTAATTAGATTTGTTTCAAGGTCGCCTAGGAGGCAAAGCTATGCCCTTGTTTTTTGTTTTTTTTGTTTAAGCGGAAATCGCCAGGAGCCCTATATACACTATATACCCCGACAGTTCTGCACTGTTTATGTAAATTGTAGCTTATGCACATTAGGAATAAACTAAAAACTTTAAACATCCTCAATACCTAATAGCCAAACTGAGATGTCATGTGATCAGACTGTATACAGAGCCTGGTTATATACAACATTGGCAGTGGTATACTGAGCCTGTTTATATACAATATTGACAGTGTTATATACAGAGCCTGGTTATATACAACATTAGCAGTGTTATACAGTATACAGCCTGGTTATATACAATATTGGCAGTGTTACAAACAGCCTGGTTATATACAACATTGGATGTGTTACAATCAGCCTGGTTATATACAACATTGGGAGTGGTATACAGAGCCTGGTTATATACAACATTGACAGTGTTATTGCCAGGTACATAGACATAAAGATCTTTACCTAATACTCTGGAGCAGCAACACACAATTGTCCATGCGGAAAACAGGCAGAATCCAGATTTATATATACTTGATAATTTACTTTACAGATTCATCAGCCATTGGCGCGGATCGCTATTACATGTGGCGATGTGCGGTCAGAGGACGATGGTTTTAGGTCAGGATCAAAAGACGTGATCAGCTGATGATGGTTGTCTCTATTACACGGAGCGATGATTTGGCAGATTAAGGTTCCATGTAATGGGGTCCTTAGGCAGTAGCTTCTGTGGCCTCCTATGCTACCTGTGTACCCGGACAGTAAGGGCCCTATTCCACAGGACGATTATCATTCAGATTATCGTTAAGTTGTTTGAATCTAAACGATTGTTCGTTTGAATAGCAGTTAACCATTAACTACCGAACGAGGCATCATTGGTCGTTTAAAAAAACCTGGACCTATTTTTATCATTGCTTGTTCGCAAATTGTTCACATTGAATAAGATGCCGTTCGGTCGTTCGCAGTCGTGATGAACGACAAGACGACCGCAAGAACGATCATAAGTGACGATTATCTTTCCATGTAAATGGGTGAACGATTTCAGGTCTTTCGCAATAGCTGTCGTTTGGATCGTTTATCGTTAACGAATATGCAAACGATAATTGTCCCGTGGAATAGGGCCCTAAGTGAAGCACAAGTCCCATGCTCTGCTTCACTTAACAGTAAGCCAGTCATGCTTCATGAATCACTGAGTTACTGTTAGTAAATTCCCCCTGGTTGGTTTCAGACCCAGGGAGCCTGTGCACCGTACTAAATTAAAGAGGGTTATCTAGGATGAGAAAAAAACAGCTACTTTCTTACAAAGACAGCACCACCCCTCTCCTCAGGTTTTGTGTGGTATTGCAGTTCAGCTCCTTTACTTCTAGAACTGAGCTGCAAAAACGCACCCAGACTGAGGACTGGAGAGGTGCTGTTTCTGCCAGAGAGCAGCCATGTTTTTGTAAGCCTGGACAAACCCTTTAACTTTTTTACTTTTTGGTATAGAGAATTGTGATACTACAAATATTAGTCCAGGGTTCTACTGTGTAGAGGAAAAACAGTGAAGAGAATAGACTCTCTGGCCCCTTCAGGTTCACGGTCATTGGGGGTCCTAGAGGTCGTAGCCACAGATCATTAAGTGGTGACACATACCAGTAATCTATGGTCACTTTATGTGATGGTCATAGTCCCTTACTGGGAGAAAATTACATGAAAGGTCTAGAACAGGAGCCTCAAACTCCCGCCCCTCCAGCTGCTGCAAAACTACAATTACCATCATTCCTGGACAGCCCAAGCTTTATCTTTGCTCTCCAGGCATGATGGGAATTGTAGTTTGGTAACAGCTGGAAGGCCCCCTCCCCCATTCCCTGCTTTTTCCAGACCTGTGTGATGTTACGTGGTCATGTGTTCTGCTCCTAGACCAAGTATAGCAATGGCTGTTCCTATGCTCGGTGTAAACAGAACATGGTGTCCCCAGCAGGAGGCCTGCTGTGTGTTATACGTCTCCAGCACATAAACAGCTGCTAAAGCAGAAACACAGGTTTGGTCAGACGCTCAGAGACATGAACCCAGGTCATCTCCTCGCAGCTTAGGAAACGTGTTTTCCTCGTGTTGGATGGTGCACGTCAGGCTGGAAGAGATTCCAGAGTGCTGTGTGTGTATATTTTGAGTGACTTTGTTTCCAGCGCGTGTCAGGCCTTATAATAGACGTGGTGACGGTAGCGTCTGCAGCGCTGATACCGGGCTTCCTGGTAATGGAGTGCTGCATTCCTCTATGCGTCACTTATAAACAAGAGTCACAAGACTAAAGTGACACGGAGGCAGTGATCTAGCAGAGGGACCCCATTCATTCAAAGCTCAAAAAGACCACCTTGTCTATGTGTACTGACTGAATAGAGGAAGGGTAAGCTGCTGCCACATGCCACTGGCCATGGCTTATTTCCCCAAGAACAGAATACAGTAACTGAAATCCAAAATGTCCCATTCTTTTCTCCTCCGATATCCTCTGACATCTTTGGAAAGGCCCCCATACACATGAGACAATCAACTTTTCCTTAAAGGGGGTACTCCTGCAACTTTTTTTTTAATCTGCTGACAGAAAGTTATACAGATTTGTAATTTGCTTCTATTTAAAAATCTCCAGTCTTCCAGTACTTATCAGCCACTGTATGCCCTGCATGAAGCGGTGTATTCTTTTAAGTCTGACACAGTGCTCTCTGCTGCCATCTCTGTCCATGTGAACGGTCCAGAGCAGGAGAGGTTTTCTATGGGGATTTGCTGCTGCTCTGGACAGTTCTTGACATGGACAGAGGTGGCAGCAGAGAGCACTGTGTCAGACTGGAGAGAATACACCACTTCCTGCAGGACATCCAGCAGCTGAAAAGTACTGGAAGACTGGAGATTTTTAAATAGAAGTAAATTGCAAATCTGTTTAACTTTCCAAAATTCCAATGTTTTTTTTCTCTCCTGGTTTTAATACCACAACCCAAAGACAAGAGTGTCGCCGTTTTTGAAAGAAAGCAGCCATGTTGTCTGATCCTGCATAACCCCATTAAATGACAAATTCCCTTTAAATTCTTGTTGTCTTCTTCCAGGTACAGCATGTAAAACCTCTGCTGACAGGTCCCGGGCACGCTTCAATTATATATTGTCTGGCGGGTGATGGGCGGTCATGCAGCCTCTCAGGGCCCGGGCCTTGTGTATTCCCGACACATACCCTGCCGCATTAGCTTTATAAATAGGCCATCAATCTGGTTTTATACAACTCCTGTAAATCCTCCTGCTATTCAGGGAATGCGGCTCTAATATCCCAGAGCCGACTCAGTATGAGTTGTGCAGATCGCCGCTGCTTACCGGCGGCTTAGGAATGACACAACTGCATTTTATTAATTTGATTCCTTCACGCCAAGATGAATTATATGGAGCCGCACATAAACAAGAACCAGCGACTTGAAGGGCTTGTTGTCTGTACAGCTTGATGTTAAAGTAGTTATCCCGGATTAGAAAAAGCAAAGCTACTTTTGTGCAAGAACAGCACCACCCCTGTCCTCAGGTTGTCTGTGGTATTACAATTCAGCTTCATTCACTTAAATGGAACTGAACTGCAAAACTCCACACCCAAACTGAGGACAGGAGGGGAGCTGTTTCCAGAAGAAAGCGGCCATGTTTTTGTAAGCCTGAATAACCAGTTTTATGTCTGGTCTTGACTACCCCTTATGAATGAGGATCACCCAGGTGATACTGGTAGAAGGTGCCAGATGCAATACATTATTATATCATCCCATAGTAAAACAGTACACTGCAGTATAAAAAGAGGGGACTGTCCTGCTCCCTGCCCCCCCCCCCTCACGCACAGGAGGGGACTGTCCTGCTCCCCCCCCCCCCCCTCACGCACAGGAGGGGACTGTCCTGCTCCCTGCCCCCCCCCCCCCCCTCTCACGCACAGGAGGGGACTGTCCTGTTCCCTGCCCCCCCCCCCCCCCCCTCACGCACAGGAGGGGACTGTCCTGCTCCCGCCCCCCCCCCCCCCCTCACGCACAGGAGTGGACTGTCCTGCTCCCCCCCTCACGCACAGGAGGGAACTGTCCTGCTCTCCCCCCCCCGCCCCCCCCCCCCCCCCCCCCCCCCCCCCCCCCCCCCGCACAGGAGGGGACTGTCCTGCTCTCTCCCCCCCCCACAGGAGGGAACTGTCCTGCCAGGAGGGGACTGTCCTGCTCTCCCCCCCCCCCCCCCCCCCCCCACAGGAGGGGACTGTCCTGCTCTCCCCCCCCCCCCCCCACAGGAGGGGACTGTCCTGCTCTCCCCCCCCCCCCCCCCACAGGAGGGGTCTGTCCTGCTCTCCCCCCCCCCCCCCACAGGAGGGGACTGTCCTGCTCCGTCCCTTTGTGCACAGGAGGGGGGACTGTCCTGCTTCCCCATCACGTGCAGGAGGGGACTGTCCTGCCAACACAACCCCCCCCCCCGCCCACAGGAGGGTACTGTCCTGATCCCGCCCCTCACACACAGGAGGGTACTGTCCCGATCCTGCCCCTCACACACAGGAGGGCACTGACCTGCTTCCCCCCCCCCCCCCCCCCTCCCTTCCACACCGGAGGGGACAGTCCTGCTCTTTCCCTTGTACACACGTGTGCTCTGTTTGGATGAACGTTCAAGTGTCCTGAAGGGGGCACTAACATCTGCCATTGGGTCTCTCCATACAAGTAGCAACTGGAAGAGACAAGTAAGGGGAGCGGACAGGTTGTCTTTAAATGCTCCCCCTGAAGGCGTACCGCAGCTCGGATACCCCCTCCCCCACTGTGTACAGCTGTCAGCTCTCTGTATGTCTGTATGTCTGAGCTGATGTATTTGTAGTCACAGACTGGTGCTATAAGCATCACCCATACCACTAACTAGACAGCAGCAGAGGCCATCAGGGTTCAGTTCATATTAACGTGCATCTACATGAATAGATGTTCCTGGTCCTACAGCCGAACTATCCTCACATGACTCATGGAGCTTACATCTCAGTCAGTTCCAATGAGTGATTTTAACAGCTCTAAGCATTAACTTAAAAGGGATAGTTCACCAATTTGTTTTCTTTTAAATCAATTGGTGCCAGAAAGTGCCAGACATTTCTAATTTACTTCTATTTTAAGAATATCCAGTCTTTCAGTACTTATCAGCTGCTGGATGTCCTGCAGGAAGTGGTGTATTCTCTCCAGTTTGACACAGTGCTCTCTGCTGCCGCCTCTGTCCATGTCAGGAACTGTTTAGAGCATGAGCAAATCCCCGTAGAAAACCGTTGACATCACTTGCGTGACTAACACCTTTCCACAGTCTATGTACCCATGATAACTACTTAAA
The DNA here is from genome assembly GCF_027789765.1 of Dendropsophus ebraccatus. Taxonomy (NCBI): domain Eukaryota; kingdom Metazoa; phylum Chordata; class Amphibia; order Anura; family Hylidae; genus Dendropsophus; species Dendropsophus ebraccatus. Next base: position 10,048,201 of record NC_091465.1, read on the forward strand.
GGGGTTGTCCGGCAATAAAAAATTATTCACAGAATAACACACATTACAAAGTTATACAACTTTGTAATGTATGTTATGTCTGTGAATGGCCCCCTTCCCCGTGTCCCACCACCCCCACCCGTGTACCCGGAAGTGTGGTGCGCTATACATTACCTGTCACGTGCCGACCACGGTCTCCGATCCTCAGCAGTGACGTCTTCTTCGGGAGGCCGGCGGATCTTCCCGAGTGCTGGCCGCCCTCTGCAGCTTCATCCGAAGCTCAGCCGCGATTGGCTGAGCATAACTGTGCTCAGCCAATCGCGGCTGAGCGGCTGATGATGCGGCCACGTCATCAGCTGCTCAGCCGCGATTGGCTGAGCACAGTTATGCTCAGCCAATCGCGGCTGAGCTTCGGATGACGCTGCAGAGGGCGGCCGGCACTCGGGAAGATCCGCCGGTCTCTTGAAGAAGACGTCACTGCTGAGGATCGGAGACCGTGGAGACACGAGATGCGGTGAGTATAATGCACCACACTTCCGGGTCTAGCGTGGGTGGGGGGAAACACGGGGAAGGGGGCCATTCACAGACATAACATACATTACAAAGTTGTATAACTTTGTAATGTGTGTTATTCTGTGAATAATTTTTTATCGCCGGACAACCCCTTTAAGAGCTAACCCCTCTAATAACTGACCCATGAACAATGAAGATGGTTCTGTTTTAGTTTATATTAATGTTCCTGTTTACTCCTCTTTCACCATGGTCCTAGTTAACCGGACTTTTATGTTACTATATCTCACATGTAACCATAAGCTTTATTGTATCCTACTATGCCGCGTTTTGTACAAATACATGTTTTATTGGGCATTTGTTAAAATACTTTTCAAAAATTTTCAATAAAAAGATTGAACAGAAAACCTCTCCGCCTCTGGACAGTTCCTGACATGGACAGAGGCGGCAGCAGAGAGCACTGTGTCAGACTGGAGAGAATACACCACTTCCTGCAGGACATACAGCAGATAATAAGTACTGGAAAACTGTAGATTTTTTTTATATAAGTAAATTACAAATCTCTGGCACTTTCCGTCACTAATTCATTTAAAAGTTAAAAATGGTGAACTACCCCTTTAACCCCTTAACGACATCGGGCGTAAATTTACGCCCTCGCGCCCTGGTACTTAACGCATCAGGGCGTAAATTTACGCCCGATGTTTCTCCGATCGCTGCGTGTTCGCACACAGCGATCGGGGAAGATGGCCTGCTATAAATCATAGCAGGCCATCTTAGCTTCTCGGCACGGGGGGTGGTTAACACCCCCCCGTGCTTACGATCGCCGCTATTGGCTGATCAATTCAGATCAGCCAATAGTGGCGATCGGAACCTTTCTGGGTCATCGGTGACCCAATGACCCGGAAAAAAATGGCGGTCGGTGCTGTCCGAGGACGGCACCGACCGCCATTACTGTAAAAAGTAATGGTGGCACGGCGATCAGAGTCCCCCAAAATAGTAAATACCTGCTCTGGACCCCTCAGCTAGGTAGCTGAGGGGTCCAGAGCAGGTATTTGTACATTACTCACCTGTCCCGGGGTCCTGATCAGCGTCTTCCGGGTTCGCGGCGTCCTCCGTCTTCTCATTCGGTCTTCGGCTCTTTCCGGCGGTCCCCATCGGCTTTTTTCGGCTATTTTTGGCTCCAGCCTCGTCTTTTTCCGGATTTTGCGCTCTGCTGCCCCCTAGCAGCTGATATGTGTAATACACTTATCAGCAGCTACAGGGATGTTCAGAATGTAGAAAAAGTTGTTTTTTTTTTCCAAATGTTTTTTTTTTTCTATTTTCCGCACCCTATCGCCGCTGAGTGTTGATCAGCATCGCACGAAAGTGCGCTGCTAATCAGCAACTCCTCCTTTTTGGCGTAGGGTGTTTTTTTTCTATATCCTACTGCCACGGTCTGCTGATAAGTGCCGCACATAAGTGCGGCATTTATCAGCAACTCCTTTGTTGGCGTAGGTTTTTTTTTTATACTTACTGTAAAAAAAAAAAAACCACGTAAAAAACACTACATTACACCACACTACATTGAATAAAGTTTGACACTACACCACTACATACCCCATATACTAGTCCCCGTATAAAGATGGCCCCCAGGGTGTTTTCGGCGTCGGACGCATACGTTATTATTGCCTCCGACACCGAAACAGCCAGTGAGGATGAATGGGGGGATCCTTCTTTCCTCCATTCATCCTCATCATCCTCATCATCCAGTGACGTGTCTGGGGGTAGCGTAGCGTACGCTGCCCCCCAGACACGTCTTTTCCGCCAGTACCGTCCCAATAAGAGATGACGGTATGGCGTGAAATTCTACAAACTCTGTGAGAGTACCTCTGGGTACACTTACAGATTTAGGGTACGTGCACACTGCGGAATGGCGAAGGATAACCCTTTGTGCATTCCGCAGCTGGCACCCGCCGGCGGACTGATGCGGGCGCGCGTCTCCACCCGTGTCATAGACTCCATTCTGTGCACAGGCGGATTCCATCGTCCATCCAAAGAATGAATACGTTGGACGGAGAGCGGAATCCGCCCGTGCATAGAATGGAGTCTATGACACGTGTGGAGACGTGTGCCTGCATCACTCCGCCGGCGGGTGCCAACTGCGGAATGCACGAAGGGTTATCTGTCGCGATTCCGCAGTGTGCACGTACCCTAAGAGTGTATGTAGGAAGGGACACCCGAATCCAGCCCCCTCCCCCCCCCCCCCCCCCCCCCCCATCCTCGGAACAAGTGGGAAGATCGTCCGGGAACTGATCTTCCCACTGCTGGATAAAGGTTACCACCTGTACGGGGATAACTTTTATACCAGCACCCCCTCTTCCGGTCCCTCGCTGCCCTGTAGCTTGCGGCACGATCTGAACATATCAGAAGTAGTAATAGAGCCCTAATATTTAGCAGCCATGAAGCGGACCCAGCGCTTCTGGATATGAGGGACCCCGTATCGCACCAGGGCAACATTTTCCAGTTGACGTCCCCCACACTGGAAAACAGGAGACCCCAGAAGAAGTGCAGAGTGTGGCGTAACGGGGATCAGGAAGGACACCATTTTCCCGTGTGACACCTGTCCTGATCCCCCCCCCCCCGGCCTCTGCATACTGGATCGCTTCAAGGCGCACTACACGTCATTGGGGTTCTACATTATCTAAATTCTGTCCTTTATTCCTATTTCAGGGGTCACGTTGATCCAGGGATTATTCTGATCGCCATTATGGAGTCGGGAAGGAATTTTTCCCCTGTGATGAGGCTACTGTCCTCTGCCTTATGAGGGTTTTTTTTGCCTTCCTCTGGATCAACACAGATTGAGTTTGATGGACACCTGTCATTTCCAACCTTATAAACCAATAATTGGCCTAATACCCCCAAATAAATTAGAATTGTCCCTTTTCCCCAGCTAAATAGATATGGCCGCCATTCCCATTAGAGACTTGCCATGATGCAATTACAAAGCCTCTGTGCGGCCAGGACAGTAGAAACCCCCCCACATAAGGAATCTAACAAGGGGGGCAGCGGGGATATGGCCCCCTGGTGACGGCCACATTTGGGACGTGAAAATAAAAAAAAAATTTTTTTTTTTATTTTCTCGGCACATGTTCTACGTAAGTGCCCGTCACCAGTGGGGTCCATATCCTTACTGCACCCCTTTTTAGATTCCTTATGGGGTGTAGTTTCCAGAATGGGGTCACTTGTGGGGGGTTTCTACTGTCCTGGCAGCACAGGAGCTTTGTAAATGCGACATGGCCTCCATCCTCCATTCCAGACTCTAAATGGCGCTCTGTCCCTTTGGTGGCTTGCCCTGTGCCCATATGGCACATTATGCCCACATGTGGGGTATTTTCGTACTCAGGGGACACTACCCTACACGGTGTGTGTTCATTTTCTTTTTTAACCCCTTGTGGAAATGGAAAAAAATCAAGGCTAGACCAACATTTAGTGTAATTTTTGTAAAATTTTTACTCTAAATCATTAATTTGTCATGATTTTTTCATTTTCACAAGGGGCTAAAAGATAAAAAAAAACACTAAATGTGTAGCGCAATTTCCCGAGTACGGAAATACCCCACATGTGTACATAAAGCGCCATGCGGGTGCAGGGTAAGCCTCCGAAGGGAAGGAGCGCCATTTGGTTTTTGAAGGCTGGATTTGGATAGAATGGATTTCGAGGGGCCATGTTGCATTCAAAAGGCCCCTGTGTTGCCAAGACAGTTGAAACCCCCCACAAGTGACCCCATTATGGAAACTACACCCCTCAGGGAATGTAACAAGGGGTGTAGTGAGCATATGGACCCCACTGGTGACGGGCACAAATGTGGAACAATGTGGCGTGAAAATGAAATATTACGTTTTTTACACTATAATGTTGGTTTAGCCTTGAATTTATCATTTTCACAAGGGGTTAAAAGAGGAAAAAAATGTGTAGAGCAATTTCCCCCGAGTCCGTAAATACCCCACATGTGGACATAAAGCGCCATGTGGGTGCAGGGCAAGCCTCCGAAGGTAAGGAGCGCCATTTGGATTTTGGAGGTTGGATTTGGCCAGAATGGATGATGAACGCCATGTCGCATTTACAGAGCCCTCGTGCTGCCAAAACACTGGAAACCCCCCACAGGTGACCCCATTCTGGAAACTACACCCCTCAGGGAATCTAACAAGGGGTGCAGTGAGGATATAGACCCCTTGATGACGGGCACATTTGTGCCGTGAAAGTGAAAAAATGAAAATTTTCCCTTTTACGTCACATTGTTCCACATTTGTGCCCGTCACCAGTGGGGTCCATATGCTCACTGCACCCCTTGTTAGATTCCTTGAGGGGTGTAGTTTCCAGAATGGGGTCACTTGTGGGGGGTTTCCAGTGTCTTGGCAGCACGAGGGCTCTGTAAATACGACATGGCCCTTGAAATCCATTCCAGTGAAATTCAGCTTCCAAAAGCCAATTGGCGCTCCTTCCCTTTTGGAGGCTCGTCCTGCGCCCGCTTGGCACTTTATGTGGGGTATTTCCGTACTCGGGAGAAACTGCGCTACACAATTTGTGTCTTTTTTTTTTTTTTTTTTTTCCTCCTATCCCTTTAAGAAAAAGAAAAATTGAAGGCTAGAACAACGTTTTAGTGTAAAAAATAAATTTTTCTTTTTTCACGCCATATTTTTCGTAAAATCTGTGAAGCACCTGTGGGGTCCAAATGCTCACCGCACCCCTTGTTACATTCCTTGAGGGGTGTAGTTTTCTAAATGGTGTCCCTTTTAGGGGTGTTTTTTTAGGTTTTGGCACCCCAGAGCCTCTGCCAACCTGAAGTGGTACAGTCAAAAATGACCAAATATAACGGAGGCGTTGAAATTCACTAGGCGCTCCTTTTATATCTGAGGCTTGTGGTTGCGTCAAATAGCGCAATAGGGCCACATATGGGGTATTTCTATAAACTGCAGAAACAGGGCAATAATTATTGGGGTGCATTTCTCTGGTAATAGGTTTATAATTATGAAAAATATTGGATTACAATAAAATCTCTGCACAGAAAATTAAAATTTTCAAATTTCTTACACACTTGGCTTTTATTTCTGTGACTCCCCTAAAGGGTTAAACTTTCTGGATGTGCTTTTGCAGAGTGTGGGGGGTGCAGTTTCTGAAATGGGGTGCTTTGTGGGGCTTTCTAACATACAGGCCCCTCAAATACACTTTAAACCTGAACAGGAATTTTACTGAAAATGTGGACATTTGCTGCTAATGTTTTAAGCTTCCTATCGTCTAAAATCGTTTAATAAAAGCTACCAACATAAAGTAGACATGTTGCTAATGCTATTTAATATATAATTTATGTGGTATAACCACTTTCTGTATAAGCAAAAAAGTTTCAAAGTTGGAAAAATGCATTTTTTCGCATTATTTGGTTTTTTTTCATAAAGATTCATTATGAGTATCGACTCCAATTTACCAGAAATGTAAAGTACAATATGTCACGAGAAAACAATCTCAGAATCAGCCGGATAGGTAAAAGCATCCCGAAGTTATTAATGAATAAAGTGACACTGGTCATATTCATAAAATTTGTCTCTGTCATTAAGGCCATTTCAGGCTCTGTCCTTAAGGGGTTAAGTTAATCTTTAGAGCTGTTAATGTCACTTTGAAGTAAGAAAAAACAAACAACTTATCATATGTCACTCAGACTTGTCAGAAGTTTCCATCATAGAGTTTTGTTCGCTGATCTTTAGACATGTAGATGTGCATGTGTATTAGGATTTATTTTCTGAGGTACAACTAACACTGACCTGCGTTCTCTTCCAGGGGTGGCCCATCGAAGCCAGAGCAGTGAAGGCGTCAGTTCGCTCAGCAGTTCCCCATCCAATAGCCTCGAAACACAGTCCCAGTCCTTGTCTCGTTCTCAGAGCATGGACATAGACAGCGTTGCCTGTGAAAAAAGGTAAGTGACTATAGGACAGGGATGGGGAACCTTTGGCCCTCCAGCTGTTGCAAAACTACAATTTCCATCATGCTAAAACTTTGGCTTTCCAGGCACGGGAATTGTAGTTTTGCAGCAGCTGGAGGGTCAAAGGTTCCCCATCCCTTCTGCAAGGAAGTCTTCTGACTACAGTGCTGTAGGTGTATTAGAGAAGACCTCACACCACATTTTTTGTTTCCCAGCATGTCCCAGGTGGATGTGGACTCAGGGATTGAGAACATGGAAGTGGATGAAAGCGATCGCAGGGAGAAGAGAAGCCTTACCGATAAGGTACGTGTTATGTCCATGTTTTTTATCTCGTCGCCTTGCTTTGACCTAAAAATTGATAGGAAACTTGGCACCTATCACATGGGGGAAAAATGACACCTATTAGTGGTTACTTTGGATTATAAGGCTATGTTCCCACACAGTATTTTGCAACCAAAACCAGGAGTGGTTTGAAAACACAGAAAGGCTATGTTCACACACTGCTGAAATCAAATGGATGGCTGTCATTTAACGGCAAATACTGGCAGTTATTTTAAAACAGCCGTTTTGAAATAACGTCCGTTATTTGCCACTAAATGATGGACATCCATTCAATTTCAGCAGTGTATGAACATAGCCTTTCTGTCTTTTTAATCCACCCCTTGTTTTGGTTGCAAAATAAAAAATAGTCTTGGTTGAAAGGTGTCCTTAGCCTTGAGTTCAGGGTGTTTTTCATTATGCATTCAGAAGCCATGTTGTACTAAACCATGGATGGCGAACTACAATTCCCATGATGCCTGGACAGGCAAAACTTTGGGAGGAATTGTAGTTTTTCAGCATCTGGAGGGCCATAGGATCCCCATCCCTGTGCTATGAGACCATTGTCATTGGGATCGGTGCCCTTGTCTGATTGATTTGTTACCATCTTTTTGCAGGAATCCTCTTCGGGATCTGAGGTGTCTGAAGAACAGTCACTGCAGCTGGTCTGCAAGATCTTCAGAGTATCTTGGAAAGACAGAGACCGAGACGTTGTTTTCCTGAGATCTCTATCGACTCAGTTCAGACAAAACCCTAAAGAAGGTATTTCGTATGTTCATGAGAGTGAAGCTCTCAGGTGTCTCATTCCTCACCACGGTGCAGACTGGACATTGACATGATGTTACCCCTTTAAGCCACATTCATGCTGATCATGCCCATGCGTTCACCAATGGCTGCCCTAAGTTGCCATAATCACACAGCCATTAGTATATGCCTTGGGATGTGGCTTCAGCCTTATGTGTTCATCGACATGTGTGAACGCTGCCTTAGTGTTTTGCTGTTTAATAATTCTTGCTGCTTTCTTTCCCTCCAGTGTTCTCCAATTTTAAAGACCTGATCGGACAGATTCTGATGGAAGTCTTGATGATGTCCACTCAGTCTAAAGACGACAACCCATTTGCCAGCTTGACCGCCACATCGCAGCCAATCGCAACTACACGAATGCCAGAGAAGACTTTATTGCTCAACTCTGGGTCAACACCTGGCACTAGTCCCATGTTCTGTAACTCTGGATCCTTCGGCGCCAGCTCCTTATCAAGGCAAGTGGAGTCGTCCATTAGAATATTGTGCTATTGGGCACAATTGATTATCGGAGTCCCAACTATCACTATTCCCTACGTGTTATACTAGAGAGTCGGGGTAAGCTGTGACATGGGCTGCACAAAGATCGCAATGCTTCTCTGCTGTATAATAGCCAATAACAGTGAATGTGGGATTATACCCAAAGTATAATTTAGTTATGATAGAACAGCTTCTTTGTTTCTCTACAAACTACCTACATTGCAAACATCCACTGACTTAAAGGGGTTGCCTGGGTTTAGACTGGCATGAAAATAAAAGAAAAGGGATGCTCGCCAGTTATGAGCCAATCCCGAGCACACCCGTTTGCATCTGAGCGTGCAGCATTTGGTTACTGGTGGCTACAGAAGTTGGATGCAGCCCTAGGGAATCCTGGAAAACATTGATGTGACTTATGGCTGTATCTATGTTTTTCAGGTAGCTTTAAGGCTGCATCCAACTTCTGCAGCCACTGGTAATGAATGGATCTGAGTGTTCTAAAGATTTCCTCATTTCTAATATTCACCTGTCCCAGTCCCCCCCTTGGTGGATCCTTCATGAGAGTGGCCGGTGCTGGCTCAGTGCTTCCAGCTTTCTTTGTGACACAAAGCAATCTCCTCCTCAGCTGATCTCTGGCTGTTGTGGTAACCTGTCTTACCAGTGATTGGATGAGTGAGCATTACCTGTATATTGAAGTGAGAGCTGGAAGTGCTGATCAGACTGGATAGTGTTTAGACAGACCATGGCAGGAGATTGGGGCAGGTAAGTATTTTTTTTTTTTTTTTACTTTATTTTCATGCCAGCCTGAGCCTTAAAGGGGTTTTCCGGCGATAAAAAATTATTCACAGAATAACACACATTACAAAGTTATACAACTTTGTAATGTATGTTATGTCTGAGAATGGCCCCCTTCCCCGTGTCCCACCACCCCCACCCGTGTACCCGGAAGTGTGGTGCGCTATACATTACCTGTCACGTGCCGACCACGGTCTCCGATCCTCAGCAGTGACGTCTTCTTCGGGAGGCCGGCGGATCTTCCCGAGTGCCAGTCGCCCTCTGCAGCGTCATCCGAAGCTCAGCCGCGATTGGCTGAGCATAACTGTGCTCAGCCAATCGCGGCTGAGCTGCTGATGACGTGGCTGCGTCATCAGCAGCTCAGCCGCGATTGGCTGAGCACAGTTATGCTCAGCCAATCGCGGCTGAGCTTCGGATGACGCTGCAGAGGGTGGCCGGCACTCGGGAAGATCCGCCGGCCTCCCGAAGAAGACGTCACTGCTGACGATCGGAGACCGTGGGCGACACGAGATGCGGTATAATGCACCACACTTCCGGGTCTAGCGTGGGTGGGGGGAAACACGGGGAAGGGGGCCATTCACAGACATAACATACATTACAAAGTTGTATAACTTTGTAATGTGTGTTATTCTGTGAATAATTTTTTATCGCCGGACAACCCCTTTAACAAAATACATTGTTTACTGGGACAACCCCTTTTAAGAGGATCTGTCACCTACCTTGTATATAAAACAACAGATGGAGCATCTTTTGGTATCATTCGCATTGTATAGCTCCACTATTAGTACTCCCTAGGTGTTACTATTTCCCTTGTTTCAACAGTGTCTTCATGTGTAGGAAGACATCCTACGGGCAGGGGGAAGGTAACGCCCACTTGTCAGGTTATTCATATATTTCCAGCTGGGATAATCTATGCACATTACTTAGAAAACAGTGCATGTTATTTTTCCTGTCTTTAGTTATGTAACTTGGTCCCTTTTGCTGTATACATGTTTTATTACTATATTTTTCTGCCTTCATTTCTTAACCTTATATTTTTCTTCTTTATCCAGTCTTTATGATGCTAGTCCTGTTCATACTGTCACGGTACCAGTGCCCCATTCTCCCTTGACCCCTGTTTCTAGTTCCCAGCCCTGCAGCACTGAGCAGTCCTTGGCCGTACAGTCCAGCCCATCTCTAGGCCACGCATCCTCCTCCCCGCGTTATCGACCTTACACTGTCACTCATTCAGGACCCCTGCTCATTCCTTCCAGTCCGAGGTCTTCTAGCTTCTCCCCTGTCTTGCACCTATCGCCCAGCCCTCACCCTTTGTCCAGCAGCCCTCGAGCCGTGCCCTCCAGCTCACCTAGACGGAGGTCTTTGGTATCTCCTCGAATGTCCCCCAGGCAAAACCGGATACCTCCTAGGTATTTTCTCTGCAGGTTTTGGGTGTGTGCATGATCTGTGTATGTTTGTGTGTTCTCTGTACATTACTGACTGGTTTCTGAAGCATGATAACCATGTGTTGGAGCTCTGCATGTGAAATCTCATCCTGCCCTGATCTTACAGATGTTGTTTGCCCCCATGATGGTCATGTATTACTCTAGTCATCTTCAGGATCAATCCCTCCTTATAAGAGGTTGTTATCTTGTGTCAGATTCCTAATGATTATTAGCTGAATTGAGCATTGCTTTTTGGGAATATTTAACCCCTCTGCTGCTTCCCTTCAGATTGTCCGCCAGCTATTCAGGTGCCTAATACAGTGTTTCCCAACCTGTGGCTTTCCTGCATCCTGACTGCAATTATTGACTAAGGGCCCTATTCCAAAGGACGATTATCGTTCAGATTATCGTTAAATCGTTGGAATCTAAACGATAATCATTCGTTTAAATAGCAGTTAACGACTAACGACCGAACAAGAAATCGTTGATCTTTAATAAGACCTGGACCTATTATCTTTGCTCGTTCGCCATTCACACCGTCTCGGCCAGTGATTGGCTGGACAGCTTGTCACTTTAGAGACTCCAGTGGCAGCCAGTGTACACGGAACGATTATTGTTCAAATTTTCGCAATAACGATCGCATTTGAACGATAATCAGCTCATGCAAACAAAGCGAACGATCGAACGACAAGCGAGAAATCATTCATTGTGATCTTTCAACAAGTTTTCAAATCGTCATTGGTCGTTCGCTAAAAATTTGCAAATCGCTTAGTGTAAACAGACTTTCACAGATTCACCCTATGTGTGAGATAGGCTTAAGCGATCTTAAAAACAATCGCAATAATGATTTTTCGAACAATTTATCTATTCGTCTAAATGCTCATCGTTCTAAAAACCAAATCGTTGCTTCAAACGATTGATTGGGCGAATCATCGCTCCGTGTAAACGGACCGTTAGTTCCAGTTGAATTTTTGAGGATTTCATTAGCATTTCACAGGTGATTTAATTATACTTGTGCACCAGGTATTATCACAGGTGTCCTTTGTATGGGATATCCTTATAAGATTACCTGTTGGTGGCCTGGTACTGGAATTGAGTAGCACTGGTTTACATGATCCGTATATATAGACTGTGTGTAACGGATCGGAGTTCAGAGTTCCCGGCATCATGTATCATTATGATGCCGGCAACCGTGAAAAGGTTTGAATCCTTGCAGTACTGTACTGAAACAGCTGCCTGGCTTTTTCTTCTGTGTACACATCTGTATACATTGTGTGACTGTGTTGTATTAAGCACATGATTAGCGATTTATGCTGTAAATATATATTTTTTCATTACTGTTCAAAAAGCAAAAAGAGGAATGGTAGGAAGTCCATGAAAATAAAAAGACAAGGGAGTCCAGGGTTCATAGACGCCAAATGAGCCGATATAGAATTATGCCAAAACTTTGGTTTCTGGTTGCCTACTTGAAGGGGTTATCCAGGAATAGAGAAAGCATGACTACTTTCTTGCAAAAACAGCACCACCCCTATCCGCAGGTTGATTGTGGTATTACAGTTCAACTCTATTCACTTCAGTACAACTGAGCTGCAAAATCTCATGCAAACTGAGGACAAAAGGATCTCCATTTATTTATTTTAAATACAATTTACTAATACTATGGCTTCCCTGGGACCATGTGCACTTTTCTTGTTTTTTCTAAATTTGGTGAGTGAAGAGAAACCATATATATAAAATTTCCGCACATTTTACACCAAAGATGCCGCTTATGCTGCTTAAATTTGGTCCGTTTACTTTTTTTTTTATGCTTTTAGAACAAACAGTAAAAACAAATTCCAGTTGGACAGAAAGCAGTCTCATAAAAACCATTACTGCAATATTCATACAAATCAATTTTGACTTCAGATGGAAAATTACATTTAGTCCTTAGACTCGGCGACGTAATTCTACCACAACGGTAGAAAGAGCAAGGACAAATAAAGTGACCCGGTGCCACAGCCCCTGATGTTTTTGACTTTGTGTTTCCACCCATGTTGGCTGTTTTTTTTTGTTTGTTTTTTTTTGAATGTTTGTCATGTTCCAGTCGGCTTGGACAATAGCAGCTAAACAAAAACTCAGAGCGTACAGTATGTAGCTTTTACAGGCTGCCGCCATGTATTGTGCAGTGTTCGCGAGCTCTCTACTTGCTGGGGTTTGCAGTTCAGCTCGGTGAATGCTGCATGACCTGTGACTGGATTGGTTTATAGTGTAAATGCTGGTCCTGCTCTGTACAGCTAATGTATAGATGCCCCAATGACTGTGTGGTCCTAACCACGCTGTATATAAGTGATAGGAGTCTTGCTAAGAAATTCCTTTATATTTAGTGGTGGTCTGACCTCTGGGGTCCCTATTGGTCATGAGAATGGACCTTCTGCTCTTGCAAAACCACAATTCCCCTCATGCCTGGACAGCCTTTGCCTGTCCAGGCATAATGGGAATTGTAGTTTTGCAATAGCTGGAGGGCTGCAGCATGGGACTATGTCCTAAAATAAAAATCTATTACCTTCAATGTATGCTTGGAAAGTTTACTGACCAACATGGCAGCTGTTGCAGCCCATAAAGGGGATGATAGAGCAGTGATGCAGATAGGTAGATGCACCCTGCCGCCACATATATTTGGTGCATCACCCTTTCCCGTCTGGACCTCCTCACTTATTGACTTTGTGTTTTCATGTTGTCCCAGTGGTTACGACAACCCTCTTTCCCTCCTCTTCCTCGCCCACATCAATGAGGCTGAGGACAGCAGTGACGAGGAGAGCGATGAAGAGGATTTCTCTAGTGTGCCCTTTGGGTCCAGGTACCGGCCACTCGGCATGTCGATGTGCCCAAGCGCTCACTAACTCTCACCCATACCGTTGCTGTGCCTGCTCCAATGCATCGCAGTTATCGCACATGAATGGACTTTGTCTGGATTTAATTCTTAAGCATGCTGCTGTCAGGTGCCATGTTATCGCAGGGAGGGAAAAGTGTACAGACCTGCTGTGCTGGAAAGGATTATATGTGGATTTGGGGGAAGTTGTCCGTATATAAGAGAAATGGTTTTGAACTTAAGGTGTATGCAATTCATTGACATTTTTGACTGCAGTTCAACTTTTTCAATATGGTAGAGAAATAATACTTAGGCCCTATGCACAGGACAGGCAATCATAGTAAACTTAGAGAATCTGTCAGCTTCCGGGCGCTACCTAAGGTGCTGTCAGTGTGCTGTAGCTGGCAGTCTCCTTGTAAGCATGATAACTTTTGGTAATTTATCAGTGCAGTGGATAATGCAAAATCCTACTGTAATGAGGAGTCAAAGAGGAGTTGTTTTTGCTGCACTCTGGCCGCCTTACCACTCCTTCCTCCTCTTCATGAATAATATATGCTGCCCGGCCACCTGCTCGCTCAGCTGTTAGCCAGTCTCTGATTGCAGATCAGTCCTCTGTAGGCAGGTTATGCCTGAAAGAAACATTCAGGTAGAGTTGTATCTCTTAGCCCAAATGTGTTACAGCTGTGGTCTAGGGGTAACTCGCCTGTCTAGACATGCCAGCAGTTCTTTCTTTGGTTCAAAAACGTCCATTGTTTTAAAATAATGGCCATTATTTGCCATTAAATGGTTGCCATTCACTAAATTTCATAGCCTTCCAGTCTTTGGGCAGACAACGGAATCTGCCTGACCATAGAGTGGAGTCTATGGGATGGGCGGAGAGTGAAGTGGGAGCAAGCGGCGGAATCCGTGGCAAGTTATCAGTGAGAATTCCTTAGAGTTGAATACCCTATCTGAGTGTTTCTTTCAGACGTAACCTGCCTACAGAGGACTGATCTGCAATCAGAGACACTGGCTGACAGCCGAGTGAGCAGGAGGCCGGGCAGCATTGATTAATTATGCAGAAGAGGAAGGAGTGGTGAAGTGTGTCAGAGAGGGCACAAACAACTCCTCTCTGACTCTTCATTGCAGTAGAAGATTATTATTATTAAAGTCAATGGAAAAACGGATGCACGCAAAGTTTTTCATTCGTTTTTTTGCAAGAAAAGCAGTGTGAACCCAACCCTATATTACAGTTAAACTACTTGTGAACTGACTTTTTCCCCAGACGTTTTTGGAACCTAAAATAGTTGTACTCCCAAAAATTATTTATGAGCAACTTCTTATTTTTCTTACAGCCCCCCTTAGGCATAATTCACACATCCGTTGTTCTGTCCGTAATTGCGGAAAGAACATGAAACCAATGTATACGGGGCCTTGATCCGTGCCGCCAAAAAAATGGACACGTTCTAATGCGGACCGTTTTTTTGCGGCACGGATCGCTGGGGTAATGATGTGTGAATGTAGTTCTCCATGCTTCACAGAGCACTACGGATGCACATAAGGTAGCGCGTTCCGCGGCCATGGACTGCACTACGGGTGTGTGAATGTGGCCTTAAATAGTCCGAGTGTTAAGATCAGTAGTTGTCATTGTTTGTTGTACATGGAACGGCTGGTATCATTTGGATTGTGTCTGTGCCTTTAGGAGATATACAGTAATAGGTATTGTTACATTATACACACCCGAGTTATACATATTAATCACAGGCTTTATGCTTCACCCGAACTCCTTTCAGTCTGGCAGTAGAACAATAAACAGTGTTGTACCCTATGGAACCTATCGATGTTCACATATTATAAGGGATCAGTTATTGGTGCATTAATACCTGGGGTTGTTCTAGCTCCTCACCTGCTTTTTGATAGTTTCTAGGTATGAACGGACTTGTCATACATCAGTGTTTTATCCTTTCTCATATGGTCGTTAGATTTGGACATTCACCTTTAAATATTTTCCATCTCTTCCTGGGAAACCAAACATTAATTATGCCCTGTGCGATGGGAGCGCAGAGCTCTATATATCTCTAGCTTCAGCATGTTATATAGAAACACTAGAGGACGGAGAATGTGATGATACCTGAGGTCCCTGCCGTGCTACCTATGTGACCAAGAAACACTCGTTATAATGTCCTGGCCGCCACTACAGCAAGTGCCCTGGAGGAGGAAGGACTTTCACATTGTGTCCTGATTTCTGCATTGAGTTCTTCCCCAGCTCCTTCTCTCAGCTGTGACTGACAGCTATACTGGTCTTCTGATTGGACGCTAGAACTGTCATTTAGAGCTGAGACTGGACATGATGGACCCGCCTCTTGGGCACTGTAGCATGACTGGTCTCCAAGGTATAACCCTTCATATTAGGTCCGGACAGATGTAACCATGATTACTAACTACAGGGATGATTCCTGTCGCTTTCTGTCTTGGACCCTTTGCTCACTTGAGGCGTCATGGACCTATATAGTCTCTGCTATAATAAAGTTCATAGTGCCTCTCCTATGGTCACAGTCTCCTGTATCATGACTCTTCTCATCTCTCAGCCCTTGGTATTCAAAGTAAAGGTCTAGGACATGGCAGTTCATGACGTCACCCTGTTGAGTGTGATGTCCCTTGTTTTACTCCTCATCCTTGAGATACCTGAATACTAAACCCTAACCATCCTGGTGTTTTATACTTCTTGCCTTTTGGCGCTTGCTCACTAACCGTACGCTGTGTTTTTTCTTTCCTCCTTGTGAATAGCTGATTCTGTTAACTCTGAGTGTGAGACCTTGTGCACTGGATAATCCCGGATTATGGAGGTTACAGATTTTAGGAGACGTTGCTTGCGCTGGTGATGACTAGATTGACGTAGTGTTTCTGCTCTCTCCTGCAGTGCGGCTAGTAGTACGGAGTCCTGCGGCGATCACTTCACTATAGAAGCTTGTAAAGAAACTGAGATGCTCAACTACCTCATTGAGTGCTTTGACAGAGTGGGAATAGAGGAGAGGAAAGCACCAAAGGTAAAAATCCTGAGATATGGAAGTGAGCTGTAATTGCTTCAACTGGACACTAGGCGGCAGCGTTGTTCTCTGTACTGTCTTACCTAATACTGTGGTTGATTAAAATCTGATTTCGTAATACCCCCCACCCCCCCCCCCCCCCCCCCACGCCCACCCTTTTATTTTTCTCTATTAAGATGTGCAGTCAGCCAGATGTGAGCCAGCTCCTAAGCAACATTCGATCACAGTGTATCTGCCATGCTGCTCTGGTGTTACAGGGAGCTCTCACCCAGCCAAGGTAGGTAGCACTCCTTGATTTCTTGTAGTTACACTATAATGGATATGTAGTTATTTTTGTTGCTTAGAAATGCATCAAGGTTTTTATTCTTGCGGATCTGACTCTTGGCTCCCTCATCGATCAGCTACCAG
Source organism: Dendropsophus ebraccatus (assembly GCF_027789765.1). Classification (NCBI taxonomy): domain Eukaryota; kingdom Metazoa; phylum Chordata; class Amphibia; order Anura; family Hylidae; genus Dendropsophus; species Dendropsophus ebraccatus. The sequence continues at coordinate 10,064,737 of NC_091465.1, forward strand.
GTACAGTGTCGTGCACGTGGTGGTGGCTATTGGAATTGACTAGACCAAGATGCAATACCAAGTAGAGCCACCACCAAATGTATGGCACAGTGTCTGGTAAGAAAGAAGAAAGCAGCAGCTCCCTAACCCATTAAGGGATGTCAAACTTAGGCAATCCAGCTGTTGCAAAACTACAACTTATAACGTGCCCGGTCAGCTAAAGCTGCTACAGCTGGAAGACCTGAGTTTGACACCTGTATTTTAAGGAATGCTGGGAGTTGTAGTTTTGCACAGATTAGAGATGACTGGGTTAGCGTATAAGATGCTTCACTTCATCTTGGCAGTCTCAGTGTCACATGGTGTCACTCATCTTCTGTAATATAATTCCTCTTTCAGGTCTGTACAGCAGCAGTCTCTCCTGGTGCCATATATGCTCTGTAGAAACCTGCCATTTGGTTTCATTCAAGAACTTGTAAGGACAACATATCAGGATGAGGAGGTGTTCAAACAGGTAAAATAAGTCTCCAACCCCCTTACTGCTCAGTGTGACTGGTCACTTGGGACAGGGACTTAGTTTTATTAAGGTTAATACCTGTAGTGCCAACGTAACAGAGATCTGTATTTCTTTTCTCCTGTGCTAGATCTTCATTCCTATTCTACAAGGATTGGCTCTGGCAGCTAAAGATTGTTCTTTGGATAGTGACAACTTTAAATACCCCCTGATGGTAAGTACCCTGCGCCAGCCGCAGAATGTGGATAAAACCTTTTTCAGCCATATTAAGGAGTAGCGGGGTATTGCATTTCTTATAGAGCAGTACATTATTTAGAATATTGGGTAACGTCTGGTTGGGTGGGTTTGATCACTGGGACTTTCACCGATCTGGTAGACAGAATGGACCCCAGAATGAATGGTGCATGCTCACGCATACACTACCCGCGCTCCATTCTCTGTGGAGGGCAGGGGCCAGACGGGAGAGAGGACTGATGGCCGAATGGTCTTTTGGCTGTCCTTTAATAAAGGTTTATGGTCACCTTAAGTCTGCTACCTTCCTTTAGTCCAATGTTGTTTCATTCTACAGTTAAATCTTTTTTTGCTAAAATGAAAGCCATATAAAGGAATCTTCTCAGCTTTGCCTTCCTTCCTCACTGCTGTCTGACTGTAAGACACATAGCTACAGCAGGAGCCTCCCCCCTGTATCCGGTCTGCAGCAAGAGAATACAGCATCTCTCCTGTACATAACCCTGATAAGACAGGACTGTGCTGTGTTCAAGATGCTGTTACCGGGAATGGTTTCTGGTGAATATTAGTGCTATATTTTAATACTTGTTAATTTATCTGATCACTTGTCTTTGCAGGCTTTAGGTGAACTGTGTGAGATTAAGTTTGGAAAAACTCACCCCGTCTGCTGCTTGGTAAGTGATGATTGTAATGTTCATTTTATGCTTTGCCTTTTGTATTGTTGCCTCTCAGATACATAACAGGACCCCTGGAATTGTGTGTGATATCCTGCCCCGCTCCTTTACATTGCAGATGGCCTCTCTGCCCCTTTGGTTACCCAAGTCTCTGAGCCCCGCGAGTGGCCGGGAGCTGCAGCGCCTGTCTTACCTTGGTTCATTCTTCAGCCTCTCCGTCTTTGCTGAGGATGATGTAGGTTTCTTTTGGTTTGCTGGTAAAATGTTAGTTCATGTTTACACCTGATCTTTAAACTTAACTTTTATTTGCCTACAGAATAAAGTGGTTGAGAAATACTTCTCTGGTCCTGCGATCACTCTGGAAAACACACGAGTGGTCAGCCAGTCCCTTCAGCATTACATGGAGTCGGCACGGGTAAGTAGTTTTTCCGACTGCTGTAGTGGCTAATGTCTATAGTCTCCAGATTCAGAAAGATTTTCCTAATATTAAGTCCCCTGAGGGTCATCTATCTTACCACAGAATAGGGTTGCAGTGTGATATACCCTTCTCTGCCAGTGCAGGTGACATTTAGTATCACATGGTGACCATTTATTATGTATGTAAGACATTGACCGTGGGTGATCAGACTGACTTGTTTAATCATTTGACCACATGAGGGCGCCGTTCCACTGTCAACACAATTCTCAAACACAGTATAAAAGACCACAGTAATGATAAAGCGCTTTATTTCGGTTTCCAGCAAGAGTTGTTCAAGATTCTGCACAGTATTTTGCTAAACGGTGAAACCAGGGAATCTGCTCTGAATTATATGGCTGCCATAGTGAATGGCAATATGAAAAAGGCACAGATGCAGGTACGTTTATTTCCACCGTCCCCCTCCCCCACCTCCTTTTAAGACAGGACAAGTGTTACCAGTTCTGATTCTTTGTGCACCATAGACTGATGACAGGCTGGTGTCTACTGATGGATTTATGCTGAACTTCCTGTGGGTGCTGCAGCAGCTCAGCACCAAGATTAAGCTGGAGACTGTGGATCCCATGTATATTTTTCATCCAAAATGCCGCATAACACTGCCCAGTGATGAGACCCGTATCAAAGCATCAATGGAGGAGGTCACCAGCTGGATGGCAGAGCTGAGTAAGTGTCTTACCTGTTTGGTTGCTGTGAGTTTTTTCCCTGTCTACAGTATTGTTACACATAAAATAAGATGCCACAGAAAATACTGTATAAACAACACTATTGGAGAGTATTGCATTTTTTTTTTTTAATTCTTCATAGATCAAGATGCTTCTTCATTTTCGGAGCCCAAGTTTCCTACAGAGTGCTTCTTTCTCACCTTGCACGCCCATCACCTCGCCATCCTGCCTAGCTGCCGACGTTATATCCGTCGATTAAGGGCCATCCGGGAACTGAACAGGTTAGTGATGAACGCGTTTGTTGTTTGCTCTGGCTTTTGCCCTTTTGGAAAGTCTTTTTATTTTCTGTTCTATATTTTATAACATAAGAACATCGTAAAGCTGATTGGTATCTGCTTGAGAGTCGATACAATATTAAAAGGCTGACAGTTTTGTAAGACTATTTAACCCCTTTAAATGCTGAGAAAACTAATGATGATCTAGCACTTTAATGGAATTGATCTCTTCGGTGTCCCTGAAGTGGGAGCTGCTTCGTCCATACTACCAGAACCATAGTCACAAAATGTAATATGCATTCATATATTTAGTCACAGTTCATGTATTTGAGCGAACGTCTTCTTAATATTTGAGCGAACCTCTTCTTATTCAGCCTTTTTTTTATTACCCAACCCTAGGACAGTGGAAGAACTGAAGAACAATGAGAGTCAATGGAAAGATTCCCCGCTCGCTGCCAGACACAGAGAGATGCTGAAACGATGTAAAACTCAGCTTAAGGTTCGTCCACTTGACAAATATTTAATAAGGCATGATCAGTGGTGTCCACTGGTTATTGCTATTCACTAAGAACGTGAATTCTTGTATACATTTCTCTTGTCTGTATCACCCGGTGAAATCAGTGCATTGAAAACTAAAACATCCTTCCATCTATTTGTACTGCAGAAACTAGTACGTTGTAAGGCCTGTGCCGATGCTGGCTTACTGGATGAAAACTTTCTCAGAAGATGCCTGAATTTCTATGGAATGGTTATACAACTCTTATTACGCATGGTGGATCCTGCTTACCCAAGGTTTGTTTTTCCATAGGAAGTGGTGACTGCCCGTTACGAAGGTACCTGGTGGGAATTCACTGGTGTGTCATTATTTTGAATCCGATTAGATTACTAAACATCTAGCTCACAACCACCATACATGTACTGTACGTGGTGCTAAATGGGTTTGACCAACGCTGATCCAATGTATATGGCCAATTTCCATCTTGCTTTACATATTGTTTTGAAGCGTACCTAGAAAAAAACGGTTTTGACATGTCACAGACGTGTCAAAAGTTTTGATCAGTCGGGGTCTCAGTGTTCAGTCCATTACCGATCAAAGCAACAATTGAGACTCCCGGCCGCCACGTGATGTGGACGAACGCATAATGCAAGTCTATAGAGCCGTTTCACTCACTTAGACACTGAGTGGTGAGAGGAGCTTGCAGCAGTCTTGTCGTCTCCCGGTGGTCCTCTTGATCGGTCACAATCTGAACTCTCAACCATTTAAAACTTTTGATGCGTCTCTGCAACTTGTCCAAAGTTTTAGTTCTCTGCATTTGTTGGAAAAGATCTCATTGGGAGTTTGAAACGTCGCACATTGATGTGTGGATAAATCACTTAATTCACTGAATATTGGAGTGCTGCCTCTTCTGGAATTTGTTGTACAACTAGGGTGCTCCGTAGTCCGACTACTAGAGGTTGAGCACCCGTTTGAGCCGCAGTGCCACACAGTACCGTCCAGTCCGCTATTTATTCTGCATTTGTTATACATGTTAGGGACTTTAGTAAATGGTTTCTTTTTTTTCTTCATTTCCAGTATAACGCTGCCTTTAAGCCCAGACATTCCCAAGATATTTGCTGCACTGCCTGAGTTTTATGTAGAAGATGTAGCTGAATTTTTGTTTTTTATTGTGCAGTAAGTATCTCTGGTCTCCTTTTGTACCCCGCTCCTGTAAACCCTTGTCCTCTTTGCTTGTGATTCTTGTTTAGCTTTTCTGATTTTGCTCATTGAGTTTCTTGGGTTTTCCTCCAGATATGCTCCTCAGGTTCTTTTTGAGTCCTGTACACAGGATGTTGCGACGTTCCTGGTGGTGCTGCTATGCAACCAGAATTATATCCGAAACCCGTACCTAGTGGCCAAGCTGGTGGAGGTTATGTTTGTGACTAATCCAGCTATCCAGCATCGGACTCAGAAGTTCTTCGAGATGATCGAAGGTCACCCCTTGTCAGTCAAACTTCTCGTGCCCTCTCTGATGAAGTTTTACACAGGTAAGTGACATTGTAGTAGTTCGCTGCTGTCTCTACCTACATGTAGTCCTCCGTTGTTCTGTTATGAGATGATGTAATGGGATTGCACCCAGACACTTCCAGTGTGTATGTATGTATGTATATATATATATATATATATATATATATATATATATATATATATATATATATATATATATATTTATTTATTATAAATACTTCTACAGGTCTCTGTCGATCTGCATTGCGAAGTTAAGGATTAGTTTACCATATAACAGAGACTTAATAGTCAAGAAGCCCTATAAATCTAATAAAGAGAAGATGATGAATACAGAACCGCCGAGCCGTTCCCTCAGTAGCTAATGGGCAGGAATGTGGGAAATGTTCGTGCCTCGCATGCAATGACCTTGTGTGTGTTCGGACGGTTCTTTCATGTCTTCTGCAAGAGTGATTCCTTCCATTAGTTCCGCTATACCGACTTGCAGAATCAGATTTTCTCTGGTTCTCTCTTGGCCTCTAGCTCATCCGCAGCTCTAGGGGACCAGTGTGTTTCTGTGAAGTGACGTTCTGTTTCATGAACTGTTCACTCTTTGGCTTGGTCATCAGCTAAGTGAAAGTTTCTTCTTCTCTCGCCAGATGTCGAGCACACTGGGGCCACCAGCGAGTTCTATGATAAGTTCACTATACGCTACCACATCAGCACCATCTTTAAAAGCCTCTGGCAGAATCCGGCTCATCACGGCACTTTTATGGAAGAGTTCAAGTGAGTGGCTCAGTGCACATATAATACGCATATATTTTATTTAACTTATTAAAGGCTTATTCACATCTTATATTACTAGTATATGCCTTTTATGATCACTTGGGGACGGACCTCTAGGGTCCCCCATGATCCTGTAATTGTGAAAAGGCCTCAGTGCTGATGTCATGCTGTGGCTCTCTCTATATTTTTCCCTTTTGATAACCTGCCATGATGGCAAACTGTATCCAGTCCCAATCACTTGAATAGAGCAACACTGCAAAGCACATCCCAGCCACCTGACATGCTGTCCCATTTACATGAATGGGACTATCTGCCCTACCACAGCATAGCAGGTGGTCAGAAGCAAAGCGACTGCAGCCGCAATAGTTATGGCGTGCCCTAAAACATAAATGGGGAAGGGTGAAAACCTGTGGCCCTCCCAGCTGTCTCAAAACTACACTTCCCATCATGCCTGGACGAAGCCAAATTATTGACAGCAGAAACCTAGTTGTTTACCCAAATATTTTCTTTTTAATCATCAAGTGGTTCCAGCAAGTGCTAGAGATTTGTAATTTACTTCTATTAGAAAATCTCCAGTCTTCCAGTACTTATCAGCTGCTGTATGTCCTGCAAGAAGTGGTGTAGTCTTTCCAGTCTGACACGGTGTTCTCTGCTGCCACCTCTGTCCATGTCAGGAACTGTCTAGAGCAGCAGCAAATTTCCATAGAAAACCTTTCCTGCACTTCAGACTAGAAAAAAAACTTCCTGTAGGACATACTGCAGCTGATAAGTACTAGAAGACTTTTTTTTTTTTTTAATAGAAGTAAATTACAGATTTCTGGCACTTTCTAGAAAACATTTTTTGATGAACTATTAATGGAGAGGGTCCCTTATACATTTTTTATATGTGCATAGCTATAATATCTCCTTTTTCTTGTTCGGTTTTGACCTGTTTGGCAGTGCTGCTGCTGATCAGCGTTGTGTTCCAGTGGTAGCATTGATATAGAGGTGTTCTTCTATCTGCAGCTCGGGGAAGCAGTTTGTGCGCTACATAAACATGCTGATAAATGACACCACCTTCCTGCTGGATGAGAGCTTGGAGTCCCTGAAGCGAATCCATGAAATGCAAGAGGAGATGAGGAACAAGGAACACTGGGATCAGCTGCCACGGGTTAGTCACAGAGCTGTCAGAGCCGGGGAGGGTGCAGTTCAGTGATAACAAGTCCCTTCAATTCCCAGCCCTGCTCCTGTCTGCCCTGAGCTGTCACTTTATAGTCTTCCTGTTTGTTATGTTGCAGCCATTTCTAACACAATTGCACTGATATTTTCTTATCAGGATCAGCAGCAAACCCGTCAATCCCAGCTAGCACAGGATGAACGCGTCTCCCGCTCATATCTTGCTTTAGCCACCGAGACTGTAGACATGTTCCACATTCTCACCAAGCAAGTACAGAAGCCGTTCCTCAGACCTGTAAGTGCTGACCCTCTGGATTTTAGTTCATTGTTCCCATAGTTGATATCCACCATCTTTACTATTATATATCTGCATCCTTCTTCTGCAGGAGCTAGGACCCCGGTTAGCGGCCATGCTAAATTTTAACCTGCAGCAGTTATGCGGACCGAAGTGTCGAGACCTGAAGGTGGAAAACCCAGAGAAGTATGGGTTTGAACCAAAGAAACTTCTGGATCAACTAACTGATATCTACCTACATTTAGACTGTGCCCGATTTGCAAAGGCCATAGCAGATGACCAGGTCTGTATAGCAAATGTGCCATTGTTATTAGAGATGAGCGAAACTCAAGCATGCTCGTGCTCATCTGCTATTGATTACTGGTGGCAGAAGATGTTGGATGCAAGCCTAAGGGCCCTATTATACGGAGTGATAATTGGTCGAATTGGGCTGATTAGTGCTCCGTGTAATAGAGACAGCCATCATCTGCTTATCGTTGGTTTAGGTGTAACAGTGATGCATGGCTGGCAGTTGCCCAAACACCTGATATACCTTACCTCTCCCTGCTCCTGGTATTCTCTCCTGTGCTCTGCAGCTTTCCGGTCCCGGTGGCTGCAGTGTCTTGAGCGTCCCGTCAGCTGGCAGGCCACTCTGCCAATCACAGGCTGGCACCGCTGCGGCCTGTGATTGACTGAGCAGCCTGTCAGCTGACGGGACGCTCAGACACTGCTTCAGCCACCAGAAAGCTGCAGAACACAGGAGAAAGGACCGGGAGCGGGGGAGGTAGGGTATATCAGGTGTAAGCAAGGGCTGCATGGACATTTCTGCTGTCCATGCAGCCCTTACAGCCAGATTATTAGGCCGTCTAATAGGTCCAGTAAAAAAGCGCCAATCTACCAGATCTACATTCACTGGAATGATCGGCCCGTGTAATGAGACCTGCTGCATCCAACTTTTTCAGCGACTGCTAATGAAATGTCACATTCAGGTTTGCTCATCTCTAGTGATTATCATACATCATACACAAGTAAAGAACATTTAATGTGTTATGGCCTTCTGCAGCCATCAGCGTCCATTCGGCCATCTATAACATTCTTATTTGTGCTCCCTGTGCTCAGAGATCCTATGGCAAAGATCTTTTTGAAGAGGTCATATCCAAGATGAAAAAAGCTGGAATTAAGTCTACTATTGCCATTGAGAAGTTCAAGCTCTTGGCAGAGAAGGTGGAGGAGATTGTGGCAAGGAACGCTCGGGCGGAGATCGATTATAGTGATGCCCCAGATGAGTTCAGAGGTAGAGTACTCCTTTATCCTATTACTTGTCCAGTCTCCATGTTTTCTCCTGTCCACCACCTTCTTATTTTAGTGGGCTTGCCTGACTAGTATTACATGGCTATTCATTTCAATGGTTGTCGTGTTACAGTAGTGGTAACCAAATGAGACTCCATCCATACTTCAGGGTTAAATGTATAAACAGATATGGTTTCTACTGGCACACAGTATAGCAAGAATATGCATATAGTCAAGTAACATTTTGTCTTCATCACATCTAGATCCACTGATGGACACTTTAATGTCGGAGCCAGTGAGACTGCCATCTGGAACCATCATGGACAGGTCGATCATTCTGAGGCACCTCCTTAATTCATCAACAGATCCCTTTAATAGACAAACGCTCACAGAAAACATGCTTGAACCAGGTAAAATACACACTGCCCCCTACAGGTAGTAAATATTCATAAGCCTCTTTAATAAATGCTACACTTTCAACAAACTGCATAAACTAGATGAATGTAAAAAAATGCTAAAAATCCACCTTAAGGGTGCCTTCACACGTACCGGATCGCTGCTAAATCCGCTGCAGATCCTGGTATAGTGAAGTTCTATTCCGCTGCGGACATGTGACTCGGCCCCTTTATCTTTCTGCCACCCGCAGCAGCGGCCCGGAGCATACATTACCTGCTTGGCGTCTCGGCTGTGTGTAGCTCCCGGCTCCCCTTGCTCCTCATCACCCAATCAGTGCACGGACATCACCCTAGTTTACACTGTTCAGTATTGCTTTATATAGGCTGGTGCCTAAAGAGTGTGCTATAGAGATCTAGGAGATCTGCATTTTTGCAGTCCTTTTTTTTTTTTTTTTTTTTTTTTCATCCAGTCTGTGTAAAAAAAAAAAAACGCCGGATGAAAAAAAAAAACAGATGCATCTGTTTTTCCATTGACTTTCTATTATAAGAAAAAAAAAACTGAACAAATGCATACTTTTTTTTTTTTTTTTTTTATAAAACACATTAGTTTTTGATCTGTTTTTTTTTTTATTAAATAATGGAAGCCAATGGAAGAACAGATGCACATAAATGAATGTTTGTTTTTTTTTGCATAAAATATAAAATGTATGGAAAAAAAAAAAAAATTGCAAAAACTTAGTGTGAACCCAGCCTTCTTGTCAGTGACACAATCATTGTTCTGCTCTTTAATCTTTATCCTGACTTCCATGTCTCTATAAATTGTCACTTTAAGGTGTTACATAAAACCATTAATGTCATGTCTCCCTAGCACACCTGATATATTACAGTTTTATTTGGCTTCAGATGCCTTATTATCGTGTTACTTTACAGACTGACTCTATGGGGTGGATATTGCAATTAAACATCTTACCGGACAGGTAAACTATATGTTCTCCCTAGACAGGTGTGATATGTATATATGATTCTTACTGCTAAGCAGTTGGATCTACCGATCAGGCACACAGCACATATCCTGTAGACAGTCGATAATGGGAAAGCCCCTATAAATGATAGGACAGAGCAAGAGCCTCTCTGGCTAAAAGTCACATCAGTCATTTAGCAGTAGCCCCAGCTCTACACAGGTTCTATACACCATATACATTACAGTGCAGATATATTTAGTGACTCACAGGGGACGTCTTCTCTGATCGGAGTTCTTCCCTTTTCATCTTCTTCTCCATCTGTCCTGGGCCATTATGAGGACTTCTCCGAGCCACAAATCCACAGAATCTGCCAGACAGACATATTAGGCTCCACACTCTGTCACCATCCTCCTCTATCTACACACTGCACATCTGTATTGGCTGCTTTACACCCTTGTTTAGTGGGTAGGCTGACTCTTATAGATGGCTCCCCCCTGTATTGCCCCTTTTATAGATGTCCCCCCCCCCCCCCTGTATTCCCCCTTATAGATGGCTCCCCTCCCCTGTATTCCCGCTTATAGATGGCTCCCCTCTCCTGTATTCCCCCTTATAGATGGCTTCCCTCCCCTGTATTCCCCCCTTATTGATGGCTCCCCTCTCCTGTATTCCCCCTTATAGATGGCTCCCCTCCCCTGTATTCCCCCCCCTTATAGATGGCTCCCCTCCCCTGTATTCCCCCCCCTTATAGATGGCTTCCCTCCCCTGTATTCCCCCCTTATAGATGGCTTCCCTCCCCTGTATTCCCCCTTGTAGATGGCTCCCCCCCCTGTTTCCCCTCCTTATAGATGGCTCCCCTCCCCTGTATTCCCCCCTTATAGATGGCTCCCCCCCCCTGTATCCCCCCCAATAGATGGCTCCCTTCCTGTATCCTCCCCTTATAGATGGCTTCCCTCCCCTGTATTCCCCCCTTATAGATGGCTCCCCCCTGTATCCCCCCCTTATAGATGGTTCCCCCCTGTATCCCCCCTAATAGATGGCTCCCCTCCCCTGTATTCCCCCCTTATAGATGGCTTCCCTCCCCTGTATTCCCCCTTATAGATGGCTCCCCTCCCCTGTATTCCCCCTTATAGATGGCTCCCCCCCCCTTATAGATGGTTCCCCCCTGTATCCCCCCTAATAGATGGCTCCCCTCCCCTGTATTCCCCCCTTATAGATGGCTTCCCTCCCCTGTATTCCCCCTTATAGATGGCTCCCCTCCCCTGTATTCCCCCTTATAGATGGCTCCCCCCCCCCTGTATCTCCCCCTTATAGATGGCTCCCCCCCCCCTGTTTCCCCCCCATTATAGATGGCTCCCCCCCCCCCTGTTTCCCCCCCATTATAGATGGCTCCCCTCCCCTGTATTCCCCCTTATAGATGGCTCCCCTCCCCTGTATTCCCCACTTATAGATTGCCCCCTGCACAGCAGATTAAAAAAAACAAACACACAACTCACCTAACAAGCACTCCCCCGTCGCTGCTGTCCTCTCTTCTGCCCCCGGATGATGCGTCGCTCCCTGGGGGATTCCCGGGCAGCGCACACATCCGGAAGCTGAGTGTGCGCCTGGGCTGGGACTTCCGGTACAGGAAATCCCAGCGACGCGCACTAAGGTTCCTGATACGTGCGCTCCCTGGGAATCCCCCAGGGAGCGACGCATCAGATGGGGGCAAGATTGCCTCTTGCGGCCGCAAGCAAGACCATGCTTGCGGTCGCAAGAGAGGCATAAAGGAGGGGGTGGGCGCTGCAGTTCGGGGGGCGTGCGCTGATGCGGAGCACAGCCTCTTGTGGCTGGAGGCCTAACGTTGCCTCCGGCCACAAGAATGATTGACACAGCCAGAAGCCAATGGCTCCTGATGCTGTGTCAATCACATCCTGGCCCAGTCTGAACTGTATGCGCTCATTAGAAGTGTGAGCGCATACAGTTCCGGCCACTACTGACGTGTTAATGCTGTCTGAGACCTCAGTGGGCCCATGTCTGAGTTGGCCCGGGAGCGACCGCCCCCCTTGCCCCCACCAAATTTCGCTACTGCCTTAAAGTATACCTGTCCCAAAGAAAAACATTGACACATCAAAAGTTTTTGTCAGTCATGGTAGAGAGAATAACACACCCCTTTGCCTACTTTGTGTCGCTGTGAGTGAGATGGCCCCATAGACTTTTATTTTGTGTCTGTCTTTGTCACATGAGACAGCGCTGGGAGAGAACACGGAAAATGGACACTTCTTCTAGCTCAGGGGTGTCAAACTCAGGCTAGAGGGCCTGAGTTTGACTCCTGTGTTCCAGCTCATTCTCCTGATCACTTGTTGTCTGATGGTTTGACATGTCTCAGATCAGGTGATTTTATTTTTTTATTATTTTTTTTTATTGACTGTGCCCCTTTAAGCCGTCCATGTTTGGCTCCAGAAGTGTAAAATCATTTGCCCGTTCTATTTCAGTGCCAGAACTTAAGGAGAGGATCCACGCGTGGATGAGAGAGAAGCAAAGTGCCGACCAATGACACGGCAGCGAGTTGCGGAGAGGTTTGTCATTCTGGAGGCCGCCACACCACAGCAGATGAAATCCTGTACATATATTTAAATAATATCACACGTATTGACAAGCTCACTCAATGAGGAATAAAGGGGATTCTATTTTCTTAACCAAGGCCAACCATTACAGTCCAGAAGGCAAAGACCTTCCGCTCATCCGTGTCTAAGAGCAGGCGGACAGCAAACATCAAGGTTTCACTACAAGCTGGCCACAAGCTGACTGCAACAATGTATCAGTTTTTTGTTTTTTTTTTATTTTTTTTCTGCTGCTATGATACCTCCTCTTCCTTTTCTTTTTTCCCTCCCATTCTTTCCTTCCTGCCAGGATTCCAATATTAAAAAAAAAAAGATATAGGAAAATCCATATTGGGCCGAGATCTATCTCGCCTCCCATGTTTGTACCCCCCCCCCATCCTTTCCGAGATGCGCTAATCTGGGACCTGAAGCAAAGTCTGATTTGTGGAGCGCCCTTTTATGATCCGTATCTGTATAATATATGATATATATCATGAATATATATTTATATATTATGAGTATATTTGTTTTAAGCTTAGCGACTGCAAATGTTTTATCACAGGCTTTAGATGCTTTATTTTTCTCCTTATTTCTTTATGCATTCATGTGCAAAAAAACATTTTTTTTGTGAGAGCAGCACTGGGAATAGTTTTTATTGCTGGCTTTCTTGATATTCGGGGAGGTAACAGTCTGCCAGGTTACACCCCGTCCCTGCTTTGCACCCCCTTCCTCCTTATCATGTGTGAGAGGATAATGCCCCGTTTGTAAAATCTCGGTTTGCACCTATTGTTTAGCCTTACCAAAGTGATTGGTGCCAGGGGGACTGGCATGTGCAAAGGTTTTTTGTTTTTTTTTGTTATGTTTTTTTTTTTGTTCTCTTTTTCTTTTGCTTTGTTTTTTAAGAAACCTTTTTGTATTACTGCCCTCCACGACATACTTGAATTCCCGTACTCTCTCCATGTGGAAAGGCAGGAAACTTTTAAAATGAAACCTGTTAAAAAAGCAAAAAAAATTTAATGGAAAAAAAAAGATGTGTGTTTCCCCTCCTCCTTATATTTTTCAGTTTTCCTGCAAAATTTACTCACTCCTTCCCATTGAGTTATGGAGTCTAAGAAAAAAAATATAAAAAAATTTAAAAAAATAATAAATGATGACAACATTGCAGATGGTGTGCTGAGTGTTTATTTTATTTTATTGTTGCACTGATAGGTGACATTGCATTTTACACCGGGTCGGCCACAGTGCATGAATTGTGCGCTCCGACTCTTAAAAGGATAATCCAGCGTATATCTTTTTCTTTCAAATAAACTGTTTTCAGAAAGTTTTATAGATTTGTAATTTACTTCTTTTAAAAAAATCTCCATTCTTCCCATACTTATCAGCTGCTGTATGCCCTGCAGGTCGTGGTGTATTCTCTCCAGTCTGAGGCCCCCTTCACACGTCCGGAAAAACCATCCGGATTTCCTATCAGGAAATCCGGACGGATTTCCGGACCCATAGACTCTAATTGGTCACGGACACCCTTCCAGATTTTTCCGGAAGGGTGTCCGTTCCAGAAAATAGATCCGGAAAAAATAGGACATGTCCTATTTTTGTCCGGAATTCCGGCCCGGACGCCCCCATAGAAGTCTATGGGAGCGCCAGAATCACGGGCACTTTCCTGATGTACATCAGGAAAGTGCCTGTGATTCCGGATGACTGAGAGCCTGCCGTAAGACCACCCCCCCCCCCTCCCCACCACCGCCCGATCACCAAGCCGCGATGACCCCCGCCCCCCCGACCGTACATCAGCCGCCGCCGCCCGACCCCAACCCCCGACCCCCAGCACGGACATCGGGACAGGGCTGCCAGCCGCCCGATCATCCCGCGAGCCGCCCCCGCCGCCGGACCATCTCGGCAACTCACCGGCTCCGCCATCGTCCGCCTCTGTCTCCGGCCATCAGCGCCACCGTCCCTCCTCCGGACTGGAGCAGCGCCAGGGATCACCAATTCCGGCCCCCCGGACCTTCAGCGCCGATTTCCCCCCCGACCGGAGCAGCGCCGCCGACGACGATCTCTACATCAGGCCCGGACAGGTGAGATGGCCATCATGACTCCCATCATAACCTGGCAGCAGGTCATGATGGGAGTTGTACGTGTGCAGCCTGTGGCCATGCAGGTTGCAGAAGTACAACTCCCATCATGCCCTGCAACCTGGGTGGCCACAGACTACAGAAGTACAATTCCCATCATGACCTGTCAGCCGGGCATGATGGGAGTTGTAGTTCTGCAAGCTGTGACCATCCAGTTTGCATCTCCCATCATGTCCTATTTTTTTCTTCTCATCAGGAAATCCTGAAGGTTTTTCCTGATGGTTTCCTGAAGGTAAAAACAGATTACTGTCAGGAAATCCTGATACTTTCCTGATGACATTTGAGGTTTCCTGATCAGGATTTCCTGACAGTAAAAACTGACACGGACGTGTGAATGGGGCCTGACACAGTGCTGTCTGCTGCCACCTATGTCCATGTCAGGAACTGTCCAGAGCAGCAGCAAATCCCCATAGAAAACCTCTCCTGCACTGGACAGTTCCTGACATGGACAGAGGTGGCAGCAGAGAGCACTGTCAGACTGAAAATAAAACAACACTTCCTGCACAACATATAGTAGCTGATAAGTATGGGAAGACTTGAGATTTTTTTTAATAGAAGTAAGTTACAAACTATATAACTTTCTGACACCAGTTGATTTGAAAGAAAAAGATTTTTGCTGAACAACCCCCTTAATTGTTTTGTGAGCTGTAAATCCATCAGCGAGACCTTTTTATAAGACGCGCAGCCTTCATCAGCCCCGCTATTAATAGCTAAGTGTTTAGTGTTTCATCGGCCACTGATTCATAACCCTGTACGTCTGGCTGGGGAGCTGAGGACGCACGCCGAGTATCAGAGGGATCACTGAACTTTTATTATATCTGTGGGAAGAGGAACAGATAAGTGAGTAGAGGAAGTAAGGTAAGTGATCTTATACCTATCCCCCCTCCCCCTTATTATAATTAAGGATTGTCACACTATCTTGAATGGCATTGGTATCTGGATTATTGGGTAATATTCTATATGCAGCATTATAGGAAAGATTTCCAGATCTGTTTTGTATGGAAAAGGTGTTTCTTTGTTTTTTTTTGTTGTGTTTTTTTAAAATAAGGGAATGTGTCATCAAAAAAATGACAATTTTGCATTTTTCTACCTATATTTTAAATGAAAATTTTCCATTTTTCTATCTATTTTTTTTTTTAAATAATCCTGAGTTCTTGCAATTTTCATTCTCACCACTGGGGCTGAAACTAAAGGCCCTATTACACAGAACGATTATCGGTCGATATAAGCCTTAAGGCTGATGATCGTCCCGTGTAATAGAAGGCAACGATCAGCCGACATGAACGATGTCGGCTGATTGTTGCTGTCGTTTGTCTTTCAACATGTTGAAAGACAAATGACTTTGATAGCAGCGATCTGCTGTCATCGCACCGTGGAATAGGAGCGGTGACTCCAGACAGCTGCTATCTGCTATGGGCTGCCCAGGCGATTTACTGATCACCTGGGCAGCCCCCCTGCACTTACTCGCTCACTGCTGCCAAGCAGGCAACAAGCGGGCACTGACAGCGACAGCGTGACAGGCACCGTGTAATTGGGGCTTAAGCTGAGACTTCCTGTTGTGTCTGTGCTGATAAGAGGAGGCTGCTGTAAAGTAATCTGTACAGTGTCATAGTGTAGATAAAGAAGACAGTAGCAGCTCCCTGTGGAATTACCTTATTACAGGTCGCAGAGCACGCTCAGTAATGTTTCACATTCATCCCAAAGGGACAGACTCTGTCTATTGTCTTATATATCCATGAGTCTTGCTGTAAAGCATGTCACTAAATGCTGTTAAAGAAAAAAAAAAACCTCAGGCAATACAGCCGCCCCATAACAATGTATAAATGGTGAAATAAAAAAAATTACAGTCAGAAAATAGAAACAGATTAGAATAAAAGAACACGTTTTAGTATCTGACTCTAATCAGTAAATGAAAATTTAGGTGACATATTCCCTTTAAATGGTTTCTCCTATTTCCTACTCTTTAACAGCATTTTTTGACCATAAGTATATCACAGAGTGTCCTCTATACAATTGGCTTTAATCTATAGGGAAACTTGGCAGCAGTGAGTCCATTTTCGCCTTTGACAGTAGCAGAATTGATGAGCGCCCCCTATCTGTTGTGAGCGGATTAGGCAGCATGATGCAGTGTAATAGAGTAGAGACTAGCCGATACCTGCGGGTAGTAATTTGAACGGTAGGGTTTACCTAAGCATTGTGGCTGAATGTTTATGCTGTTTCCCATATGGCAGAAGGAGACTGTCAGCAGGACAATGCACCTTCCACTATCATTGTATAGTCATGGTTTGGTTTTAGTTTAGTGTCCTCTGCCCTCACAGTCCCCAGAGGTCCTGACCTGGCCTGATGTGCAGTGAGAAGTGATCCTGTCCACAGGGGCTGATAGTCCTGCAGAGCATTTCACCACAGGATCTTTCCCTCACTTAATCGCTGCTTTTCTAAAGGCTGTAAGGAGAGCAAGGCACTACTCAAGGAAGGACACCAAAAAAAGTGACACAAACTGCCGTCATATTCTAGGATTTATGGACATGATTTATGGCGCTATGATGAATCCTGCACAATGTGACGTGGCCAAAAGCTTCAGCCGAAACTTTGATAGTCCAGAGACTGTGAATATGCAGTTAGTTCTGTTTTAAAAAGGTATTCCAGGGTACTTTCTTTCACATAATCAACTGCTTTCAAAAAAGTTATATAGATTCGTAATTTACTTCTATTTAATAATCTCCAGTCTTCCAGTACTTATCAGCTGCTGTATGTCCTGTAGGAAGTGGTGTTTTCTTTTCCAGTTGGACACAGTGCTCTCTGCTGCCACCTCTGTCCAGAGCAGGAGAGGTTTTCTATGGGGATTTGCTGCTGCTCTGGACAGTTCCTGACATGGACAGAGGTGGCAGCAGAGAGCACTGTGTCACACTAGAAAAAATACACCACGTCCTGCAGTACATACAGTAGCTGATAAGTACTGGAAGACTGGAGAGTTTTAAATAGAAGTAAATTACAAATCTATATATAATTCTGACACCATTTGATTTAAAAGAAAAAGGTTTTCGCCGGTGTACCTCTTTAATGAGAGAACCAATATGTGATGTCCCCATTCTAGAATGATTGGTTTATAGTGTGTCCGTATGTGGACAAGGAAGCAGAGAGCGATAAGGCAGGAGATCATACAGGCTTATATTATTACATGGCAGCACAAACACAAATCCCCCTCTATAAGAAGCAATTAACCGTTCCCGCCACACCGTGGGGAGTGTAATCCCTGTTTAGTGGCTTGTGGCTGCAATATAAAAGCTTATCGGCTTGCATGCGACTCATTCAGCGTCCCCTCTACAGAATGGCAGCCCAGTGTCTGCGCTGATCTCATCCTGACTGTAAAAGGGTCACCAGGGAGGCTGATTCTGGCAGAATCTGACGTGGTGAGCAGACTAATAACGCTCCGCTGTCCAACTCGCTACAGGAGACTCCAGGAAGAGTCCGCACCTTCATTCTATTTAGGGTTCAAGATGAGTCTTCTGGGACAGAAGTGACTGGATGTGGGCCGAGGAGATAATCCTGACACCATTAGGGCTGTATTTAAAGGGGTTATCCAGGATTAGGAAAAGCGCAGCCACTTTCTTGCAAAAACAGCGCCACCCCTGTCCCTCAGGTTGTGTGTGGTATTACAATTCAGTTCCATTCACTTCAGTGGAACTGAGCTGCAAAATCTACACCCAAACTGAGGACAAGAGTGGTGCTATTTGTGAAAGAAAGTGTGCCTTTTCAAGGGGCTCTTTATTTTGCACAATCCTTTATTACAGGGGTTTCTATACAATAGGCAACTGTCAAAATGTCCTAATGCAGCAGGGACCATCAGATATCTAGTGTGATTCATGAAGAAAACCTGGCCGTATGCTTTCATATCCCCTGCAGCGCCACCACAGGTGAAAGAAGACATTACACAATGCTCTTTGTTATACGTCATCGCTTTATAACCCCCTTAAAACCCTCGGTTTAAAAAAAAAAATGTAAAGAGAGAAGGTGTCCGCTTTTTTTTCCCCCTTAAATAATTTCCATTATTACTGTTATAATGGAGGTCAATGGAATGATGTCCGCTTGATGCACATCATGTATTGAATGATAGATGATGTTTGCCCACATGTTAATTTTAGTTTTACTTTTTTTTTTTTTTTTACCAACCCTTTAACAGTCTTCACTTCTAAATTTAATGGACAAAAAAAAAAAAAAAGAACATAACCCAAGAGGGTCTGACCTAGAATGATGTATCAACAGCTGTCATTGCCAAAATTCTGATATTATTTGGTACTGTCATGTTGAAAAAAAAAGTCATGCGAACATAGCCTAGTAATTATTTTTCCATTGAGTGTTTCCCATTGCAAGTCATGTGATTCAGGTAAAGGATTCTCTGAAACAGTGTTTGAAACGCCAACAAAACAAAAAACTCCCAAGTATATGGAGGAAAATGTGATTGTGTGAAAAACAAACCAAAAAAGGAAACCTAGAGCATGCTGTGGTTTTGAAAACCATCCCAAAAATTGCACCCCAAGTTAAAACAAAAAGCCAATGAAAAAAGTGTAGATGTAGTATTTTTCCATATATAGAGCCACATGAGTGCTTGTTTTTTGTGGGAACAATTGTATTTTTTAAAGATAACACTTGTTTTACAGACACTTGTTTTTCCATAGACTAAAGGCCCTATTAAACGGAACGTGTAGTAGAAGGCAAGGATCAGTCGACATGAACGATGTTGGCTGATCATTGCGCTCATTTGTCTTTCAACACGACAACAATGATAGCAGCGATCTGCTGCCGTTGCTCCGTGGATTTATTGCTGCTCTGGACAGTTCCTGACATGTACAGAGGTGGCAGCAGAGAGCACGGTGACAGACTGGAGAGAATACACCACTTCCTGCAGGACATTCAGCAGCTGATAAGTACTGTAAGACTGGAGATTTTTAAATTGAAGTTAATTACAAATCTATATAACTTTCTGACACTAGTTTATTTGAAATAAAAAAAATTTTCCCTGGGCAACCACTTTAAGGTTACATGCACACTGCGGAATGGCGATTGATAACCCGTAGCGCATTCTGAAGCTCGCACCTGCCGGCGGACTGATGCAGGCCCGCGCGTCTCCGCCCGTGTCATAGACTCCATTCTATGCACGTGTTCTTTGGACGGACGGCGGAATCTGCCCTTGCATAGAATGGAGTCTATGACACGGGTGGAGACGCGTGCGCCCGCATAAGTCCGCCGGCGGGTGCGAGCTGCAGAATGCGCAACTGGTTATCAATCGCTATTCCGCAGTGTGCACGTACCCTAACTTCCATCCATGATCTCTTAGGTGGGGGAGCCTGAAGTGGGAGACGCGTTCACCTGCTGCTCCCACTTTGTCCTTTGTGAAGAGCAGAGGGGACGGGGCAGTGGGGGTGAGCAGGTATCCTGCAGGGAGAGGAGGAGGATTTGTCATCTGCCCCATAGGTAGTAAATGGTGCGCTGACCCTGCCTGTAAGCTGCCGCTCTGTTTATATGGGGGACAATCGACCTCTGTTCTCATTATCAGGAGTCAGACCCTCCACCAGTCAGATAGTTATTCCTAATCCCTTGGATAAAGGATAACTATAAATTAACCTCTCCAAATCTAGTGAATGTATACAGGTATGAGCATGTAGAGCGAGGGTAAGTTAACTTTTTTTTTTTTTTTTTTTTTTTAGTTGACAAATTTTTATCCCCCCCCCCCCTTTTAAAAAAATAAAAAATAAATAAATTCCATTTTACTACAAACTTGCATGAGGGTGCCAGTGTGTTTAAAGTGCTGAGTGGCGTTCGGACAATATGCCAGGGTACAGGGGTTTAGTATGATAATTTTTTCCAGGTTTGTGAGCATTGTGTCCCGGCTATGATCAGAAAAAGGGTGAATATTAGTTCTCTCCAACTTCCTTATATTATGAAGATTAATTTCTTTGTTCATGTTAATATTTTACGTATAGTAACTGGATACCACCCAGAGCCATCTGACATCCAAGCCTGCATAGAGGGGTGACATATGGGTGCAGGGGAGACGCTGGGCAACCCATCAGACAGCCGGCAGCTGAGGGCCATGTTCTGTGCCAACTGGTGCCGTTCCATACAAGTGACTGATGGGATCTGCCATGTATATCTGGCACTTGAGGATAATGTGACCAATATCTGACGCAGTGGGCACTTTTCTATCAATCTTTTCATGGCGCATAAGATTTGGCTCAACAGTAATAGTTTACAATAGTGATCAGTTTAGTAGATTGTATATTGCATGGTACAAAAAGTGAAATCTGCCATTTTCAGTGAATTTGATCAGGGGAGAAGGGGCCTAATTTAAGACTGGTGTACAAGTGTCCCTACTTTGAGTTATTAGAAGGAGGGCATTTTGTTATGGATCCCTATTGCCAGAGTGTAGGTTGGTTACAAAGAGCATCTCTGTAAGGAGGACCGGACCTGTCCTGTCTTGGGTTGCACAGACAACCTACTGATATGTATCTGCAATGTGTAATGCCCAGGCCTGGACTGACAACCTGGGAGACCAGACTAATGCTTGGTGGGCCGCCTAGATTGCCAGTCTGCATGGGCTGCCCTTGCTGTATAATTCAAAATTTTCCATAAAAAAAAGCTAACAGCGCCGCTGCCTAGCAGCACCGCAAGGTCAGCACAGTGAAACTACCGCCCAGTACTGTAGGGAAGTAGAGTAATATAACCAGAAGAACTCGGTGGCTGAGCGGGCTTCCCCAGTGCTGCAGATGGCTTCCTGGCCCTTTTAACTCCTGATGAGCGCTTACAGTTAAATACAGGACTTGGGGGGAAGAGGGGGAAAATTCTGGAAAAAATTGCCCAAAATGTCAGCATTATTTGATAGTGGCAGGGGCGGCAAATTATCTAGAAAGTGAGAAAATCAGCGCTATATGACGGGTTACAGGGGCTGTGCTGGCAGCTATGTTATAGGACTGTGGGGTAATGGAAACAAACTATTTTATTCAGCCATCATAATACCGCACTGTAACAGCCAGCCTCATAGGAGATGAATAGTACTGTTACACTTCTGATAGATTGGCGTCTGGTCACCCCAGGAAATGTCGGGTTTATATGGAATCCATCACAATAAGAACGGTATGAAATAATAAGAGCAGATAACCGGAAGGGATGAATGAGTAGTATAGAGCTCTGTATTGTGTAGCCAGTCTCCCTGGTAACCCGATAGCAGCCGAATACACCGCCACATACAGCACTTATGGCAACTTATGACATTGCCTTTGAAAGGATTTTATTACTAATATGTAACTATTATATTCTTCTGGGCAAGTGTCCCATTAACTCGGCAGGACAAAATCCACTCACCCAAGTCTACAGATCTGGAACGAATCTACAAATAGATCTATCTGGTATAATTTACAGGTAACACTATGTTTATACCCCCAGAAAACGTAGTAGTAGTTATATTCCTGTATATAGGAGCAGTATTATAGTAGTTATATTCCTGTATATAGGAGCAGTATTATAGTAGTTATATTCCTGTATATAGGAGCAGTATTATAGTAGTTATATTCTTGTATATAGGAGCAGTATTATAGTAGTTATAATACTGCTCCTATATACAAGAATATAACTACTATAATACTGCTCCTATATACAGGAATATAACTACTATAATACTGCTCCTATATACAGGAATATAACTACTATAATACTGCTCCTATATACAAGAATATAACTACTATAACACTGCTCCCTATATACAAGAATATAACTACTATAATACTGCTCCTATATACAATAATATAACTACTATAATACTGCTCCTATATACAGGAATATAACTACTATAATACTGCTCCTATATACAGGAATATAACTACTGTAATACTGCTCATATATACAGGAATATAATAGTTATATTCTTGTATATAGGAGCAGTATTATAGTAGTTATATTCTTGTATATAGGAGCAGTATTATAGTAGTTATATTCTTGTATATAGGAGCAGTATTATAGTAGTTATATTCCTGTATATAGGGGCAGTATTATAGTAGTTATATTCTTGTATATAGGGGCAGTATTATAGTAGTTATATTCCTGTATATAGGAGCAGTATTATAGTAGTTATATTATTGTATATAGGAGCAGTATTATAGTAGTTATATTCTTGTATATAGGGAGCAGTGTTATAGTAGTTATATTCTTGTATATAGGAGCAGTATTATAGTAGTTATATTCCTGTATATAGGAGCAGTATTATAGTAGTTATATTCCTGTATATAGGAGCAGTATTATAGTAGTTATATTCCTGTATATAGGGGGCAGTATTATAGTAGCTACATTCTTGTATATAGGAGCATTATTATAGTAGTTATATTCCTGTATATAGGGGCAGTATTATAGTAGTTATATTCCTGTATATAGGAGCAGTATTATAGTAGTTATATTCTTGTATATAGGAGCAGTATTATAGTAGTTATATTCCTGTATATAGGGGCAGTATTATAGTAGTTATATTCTTGTATATAGGGGCAGTATTATAGTAGTTATATTCCTGTATATAGGAGCAGTATTATAGTAGTTATATTATTGTATATAGGAGCAGTATTATAGTAGTTATATTCTTGTATATAGGGAGCAGTGTTATAGTAGTTATATTCTTGTATATAGGAGCAGTATTATAGTAGTTATATTCCTGTATATAGGAGCAGTATTATAGTAGTTATATTCCTGTATATAGGAGCAGTATTATAGTAGCTACATTCTTGTATATAGGAGCAGTATTATAGTAGTTGTACATAAAGGCCAGTATTATAGTATGTTTTAACTTGCCTTCTCTCCCTTTGTGCTGCATACTTCCCAACAATCTTGATTTTTTTTTACATGGCTCTTATCAAACCAAACATAAGGTCTAATAAGATATTTTTGAGTATTTTCAGGTTGAGTGGGGGCTATTTCTGCATTAGGGATTATTGTACTCATGTGTGTTGCCATTTTTGCTGTTTTATCACCCAGGACACAAGTATTTCAGACCCAAGTAAAAAAAAAAAAAAAAAAAAAAAAAAAAGAGATTAATTGTGCCACCAGATCCCGATTCACACTCTTTTTCTATGGAATAGCCGCTGCTTTATCCATTCGCCATGCTTTATACTGCATCTCTGCTTGACTCCAGTTTGTAAGCACATAAATTGAATACAATGAGCTGTATTTTGAATTGGCCATCTAAAAATATTACTTTATGTAACAATATCATATCTAAAAATAATTTTCTCCCATTTATCCTGTGCGTACATCCAATAGATTCACAAAATGAGTCACTGCCATCAGCCGGCACCAGAGACACTATGCTGATCTCCACAGATCATTCACTATGATCATGTGTGATCGGAGCTTCATATTCTAATGTCTCATACGGTATATCCAGCAAATCGTCTATGTGGGCTGATACAACACTGCAGATTATAGGTGGCTGCTCAGACTGGATGAGACCATTATAGTCATACTCTATAGAGCACTACAACTCCCAACATGTCTAACCACTAAGAATGATCATAATACAATTGTATTATACTCTTTACATGGAGAACTACAACCTCCAACATGTCTTACTCTATACAACTCCCAACCAATGACCAACCACTGGATGTAACTAAAATATATTCTATTAAGCTGGTTTCAGAAAGTTATATAGATTTGTAATTTACTTCTATTTAAAAATCTCCAGTCTTCCTGTACTTATCAGCTGCTGTATGTCCTGCAGGAAGTGGTGTATTCTTTCCAGTTTGAAAAGAAGAGGTTTTCTATGGGGATTTGTTGCTGTTCTAAACAGTTCCTGACATAGACAGAGGTGGCAGCAGAGAGCACTCCAGACTGGAGAGAATACACTACTTCCTGCAGGACATACATCAGCTGATAAGTACTGGAAGACTAGAGATTTGTAAACAGACGTAAGTTACAAATCTGTATAACTTTCTGCAACCAGTTCATTTGAAGGAAAAAGATTTTTGCAGGAGTTTCCCTTTAACTGTCCAAGCATGATGAGTTTTGCAACAGCTTGAACGGCCCCAGTTTTACCACAAGGCAGATATCTGTACTGCAAATGCAGAGGCGCGCGAGTCCTCCCATAAAGAAACGGTGTCACACTGAAGCAGATGGGATTCCTCCATATTTGCACAGTGTGAACTGAACAAGACACATCTTGGCCGGGTCATCTAGAGCTGCTCCCTGTCTGGTAGTCATCCATGTTGCAGAATTCCCTGAGGCAGTGGCCAATGCTTTCTTGGATGACACCTGCCAGGACTATGGTGGTCCTGGGATCTTGTGCGGACCAGATAATGGTCTCTGATTTGCTTATTGTCTGGCCCTGGGTTGCTCCAATATCCTGAAACCTTCAACCCAGGCATTCCTGTATGATTTAGGTGCAATATCAGTCCTGTAATTGTCCTTGAAGTCAAAGGATCCTGATCTTAGGGTGATGTTAAAGGGAATGTGTCATCAGAAAATGACTTATTGTTTAGATTTTTGTATGTTAAACATAATTTTTTAAGAATTTTTGGTGACTTTTTTTTTCTAATTTTCCATCTTTCTATCTATATTATATAATAATCCTGAGATCTTGCAGTTCTCATTCTCACCACTGGGGCTAAAACTAAGCTGAGACTTCCTGTTGTGTCTGTGGTGATAAGAGGAGACTGCAGTAAAGTGACCTGTACAGCATTGCAGCGTCATGTGACATCAGTAGATAGAGGAGACAATAGCAGCTCCCTGTGGAATGACCTCTGCACAGGTCACAGAGCGTGCTCAGTAATGTCTCACATTCATCTCATGAGAACAGTGTCTATGTAGTCTATGTACATGTAATGCTTTATAAAGAGGCAATATGGCCGCCCCCATAACAATGTCCAAATAGTAAAATAATTAAAAATAAAGTCAGAAAATAGAAACAGATTAGAATAAAAGAACAAATTTTAATATCTGACTCTAATCAGTAAAAGAAACTTTAGGTGACACATTCCCTTTAAGCATTTACGTTGGCCGGCAGTCACCTGACCTGAATCTTACTGAGTCTTTGTGTGGAGAAAAAGGTTAGGAGTAGATTCCCACGTCCTCCTCTTCCTCCTCCTCCTCCTTCCATTAGAAAATCAATATCTGGATTACCTGGAGGGAGGGGGGGAAGGGTGGTAACTGATGTATATGTCTGTGATTCACATGTTGTCTATTTCTCAATGTATTTCATCTGTAGGTGCATGAGGGGGGGGGGGGGAGAATCTCAACTCTGTTGTGGTTCCTCCTGCCTCTTCTCTTCCTCCTCTGCACACTCTGATCTCTGCTCCTCCTGCCTCTTCCTCTGCACACTCTGGTGCTGTTGCTGCAGCTCTTCCTGCCTCTTTCTCCTCTGACCTTTACTGCAGCTCCTCCTGCCTCTTCCTCTTCTGCACACTCTGATCTCTGCTGCCTCTTCCTCCTCTGCACACTCTGATCTCTGCTGCTGCAGCTCCTCCTGCCTCTTCCTCCTCTGCACACTCTGATCTCTGCAGCTGCGGCTCCTCCTGCCTCTTCCTCCTCTGCACACTCTGATCTCTGCTGCCTCTTCCTCCTCTGCACACTCTGATCTCTGCTGCCTCTTCCTCCTCTGCACACTCTGATCTCTGCAGCTCCTCCTGCCTCTTCCTCCTCTGCACACTCTGATCTCTGCTGCCTCTTCCTCCTCTGCACACTCTGATTTCTGCAGCTGCAGCTCCTCCTGCCTCTTCCTCCTCTGCACACTCTGGTGCTGATGCTGCAGCAGCTCCCCTGCACTTCCCAGACTCACCTCTAGGGGCCGCATTCCGCCCTCAGCAGACGCATCCTCATCCTCCGCAGCCATCCTCGTCATCCTTCACTTTCCGCCCCTCCTTCATCCTCACAGCCGATTGGCTGCTGCCTGTGTATCCCGCTCAGCTATTGGCTGAGGTCCCTGCCAGTAATGTGACGCACACCGTGTGTCCTGGCTCTGGCTTCGCTCGGCATAGGGGCCTCAGTTAGAGCTAGACAGCCGAGGAGGAAGCATCGGGCCCCGGGAGGGTCAGGAAATCCTCACACTACAGCACATCCCCGGCCTCAGTCCTCCAGGTGCCCCCGGGATCTCCATGGCGGGGCTCTCCTCCGTTGGATGACTGTCCCAGCCCCACGGTAAGTCGCGACAGCTCGTCCTATCGCTGGAGAGAATCGGGATAGTGCTCGGGGTGTGGCATCCTGACCGGGAGCACAACAGGGTGACATCAGGTGACGTCACTGCGGCCCGGCAGCTGATCCCGGGAGGAGGCTGTCACCTCGGGCTCCTGTGTCACGATAGTGACGTCATATATCGCGGGAGGGGCCGTGTCTGGCGTCAGCATGAGGGAAGATTTATTATCCTGCACCCTGATGGGTCACAATAGCAGATCCAGTGCCCTACAGCCTGTCTGTGTATATATATATATATATATATATATATATATATATATATATAATAGTGTTAGTGTGATACAATGTGTAATATATAAATATACACACATCACATCTCCATATACACACTGATACATTGTATATAGATATATTGTTACATTGTATCCAGCTGTTATGCTCCATGACTGGTGATCTCATCTGTCCTATAGATTAACCCCTTCCTGCCTGTATTATGGATGGATTTGGGGTGGGGTGGTGACTGTTCTATATACTGGGCCGGACAGTCGCTGTACGCAGACACAACAGGGCGTCAGCCGCCCTTCTATACGGTGGAGGATGCGGGCGATCACAGGGAGTCGATTCATGGTGCATTTTCCTTAGGGAGATATTAACCCCTTGCTGTGCAGAGACTGACATTAACCCTTTCATTGTCTTAACCTCTTCCTGAGCGGTCTCGGTGCTGATGCAGCAGTCAGTGGATTATAGATAGTGATGTAGGAGTATATGTGGTTGGGGTCCCCTCGGTGATTCCCCCCCCCCCCCCATCAGGCCGGTGTTTATATCAGTATGGCCCCCCACCCCTTTCTCTGCTGCCGGTGCGTATTCTGGATCAGTCGCCTGCTGCTGGCTCTCCCCCCCCCCCCCCCCCCCCCCTTCCCCTGATCTATATTTTCTTCCAGCATAAGCAGAGATGTGAGCGGCCTGTGTTCTCCGGCCAAATGAGCTTTACAGATGTCTGCTGGCCTGGATTCATGAGCTCCAGCAGCCATATTATGTGAGGAGAGCCCAAGATGGCAGCTCTGTGCGTGGCCCCGGCCCCTGCAGCCATCATATCCCCTCCTATAGCTGAGAATACCTGCCGGTTGTATATAATATGGGGGGGATAAACCATATTATATGTTATCTATCTATCTATCTATCTATCTCCTATCTATCTATCTCCTATCTATCTATCTATCTCCTATCTATCTCCTATTTATCTATCTATCTATCTATCTATCTATTTATCTATCTATCTCTCTACTATCTATCTATCTCCTTTCTGATTTGTATGGTGTATTAGCATTCCCTGTCTCCTGTATGGCAGTATTTGGCCTACAGATGTAGTAGAGCTGGCTCAGTCATTAAGGATATTATATGAGTCATCATACAGTGTTGGCACAACACTGATCAGCCATAGCATTAAAACCACTGGCAGAGGAAGGGAATACCATGGAGTATCTGGTGACACTGGGGTCTGTATCTGGAGAAGTGACTACTCAGATCCCATTGAAGTTGATGTGGGAAACAGGAAATCAAACAAGTGTAAGGATCTGAGCAGGGGTGAATAGTGATGTGTAGATCCAGAGCGACCTGTCTTGTGGGGTCTCCATTATGTAGTGGTCAGTACTGGGTCATGAAGGCCCAAGGCTTATTGATGAGTGTGGGCTTGAGGGCCCATCTGGTCCAATCCTACAGAAGAGCTGATGTGTGGCCTACTGGGGGAGCAGAGTTGTGTTTGGCTTCTTACTTAGTTGTTAAATGTTTTTTTGATGGCGGCTTTAAGATAATGTCTAGGCTTACCTGCAGTCCTATGTAAAAGCAACAAGTCGGTGCTACATCAAACATGTTTGTTTTTTAGGGACCACAAGTGACCATCAATATACATGTGCCAAATGACTAACTCAGCTCTGCTTCATCTTACAGCTCCTTGTGTGGTGGTGGTGGTGTTTTCTGGTATACCCATAGCTCTATCATGGGACAGACAGGAATGGGGAACTTTGGCCCTCCAGGGTCCAGCTGTTGCAAAACTACAATTCCTATCATGCCTGAACAGACCATGCTTTAGCATGATGGGAGTTATAGTTTTGCAATAGCTGGAGGGCCAAAGGTTCCTCATCCCTGGAGAGTGACGGACTTGGCTCTGCTGTATTTAGTGACACGGCTTAGATCAGGTTGTTACCGGAGGATAAACCTTGTATCACAAGTAACAAATTCACTCCTGCTGCATTAAGCAATCTCAGCTCTGCTACATCATTGTGAATTTATAAGAGATACTGAATTGCAGCTTCTGTGTGACTTTGGCCGTTGTTTGATGGTCAGAGATTCGCAGCTGAAGGGTCACTTTGCATATGAAACGTTTCCCCACCCCGGCTCCACCGCTGGTGATACGAGTGATCTCCCCCGTGCGCGGATTAGTGCACTTCACTAGTGCGGCTCCAATCTCTCCCAGACACAAGTGTTTTCCTATGATGTCACTGCTCGCTGGAGCCGGTTTCCATGGAAACCTGATGACGGAAAAGAGCTCCGACTAATGATTTATTAAGACAGGATTTCTCGTTACGGTGCCGGCAGAAATAGCCGTGACGTCATGTGGGCCGTGATTCAACCGCCTCATCGATGACCAGGGGCTGACGGGGTTCTTATTCATCTTGGAAAGCTGAGGATCATGCATGATGCATTATATTTAGCTTTGTGATTGCACCTCGAGCCGTGCCAGGTGACAACCTCGGCTCTGCCCCATCTGTTCATATAAAGAGAATATGTAACGTTAGATTCATTGTGGCTGGTTCTGGATGTCTGCACTGACAGGCAACACAAATGGTTGGTACCGTGTCTGTGGTGAATGTTACTGGAATAGCAATGGGTTATATACCTAGTGCAGGCCTCTAGGGGGAGGAGAATGACACCAAAGAGGGAGTGGCTATATCAAGCGCCGCCCCTTTTGGCCCTGCACTGTGTATAACAGTGTGTCAAGTTTACCTAGAGCGGGGATGTCACACTGCAGGCAATTCCCATCATTCCTGCACAGGCAAAGCATGATGGGAATTGTAGTATTGCTATAGCTGAAGGGCCGTACGTTTAATACCATCATTCTGTGAGTTGTACCCCAAGATTCTGTGGTGTTCATGCATCAATGAGCGGTGATTCTGTGAAATTAGGAACAATGAAATATAACGTAGGACCTTGTTCACACTGAGTTTTGTTTTTTTGTTTTTTAGTGAATCCTGCCTAGAAATCTGCATGAAGTATAAATCTCATTGACGTAAATACACACGGTGCATTTTTTTTCTCCCCCCCCCAGTGACACTTAAGAAGTTTGTCTTAATATCATGTGGGCTGCGATAGAGATGGCGTCAAAATCATTGGCCAAATAAAAAAAAAAAAAAAATTCTAAAATCCTCACGTTTACAGAAGAATTCTAGAATTTCTACCCTAATTCTGAGCTTTGCTATGGGGAAATTGTTACGTTGTATCAAAATACCAAACAAAAGCAGCCAATCAGATGACAGGGAAGTATCGCAAATGAGAAAAGGAATGTGATTGGCTCCTGGACTCCTGGTGTGTTGTATGATTGTTAGCAGCTTAGGGTATGATAGTCCGGGTTTGGTGGCCTGGGGGTGATGGTCCTGGTTTGGTGGTCTGGAGGTGATGGTCTGGGATTGGTGGTCTGGAGGTGATGGTCTGGGATTGGTGGTCTGGGGGTGATGGTCTGGGATTGGTGGTCTGGGGGTGATGGTCCGGGATTGGGGGTCATGGTCCAGGATTGGTGGTCCAGTGGTGATGGTCCTTGTTTGGGGGTGACAATCTGGGTTCGGTGGTCTAGGGGTGATGGTTCGGGATTGGTGGTCTGGCGGTGATGGTCTGGGATTGTTGGTCTGGAGGTGATGGTCTGGGATTGGGGGTCATGGTCCAGGATTGGTGGTCCAGTGGTGATGGTCCTGGTTTGGGGGTGACAATCTGGGTTTGGTGGCCTGGGGGTGATGGTCCTGGTTTGGTGGTCTGGAGGTGATGGTGTGGGATTGTTGGTCTGGGGGTGATGGTCCGGGATTGGGGGTCATGGTCCAGGATTGGTGGTCCAGTGGTGATGGTCCTGGTTTGGGGGTGACAATCTGGGTTCGGTGGTCTAGGGGTTATGGTTCGGGATTGGTGGTCTGGCGTTGGATCTATAGGATGGGTATCTAATATGTGGTAGTGGTTACGCCCGGCCCTCGGGACATTCCTCGGCATTCTGCTGTCACATCGCTGGAGCGTTACTTTATATGAACATTTACACATGTGAAATTCCCATCATTCATCTACCAGATCTGGTTCCTCCATTGTCCGGAGCCGCACCCGGCGTGTGGGATTTGTCTCCATATCACGAGAGTGCTGGAATATCCCTGCATTATAACCCAGGACCCTATGGAACCCATCTGAGGTCATTATAGGATTGCCCGGGTTATGCTAGTTTGATTCTAGAGGCTTTCGGGTTATAGATTATGACCTCACACAGTGATAGTAGATGGCACATAGTGGTGGGCCGGCCTGATAACCCCCAAATAATAAGCTCCATCCTGATCTGTGATCTTAGTAGGGTCCAGGCTTGTGACCTTACTATGAACGCTTGAAACATTAGGCATTTTAGTCTGGGTTTGCATATCGCAGTAAAGTACCATGCTGCAAAACCACATGTTTTGCTGCAGTTTGAATGAGAGCAACCTCTCTTGTTGGTGGCGTCATTTTATGGGCTGTAGTCATCACACAGACGTTAGCCCACCAGCCCGTATTCACATGCATGCTCTGTTCAGATGAGCATCCATTCCTTGTGCTTACCTGTTATAGCTGATGTGGAAGACGTAGGATTTATGTCATCTTGGTTTATATTTTCCCTTCGATTTCTAATGCTGCCTACCTACATTTCCCATGAATCCTCTGGCTTTGCAGAGAGAGGGGGCGGAGTCTCATTACTGCAGTTCCTAATGAGATCACCTGGTGAGGAAAAGATCAGATAGTTGATGATGTCATCTTGTAGTTCACAGGAAGTCAGCTGACCCAGAACAAACCATTTCCTTTGAGACCCTGTGATTTTCTGTGGGTCAGGCTGCTGATCACATGACCCACTACAGTGATGAAATGCATGGAGAAGCCTTCTATAACACTTCAGGCACCCCTATACACAGTCCCACTAATCCTCAGGCACCCCTATACACAGTCCCACTAATCCTCAGGCACCCCTATACACAGTCCCACTGATCCTCAGACATCCCTATACACAGTCCCACTAATCCTCAGACATCCCTATATACAGTCCCACTAATCCTCAGGCACCCCTATACACAGTCCCACTAATCCTCAGACATCCCTATATACAGTCCCCCTAATCCTCAGGCACCCCTATATACAGTCCCACTAATCCTCAGACATCGCTATACACAGTCCCACTAATCCTCAGGGACCCCTATATACAGTCCCACTAATCCTCAGGGACCCCTATATACAGTCCCACTAATTCTCAGGCACCCCTATATACAGTCCCACTAATCCTCAGACATCGCTATACACAGTCCCACTAATCCTCAGGGACCCCTATACACAGTCCCACTAATCCTCAGGCACCCCTATATACAGCCCCACTAATCCTCAGGCACCCCTATATACAGCCCCACTAATCCTCAGGCACCCCTATATACAGCCCCACTAATCCTCAGGCACCCCTATATACAGTCCTGCTAATCCTCAGGCACCCCTATATAAATAATAATAATAATCTCCCTAACCCCAATAAAGCTGTAATCCTGAAGAAGAACTAATCTAGATCCAGTGATCAGCACAAGGATCTGCCGCGCTGCCTGTAGATCTGACTCCTTCATAGTAACCAGAGATTGCTGTGTCCAGGTGTAGGATCTCACCATTGGTTACACCGGACTCTGCTGTGTTGGTGCTCCGGAGATGAGTATGTCATGTGCAGTGTGTGTTGTGGATGAGCTATAATTACAGATGGCGGCCCGGTCATTACAGCCTCATACAACAGGTTCCTTTATTACCTTTATTCATTGCTTTGCAATAAAACCGCCCACCCAACCCATCCGTCGGCCCGTGTTATTCTACATTCTCTTCATTACCTAGAAGAACCTATGGGCAGATGAAAATATCAAAGTCACTGCAGCACCGAGCACTTTAGGAGACATTGTGGTATGGCGGTCTCAGTAGCGTGGGCGTGCAGCGGTGTGCCTGGCGGTCTCAGTAGTGTGGGCGTGCAGCGGTGTGCCTGGCGGTCTCAGTAGCGTGGGCGTGCAGCGGTGTGTCTGGCGGTTTCAGTAGTGTGGGCATGCAGCGGTGTGTCTGGCAGTCTCAGTAGTGTGGGCATGCAGCGGTGTGTCTGGCGGTCTCAGTAGTGTGGGCGTGCAGCGGTGTGTCTGGCGGTCTCAGTAGTGTGGGCGTGCAGCGGTGTGTCTCGCGGTCTCAGGAGTGTGGACGTGCAGCGATGTCTCTGGCGCTCTCAGTGATGTGGACGTGCAGCGGTGTGTCTCACGGTCTCAGTAGTGTGGGTGTGCAGCGGTGTGTCTGGCGGTCTCAGTGATGTGGGCGTGCAGCGATGTGTCTGGCGGTCTCAGTAGTGTGGGCGTGCAGCGGTGTGCCTGGTGGTCTCAGTAGTGTGGGCGTGCAGCGGTGTGTCTGGCGGTCTCAGTAGTGTGGGCATGCAGCAGTGTGTCTGGCGGTCTCAGTAGTGTGGGCATGCAGCGGTGTGTCTCGCAGTCTCAGTAGTGTGGGCGTGCAGCGGTGTGTCTGGCGGTCTCAGTAGTGTGGGCGTGCAGCGGTGTGCCTGGCGGTCTCAGTAGTGTGGGGATGCAGCGGTGTGTCTGGCAGTCTCAGTAGTGTGGGCGTGCAGCGGTGTGTCTGGCGGTCTCAGTAGTGTGGGCGTGCAGCGGTGTGTCTGGCGGTCTCAGTAGTGTGGGCATGCAGCGGTGTGTCTCGCAGTCTCAGTAGTGTGGGCATGCAGTGGTGTGCCTGCTGGTTTCAGTAGTGTGGCCATGCAGCGGTGTGTGTCTGGCAGTCTCAGTAGTGTGGGCGTGCAGCGGTGTGTCTGGCGGTCTCAGTAGTGTGGGCGTGCAGCGGTGTGTCTGGCGGTCTCAGTAGTGTGGGCGTGCAGCGGTGTGTCTGGCGGTCTCAGTAGTGTGGCCGTGCAGCGGTGTGTCTAGCGGTCTCAGTGATGTGGGTGTACAGCGGTGTGTCTAGCGGTCTCAGTCCCAGTAGAGAAGTGAAAGTTTTTGGTTTTGGGTCCTGGGACATCTTTCATTTTCAGTTTTGGTATGAGATAGTAGCGGATGTAGAGGAATTATGGTTGCCTGCTGCAGATGCAGAGAGCTATTGTATCGAGATGGCAGGATGTGAAGGATGGGTGGGTATTGATTGTGTTTGTTAGTGGGGGTGAGCATTGGTTGTATTAGTTAGAGGGGTGAGTATTGGTTGTATTTGTTAGAGGGGGTGAGTATTGGTTGTATTTGTTAGAGGGGGGTGGGTATTGATTGTATTTGTTAGTGGGGGGTGAGTATTGGTTGTATTTGTTAGGGGGGTGGGTATTGATTGTTAGTGGGGATGAGTATTGGTTGTATTTGTTTCAGGGGTGAGTATTGATTGTATTTGTTAGTGGGGGGTGAGTATTCGTTGTATTTGTTAGTGGGGGGTGAGTATTCGTTTATTATTAGTGGGGGGTGAGTATTCGTTGTATTAGTTAGTGGGAGGTGAGTATTCGTTGTATTTGTTAGTGGGGGCGAGTATTGGTTGTATTTGTTAGTGGGGGGTGAGTATTAGTTGTATTTGTTTCAGGGGTGAGTATTGATTGTATTTGTTAGTGGGGGTGAGTATTGATTGTATTTGTTAGTGGGGGTGAGTATTAGTTGTATTAGTTAGAGGGGTGAGTATTTGTTGTATTTGTTAGAGGGGGGTGAGTATTGGTTGTATTTGTTTCAGGGGTGAGTATTGATTGTATGTGTTAGTGGGGGTGAGTATTCGTTGTATTTGTTAGTGGGGGGTGAGTATTGGTTGTATTATTAGTGGGGGGTGAGTATTGGTTGTATTTGTTAGTGGGGGGTGAGTATTTGTTGTATTTGTTAGTGGGGGGTGAGTATTGGTTGTATTTGTTAGTGGGGAGTGAGTATTGGTTGTATTTGTTAGTGGGGGGTGAGTATTTGTTGTATTTGTTTCAGGGGTGAGTATTGATTGTATTTGTTAGTGGGGGTGAGTATTCGTTGTATTTGTTAGTGGGGGGTGAGTATTGGTTGTATTATTAGTGGGGGGTGAGTATTGGTTGTATTTGTTAGTGGGGGTGAGTATTTGTTGTATTTGTTAGTGGGGGGTGAGTATTGGTTGTATTTGTTAGTGGGGAGTGAGTATTGGTTGTATTTGTTAGTGGGGGGTGAGTATTTGTTGTATTTGTTAGTGGGGGGTGAGTATTGGTTGTATTTGTTAGTGGGGGTGAGTATTGGTTGTATTTGTTAGTGGGGGGTGAGTATTGGTTGTATTTGTTAGTGGGGGGTAAGTATTGGTTGTATTTGTTAGAGGGGGGTGAGTATTGGTTGTATTTGTTAGAGGGGGTGAGTATTGGTTGTATTTGTTAGAGGGGGGTGGGTATTGGTTGTATTTGTTAGAGGGGGGTGGGTATTGGTTGTATTTGTTAGAGGGGGGTGGGTATTGGTTGTATTTGTTAGAGGGGGGTGGGTATTGGTTGTATTTGTTAGAGGGGGAGGGTATTAGTTGTATTTGTTGCTGTTTATTTGGCGTCTCTGGATGTGTGGAATTCCAGCTAGCTATGGTTTGTGTCACGCTTCTGGAAGAAAGTAGGATCAGGGTCGGCCTCTGTTATAAATTACGTAGCGCTCTGGCATCTTCTATGGAGATCCCTATTTTATGGCGACTTACAGTCCGGCTTTCATAATTAGTTTCAGTCTTTTTACTGGAAAAAAGTTTTGCTAGGAATTTCTGCTGGTTTGTGATGGCAGCTTCAGGCCTAAGCCGTAGAGTCATGTGATAGCGGCATCAAGCTCATTGCAGGCAGTGTAGCTGATGCATGATGGGAGTTGTAGTTTTGCAACAGCCAGAGAGTCACATCTCAGGGAGAACAAGAAGCTCCCATGCCGCCAGGTCCAGAGACGTGCAGAGAGTTTTATTCCCTCTGATATAGGTTTTGCGTGTTCAGTTTTTCCCAAGATGCATTGCTTCTAAAGAAGACTATCCCTAGGTCCAGTGTGGTATAGAAGCACCATACAGCTCTGTGCCAGGGACCCTGTGCACCCGTCCAGGCTCTGGGCCTACCATGGACTTCAGATGTAATGATAGTAAATGAGGCGTCCTGGCTGTGCCGGTGCCCACATGGCGTGTGTACAGTATGTCCCGTGCTGCCGCTCTATATAAGGTCCCGTTCATGTAACAGCTTGAAGAAGAAAGGCAAAAACCAGAAGTATCCACCCTGGGTCTCCATAAACAAATCCGGCGTGTGTCTGGAGATGAAAGACATGTCCTACATTTATAGGCTTTAGAGGAAGATGGCCGCTTCCTCTGTCATATCGTGCACATGGCGTCCCCCCCCCCGAAGGCGCTGACTGTGTTTGGGTTTCATCGGGTCCTTCTTAAAGGGGTTGTCCAGCTTCAGAAAAACATAACTTTTTTTTTTTCTTTACAAAAACAACGCCACACCTGTTCACAGGTTGTGTGTGGTATTGCAGCTCAGCCCCATTGCTGTTTTTGGAAGAAAGCAGCCATATTTTTCTAATCCCTTAGATCCCCGGTGATCTAGAATAATGTTCATGTGCACAGGCCTCCTGCAGAATAGGGCACCTATTTACACAGAAAGATTATCTGCCAAAGATTTGAAGCCAAAGCCAGAAACAGACTATAAACACAGATCATATAATCTTTCTGTGTAAATGGACCCTAAGGCTAACCAGCTTCTTGTTGAAGTCAGTGCTATTCTCAATGTAAAAAATGGCCGCTTCATGAGCTGTGAGCATTCGGTGCCAACACCATCCAGAACGGGGCGAGAATCTCCAGCACTCGGGAAACTTCAGCAGAATGATGCTAGATGTTGGAGTGATCTCATCGGGAGGAGGGGGCTCCGCTCTTTGTCTGGCCTCCCAGCCCCCTACCATGGCTCCTCACAGGTTCATTCTCTTACACTCCCTTTTAGAGGTCAAATTCTTCACATCCAAATGCCAGGACAGCAAAAAACCCTCTATTATTCCAATTCCCTGGAGTCGGAGGAGAGTCATTTACCACACTGAGGTTTATTTTTCCTCGTGCAGCGTTCTCTATAACCTCCAAGGTCCGGCCGCCAGACGTTAAGGTTTAGCCGATAGCTGTTGCTTTTTATTAGTTAAATCAAAGTTAATTCTTTTTTGACCCTAATAAGAGTCTGTAAATGTCATCCATTTACAGCATTGACCGTGAGGGTTGTTTTGCTTGTAATACTCTGTTTTCCCTGCGGAGGCGCTGCAGAGAAAACCAGCACTTGTGCACATTTTGTTTGTTTTGATTGGGCCATTCTTGTTTTTACTTACCTAAAACCAGGTACCTGTAGAGATGAGTGTGGGTCCCAGATTATACGTGCGATGGGGATACCCCATTAATAAAGATGTCACCAGGGGACCTGACCTTGTGGGTGTCTGTCATCCTAAGAACCATAGCCTTGCCAGGTCAGTGCTGGTGTTCAGGCACTATGCAGGAGCTACACGATGATTGTGTGATCCCTGATGGTGGATGTTGGAAGAAAGGAAGATGTCATCATGCCTGTTCCGGCCAGAGGAGTCTGTTAGCAGCTTAGGCCGGGTTCACACTGCGTTTTTGCTATGTTTTGTTTTTTCCTTCCATTTTATGCAAAAAAAACGATAAAAAAGACGCGTTTGTGTGCATCCATTTTGTTTTACAAAAAATATGGTGGACCGTATTATTGTGTACTCTAAAAAACTGGTGCATTTTGAGCCGTTTCCCTCACCACCACCACCGCTACCTTTCGTTTCGCGATCGCGCGCCCGCAGCCCGCCCCCCCCCCCCCCCCCCCCCCCCTGCTCGCAGCCCGGCCCCCTGCTCATCCGCAGCCCGGCCCCACGGTCAACCGCAGCCCCCTGCGCCGCTCCGATCGCCACCCCCGCTGCTCCGATGGCCCGTGACCCCCCCCCCGCACGCCGCTGCCACTCCGATCGCCCCTGCCCCGGCCATGAGCATACGTTACATGCTCCGCGTTACAGGTCTTCGACATCCCCGGCTCCGCTCTTCAGTGCACTGATTGGCTGAAGAGGGGAGCTGGACTATCGCGCGACGACTGTTTACACGGAACGATTGGCGAATTTTTTGCGAACGGCGATTTATGAACATGTTAAAAGATCAAAATGAACGATTTTTCGATCGTTCGCCGCGTTTACACGTACGATTATCGTTCGAATTCAATCGTTATCGCAAAAATTTGCCCGATAATTGTTCCGTGTAAACCCAGCATTGGGGTCCATTTACACAGAAAGATTATCTGACAGATTATCTGCCAAAGATTTGAAGCCAAAGCCAGGAATGGATTTGAAAAGAGGAGAAATCTCAGACTTTCCTTTTTAACCTGTTCTCTGTTTATAGTCTGTTCCGGGCTTTGGCTTCAAAAATCTGTCAGATAAATCTGTCTGTGTAAACGCACCATTAGATGAAGACGAATTATAAACGTTCGCAAACAAAATTGTTTATTGTTAACCTGAAATCGTTCACCATATTACACAGAACCATAATCGTTAGTTATGATCGTTACTACAACCGTTTACTCCATCTGATCCCAGTAAAAGGATGAACGATTAGTGAACGAATATGGAATTACAGCGAAGGATTAACAATGATTTTAGGGTCAGATCTAAATCAACGATCAATGACACACGAACAATATTTCGATTGTTGCCTGCAATTACACAGAAAAATTATCGTTTAAATCCAAACGATATAACGATTTTCCGCCTGGTAATCGCCCTGTGTAATTGGGCCCTTATAAAGAATAGTTATTAGCTGGATAAGCCTTCACCCAAAAGCTATTGAAGGTGTCTTTGCAGCTTTAGGGCCCGTTCACACTAGTGAATCCGCGCAGAATTTCTGCTCAAAACCTCCGCCCCCAGACTCTGCACCAAGT
Organism: Dendropsophus ebraccatus; assembly: GCF_027789765.1. Taxonomy (NCBI): domain Eukaryota; kingdom Metazoa; phylum Chordata; class Amphibia; order Anura; family Hylidae; genus Dendropsophus; species Dendropsophus ebraccatus. The sequence continues at coordinate 10,103,411 of NC_091465.1, forward strand.
CCAGCCTGCGATCTCTTTCAATACCTCCGCGCCTTTCTGCTCAAAGAATTGACATGTCAATCGTTTGAGCGGATAGGCGCGTGAGGCCTCCCATTGAAAGAGATAGCAGGTGGGATTCGGCGCAGTGTTTACAGGGGGGTCTAAGAGTAATTTCAACAACAATTCCGTAGTGTGAACAGGCCCTTAGGCATGTTCAGCCGGTGTATACGTTCATCTTTGGATACATGATTGCTATAACTATTTTTGATTTTATTATTGTTTAGTATTTTTTCCCCCTTTTTTTTATGCTGTCATCATACTGCACAGGTGGAATGGGGTTGGAGCCTGCCTCTAGTAAAGTGCATCTATTCTTCAGTGCTGGATATACATGGAGGGAGCGGTTGCCATGGAGCGCCCCGTATACTGCAATAGTCACAGAATTAGTGTCACAGTATTAGTGGCACGGCAGTCTTTACGGCTCATGCATTGTTATGTAACACTGGTTCAAGGGTTTCCTTGGAGGGGGGGATGCTTGTGACCATGGTGACAAAAAGTTCTGTATAGGAGATTTCAGTAATACATTTTAATTTTTTTTTATACTTTTTTTTTTTTTTTTTTTTTAATTATTATTTGGGTTACACTAGAGCAGGGATAGGGAACGATCGTCCCTCTGGCTGTTGCACAACTACAACTCCTAACATGCTAAAGCTTTGGCTGTCCAGGCATAATGGGGGTTGTAGTTTTGAAATAACTGGAGAGCCAAGGTTCCCTACCCTCGCACTAGAGCAATGTAAAAAAAAAAAAAGTAGACCTACCCTTTAAGGTCTGATCTCTGTCATTATAACATTGTGTGCTGGAGCTCATCATTCCCAATAGTAAGGATGGGGATATCTGACATATTACATCTAATAATGTGGATCCAGTTGCTGCCTTCCATACAGTGTGATTTGAGGTAAAGAAATGGCTGGTATAAATCAGCGCCATGTCCTGGATGTGCTCAGCCCTTTTCCTGCGTCACATACCACCCGCTGGGTCATTGACATAACACAAGCTGCTCCCGGCGGGTGACAAATCTTTCCTCTCTAGCGCAGATATTAATAAGTGATGCCGGGCACTGGCACAGATATATATTTAGACTCACTGTGGATGGGATGGGGGGTGGGGGGGTGGGGGGGTCGCCGTATAGAAGACACAATACGGGGGGAGAATTCTTTATGCTAAATTTACATTTTATTTCTCTACCGTGTACATGCACTGACTTTATGCTGGGCTTAAGCTTGTACTTAGAAGCCAATCTGAAAAAACTGAGTTGCAGTGTAAAGCATGAAACCATCGTCAGACTATTACTCGGGATGTTAGCATGTATTTTCCTCCTGACCTAGATCTTATACCCCCCATCCATCGGTTCTTCATTCAGCATTAGGGATATTTAAGGGTGTAGTTGACAAAAATAATCTATTAAATCAACGGGTGCCAGAGATTTGTCACTTACTTCCACTAAAAAAATCTTGTCTTCCAGTGGTGTATTCTTTCCAGTCTGACACAGTGCTCTCTGCTGCCACCTCTGTCCATGTCAGGAACTGTCCAGAGCAGCAGCAAATCCTCATAAACCTCTCCTGCTCTCCAGACTGGAACAAATACACCACAGGACATGCAGCAGCTGATAAGCACTGGAAGACTTGGGAATTTTTAATAGAATTAAGTAAAAAATCTCAGGAACTTTCTGGCACCAGTTGATTTTAAAGAATACATTTTTTTGGTGAAGTATCCTTTAAAACCCAGCAGAACATCAGTTCGAGTGCTGAGATGCAAGGTCCAAGATGAAGACTATGGAGGATGGGAAGAGACTATATAGAGACCCTGCCAGACCCTATCTATAAAGCATCATCTGCAGTGCTGGGTATCCTGCCCAGACTATATACATCCAGCATAGATGAATAATAACCCCGGAGCATTGCCGGAGCTCACTATGTGAAGGGGCGGTAGGAATTTATTTTTGCTTCAGAGCACAATTCCTCTGGGATGTGAATGGCGGAGGTTTATGAGCTGGAAATGTTCCTGCTGTTTGCAGTGGACAATGGCGAAACAATGACTTTGTAGTCTGAGCCGCGTCCTATTGTCCCTGCGAGGTGGGGGCTGCTCAGGAAGAACAGCTGTGGACCCCCCTCTTGGGCTATTGAAGCCCCCCTCTAGGTCCTGGGATATGCGGATTCCTGGAGAGAGAGGAATTCTATTTCGGGATTGAAACAGACAAAATTAACTTTCCTAGAACCTCTTACCCTTCAGTATTCTGTCTGTAGGAGAGTTGGGTGACAACTACATCTAGCTTTCCCAGGCTCCTGAGTGGCAGTGATGCTCTAGTGCAGGGATGTGGAACCCTCGGCCCTCCAGCTATTGCAAAACTACAGTTCCCATCAGCCGGAGGGCCGCAGGTTCCCCATCCCTGTTCTATTATATCTTTTTCTGAATGATGTGCATCTTGGTTGTCACCCAGCTTCCTTCCCTGCTGGGTCTGCTATCTACCATTCCTTTAACAATGGCCGACACAGCGCAGAGGTAGTTTTTCTACTTGGGCGAGTTGGAGAATGCTAATTGACTGTGACTACTTTCTCATCGTGATATCGGAGTGGGGTGGGGGGAGTAATGGCCCAGCTAATGGCTGCAGCGTTACGCAATGCCGAGATTTCTGGTGACCCAAATATATTTAGGAGAATATGGGAACCTAATCCTATTGTGCTCCATACACCAAGAAGCCGAGCGCTTGTCTCTGTGATCTCCCGAGAAGCATCTGAGGAGCTTTGAAGTCTGGGAAGCAAAGCGGAAGGAGATTTTTTACTTCTCCCTAGAACTGTAGACATTGTTATCCAGCGCTCGTGGGTGAAGGTGACGGCTGGGAGAAAGTGGATCAATCTATAATAGGAGTAGATTCCGATAATCTGGGATCCACTAGTCTGGTAATGACTGGAAAACTTAAGTACGCCACCAGTCCTTGTCCAAACTGAGGCAGAACTACAACTCCCATAATACCCTGACAACCTGGGGCTACACAAGGCCTCTTGTGTCCCCCAAACTGTGGCCCTCCACCTGTTTTAAAACTACAACTCCCATCTTGTAGAAGTTACACTGTTCTGCAACTCTTAGGCTGTCGTTAAACTACAACTCCCAACAAGATGAAGGCTGTCAGGGCATGCTGAGAGATGTAGTTTAGCGGCAGCAGAGGAGACACATGTTTGGGAATAGAGCACTGTTTTTGCAAAACTATAACTCCCATCATGCCCTGACAGAGCAAGATGGAAGGAGAAGAGACTCTTATTAGGGAACACAGCATTTCTGTGCTATTGTGTCCAGTAAATGCCAGGCACCATGACAGAAACCCTACGAATCACATTATACTCAATGGAATCTGTTAGGCACTGTGCGTATCTGTCTTTTTGATGGATCCATCAATGTCGCATTGTTGTATGATAAGACTGAACAATGTAAATGTTTAATGCAGATGCGAACGAGCCCTAGGTGCCTCCAGATTACAGTAAAATTTGCAGTTTCGGGCAGTTCCCCTTTAAGAGAGGGCCTTCTCCACAGGGAAACTGAGCCTGTTGCCTGTAGCAACCAGTCACAGCTCAGCTGTGTAGGGAAGGTGAAAGCAGCTCTGTGATTGGTTGCTAACAGTATAACAGTGAGGCCTAATCTAGATACATGTTGGCCTTGTTGCCCATAGCAACCAGTCAGAGCTCAGCTTTTATTTCCTTTAAAGTGCAGATAAAATGAAAGCTACTCTGTGATTGGTTGCTACTGTAGACTAGTAAGACAGTGAGGCTTAATCTAGATACATACCGGCCTTGTTGCCCATAGCAACCAGTCAGAGCTCAGCTTTAATTTCTTATACTGCACTAGAAAAATGAAAGCTACTCTGTGATTGGTTTCTATGGGTTATGGTTTCTCATCATCTGGCTCTGGGGCATGATGGGAATTGTAGTTTTGCAACAGCTGGGGAGCCACAGGCGGGTGAACATCGTGCTAGACAATGAGGCCCATAAATCATTATGGCGGCTTCTCAGTTTCATCTCCACGTTCTTCTAGGAAGCCTCAGTCAGGCATGTGGGATGAGGTTCAGGTGACCGTGTCACTAAGAAATACTCGGCACTTTACCATTCTGCATGACTCTGCACTGAGTGAGTGGCCGAGTGACAGCTGCGGAGGATCAGCGATCTGTACATGACACCTGCCTAGGAGGTCGGCCAGGGCACAGCGCATACAGTTTGGCCTAAGTGATATATCTGGTCTGGTGCATGAGGTAAAACTGAGCGGTACTCATAGCATGGCTTGTGGCCTTTTTTCAGTTTGTGGTGGTTTACACACACTCGTGTGTAAATGTTATTTTGTGGTTTTTGTGGCATTTTTCAGATTACAAACTATGTGACTCAACAATGAATCAATGAATCACATGACTGACAGGATTTGCTCTGGAGAAAAACACTCGTAATACTGGGGAGATAAAAGACACACCAAAAAAAAGAATAAACAAAAAGTGTTATGATCCTCTCCTGCCTGATCACCCCCCACTGCCGTTCTGATGGTGTCAGGTCCCATACGGTAAAGTACAACGAGTTCCAGCGGCACAGTCAATATAGAATCCAGATATAAATGAGTGCGCGCCTCACCAAACCGAACCCAGGTTAGTCATCAATCCAAACAAAGCATGAAGAAGAGATAGCACGACTCCAGTTCAGGTACGGTTTGCATTTAAAGGGGTTATCAAGCGCTACAAAAACATGGCCACTTTTCCCCCCTCTCTTGTCTCCAGATTGGGTGGGGTGTGGAGTAAATGGAGCTTAATTGCAAACCACACCTGAACTGGAGACAAGAGAGGGGGAAAAGTGGCCATGTTTTTGTAGCGCTGAATAACCCCTTTAAGCTCCATTCACTTTAATGGAACTGAGCAGAAAAACCCCGCCGAAGCTGGATACAAGAGTGGGGCTGTCTCTGCGAGAAAGTGGCCATGTTTTTGTAGCACTTGATAACCCCTTTAATACACACCAGTGCGACGTTTCAGCACTGCTTAAAAAAGGCTTCATTTATGCCGAAATGTCGCACTGGTGTGTATTAGGCTCTAAAATTCACATGGACATGCTATCTCTTCATGATTTTTTAGGTCCCAGATGGTGACACAAGGAAAGTCCCGCTCAGCCGATCAGTGGCTGAAGCAAGTTACCACTATGGCTATTGAGACAAGGACCAGCAAGTGCTGATCATAACGACTGGTGGGATCAGTCTTCTAAGTATCCTGAACAACCCCTTTAGGCCCCATGCACATGTCTTTTAAAAGGCTTGGTCAGTATTTCCTGACTGTAAAAAATAAAAACACAGCTTGTCTTCTTCCTTCACGCTCCCTCTCATGTGCTGGAGTGCTGGGGAGAGAGCGGCCTCTTGTGGCAGGAGGCATATTGCTGCTTCTGGCCACAAAGGTGACTGACAGGGTGGGGAGCCAATGGCTCACCATCCTGTCAAACATGGCTCTGCATTTGTATGCTCTCCTGAGTTTTACAGGCCAGCACAGCAGGGCACTTGCCTGGGTGCTTACACTGGCCCCGGGCTACATAGCAGCACATCTGGAGCTGTCTAAAATTCCATTATATAGGGCCTTTGTGCCAGAATTCTTGATAGAAAATAAAAACAGGACAAGATCCAAATTTTCCTGACTTTTTTTTTTCCAACACGGACTCCCTTCAGGAATATACAGGAAGGACGAAGCGCTTTCCCTATCTGTATTCCGCTCATCGGGCTGCCGCGCTTTGAAGTGTGCTCCGCTCCGTGCCGCTCCTTCCCAAGTGCTGGGAAAAGATGGATCCCGTCCTGGGAATCTTCATCAGGTGATTGGTGCAGAGCATACCCTAAGAGGGTCCCTAAAGGGGTGTTCCAGATAGATGCATTATTATATATAGTCCTGGGCCCGCTGTGATAATAAAAAACAACCAATAATCATCTACCCCGCTACCTTGGGGAATTCACTGTGTTGTTTTCTGGTTTTGTTACTTCCTAGTCTCGGCAGTGAGGGCCACTCATTGCAGAGCTGTCTTGTCAGCGATTGGCTGAGCAAGCTAAATGTTATATTTTCTTTAGGGAAAGCTGGGTGACAGCATTGTAGGGATCCCTAATGATTGCCGTATTGTTTGTCTTCTGTTGACCATGAATAACCTGTAAATCTTTCCGGCGGCCATGTTCCTGGTTGGACCTTGTGAATGCTGCGTCAGGTCGGCCTGGTTGTGATAAGGCTTTGGGAGACGTCTGTATTGTACACACAGTTTTCTTAGCCGGCTGTTGACATTTCCCTATAGCACAATAGTCCCTGTGCAGACAGACTTCCCCTCAGATCCGGCCCTTGTGTCCAGTGTTGTTACTGTCTTCTTACACTGTTGTCATTGTGTTCCGTTTTCACTTATTAACGTCTCATTGTTTCATTTTGTTTTCCAGAATGAGGACCTGAGATTTATCACCCCCGCCAGACTTTCTATTCTTTAATTTATCCAATTGGCACGTCCCTCCCGCCGCCAACCACCACCATGTCGGGCGCTTCTGTGAAAGTGGCCGTTCGGGTTCGCCCCTTCAACAACCGGGAACTCGGCAAGGAATCAAAATGCATCATCCAGATGCAGGGAAATTCAACCAGTAAGTGCAAAGCCTTACCTATACACATTCACATTACATTGGGCGGCTGCAGAGGCAAGATAATCTGCATTGGGGCAATGAAACCTGCAGTTTATGTTCAGTTTTGAAACCCAATTTTACATATTGTATATGGCACAGGTGTCAAACTTGCCGCTCTCCAGCTGTTGCAAAACTACAATTCCCATCATGCCTGGACAGCCAAACCTAATGCTTTGGCTGTCCCGGCATGATGGGAATTGTAGTTTTTCATGGCTGGAGGGCCAGGAGTTTGACACCTCTAGAATATGGAAACGATCTACATCAGGGGTGTCAAACTCAGGCCCTCCAGCTGTTGCAAAACTACAGTTCTCATCTTTGGCTGTCCAGGCATGATGGGAATTGTAGTTTTGTAACAGCTGGAGGACATGACTTTGACACCTGTGATCTATATAACATGTTGAGTAATGGTGGTTTTACACGGAACGATGTATCGTTCGAATTTGCACAACAACGGTCGAATTGGAACGATAATCGTATGTGTAAACGCAGCGAACGATCAAGCGACGAGCGAAAAATCGTTCATTTTGATCTTTCAACAAGTTCTCAAATCGTCGTTGATCGCAAAAAATTTGCAGATCGTTCAGTGTAAACATCTTTCGACGATTTCCCCTATGTGTGAGATAGGCTTAAGCGATCGCAAAACGAATATTCCGTACGATGTATCTTTCCGTCTAAACGGCGATCGTTATAAAAATAAAATTGTTCATTCAAAATCGTTAATCGTGCGATTGGGCGAATTATCGCTCCGTGTAAAACCACCATTACTTTGTGAATGCCTTGCATTACTTAGTCCGGAGGTACAGTCACAGTTCGGATGGATTTTATTGGAAACAGCCATCAATCTTGTCATCGGATGTCATAGATGAGGACAAATTGGGGTATAGCACTCTATTCAGACACTGAACAAGCAGTAGATACTCAGAGATCTCAACTCTGACGTTTTTAGTGTCATTAATCTAACTCAATACAGTAAATTACTCAGGATCAGTAATATAATGCATGTGCACAGCAGCAGAATACTGAGTGCAGCTCTGGAGTATAACAGGATATAAATCACTCAGTGCTAGAGAGGTAATGTATTGTATTCACAAGTAACTCGACTCATTTATCAGCTATCCCCCTCCTTAGCCAGGATGCCTGGCTGCAGGAATACAGCTTTTTCCTTTATACTACAGTGTTGAGCGTACTTGTTCAGCATGCAGCCTGCATACACCCTGCAGTTTCTCAGGCTCTCTCGCTGAATGTGGCCGGCTCCTCCCTGCCCTGGGCGATTGTCATCAGTCGGGTCACAGAGGAGATACAGCATACAAACAACACAACCCAGAGGCGTCACAGCCTGGACTTTGTCCTTCTTCTGAGTATAGTGGGGACTGACCTGACATGAATCTATTGTTATGAGGTTGTATATATTGGCTATGATGTTCAATAACATGTGATCATTTGGTATTTGCATTTGCGAAATGTGCAGGTATAGGCGTCATGTGACCCATGGCTGAAGGAGGGGGCGCTATATAGTGCATAGAATGTAAAGGTAGATGTTCTTTCAATGTGTCGTCAGAAAATGACTTATTACATAAATAATGTTTTTATGATAAACATATTTGTTAAGAATTTTTGGTGATTTTTTATAATATTCCATTTTTCTATCTATATTATACAATAATCCTGATATCTTGTAGTTTTCATTCTCACCACTGGGGCTAAAACTAAGCAGAGACTTCCTGTTGTGTCTGTGGTAATAAGAGGAGGCTGCTGTAAAGTGATCTGTACAGCATTGCAGCGTCATGTGACACCAGTAGATGGAGGAGACAATAGCAGCTCCCTGTGGAATGACCTCTTCACAGGTCACAAATGTTTTACATTCATCTCACGGGGACAGAGTCTGTCTATAGTCATCTATGTCCATGAGTCTTGCCGTAAAGCATGTCACTAAATGCTGTTAACAATGTACAAAAAGTGAAGAAAAAAAATTGCAGTCAGAAGATAGAAACGGATTGGAATAAGAACAGGTTTTAAAATCTCATTCTAATCAGTAAAAGAAACTTTAGGTGATCCATTCCCTTTCAGTTTGCATTGTGTTTTATGCAAAGTTTGATTCATTTTGGGGTCTTTCTCAGGTGAGCAGATCCTTCTAAGCAATGTAAACCAATGCAGGTCCATAGAGACGCTGGACAAATTCAGCTCTGCTAATTCTGCCTCCTCGTGATTTTGCTTTGTGATCTGACAGTCGGAGTGTAATATATTATTTACCTTCCAGTGCGATCTAATGGAGCGAATGAGAGGAAACCGCGTCACGTGTTTATGGCAGCAGGTTACTGAGAAGGAATTTTAACAGGTTGTCCGCCTCGCTGGAGAATGAAATATTTACAGATTGTCCAAACTTCAGAGCTCCTTCGTGTATCGCGCAGCATGTGATTCTTGGTGTTTTTCAGGCTATTTAGGGCTCATACCAGAGTTAGGAAAGAATGCAGGAGAGATGGCAGCTCAGCGGTGGGAAGGGCCGAGCCGCACAGGGACGCAGGCTGCCAAGTCCATCAGGGCTGTGGTGGGTGTGAGGAGAGAGGGGCTTTGTGTCTGCTACTGTCTTACGCTTTGTTACTTTGTATTGCTCTAGCTTCTGAGGTCTCATAATAGATAGATAGTGATGAGGCCTCATCCTGTGGCTCGCTAACTTCTACCATGGAGAGCATGATGGGGGTTGTAGTTTTGCAACTGTACATGTAAAATATAACCATATAGCATTGATTCAAAAATCTCTCATTGTTTTATATATACTGCTTCTTTATGAAAACCTGTGTGTCTCCATAGTAACAGACTACAGACAAATCCTTTTGTAGTCTGACCCTGCAGTCTTGTTACTCCACTCCCTCTGTAGACAGTAGAAGAGGAGGGGGACACATAGGAAGAAAAAAACTTCAGTGTTTTACCCAGAATATTTGATCATCTGGTTTCTATCACATTCTATCGACACAGTCTTAGTCATTTTAGATATTTTTGATAAGAAATACTTTATCGCCTTCGTCCATTGTCATATGTGTGCATACGTCCTGCTGTCTTGTCTCATATGTCTCTTTATGACAAGGCGAAGCCACCTGGGCAGGAAGACACCCCCTGATTTCCAAAACTCTCTGCTGCGTGACCCTCACCCCTTCCCGCTGAGTCTGTATTGTAACCAGACCTCGGGGTTTTTTTGTACTTTGCGCCGTATGAAGAGCCCAGAGAGGATGAACATTACCAGTGAAAACATCAGGCGTGGAGCTGGGATTCCACATCCTTTCACAGTGAATCATGGCAATGTTATGGGTTGCAAGTGCCAAAAGAGAGGAAAAAAAAAGAAAGATAGATGGGGGCTTTGGGCGTCTCACACTGTGGACATCAAAGAGCACCTGTCACCTCCATATAAGTGTCGGGAGGGTGAGCCTTGTCTCATGCGCTAATAGTAAAGGGCCATCCTTTTTGCATATTTCAGCACCCTGGGAAAGCTGGGTGGCAGCCCCTATAGGAGCTGTAGGTAAAGCTAGTTTGTATTTCAGCCACTTTTCCCAGAAAGTCCTAGAAAACTAAGAACTTGACACAATTTTCGGAGTTTAGATGAAGCCTCTTTAGACTCTGTTCACATGTTACAGTTTCTTTCCAGTACCGTGTAATCCCAGTATAAATGCTGCAGTACTGCAAAAAATTTGCAACATGTGAACACAGCATATGCAGAACTCCCATCATGCCCTGGCAGCCTTTGATGGGGGTTGTGGTTTAGCATCAGCTGAAGAGTCACAAATTGGGGAAAGCTTGTGTGGAGTAACTACTTCAAGTAGACCGGTCAGAGCCTGATGGGAGCTGTAGTTACCCATAAGACCAGTTAGAAATCTAATGGGGGTTGTCGAGGGAGGGTTATCCTCATAGTATAAATTGAAAACATATTACTGGGGTACACCATCACTAAGATCAGCTTCAGGACGCCCACTGATCCTGAGGATGAGGGGACTAGCTCAGTCCTGCATCCTGACATGTTTCTGATCATCTGGCTGTGAAGGGAAGTGCAGGGTGGTCTCATTCACTTCTATGGGGTCACACTGTGGTTCCCTACATAGCTGCTGGGAAGGCAGTGCTATGCAGGGGAGACAGTAAAGGTAATGCAGCGCTGATTCAACATTGTGGCCCCTGGTTTTTTGGATGATTGGGGTTCCAGCGGTTGTACCTCCACAAGTCATAGAGTGATGGTATATCCTAGCAATGGGACTATATCACTTTCAGACTTCTACATCAACAACGGATGGTGGCGGTTGTCATCTCCTGTCGCCTCCTTGACAATTTATTTTTGCGGGGGCAGGGGGTCTGTGTTCCTTAATCCTGTATCCAAGGCCTGAACAAGCAGAGCCCCCAGATATACACTTGGAATGAAACATTTGCCCGGCACAATGTGTTGCGGCCAGTTCCTGGTTTTCAGGCCTCTCCTGTTTCCATTGCTTAGGAACAGTAATATTTGTGTGGGGAAGAGTCGGCCCAGCTGCCGTCACATGAGCCCGCTCCATTAATGCTGGTATGCTGGCAGCGGGCCCGGCCTGTGTGCACATGGGACGCATTGGAAGGCTTTAGCTTCAGGATGTGATTGAAGTGTGGCCGACACAATGAGGAGAAGAGTGAGGCAGGTCTTGTCTGATGTATCTCCAGCCCTGTATACAGCTGCTGGGATCCATGTATACAACATCGGCCCTGTATACAGCTGCTGGGATCCATGTATACAACATCGGCCCTGTATACAGCTGCTGGGATCCATGTATACATCATCAGCCCTGTATACAGCTGTTGGGATCCATGTATACAGCAGCATCGGCCCTGTATACAGCTGCTGGGATCCATGTATAAATGATCAGCCCTGTATACAGCTGTTGGGATCCATGTATACAGCAGCATCGGCCTTGTATACAGCTGCTGGGATCCATGTATACATCATCAGCCCTGTATACAGCTGTTGGGATCCATGTATACAGCAGCATCGGCCCTGTATACAGCTGCTGGGATCCATGTATACAGAAGCATCGGCCCTGTATACAGCTGCTGGGATCCATGTATACATCATCAGCCCTGTATACAGCTGTTGGGATCCATGTATACAGCAGCATCGGCCCTGTATACAGCTGCTGGGATCCATGTATACAGCAGCATCGGCCCTGTATACAGCTGCTGGGATCCATGTATACAGCAGCATCGGCCCTGTATACAGCTGCTGGGATTCATGTATACATCATCAGCCCTGTATACAGCTGTTGGGATCCATGTATACAGCAGCATGGGCCCTGTATACAGCTGCTGGGATCCATGTATACATCATCAGCCCTGTATACAGCTGCTGGGATCCATGTATACATCATCAGCCCTGTATGGAGCTGCTGGGATCCATGTATACAGCAGCATCAGCCCTGTATACAGCTGCATTGCAGTTGATCAGGACCTTGTATACAGTAGCATTATCCTTAGTAGGATCCATGTTTTTATTTCAGTGGGCCTGTATATACTGTAGCTGCATTGTTCTTACTATGGGCCCTGTATACAGCAGCATTGCCCTCACTATGGGCCCTGTATACAGCAGCATTGCCCTCACTATGGGCCCTGTATACAGCAGCATTGCCCTCACTATGGGCCCTGTATACAGCTCTCGCCCTGCCTATAGCCCCTGTATCCATCTGTATATCCACATGACACATCCATCTATCTATATCCTTGCTGATAAGAGGGCCCACAGCCTGGGTGTCTCCCGCTCACAGAGGCCGCTGGGTGAGGAAGCCCTTTTGTTTTCCCAGCCGGGGAGGAACGATTTCCTGGCTCCGGGTTCAGGTCGTCCTCTAGGGGCTGACATTCACCTTTTCTGTGGTTGTAAAGATTTGGGCCTTTTGATAAATCTCTGTCTGTGTTGCAGCCAATGACTCGATGGTTTCCAGCACTGCTGCAATGTCACGGCCATTGTTTTGGGGATGTTTGGGACATAGCGTGATGCTCACCCCCATGTAACCTCTGCCTTACTGTGTGCAATACTGCAGATTTCTCCACTTCTTGTCCTCTTCCCTGTAGGACAGAGGATACATAGAGGATCTCTATTGTTCACCCATTGTTTCCCAATTCAGTCTGTTAATTCGTGAACCAGGAAGCTCAGCCTGAACTAAACTGTGATTTTGGATTTTTGCTCCCATATGTGCAGATACAAATGTATATGGGGCAGTGGTCTCTCCCGCTCTCCAGCTGTTGCAAAACTACAGATCCCAGCATGCTGGGCAGCCTTTGGCTTTGTTATCGATCATGCAGAGACGCTCAGAGCATCAAGCTTCTGTTCCGAGAAGACCTCAGTTTCATTAGTAATATTCTCGCGGTCTTCAGATGTCTCTTTGCTGTAGAAGCCGAACGCTGCAGAACATAATGATCCATCTTGTCGTAGTCTCGGATTAGATCGGCCTCCTGCATCGATTTTCTGCACTTGATGGCTCAGTTCCATATTGACCATTTGGCCTTTCTCTTTTTGGCTGTCGCTAATGCCTTAGATTGCACAGAGCCCAACTGTGAGGATGGTAGAATAGTAATAGTAATATAATAATTAACCCCTTCCTGTAATAAAGCCCCCCCCCAACTTTGCATTGCTCTATCTTTTGGCCAGTTTTTTGTCTGGAAGGTTTGCATTATGGAAGCTATGAAAAGCATGAAATGCAGTATAATAATAAGCAAAAAAAAAATGCAGTAAAAGTAACATTTGCTGATATCATTGGTGTGGACAGTAGCACCCCCTAGTTTTTGTAAAGCATCTGAATTATCCACCTTCAGTATGTGTTTCTTAAAGGGGTTATCACTATGCAATTAAGCTCCATTCACTTCAACGGAACTGAGTTACAAAACCTGCACCCAAACTGGAGACAAGAGCGGAAGAAAGCGGTCATGTTTTTGTAGTGCTGGATAACCCCTTTAAGTTGCCCACATAACAGGTACTGTAGGTATTCCTGCACCAGTACAAAGCAAGAAAATTAAAGGGGCAATCTAGCCTTATAATATTGATTACTTATCCTCAGGTTATTAGTATTAGACTTGTGGGGGTCCCAACCCCAGCACCCTCACCTATCGGGGCCATGGTGCAACCTCTTCATTGTTTTTCATTGCTCACTCCTGCAGGTGCTGTACTGTTAGTAGCTGTGGTGAATGGTGCAGCATTGTTGCTCCATTCACGTCTTAGCAGTCACCCTGCCAGAGGCAGGATAACAAAGAAAGGTAATACCAGTTTATAGGAAACACAGGCTCATCCAGTCACAGTAGGGGATAATCACAGCTTACCCATCCCTGCCAAGGAACCTCTGCATGTGTCACAGAGCATGCCCACAACACTCTACAATCAGTAGGGGATGATCACAACTCACTCTTCCTTCCTAGGGACCTCTATACGTGTCACAGAGCATTCCCATAAAACTCTACAATCAGTAGGGGATGATCCCAGCTCACCCTGCCCTGCCTAGGGACCTCTGCACTTGTCAAAGAGCATTCCCACAACACTATACGATCATTAGGGGATGATCACAACTCACCCTTCCCTGCCAAGGGACCTTTGCACTTGTCACAGAGCATGCCCACAACACTCTATGATCAGCAGGGGATGATCACAGCTCACCTACTCCCCTTCCCTGAACAATGACATGTGAGCAGGTTACAGAGCATGCCCACAACACTCCACAATCAGCAGGGGATGATCACAGCTCACCTACTCCCCTTCCCTGCTCAATGACCTGTGAGCAGGTTACAGAGCATGCCCACAGCACTCTCCCTTAGAGTCGTCTCCAGACCCCAAGTCTCTGTGATCCATGTAGCTGCTGTATGTATATGGAACATGCATAAAATCAGATTTATTTGGTTTGTGCTTACATTATATAGTATTAGGTTAGGGGTAACCCTATTATTTGCATTGGGATGTTGTGTTCTCCTCTCTTGTGCACAGTGTATGGCTTCTGTGCAATGTGACCAATGTGGCACTGACTTGGTTGCCATTCCTGAGATACTTCTTTGTTTTACTTGTTGCCCTCAGTGTAATAATTCATGATTTTCTGCCACTAGTTTGGTAGATGCAATTATATTCTGTGTGACCCCTGACCCGTAAGTCGCTCGGCGTTGCCCTTCACACATCCTGCACGCTCAGCTGAAGGGGTTTTGTATCAAATGACTCTGTTAATCCTTCAGTGTTGTGCCAGGACGGATACTGACCAGCCAGGCTTCTAGAAAAGACCGTACAATGTGCAGGACTGTAGTATCCTTGTATGAATGTGAGTGTGTGTGTGTATTATTGTATGAATGTATGTGTAGTTGTATGAATGTGTGTGTGTATGGTTGTATAAGTGTTTGTATGGTTGCGTGGATGTGTATTATTGCATGTGTTTGAGTGTGTGCATGATTGTATGAATCCGTGTGTGGAGGGGTTTCTGAATGGGTGTGTGTATCAATGTGTGTGTGTGTATGTGTGGTTATATGAATGTGTCTCTGTGATTGTATGAATTGATATGTACGGTTGTATAAGTGTGTTTGTGAATGTGTGTGTATGGTTTTCTGAATAGGTGTGTGCATGAATCTGTGTATTTGTTTGATGTAACGTGGATTTTGGATGAGATGTATTATGTTGTATATCTATGACACCTGTGTACACGGACCCTTTATTTGTACCCTCATGTGATACCACCATAATAAATTGTGCCCCAATCTGCCCATACACCTTCAGTAGCCAATGCCCGGACACCTGTTCAGCCAACAATTAATCCCCCTTATCCCGTATACACATGAGCGCTTGGTTTGGAGGAGTGTGTGTGTGTTTCCGGTAGAGAAGGGAAGGAGCAGCCATAGCCAGACCTGTCTAGTCTCATCTCAATGGAGAACAAAAGTGTCTGATGTCATCTGTCACAGTCTGCAGGGCCCACATACATTAAAGATGGCTCACAATTTACCTACATTTCCAGACATGTCTTTGCAGCTGGAGATGGTGCAGAATGTCCTCTGTGTCTGTGATGGATCTTCTGGCCTTGTGCAGGATGCCGTGTGCATCTTCTCCATATATATATATCTATATATATATATATATATATATATATAATATATAATGGCTTTATCATCCAGCAGCTGCACAGACTCGCTGCCGTCCAGACTTCATTCACCTCCCTCTTCCCTGGAGTCTTTGATTAGCGGGGGCTGCTGAACTTGGATAAAGCTCTAAGGTTGTCTGGAAAACATGGATACAACCAATGACTATATCCATGATTTCCACATAGCCTTAGGGCTTTATCCAAGTTCAGCAGCCACCGCTAATCAAATGCTGAAAGCATGCTCCAGGTTCGCTCATCTCTATTGGCAGCCGATCACAGATCATGGATCAGATTTTACACATCTCATCAGCTTTCTGCGTGGACGCTGACCGGCAGTGCAGATTCTTCAGTTCCCACCGTGTCTGTATCTGACCGCTCATCAGCATGGACTTCTAGGTCTTCCCAATGAGTTCAGTGATGGAACAATTCACAATAAATTCACAATGGTCGTGTACAATTCCTCTACCCTCCTATTTGTATAATCTGCAGCAAATCTGATTTTGTCCTTATAAAAAGTCATATAGATGTAGCTGCACAATATACCAATGTCCCCCACAGAACCATACCAACAATATCTATCTATCTATCTATCTATCTATCTATCTATCTATCTATCTATCACCTATCTATCTATCTATCCATCCATCCATCCATCCATCCATCCATCCTTTCATGTCTTCCGATTTGCAGACACTTTCCTCACTCATCTTGATGTGCCAGTGACCTACATCAGTATGTCAGACATTGCAAGGAGTTGGCTCTTAGTTGTGTGGCAGACGTTTGCCGGGCTCCCCTCCCCCTATCACCCAGATTGAGGATCTTTGAGGTCTGTTCCTGCTGAGGCCCCCTGATCCAGCTCCAGACGACGAGGGGTTTATGTGTGATCCTGGTACCATCTGTTCTGCGCTGTTCCTTATACCACCACGCTGTAGCTTTGCTGGATCTCTCCTCTTTGTGTCTGGATTTTCAGGTGCAGAACACGAGATCCTGCAGCCGGCGTTTGCGCGTTTTGATGTTAAAAGTCGTTTTCAATGTAGGGAGAACACAGTGCACTTATATCCTGACATTGACAGCTACAGAGAGATGAGTCATGTGCCAGCAGTGATAATGGGATGATGTCATCTGCTCTTCACCAACAGCAATGACATCACCGCTCAATTTATATAAGGGCTTAAACGTAACTTGATGCTCTTAAAATCTACGCATTGATAAGGGTTGTGGCTCAGCTGCTCCCCTCCTCCACATCCTCAGAATTCTATGGTGTACTGTTATATTGTCAGAAAAGGCTTTTTGCAGAAATCAATAGTACAAGCGATTTTAAGAAACTCTGTAATTGGGTTTATTAGCCGAAAAATGGATTTTTATCATGAAAAAGCAGTTTGAAGCTCTCCCCTCTGTCTTCATGGTTCTCTATAGCAGTGATTTTCAACCTTTTTTGAACTGCGGCACATTTTTTATACTTAAAAAATCCTGGGGCACACCACCAACCAAAATGGCACAAAATGACACTAAAACAGTACATATTATATATATAGTTAATAATATAGATTCTAAATGTATTCATACTTCTCCCCCCTACTTCTCTCCTGTGCTTCTCTCCACCATACTTCTCCCCCCTGCTTCTCTCCTGTGCTTCTCTCCACCATACTTCTCCCCCCTGCTTCTCTCCTGTGCTTCTCTCCCCCATGCTTCTCTCCTGTGCTTCTCTCCTGTGCCTCTCTCCACCATACTTCTCCCCCCTGCTTCTCTCCTGTGCTTCTCTCCACCATACTTCTCCCCCCTGCTTCTCTCCTGTGCTTCTCTCCCCCATGCTTCTCTCCTGTGCTTCTCTCCACCATACTTCTCCCCCCTGCTTCTCTCCTGTGCTTCTCTCCCCATGCTTCTCTCCTGTGCTTCTCTCCACCATACTTCTCCCCCCTGCTTCTCTCCTGTGCTTCTCTTCACCATACTTCTCCCCCCTGCTTCTCTCCTGTGCTTCTCTCCCCCATGCTTCTCTCCACCATACTTCTCCCCCTGCTTCTCTCCACCATACTTCTCCCCCCTGCTTCTCTCCTGTGCTTCTCTCCACCATACTTCTACCCCCTGCTTCTCTCCCCCATGCTTCTCTCCTGTGCTTCTCTCCACCATACTTCTCCCCCCTGCTTCTCTCCTGTGCTTCTCTCCCCCATGCTTCTCTCCTGTGCTTCTCTCCACCATACTTCTCCCCCCTGTGCTTCTCTCCTGTGCTTCTCTCCACCATACTTCTCCCCCCTACTTCTCTCCTGTGCTTTTCTCCACCATACTTCTCCCCCCTGCTTCTCTCCTGTGCTTCTCTCCACCATACTTCTCCCCCCTGCTTCTCTCCCCCATGCTTCTCTCCTGTGCTTCTCTCCCCCATGCTTCTCTCCTGTGCTTCTCTCCACCATACTTCTCCCCCCTGCTTCTCTCCTGTGCTTCTCTCCACCATACTTCTCCCCCCTGCTTCTCTCCTGTGCTTCTCTCCCCCATGCTTCTCTCCTGTGCTTCTCTCCACCATACTTCTCCCCCCTGCTTCTCTCCTGTGCTTCTCTCCCCATGCTTCTCTCCTGTGCTTCTCTCCACCATACTTCTCCCCCCTGCTTCTCTCCTGTGCTTCTCTCCACCATACTTCTCCCCCCTGCTTCTCTCCTGTGCTTCTCTCCGCCATGCTTCTCTCCACCATACTTCTCCCCCTGCTTCTCTCTACCATACTTCTCCCCCCTGCTTCTCTCCTGTGCTTCTCTCCACCATACTTCTCCCCCTTCTTCTCTCCTGTGCTTCTCTCCCCCATGCTTCTCTCCTGTGCTTCTCTCCACCATACGTCTCCCCCCTGCTTCTCTCCTGTGCTTCTCTCCCCCATGCTTCTCTCCTGTGCTTCTCTCCACCATACTTCTCCCCCCTGCTTCTCTCCTGTGCTTCTCTCCACCATACTTCTCCCCCCTGCTTCTCTCCTGTGCTTCTCTCCCCCATGCTTCTCTCCACCATACTTCTCCCCCCTGCTTCTCTCCTGTGCTTCTCTCCCCCATGCTTCTCTCCTGTGCTTCTCTCCACCATACTTCTCTCCTGTGCTTCTCTCCACCATACTTCTCCCCCCTGCTTCTCTCCTGTGCTTCTCTCCCCCATGCCTCTCTCCACCATACTTCTCCCCCCTGCTTCTCTCCACCATACTTCTCCCCCCTGCTTCTCTTCTGTGCTTCTCTCCACCATACTTCTCCCCCCTGCTTCTCTCCTGTGCTTCTCCCCCCTGCTTCTCTCCTGTGCTTCTCTCCACCATACTTCTCCCCCCTACTTCTCTCCTGTGCTTCTCTCCCCCATGCTTCTCTCCCGTGCTTCACTCCACCATACTTCTCCCCCCTGCTTCTCTCCTGTGCTTCTCTCCACCATACTTCTCCCCCCTGCTTCTCTCCTGTGCTTCTCTCCACCATACTTCTCCCCCCTGCTTCTCTCCTGTGCTTCTCTCCCCCATGCTTCTCTCCTGTGCTTCTCTCCACGTAGCGCACACGTTGATTGGATGCGTGCATCACGGCCCGCCGCAGCGCACCACGCAACTGCCCACATTATACACTCACGGGCCACTTTATTAGGTACGCCATGCTAGTAACGGGTTGGACCCCCTTTTGCCTCCTTCAGAACTGCCTCAATTCTTCGTGTCATAGATACAACAAGGTGCTAGAAACATTCCTCAGAGATTTTGGTCCATATTGACATGATGGCATCACACAGTTGCCGCAGATTTGTCGGCTGCACATCCATGATGCGAATCTCCCGTTCCACCACATCCCAAAGATGCTCTATTGGATTGAGATCTGGTGACTGTGGAGGCCATTTGAGTACAGTGAACTCATTGTCATGTTCAAGAAACCAGTCTGAGATGATTCTAGCTTTATGACAGGGCGCATTATCCTGCTGAAAGTCGCCATCAGATGTTGGGTCCATTGTGGTCATAAAGGGATGGACATGGTCAGCAACAATACTCAGGTAGGCTGTGGCGTTGCAACGATGCTCAATTGGTACCAAGGGGCCCAAAGTGTGCCAAGAAAATATTCTCCACACCATGACACCACCATCACCAGCCTGAACCGTTGATACAAGGCAGGATGGATCCATGCTTTCATATTGTTGACGCCAAATTCTGACCCTACCATCCGAATTTCGCAGCAGAAATCGAGACTCATCAGACCAGGCAACATTTTTCCAATCTTCTACTGTCCAATTTCGATGAGCTTGTGCAAATTGTAGCCTCAGTTTCCTGTTCTTAGGAGTGGCACCCGGTGTGGTCTTCTGCTGCTGTAGCCCATCTGCCTCAAAGTTCGACGTACTGTGCGTTCAGAGATGCTCTTCTGCCTACCTTGGTTGTAACGGTTGGCTATTTGAGTCACTGTTGCCTTTCTATCAGCTCGAACCAGTCTGCCCATTCTCCTCTGACCTCTGGCATCAACAAGGCATTTCCACCCACAGAACTGCCGCTCACTGCATGTTTTTTCTTGTTCGGACCATTATCTGTAAACCCTAGAGATGGTTGTGCGTGAAATTCCAAGTAGATCAGCAGTTTCTGAAATACTCAGACCAGCCCTTCTGGCACCAACAACCATGCCACGTTCAAAGGCACTCAAATCACCTTTCTTCCCCATACTGATGCTCTGTTTGAACTGCAGGAGATTGTCTTGAACATGTCTACATGGTTGCCGCCATGTGATTGGCTGATTAGAAATTAAGTGGTAACGTGCAGTTGGACAGGTGTACCTAATAAAGTGGCCGGTGAGTGTAATCCGCCACTGATCGCTGCGCATTGCTGGGGAACAAAACACAGGGGCACCATAGTTTGGGGAACTTTCCCCGCGGCACACCCGACCATGTGTCGCGGCACACTAGTGTGCCGCGGCACACTGGTTGAAAATCACTGCTCTATAGAGATGGGAGGGCTGGAGGGAGATGAGGCACTAAAACAGGACAACAAAGAGTTAATTTACAGCTACATCACAGGGCTATCTCCTCTAAAGTCAGCACTGACCTCTCTGACCATTGAATACTGGCTTTTTCTGCTCTCTGCTGGCGACAAATCTCCCTCCTCCCCCCTCCCCTCTCCCCTCTCCATAGGTTACACAGGGCCCAACTGATGTGAAAGAGTCGAGATTTCCTGATAATGAGCCGCAGATGAGAGAGAAGAGAGGGGGGGACCTGGGGAAAGTCTTCTTGAATGCAAATAATGGTATATGGCCTAATAAACCCAATTACAAAGTTTTTTTTAAATCGCCTGGACTATTGATTTCTGCAAAAAAAAAAGACACTTTAAAGGGGTAGTCCACCCAAAAAAAAATTCTTTCAAATCAACTGGTGCCATAAAGTGCCAGAGATTTGTAATTCACTTCTATTAAAAAATCTTAAGTCTTCCAGTACTTATCAGCTGCTGTATGCCCAACAGGAAGTTGTATTATTTCCAGTCTGGAGAGCAGGGGAGGTTTTCTATGGGGATTTGCTGCTGCTTTGGACAATTCCTGACATGGACAGAGGAGGCAACAAAGAGCACTGGGTCAGACAGGAAAGAAAACACCACTTCCTGCTGGACACACAGCAGCTGATAAGTACTGGAAGACTTAAGATTTTTTAATAGAAGTGAATTACAAATCTCTGGCACTTTATGGCACCAGTTGATTTGAAAGAAAATTTTTTTGGGTGGACTACCCCTTTAAAGGAGTTTTCCAGGCTTAGGGTATAAACCCACACACCGTATACACAGCGTATTTACTGCTGCGATACGCAGCGAATACGCAGCAAAAACGCAACAAAAACGCAGCAGATTAGATCTAAATAACTGAACTCAGCATTAAATCTTCACCATCAAACTGCTGCGTATTTGCTGCGTATTTGTTGCGTATTTGCTGCGTATACGGTGTGTGGGTTTGTACCCTTAGGGTATAAACCCACACACCGTATATGCAGCGTATTTACTGCTGCGATACGCAGCAAATACGCAGCAAAAATGCAGCAAAAACGCAGCAGATTAGATCTAAATAACTGAACACAGCATCAAATCTGTACCAACAAATCTGCTGCGTATTTGTTGCGTATCTGCTGCGTATACGGTGTGTGGGTTTGTACCCTAAGGGTACAAACCCACTTGACGTATTTGCTGCGTGAATCAGTCTTAAAAATAAGCAGGCAAAACGCAGGTTGGCTTTATACGATTGTTCTGTGTTAAAATACGCAATTGCGTATTTTTGAAGCGTGAAGCTTGTTGTTAGCAAAGCATAAGTTGTTAAAATACGCAATTGCGTATTTTTGAAGCATGAAGCTACATGCGTTTTTCGCACAGGTTGTTAACAACTGATGCTTTGCTAACAACAAGCTTCACGCTTCAAAAATACGCAATTGTATAAAGCCAACCTGCG
Source organism: Dendropsophus ebraccatus (assembly GCF_027789765.1). NCBI lineage: Eukaryota > Metazoa > Chordata > Amphibia > Anura > Hylidae > Dendropsophus > Dendropsophus ebraccatus. The sequence continues at coordinate 10,125,573 of NC_091465.1, forward strand.
TTTTGCCTGCTTATTTTTAAGACTGATTCACGCAGCAAATACGTCAAGTGGGTTTGTACCCTTAGGGTACAAACCCACACACCGTATACCCAGCAGATACGCAACAAATAAGCAGCAAACACGCAGCAGATTTGTTGGTGCAGATTTGATGCTGTGTTCAGTTATTTAGATCTAATCTGCTGCGTATTTGCTGCGTATTTGCTGCGTATCGCAGCAGTAAATACGCTGCTTATACGGTGTGTGGGTTTATACCCTTAAGGGTACAAACACAAACAGCAGATATGCAGCTGATCTGCAGCAGATACGCAGCAGATTTGATACTGTGTTCAGTTATTTAGATCTAATCTGCTGCGTATCTGCTGCGTATCGCAGCAGTAAATACGCAGCGTATATGCCGTGTGTGTTTGTACCCTAAACAAAACATGTCCACTTTCTTTCAGAAACAGCCCCACTTTTGTCCTCAGTTTAGGTATGCAGTTTTGCAGCTTATTTCTATTAAAGTGAATGGCGCTGAATTGTAATACCACACACAACCTGAGGACAGGGGTGGCGCTGTTTTTGCAAAAAATAGCTGTGTTTTTTTCTTATTCTGGATAACCCCTTTAATATATGACAGCCAGCATGTTTCTCTTGATCAGTATGTTCATCATTATATTTCCATCTTTTTCTTACCCAGTATTTCCAAACCTGCGGCCTTCCTTCTGTTACAAAACTACAGCTCCCATCATGCCCTGACAGTCCCAAAAGTGTCACATGTTGCCCCTATGTGGATCCTCTCAGCGAAGGAACGTTTCTTGGTGCTGCCCCCTCTCCGCAGGACAGGCTATGCATTACTTACATCCATGAGGCTTTCTCCTGTACGTTAATTTTCCATAAACGTCATTGTTCGCCTTTGCTTTCATGCGTCATTTATTCCTGTTGGTTTTTACAGTCCTGCAGCAGTGCATCGTGGGTAACATGTAATTATATGAACTTCGACTATTGTTTTCCTCCAAGATAATTTCCCTGGAACAAAGCACCAGCAGGCCGCACTCCTAATAGGCTCCCAAATTAGATTTCTTTCTTTCTAGGAACACCATACCCCGGCCATGATGACGATGATGTTCAGGGCCCCGTCACACAGCGCTCACTTGTCATGGACAGGATTACTGCTGTTACACGCATCATTGGCGAGTTGCATCATGGCTTATTGTCTAGTCACATCCACATCTGCATTCAGGATGGAGTAGATTGCACCAATCGAGAACACGCTCCTAACATTGAATGAACATGTATACGTAATGCAGGGAAGTATTGGTGCCCCATACATCAGGGATGGGGAGACTTCAGCCCTCTAGCTGTTGCAAAACTACAATTCCCATCATGCCTGGACAGCCAAAGCGAATTGTAGTTTTTCTGGAGGGCTTAGGGCATAGCGGGGTCTACAGCCCTGTACTCTGACCCAGGAAGTCTCCCTCATCTTCCAAATCATAGCAGATCCACTTCAGGCTGGGGCTTACATCTGGGGACAGGACTGTGGAGGTAATCTCTTCACAACTGTAACCCCTCTGTGTGCCCACATCTGCCCTGCTTATTCTATCATGCTCACTGCAGTCTCCGTCAGCCCTTGTGTTTCCCATTCTCTCCGTACCTGCTATAATGTGTCTGCACTTACTCTCAGCTATACACACTGCTGCTATAATGTTCCTGCACTTACACTCAGCTATACACATTGCTGCTATAATGTTCCTGCACTTACACTCAGCTATACACACTGCTGCTATAATGTGCCTGCACTTACTCTCAGCTATACACACTGCTGCTATAATGTGTCTGCACTTACACTCAGCTATACACACTGCTGTATATAGACGTTTCTGTCACTGTCCTCCTGCACAGCTCTGTGATTCTCACTTCCTGATTGTTCCATGCTAAATACACACTCCTTCCCCATTGCTGTCATGTGACCACACAGACCTCTGACAGCAGCCCTGCTTCTCTATTCTAGCCTGTTGTACTACACTACTGCATTTGGACCTAAGCTGTTAGGGCATGCTGGGAGTTGTAGTTTTGGAACAGTTGGACCTTAGCAGTCAGGACATGCTGGGAGTTGTAGTTTTGGAATAGTTGGACCTAAGCTGTCAGGACATACTGGGAGTTGTAGTTTTGGAACAGCTGATTGAGCCACAGGTGGGGGATCACTTCCCTAAAGTCTAGGAACCATGAGGTGGGTGGGTGAGTCCTGGCCCATTGACCCTCCTCAGCCGTCACTTCCACGTCCATTGTGATCCCCCCCCCCCCCCACAAGCCTCTTCCTATAAGTTCTTTTGGGTCCGGTTTCCTCGGGAGACGTCCCCACCCTCTCCTTGTCGGGATTTACCATAAGTGAAGGTTATAGAAATTACTTAGATTACCAAACACTCACAGATACCGAAATCCTCTCAGGCCCCGGAACGCAGCTGGTGCTGAAGGCGTTAAGAGGCTGCCGGCGAGATCCGGGCCGCGTATAATACCATCAGTGCGGAGTCGCTGGTTTCTGCCACTTCTGAGCGGTTAATTATAACCGAGGTGACAGATCTCAGGAAACTTTTATTCTTTTGTTTGCAAACAGGAGTTTATAATTACAGCTCCGCAAAAGAAGGGATCGGCTGCGGCCGACACCGGAGGATGAAACATCCGCTCCACATCCCCGTCTGCACCATGGCATTGCACCAAGGCATCTAAACATAGCAGCACTGCCAGCCGACAGGCGCGAGAAAGCCAATCCAGAGAAACCGCATCCACAGAAAATGCCAAATTCTGGGGCATCTGGATGCAGATTTTAACCCCTTAAAGGGGTAGCTCAGCAAAATCAACTGGTGCCAGAGATTTGTAATTTACTACTATTAAAAAATCTCAAGTCTTCCAGTGCTTGTCAGCTGCTGTATGTCCTGCAGCAAGTGGTGTATTCTCTCCAGTCTGACACAGTGCTCTCTGCTGCCACCTCTGTCCATGTCAGGAACTGTCCAGAGCAGGAGAGGTTTTCTATGGGGATTTGCTGCTGCTCTGGCAGTTCCTGACATGGACAGAGGTGGCAGCAGAGAGCACTGTGTCAGACTGGAGAGAATACACCACTTCCTGCAGGACATACAGCAGCTGATAAGTACTGGAAGACTGGAGATTATTATTATTATTTATTTTTATTTTTTTTAATCTACAGTTATATCTACTGTATAACTTCCTGATACCAGTTGATTTAAAAAAAAAAAAACCTGAACTCCAGGGCATTAAGGGGCAGAAAAAAGAAATAATTAACCATTTCACCGCCGTTACAGCTGATCTTGGGGGGCATCTAATGGGGGACCCCCTAAGACTGGCAGGTTTTGTGGGTACACAACCCAAATGTAGTCAGACCTGGAAGGCCTACCATGTAGTATGCTCTTGTTTGGCTCGGATGAACCCTTGAAGGCACCTTGTTGTATACGGTTGGCGTGTAATTATACGGTCCTGGCGTGCTGCTTCGATGCCGCCGGTGACTCACGTGTAATTGGAAATAGTGAGGCGCGGGGTTTGGGAGGATTGTTCACCTCTCGCTTTCTCTTTTGGAAACAGAATGTTCACTGTGAGTCACCATTATCCCTAATCCTTTCAGGCCCGGCCTCTGCAGCTGCTTCCATATCCCCCGGGGAGGGACGTTATCGCCTGGCAACCGAGCGCCAGGGTAATGTGCTGCTAAACAGGGACCCTGCTTCTATTTATACCCCCCACACCCTCCGGCCACCATCTTTATCTGTGTAATAGTCACCTGCTGTGCTGGGCCTGACCTGTTAAGGAGAATGATAGACCGTAGTACGGCCATCAGGTGCACCCTCTATTACACCGTTATATACCTGCCTTTACTTACTGCTCTCATTGACCTTCCATTGCTTTATTCTATTTCAGTCACAACAGGTGTAACCGCAAAGCCCTTTAAAGTCCTTCTTTTAGGCAGCATTTCAGCCTTTTCTACCCTTAAAACATGTCTTACAAGGGTCCCTGCCCATACCCTCCTTTTTCATGGTGGTTTAGACTCCAAAACTGGAAAAAGTTATTACAGTCTCTCCCGACTTTAATGGATAGGGATACCCCTTTAAGTCATGTTTATGATAATATATCTACTCATTCTCTCTTCCTGCTCATCTGAACCAAATCCATGTATTCTTCATTCATTCTCTATAACCATCAATGATTCTTGGGCCGTCACTATGTATTCTTCATTCACTCTCTATAACCATCAATGATTCTTGGGCCGTCAGGTTGGATGATGTAAGCAACGTGATCTGATTGGAAGCGTCTAGGCCGGCAGTGATGTGACATTGATCATCGTCCCCTTGTCTGTCTGCAGTAGTCTGCACAGTCCCCCGCAGCTGTTGCCCGCAGGAGTCAGCCCTCCAAGCCTGTGATGATAGATGACAGGCAGGAGCAGGCCAGCGGCTGCAGTTTTTATGTGACATTATTGGCAGTGATTTTGCATGGGATTTTTTTTTAGAGAACATTTTGTTCTTGTTATATACAGTTTGTTGGTTGATGACGTAGGACATTGCTAGGAGCCGCCATTTTATGGTATATATATATCATCCCTATACACATAAACAGTTCCTTATACCTGGTGCATATTACGTGATACAGATAATGACATCTAAGTAAATCAAAGGGGTTGTTCACAATTTTTTTCTTTCTTTCAAATCAACTGGTACCAGAAAGAGCCAGAGATTTGTTATTTACCTCTATTAAAAAATTCCACGTCCAATACTTAACAGCTGCTGTACGTCCTGCAGTGACACACTGCTCTCTGCTTCCACCTCTGTCCATGTCAGGAACTGTCCAGAGCAGTAGGAAATTTCCATAGAAAACCTCTCCTGCTCTCCAGACTGGAAAGAATACACCACTTCCTTCAGGCCATACAGCAGCTGATGAGTACTGGAAGACTTGAGATTTTTTTTTAATAGAAGTAAATTACAAATCTCCGGCACTTTCTGGCACCAGTTGATTTGAAAGGAAAAAAAACAGAGGAAGTAATTTTAAACCTATGGTTGCAAAACTACAATCCCAGCCGTTGTCTGTCTGGGCATGCTGGGAGTTGTAGTTTTGAAACAGCTGAAGAGCTACAGGTTGAAGCCCAGTGCTCTAGACACTGTTTGGCCAGGGCCCCCTCCTATAGCTTTTATGGGTTAAATTCCATTCTGTATACCTTATAAGACATGCATCAGTCCTCTCAGATAGGAGGGATTACATAGGATGAGCTTTTATGGCCGCCTATGTTTCTTTTGCCTCTAGAAAATATTGATCTCAGCATTTTTTATACCTTCATTGCTTTTCCTCTGTGATCCTGCAGCCCAAAAGGGCAGAGTCTGAAATAGCGCTTACAGTTTGGCTAATGCGGCTATTTCTGGTGGGCCGGAGACTTCTTCCAGGGAATCACAGGGACATTACATCTGCTAGAAAGCTTAGCACATACCAGGTGGTGGCCTGATCCCTGGGGCCGGCTGTCAGTTCCTGGGAATCCTCCTCTTACCTGTCCTCCTCTCCCTATGACACAGACAGTGATCAGGAATAAGCGTCCTTTCACCTAGGCTAAAGTGGCTAAATAGTAGTTCACGGCAGCGGGTACATGGTAACCCGGGACACAGGGGCATTACTATATGGGGTTGCAGAGGTCGCAGTTGCACCAGGGCCCTAGGGCACCGCTTCCCCATAAGACATCAGTATTACAAATGGCACATGGTAGACACAGGGCCCTGTTACTGACTGCAAGTGACATCTCTGCCTGGGTGTCCGTGTTACCAGGATTGTCAGTCCCTGAATGACAGTCGTACTGAAGTTTAGGCATTGGCTTAGCTACGATTCTAGGTACTGAACTCTGTTGTCATGGCTTTGGATCTGTGGATTGTGTTGCCATGTGCTTGGTTGCTGGTGTTGCTATGGTTCTGGGTCCTTGCCTGGGTGATGGTGTTGCTATGGTTCTGGGTCCTTGCCTGGGTGATGGTGTTGCTATGGTTCTGGGTCCCTGCCTGGGTGATGGTGTTGCTATGGTTTTGGGTTCCTGGGTGATGGTGTTGCTATGGTTTTGGGTTCCTGGGTGATGGTGTTGCTATGGTTCTGGGTCCCTGGGTGATGGTGTTGCTATGGTTCTGGGTTCCTGGGTGATGGTGTTGCTATGGTTCTGGGTCCCTGGGTGATCATGTTGCTATGGTTCTGGGTCCCTGGGTGATAGTGTTGTCATGGTTTTGGATCTGTGGATTGTGTTTCCATGTGCTTGGTTGCTGGGTGATGGTGTTGCTATGGTTCTAGGTCCATGGGTGGTGGTGTTGCTATGGTTCCGGGTCCCTGGGTGATAGTGTTGTCATGGTTTTGGATCAATGGTGGTGGTGTTCTTATGGTTCTTGTTCCCTGGGTGATGATGGTGGTGTTATTGTTCTGGGCCCCTGGGTGATGGCACTGCCATGGCTCTGGGCCCCCGGGTGATGGCGCTGCCATGGTTTTGGGTCCGTGGGTGATGGCGCTGCCATGGTTTTTGATCCATGTTTTCTTGTTTTGATTGCAGGGTTATGGTGTGTCCCAGGCTGTCATGGTGTTAGACCCCTGAATGTTAATATTGACGTGGTTCTGGACACTGGTGTTGCTATAGTTCTGGATCCATTTTTTTTTTTTTGCCTTGTTCTGGATCACTGGATGGAGATGTCATGGTCTCTAGGAGGTGGGGATTCTGGGTTTGCGGTTGTTGTGTTTTCTGTGGTTCTGGGTTACCCTGGGTAATAGTGATGCCATGATTCTGGTTCCATGGTTGCTGTCTAAGGTTATGACCACTTCCGCTTGTGTGTTTAAGAGTATTGCAACTGTATATTGTCACCTCTCCGTTGTAACTCACATCTTTCTTCTCTTGTCATTCTAGGTATTATCAATCCAAAGAATCCCAAGGAACCAGCTAAAAGTTTCAGCTTTGACTACTCCTACTGGTCTCACACCTCGGTAAGTCACCCCTTCTATGGTGCTGCACATTTACCAGTAGATGGTCTTACACCTCAGTAAGTCACCCTTTCTATGGTGCTGCACATTGACCAGTTGATGGTCTCACACCTCGGTAAGTCACCCTTTCTATGGTGCTGCACATTTACCAGTAGATGGTCTTACACCTCAGTAAGTCACCCTTTCTATGGTGCTGCACATTGACCTGTAGATGGTCTCACACCTCAGTAAGTCACCCCTTCTATGGTGCTGCACATTGACCAGTAGGTGGTCATTGACCAGTAGATGGTCTCGGTACTGGCATTACTTGCTGAAGCGTTTGTAAAGTTTTGTCACCCATATCTAAGGACACACTTACTGATTATGTCATTTCTTTCTTTATACAGCCAGATGATCCCTGCTTTGCATCCCAAAGTCGCGTGTACAATGACATTGGAAAAGAGATGCTGGAACATGCCTTCGAGGGCTACAACGTTTGTATATTCGCCTATGGGCAGACGGGTGCCGGCAAGTCCTATACGATGATGGGTAAACAGGAGGAGACACAGGCGGGCATTATCCCTCAGGTACAGTCATAGTCTAATCACTGTCTCCGGGCTCTCATCTAAATCTTCCGATATCTGACATGCACACACAGGCCTGAGCTCAGTTTATAGGCAGCTAGTTAAACTAGGCATGTTTATAGAGGACGGGATGAAACTGAAGAGAACTCAAACCATGCACTAGATGATACTGAAGAGAACCGACACCATGCAATACATGATACTGAAGAGAACAGAGACCATGCATTACATGATACTGAAGAGAACAGAGACCATGCATTACATGATACTAAAAAGAACAGAGAACATGCACTAGATGACACTGAAGAGAACAGACACCATGCATTACATGACACTAAAGAGAACAGACACCATGCATTACATGATACTAAAGAGAACAGACACCATGCATTACATGACACTAAAGAGAACAGAGACCATGCATTTACATGATACTGAAGACAACAGAGACCATGCACTAGATTAGTGCTTCTCAAACTCTATGGTGCTCGCTCGTCCCTGGCTGCAAAAATTTTGTACTTATTTTGTTGTTAAATACAAATGAAGGGTAGACTGAGCAATAGTTTTATTTTTGCATGGACTTCCACCACAGTTGATGAGGCTCTAGCATCCTCTCTGTCAGTCTGGTGAGGCCCTGTCATCCTCTCTGTCAGTCTGGTGAGGCCCTGTCATCCTCTCAGTCAGTCTGGTGAGGCCCGGCATCCTCTCCCTCATTCTGGTGAGGCCCGGGCATCCTCTCCGTGTCAGTCTGGTGAGGCCCCAGCATCCTCTCCGTCAGTCTGGTGAGGCCCCAGCATCCTCTCCGTCAGTCTGGTGAGGCCCCGGCATCCTCTCCGTCAGTCTGGTGAGGCCCCGGCATCCTCTCCGTCAGTCTGGTGAGGCCCTGTCATCCTCTCTGTCAGTCTGGTGAGGCCCTGTCATCCTCTCAGTCAGTCTGGTGAGGCCCGGCATCCTCTCCGTCAGTCTGGTGAGGCCCCGGCATCCTCTCCCTCATTCTGGTGAGGCCTAGGCATCCTCTCCGTGTCAGTCTGGTGAGGCCCGGGCATCCTCTCCGTCAGTCTGGTGAGGCCCCAGCATCCTCTCCGTCAGTCTGGTGAGGCCCCGGCATCCTCTCCGTCAGTCTGGTGAGGCCCCGGCATCCTCTCCGTCAGTCTGGTGAGGCCCCGGCATCCTCTCCGTCAGTCTGGTGAGGCCCCGGCACCCTCTCCGTCAGTCTGGTGAGGCCCCGCCACCCTCTCCGTCAGTTTGGTGAGGCCCCGGCACCCTCTCCGTCAGTCTGGTGAGGCCCCGGCATCCTCTCCGTCAGTCTGGTGAGGCCCCGGCATCCTCTCCGTCAGTCTGGTGAGGTCCGGGCATCCTCTCCGTCAGTCTGGTGAGGTCCGGGCATCCTCTCCGTCAGCCTGGTGAGGCCCGGGCATCCTCTTTGACAGGCATCACTGTGCTCTGTTGGGTGAGGCCCCACTAGGAAAAGTTTGAGAAGCACTGGATAGGAATAACCCTTTAAAGTGACACTGACATCTCTACATAGGTGTTAAGGGTAAATTTAGCGTTTTTCATACCTTATTTCATATCATACGTCATGGTGCTTGTTCAAGTAAAAAGTGTCCTTTTATCAACTGCAGATTGTATTAAGTGGGCGTGGCCTCAAGGCATTAGCGCCACTTAGTCCACAACGGTGGCGCTGGCTCCGCCCGCTTAAAGCCCATTGGTTGGCCGACGTAAAGGGGTGGGGTCTAGACCTTTCGGCCAGCCTGTTCCAATGGCCGGTGAGGAGGCGGGGCCAATGGTGCCGTTGTGGGCGGGGCTAAGTGGTGTTAATGCCGCCCACTTAACACAATCTGCAGTTGATAAAAGATGACTTTTTACTTGAACAAGCACCATGACGTATGATATAAAATAATGTATGAAAACCGCTAAATATACTCTTTACACCTGTGTAGAGATGTCAGAATGCAAAAAGGAGGTGACAGTGTCACTTTAAACTGAGGAAAAGGGGACACATGTCATATATCAGCCTGTGCTTCCATAATGTAAAAAAAATATTTTATTCTCCAGTGCTAAGTGTCAGAGAGGCGTTCTTAAGCTACTGAACTCCTAAAATCTGTAACATCTCCTTGCTCCCCCTCACATCCCTGTTTCTGCTTGATTGACAATAACCTGGCAGCTGAGTCCTAAGCAGGGTCAGGAACAGGGATGGGAGGGGGGCAAGGAGATATTACAACCCTCAGTAGATCAGGAGTTTGGGAACGCCTCTTTGACACTTTACACTGGAGAATAAAAGCATTTTCTACATTCTGGAAGCCCAGAGGGATATATGAAAAGTATCAGGTGTCACGCTGACCTCATGGCATATAACAGTGTCATCCGTTTAGAATCCATATGGCAGATGACAGATTCCCCTAGTCGGCCATTTTTCCTCTAACCCTTCTCCTTTTTTCTTTCCCCAGCTCTGCGAGGAACTGTTTGAGAAAATCAACTGTAATAACAACGATGAGGTCTCCTTCTCTGTAGAGGTGAGTAGTCATGTGACACAAGGGCTGACAACACATCGCACTCGCGTCTCTGTAGCATGCCGGTAGGCCTTATATATCTGTGGGAAACATCTCCACTGTCTACAGTCTGTACTAGTGGTCAACATATGGCCTTCAGATACTGCAAAACTACAACTACCAATCAGACCTTGACTGCCTTGGGGCATCGCCGGATGGCCCAGAGCACCAGCTCAGCCCGCACAGCCTGCCCCCTCCCAGGCTGCCCCCTCCCAGGCTCTAGTATGAAAGCTGATAACTGCTTGGATGGTAGTATATGTTATACATGTCATATATGAATGTCTTCTTGCTCTCCGCTGTAAGTCGTCCTTTAGTACAGCTCCCCGACAAGGCTGCCGGCTGACGTGACGATCATCCCTGCTCTTTGCCATCCCCTGTATTTCTGTTCCGCTTGGAGCACTTTATATGATTACATAAGATTACATGCCGCCATACAAAGCGCTGGGGCTTGTGGTATCCGTGCCGGCAGGTTACACAGCTTTCTTGGCATAAGCAGGTTAGAAATTGCAGTGCCTGTTATGGGGACCGGATAATTGCAGGTTCTGATAACAAGGTCAGAGCTTTTATCTGCGTCACACAAGTAACTTAAGCTGTGAATCACTGCAGGGCAATGATATTAAGTAGGACCCTGCTTCCAGGGAGATGGTGATGACTAATGCAGAGTCATGGGGCACTTCTGACTATTAGTTAATGCAGTCCCTTTAGTCAATTCGCTGCTGACATCATATAGTTGTGTTACAGATACGTTATATATACACTCATCATACACTTGTTCAGATAATCACTGTCTCCCCTGGACTCCTCCATATTCATGTGGAGAGAAGGAACAAAGTTGATGCCAGACACCTCTGGTGGTGGCTTATCTCACAGAGAACAAACATCCAACATGCCTGATTCTGTCCCTTGACAGATAATGTGGGGAGGAGTTTAAAGGCCCCCCCATACACATTAGAAAGCCATCCGGTCTCGCCAACTCATATGTAACGCGTATGGTCATTCCTACAGACACTTGGTGTCACGATTCAGGGAGGGGAAGGTCATGCATGGCAGCCATCAATGCTGTAGCTTTCATTTCAGGGGCTTCTTTCCATTAGATTGGATGCTTCTCTTTAGCGTAGCATCACAATTTGCGGTGTCAGCATCGAAAACCATACATTATGTATAGGAATTGATTCCCTTGAAAATCCATATCTAACTATTAGCTCTTCAGTGACACATGTGAAGGAATCTGGTGGCTTTTCCCCGTATTAAACCCGATCCCATCCCCCTCGAATGAGACGGACCTGCAGATTATTGATGATTTTAGTCAGGGGTAAAATAAAGCCCTGAAACAAGGGGTCCCCTATAAACCATAATTTTGGGGATTTTTGCCAATATAATTTTTCATACAATAGTCAAATAAATTCTTCATTTTAAACCACAGAACAGATGTCGCTGGATCAAAACTGGTCATCTTCCTTGCAAATTGATTGATCCCCCCCCCCCCCCATTGTGTGTGCAACAGATACTTAGCAACAAGGTGCCTGTACTAAAGGATTCTGGGAAGTAGATGTTATGGAGATAATAATGGATTTGATTACAGCCTTGTGTACCGCAGCACACTTTACATTTTATACGCACGGGTATAAACTGCTCTCACGATTCTCCCAGATCCAGGGCTTACCGTCGCTGGTTATATGCAGCAATTGAAGATCCCGACTCTTAGTGAATTATTCATTGCTTCCTTCTAAAAGTTTAATGCATACATTACTAATGTGCACATAAGAGCCTAACAGCTTCTTCCCATTCACATGATAACAAATGAATAGATTTATTTTTTCTCTACAATGATGAGGTTTCAGTCTTCCGAGCCCACCAGCCTCTGTAATGGGAGCACATAGTAAGCTATCGGATCAGTAGAGCACCACTGAATGCAGTCTCTTTATTCCTACGTGTATTGTATGGGCTACATGTATTTATTTCAATTGCTCCAAAGTTTTAAGCTACAAACTAATGAAATATTGCAGGGAAATTTTGGTTTGGTTTATAGAGCACCTATGCATGTCTGTGTGGCTCCTGACTACAAAACAAACCCTGCGTTGTCAGATACGGTGGCAGTGTGTCATGGCCCTCCCACTGTGGCTGCTCTTTGTGGACAGAAGGAGGAGACTTGACACATGGCTGTAAGATCTGACTGCACAGGGTCTGTTTGTAGTCTGTAACCATGGAGACACAAAGGTCTGCATTGGAACCATAGACACTAAACAGTAGATTTTTAAGAAGGACTATAAATAAATTTGCTTAATTTTTACTCAGGAATAAAACAATAATTGGGGTCAGATTGGGGAATGGACAGAACATGCTATTCCTGAGGATCCTTGACTATAGTGGGAAATGAGAATCCTATCCATAACACTTTTTATGTCATCTCCTCCCCCTTTTTATCTCCCTACAGGTTAGTTATATGGAAATTTACTGTGAGCGAGTCCGGGACCTGCTAAACCCTAAGAACAAAGGTAACCTGCGGGTAAGGGAACATCCACTGCTCGGGCCGTATGTAGAAGACTTGTCCAAGTTGGCCGTCACCTCTTACACAGATATTGCGGACCTGATGGATGCAGGAAATAAGGCCAGGTAGGTGCTATTGGTGCGGCTACTGTATTTGCCCATGTGTCTGCAACTTGATCACAGGGCACATGGTGACCATGGGGCCAGCTTTATCACTTTGAATGGGCACTGTCCCTTAAAAAAACAACTTCTGACATGTCCTAGATACAAGAGAAATGTCTCTAGAGCATGTCAAAAGTTTTTTTTAAATTGACAGGGACACGTTAAAGGGGTAATCTAGTGCTACAAAAACATGGCCACTTTCTTTCAGAGACAACACGACTCTTGTCTCCAGTTAAGGTGCGGTTTGCAATTCAGCAAAACCCCACCCAAGCTGGAGACAAGAGTGGGGCTGTCTCTGGAAGAAAGTGGCCATGTTTTTGTAGCGCTGGATAACCCCTTTAAGAGTTGACCACTTTGGATAATAGATACTTGGGTAATAACTTTATCCACAGAGATTTGTAATGTTGATGTGTGATAATTAGGCTGTAGGCCTGGATCTGTAGATATGTCAATAAATCCTTCTATACATTGTTGGAATCAGATGCTTACATTTGCTATGACTGGATGTAAATCATTCCTGTTATTGTCTTTGTCAGGACTGTGGCCGCCACAAACATGAATGAGACCAGCAGTCGCTCCCATGCAGTCTTCACCATAGTCTTTACTCAAAGGAGGCTGGACGTAGAGACTAACCTCTCCACAGAAAAGGTGATCAGAAACAAATCAATCTCTTATGGATCTAGTAAGCTGTGTGATATTACATGTGCTTTATGTGTGTCATGCGATGTATGATGAATGTGTCAGGCTGATGGGTAACATAAGAAAGTCCTAATACATTGACAGTGTATCTCCCTGGTAGTGTTGCCGTTCAATTAATCAGGCTATGATCTTCTCTACAGGTCAGTAAAATAAGCCTGGTAGATCTGGCCGGGAGCGAAAGAGCCGATTCCACAGGAGCAAAGGGGACCCGACTAAAAGTAAGTATTCATCCTTGTTAACATCCCACAATCCTATGGACTTGGCATCTTTATTAACACATAAACTGATCAGCAGTATTAGTATGTGTTTGATTGAGCCTGTTTTCCTATTGGATAAGAACTGATCAAAACTACACTAATAATACTTCAGTATAAAGTATAAAGTATAAATATTCATAGCTTCATTATGGCAGCTCACAGTCTGCATTCACTCTGCTTGTATCTCCCAACGACAACACTTCCTGTCTCTGCACTGGCCTTGTCATAGGTACATTGTTCCTGCTTTTCAGGTAGGGTATGGATATTGTAATGGATGTCGATTCGGTCCCATGCAGTGTTCCTATGATGTGGTTGAACAAGGCCAAAACATGTACACAAAGGGGAGATTTATCAAAGGGTGTAAAATTTAGACTGGTGCAAACTGCCCAAAGAAACCAATCACAGCTCAGCTTTAGGTGGTGCTGAAAGGAAAGCTGAGCTGTGATTGGTTGCTGTGGGCAGTTTGCACCAGTCTAAATTTTACACCCTTTCATAAATCTCCCCCAAAGTGTTGTCATGGGGAAGCAGGAGAAGAATTGTAGCAGGCTTTTATATCCAAGCTCTGTTACTCTAGAAAATAAGTTTTGCCATGGATGAGGAGAGACCTTATATGTTACATTGCACAAATGCTGATCCACAGCAGAGAGTACACAATAAATTGGGAAACTTTTCTGTGGATTTCCCAAAACCCCACAGTTGTGCATTTTGCTTTGGATCTGCAGCAAAATCTAATACACTGCCATTTTTTTTTATTTCCCCCTTTAAGTCAGTGGGGAAAATATACAATACATTTGCAGCATTGCTGCAGCATACATTGACAAGCTGTGAATTTTAGATCTGCACCACAGGCCAATATCCCTGTGGAAATCTGGCTGATTTATAGCCGCTCTCTATTCCTGTTAGAGGTCAATTTCCCTGTGGAAATCATGGTTATTCTTTCCAATGTATATGGCTAAGGTGTCATCAGATCTCCTCCACATTGCTGGTACTGGAAACAATGCAGATTATGCTGAATGCCGCTGTACAACTTGACATGGTGACAAGTGTTTTCTGCACCTCCACGTCCACAATATCTGCAGGATTCATAAGTAATACACAGTGTCAGGTAGAGTAGGGCTGTGTGTTCCTTTAAGCCCTTGTCAAGCTACCTTTAAACTTCTCCAACCACATTACATGCTAATAGTGAGCCTGACGTTACCATAGATCATGAACCTTGGCCCTCCAGCTGTTGCAAAGCTTTAGCTTTGGCTGTTCAGGCATGATGGGAGTTGTAGTTTTGCAACAGCTGGAGGGCCAAGGTTCCCTACCCCTGCCCTAGATTGTAACTTGGCTAAAGGTAAAGAGAAAAAATTCCTGTTCAACTAGTTTTGAAATAGCCAAAGCCAAATAGCCAAATACCCTATGGGTATTCAGAGAACTTGTCGAGTTTTTGTGATCTTGGCGATTTCCAAGTTGTAGCTGATCTACAGTGAAAGTGAACTGAATGTCTTGTAGCGTCTTGAGATGAGAAGTAATCTGGTGATGCTTTGTGTTTGCAGGAAGGGGCTAATATCAACAAATCTCTGACCACTCTGGGGAAGGTCATCTCCGCCCTCGCAGAGGTGGTAAGTGTTCCTGTAGGGTATAGATCCTGGATTCTGCTGGAATTCGCCTGGTCTACCTAGTGCCAGACTAGATGGACCAAGTGCTCTTTTTTTCTGCCGACAATCTTACACAAAATAATTCAGCTTAATAGTAAATGAGCAATAAAGCGAAGCAATACAATAAAATCCTAAACGTAACCATCATTTGAAAAAACCTTTAACATCTTCTATAAACATGTCATAAGTTGTGATCAGCAAGGGGCCCTATATCACATGGAGCGATAATTGTCCTGAACCAGGCCGAAATCCCTCCGTGTAATATAGACAACGGTCAGACAAAGAGCCAATGGTCAACTGATTAAAAATCATTGGCCGTGGACTGCACGTTGCTCCATGTAACAGAACAGATAGCACAGCCCACGCCTGGTGATTCAGTGTATAAAACAATGAAGTTATTACTTACATGTCCAGGCAAGGGCTGCATTGACATTGCTTACGAGATATATATATATACACACACACACACAGCCCTTGCTACACAATAATTGAGCTGTGTAATAGGCTCTGTGAACAAGGGTCTAGATGCTTCCTAGCTGCTTCTCCTCCCAGCTTCCTGCAGGAGTCAGGCTCCATAGACTCGCTATAGATCCTGCAATGAGATTGGCTGAGCAGCTCTAAGCTAAGCATTCTAAGTTTGTTCTAAACAGCCAGTACTCAGCAGACCAAAATTTTCACTTGTCTGTATGACATGTCACATAGTAATGTGTTAAAGGCTTTTTCTATTCTTAGGATATCAGTCATTGAAAGGGCCAAGGCGCTCTGATGTGCACCACATCCCCTTAATAGTTTACCAAACACAGCGACTGGGCCTAGTTCTGAAGCCATATGCAACTCTGGACCATTGAAGCAAATGGGTTTTTGCTGCATTGTTATGTTTAGTTGCTAGTAGGGAGAGCTGAACTTAGGCAACAATGTTGTGGCTGTATCTAATACTGCACATGAATGGGACTGAGTTGCAGTACCAGACACAGCCACTACAAGGCGAACGGCACTGTGCTTGATGAACAATCAAGGGAATGTGATGCTAGCCATGGCCTGTTGTGGGGGCTGGGAGCTGGACCCCTACCAATCTGATATTTAATGTGCCTTCAGTAGCTGAATTCCAAAAAACCCTAATGTCTCTTTAGATTTACTTTTACCTTTGATGCAATTTTACCTTTGACCCTTAAAATTTTAGTATGAGAGTTTTTGCTCCCTCTGAATCTAACATCAGGACTCAGTTTCTCATTCTAGTTCCTTAATGCAAACCACACGCAACTCAGGTGCCCCATTTGGGTCCTGAAGACGTCACACTACTACAGGAGCTTGGTATGTGCTATGCAGGTCTGCACCCACAGCACCAAGTATTGCCTAGACTAGGAAAATATCCTACACC
The DNA here is from genome assembly GCF_027789765.1 of Dendropsophus ebraccatus. Lineage (NCBI taxonomy): Eukaryota > Metazoa > Chordata > Amphibia > Anura > Hylidae > Dendropsophus > Dendropsophus ebraccatus. Next base: position 10,142,271 of record NC_091465.1, read on the forward strand.
AGCTTATATTTTGTAGTTTTTAATATAGTAGAGATAGAGATTTCCCATGGTGCATCTGTAGACTATGCTTCACGCTCTATGATTTTCTACAGGCTCCAAATGCAACCACTGAGGATGTGAATGTATATTAGGGCAGTGCAGATAGTCGGGTAACAGCGCATCTCTCGCATGTAAAACCTGTGCACGGGGTAGTCATAGGCTGCATTGTCATGATCCTTAGGCCAGACTGTGAGAAGCATAACTAATACCTATTACAGTACATGAATTAAAGATCAGGGATTTTATCTAAGGGATACACCAAGGAGCCTGTCTGGCTCTGAAGTGCATTGCTTTACAAGCTGGATTTATTTTTGCACATACGCAGTTGTATAGGAGCCCCCCTCCCCCATGTTTTTTTTTTGTAATTCTTTGATGCAAGGCAGGAACTGGGAACCTGTTGTCCTCCAGCTGTTGCAAAACTACAATTCCCATCATGCCTTTGGCTGTCCAGGCATTATAGGAATTGTAGTTTTTGCAACAGCTGGAGGGCCGCAGGTTCCCCATCCCTGATGTAAGGGTTAGAGGTCCACTTTGCGTTGCACACAATGACATGTAAGGTATATGTGCATATGGCCTTTTCTGACGTCTGTGCTCTCCTCCTCCATGCTGTCATATCAGGATAACTGTCCCAGCAAGGTACGTGTAGCTGCTCAGTGTGAACACTGTCCGGTGTTGTACAGGATGCTGCATTATTTTTCCTTTTACCTGTTTCGCCATTATGTTGTCAATGTGTTTCTGACATAGTTGCATATATCATAACTAGGAGCCGATAGTTAAAGAGTTTTTTATGCGTTTGAGGTTTTACTTTAATGTCTTTGTATTATTTTAGAGCAAAAAGAAGAAAAAGACAGACTTCATTCCCTATAGAGATTCTGTACTCACATGGCTGCTGCGGGAGAATTTAGGTATGAAGTGCTGCTCTGGAGGCAATATCCATGAAGAATTTGTGAACCATCATGGTGGGCTGCGTGGATGTGTCTGCTAAACTACTTAATCCTTCTCTTCTCTTAGGTGGAAACTCTCGCACTGCTATGGTGGCAGCTCTGAGTCCAGCAGATATAAATTATGATGAAACTCTCAGCACATTAAGGTGAGGAGGAAGAAAAGACTGTGATAGATTAAAGAGCCTCTGTCAGTAGGTTTATGGGTAGTATAAACTAGTGACAGGGAAGCTGAACAGAATGATGTATCACTTACATTGTTGTGTGCAGCTGATCCAGAGATATTCTCCTGAATAACATGGAGAAGTCCTGGATATGCATGAGCAGCAGCAAACTCCACCCACCAGCTTCTGATTGGCAGTTATCTTTCCATGCTGTGTATAGGCTGTCAAGTGTCAATCAGCAGCTTGAGGACAGGGGAAGGGGTGTGGCACAAATCCAATTCTCCTGCATATTAGGAGAACGACTGAACAAAATTATGTAGGTGATACACCGATCTATTCAGCATTTCTGTCACTAGTTTATGTTGCTTTCATTTTAGGCACCATAAACCTACCGACAGATTCCCTTCAAAGGGGTTGCTTAGCAATGTCCCATTGTAGAAAAATAGATAAGCAGCATGCATGCAAGACCACCACTCCATTCATCGTTGGTCAGACCCCCACCATAATACAATGCTTGTAATATATCTACATAGAGATCCATATATGACTTTACCTGTGGGTGTCTTTCTAACAGATATGCAGATCGAGCGAAACAGATCAAATGTAACGCTATTATCAATGAAGATCCCAATGCTAAACTGGTGCGCGAACTTAAGGATGAAGTGTCCCGTCTGAAGGAACTGCTGCGGGCCCAGGGCTTGGGTGATATCATCGACAGTAAGTAACATGGAGTTTACACAGTGTCCTCCACATTTTCCGTACTCAGGATTCTCCTTCTGATGAGGATCCTGAAGGCAGGGATGGAGCATTTATACACGTCTTCCATAATAATAATAATTCCTTTATGCATATAGCGCCATCTTTTTCCATAGGCCCTACCTAAGGACAGGACAGCAATGTTAAAGGGGTACTTTGTTTTTTGTTTTAACAACTGGTGCCAGAATGTTATGTAGATTTGTAAATTATTTCTATTTAAAAAATGTCCAGTCCTCCCGTACTTAACAGCTTCTGTATGCCCTGCAGAAAATGGTGTATTCTTTCCAGTGTAACACAGTGCTCTCTGCTGCCACCTCTGTCCATTTCAGGAACTGTCCAGAGCACTGTCTCTTGATCTGGACAGTTCCTGACATGGACAGAGGTGGCAGCAGAGAGCACTGTGTCAGACTGGAAAGAATACACCACTTCCTGCAGGACATACAGCAGCTGATAAGTACTGGAATACTGGAGATTTTTTTTTTATAGAAATAATTTACAAATATGTGTAACTTTCTGAGTTAAAAGCTATTTTTTCTCTGGAGTACTCCTGAAGTACTCCCTTCCTCTACACATCATGGAGTCTTTCTGAATACTAAAAATTCCTTCCGTCTTGTCTTTCCTCCTGCCTTCCGTCAGTTGATTCTATTGAAGACAATTTCCCCGGAGTGAAATGTGTGTATATCCGTAATCTTTATTCTCATCGGCCTCGCTTTTCAGCCAAGCAGCTTCAGGCTGACTCTTGCATGCCAGCACAGACCGCAACGAAATCCCAGACAGAATTGTGGAGCTTAGGAAAAAAAATACGAGAAAATCTGCAATATGCTGTAAATGTATATAAGAGAGCAGAGACAGAAGGATGGCAGCAGCTCAGGGGTAGTGGGAGGCTGAGCCCATACATAGGTTGTGGTTACTCCTGGTCCTGGTACTATGTGTGAACCCAGGCTGAGAATGATATAGAGTATATATGAAGTATAACTCACGGCTGGTCAGTATTGCTAGGAAAGCATTCACATCCTGTGTGACATGGAGGTGTCCACCCATGAGCACTATGTTACTGCTCTTATGTATAGATATGGTAACATTTTTATCACTTTGTGACTAGTATTGATCCTTTTATAATTCTCAGTTATATATTACACTCCAAAGCTGCACTCACAATTCAGCTGATGGTGCATGGTGTACATATGTTACAATACCCACCTGCAATATACTCCAGAGCTGCAGTGCATGTAATACAGTTACCCCATTAGCAGAATGGTGAGTGCAGCTCTGGAGTTTAAAACAGGATGTAACTCAGGATCAGTAGTGTAATATATGTACACAGTTACACCATTAGCAGAATAGTGAGTGCAGCTCTGGAGTATAATACAGGATGTAACTCAGGATCAGTAGTGTAATATATGTACACAGTTACACCATTAGCAGAATAGTGAGTGCAGCTCTGGAGTATAATACAGGATGTAACTCAGGATCAGTAATGTAATGTATGTACACAGTTACCCCACCAACATAATAGTGAGTGCAGCTCTGGAGTATAATACAGGATGTAACTCAGGATTAGTAATGTATGTACACAGTGACCCCACCAGCAGAATAGTGAGTGCAGCTCTGGGGTGTAATACAGGGTTTAACTCAGTATTAATACAGGATCAGTAATGTAATGCATGTACACAGTGACCTCAACAGCAGAATAGTGAGTGCAGCTCTGGAGTATAATACAGGATGTAACTCAGGATCAGTACAGGATCAGTAATGTACGTACACAGTGACTCCACCAGCAGAATAGTGAGTGCGGCTCTGGAGTATAATTCTGGATGTAACTCGGTATGCTATAGAATGGTTTTCATTGGTGGACTAAGACTTATGGTTGTGTAATGTAAAGGAGACATGTGATGGGTTACATTGGTTAGATATGTGGGACCCTGGGATCCTGGAGCAGTAAGATGAATGCTTGTGTGGTTTATATGTAGACTTAGGGAAGTATAGTTGCTATAGGCTTGATGAGCCTTTAAGTGGCTTTGACCCTTCTTTTCTGGGTTACATTAAGAATTTATAGAAGGTGCTATAAGGATCTGTCTGAGATTTCCTGCCCATTATGAAAGTCTCTGCTGCTGCTGCGCTCAGGATACTTATTGCTCTGCTGAGGAAACTTTGCATGATGGCTTTGCAGTCTCTTACTAAGCGGTCGCCATGTTCTCTTGTCAGTGGCGCCTGGTTTCTTTATGATCTTCTGTTAAAGGGATCACCCATCCAGACGCATTTACCTCCCACCCACTGGTGGTCGGTGGGGTCCTTAGTGGGGCCCCGGCTGATCTTGCATTACCTCCTATCTGTTGAGTAGGTAATAAATGCTTGTGGCTGGATTACCCCTTTAACACTCTTCCTATTGCTGCCGATGATTTTTCTTCTTGGCTGTTTATATTATTTTAACTTTTTCTATTGGAGTTTTCAGTCTCATGCAAATAAATCTTAATCAGGTTTAATGAAGATATCCAACTTTGTTATATACAGTGTATTAGGCAATCTTCTGTGTCCTGAAGGTATATGAGACTTCTCACACTGAATTGCCTTTCCTTAAAGGGGTTGTCCAGGTTCACAAATTTTTAGCACAGTAAAAATCAAGTGGTACTCACCTATACCAGTCCCTATGCAGCTCCCATTCCACCATTTTGTAATCCCCCACTCTTTACTGTTTCTTCCTGCTCCTGAGCTGAGACATCTTAGCAGGACCTGCAATCGCTGGCCACAGAGGTGTCGGACCTCAGTCAATGATTGGCTGAACACACAGGTCCTGTTTCAATGTCAAAAGCAGCAACAAGTTAAGAAGAGCAGAGATCGAAGGGCCTTGGCCCTGGATTGGGAGCTCTGAGTCAGTGAGTAACTGTTTTTTTTTTTTTTACTGCACACCCAGCCATGTATAAAAACTTTTGTCAGGAGATGAGTTTTGTAGATAGGACAACCCCTTTAAGCTTTTAAATTTAGCAAGAATGATCCCATTCACTGATGCGCACAGAGCTCTTGTAAGTGGTGCGACATTTAGGGGGAGATCTATGGCGCCCTCTTATAGTCTTCATTCTTGTTGCCCATAACAACTATAAGATGCAGATATGTTCATTATACAGTTATTACACTTTACTTGCATAAGACTGGACGACCTTCTATAATCTTCTTTTTTTGGCCTTGCTCGCTTTTATCCCTTACCGATACTAAACCACTGGTTGGCTTTGCTGGAAGATCTCGCTCTGGCTGTGTGCCCAGGACCCCACAATGTCGTGCCGCTCGCTGCTTTTTCTGCTCAGGAAATTGACGCATTAGGATGGAACGTGTTACTATGAATGTCGCCTATAGTACAGCAGCCTCTTATATTCCCAATATGTTGCGTTCAGTGATGCATTACAATGATAATTTATGTCTGGATATTGGCAGAAAGGTATGACAGCGTACACCTTAGTGAGTCCCTTATATTTCATGTAGGCTGAACATTGACTAAAAGTGACTATGTTATGTCTGCTCCTTATGTAGATACTGTATATATTTTTTCCAAGACTTGACAACACTGCCAGGCCTTGGAGGAAAAACCTTTAAAAAAAAATAATAAAATACTCGTAGTAATTTAGGAAAATGGACTGAAGATAATCATTGTGAATTTACACCTGGTCTCAGTAGTGTAGCTACCATAAAGGAAGACCACGCCACTGCTATAGGGCCGGTGCACTAAGAGGGCTCACAGGTCGCTGGCCCTTTTAACTGATAAATGTTCACAGTTCAATGCTGCAGCGCTTTAGCTGCTGCGCTCTGCCATCCCTTGTGGCCAAAGGTTGCATTGCACCTCCAGCCACAAGAGCTCCCCCCTCCCCAATACACATACTCACCTGGCCTGGCGCAGTCCAGCGGCATTCCCGTGGGAGCACAAAGAAAGGCCCAGAGAATGGGCCAGGTAAGTATATGGGGTGGGGGCTGCCCATACAGAAATTATTGGGCCCTGTACAGTTTTTTGCTATGGGACCTAGCTATGCCTCTGCTTACTCTGTTGAAGTAAAAGGGCCCACCACGGTATATGTTGGTATGCCTTTCTTCCAATATCCTGCTGTATACCACCGATGTACAGAACCTTTCCAATGTGAACCCAGCCATATTATTTATAGGGAATCATCATTGTAGTGTCCATAAATAGTCTACCTGATAGACCCCACTAATGTCCACTTGATGGTCTATCTTATGGCCCAGCTATGCTAACTTCTGACATTTCTGTAAAGATGGTAAGCCGTAGTTATGTGCGTTTACCAAAGTACACGTCACCCTAAAATTTGCACCTCTGCACCATGAAGTAGGACATGGCTTCTCTGTAAGAAGTGTCTGCAGATGGCATGAAGGAGGACAATGCAGAATGTTTCCTTATTACGATCAATGTCTATACCAGAGGTGGGAAATTTTTGGGCCTCCAGCTGTTGCAGAAACTACAATTCCCATCATGCCTGGCTTTGGCTTTAGCTTTGGCTGTCCAGGCATGATGGGGATTGTAGTTTTGCACTAGCTGGAGAGCTGAAGGTTCCCCATCCCTGGTCTGTACACAGTGTCATTTATTGTAGTATTGTAGATCTGTATACTGTGTCATTACTGTTATTCTTCTATAATATTAGGGACACCTGACCTCCGTCTGCTCTTGTTTCCTCTCCACTCGTGTTCCTCTACCTTCTTGTGTCGCTACTTTCTGAACTGCCATCATGAATAGTGTGATGCAGAATTTCGCTGTCCTGTCTCTCACCGTGGTCTCCCCTCTCTCCTTGTTCCTCTCCTCCTTGGCTTTTCTCCTCCGTTCAGCTCTTCCTTCTGTGGCCTGCCTTCCTCTCTCAGACATCAACGATAACCAGAACCTTAAGAATAAGTACTTGCTATCCAATGAGAATCAACGGCCTGGCCATTTCTCCACAGCCTCCATGAGCTCTCTGGCATCATCCCCCTCATCCTGTTCTCTCAGTAGTCAGGTGGGGCTGTCTACGGTGACCAGCATCCAGGAGAGGATCATGTCCACCCCCGGAGGAGAGGAAGCCATTGAGCGGCTGAAGGTAAGCCTTAATACATTTACCAATATAAAGTGTATAGTGTGCACCTTCACCAACCATTCAGATCCATTCCTCTCTGCCATACTGTCAGGCATCAGCTCACTCCTTTCTCCCCATTCAGAACACATGCACACATAGTTGAGCTGAGTGTGCAAGTATATAGGGGAGTGCAACATTGTGCAGAATTGCTCTTCAGGATCCTCTTTTATTCTGTGCCTGAAGACCAATCTGTAAGTTCTGAGATTAAGATGATTTTATCTACTATGACCTCCTAACCGCATATAAGGAACCCCATATAGCATAGCGCGTTTGCCCTGACTCTGCAGTTCCTCTTTATAGCCCATTGTTCGGCCTCTTACGCAGTTTCCTGTTTTGAAATTTCCCTCAATGTCCATTTTTTTGTGTGCAGTTCTTGGAAATCCTGTAATGCAAATACCATAGGGTGGACACTTACCCTGGTCCCATCACGTGAAACACTTAAAGGGCTTGTCCAGCGAAAATCTTTTTCTTTCAAATCAACAGATATCAGAAAGTTATATAGATCTGTAATTTACTTCTATTAAAAAATCTTAAGTCTTTCCATACTTACTAGCTGCTGTATGTCCTGCAGGAAATGTTGTTTTATTTTCAGTCTGACACGGTGCTCTCTGCTGACATCTCTGGCTGGTTTTCTATGGGGATTCATAGAAAACCGAGACAGAGTTCCTGTCTCGGCCAGAGATGTCAGCAGAGAGCACTGTGTCAGGAAGCAGTGTGGGAAGACTTGAGATTTTTTAATAGAAGTAAATTACAAATCTATATAACTTTCTGATATCAGTTGATTTGAAAGAAAAATATTTTTGCTGAATAACCCCTTTAAGGGTTACAAGCGAGTGCCAGGGGTTTGTATCTTACACTGGATTGTAGATGGACCTTATTGTATGAAGGGTTAGCTGGGGGGAAAGACATTGCCCAAAGTGAGGTAACTCATAGAGAGTCCAATTATGCATCCATAATAATACTGCTATCTATATCCTACAGCTATTAAAGCATCAGTCAATGGCTTCCTATAGCACAGGGATGGGGAAACCTCCACCCTCCATCTGTTGCAAAACTACAGTTCCCATCATGCCTGGACAACATGTAGTTTTGCACAGCTTGAGAGTTGCTTTAGGATATATGTGTAATGTAAGATGGTGAAGACTATAGCACAGCGATCACCAACCTGTTGCAAAGCTAAAAAATTGGTACAAGAGCCACAGGTTTGGGTGATCACTGGTCATGGGTATGATGGGGTATTTAGGGGGAGCCCTCCTCCTCTCATCTGCTCCCATCCAGCAACTCTCTAAACAGAGACTGCACAGTCTTATGTCAGAACAGTTCTGCTATTGTATACCGCATAGAAGTGGCTCAAGCTGTGGTACATTGCATCTGTATGCAGAATGGAAAGAATAGACCTATTCTTGGGTATGATTTCTAAAGCGCTGGGATCACGCCACCCCCCGGTGCCTGATATAAACAGGAACACCACCATACGGCCTCTCTCAGTGCACACTTATCTGGACAGATGCAGTTGGCCCCTTCTGCCAGTTCTTACCATACATTTCAAATATTCCTCGCCTTTCAGTTCCTCTTAAGCGTCATCTCTGCTTTTAGTTGTTGAATGGAAACATTCATTGTAAATCTGGTCTGGTGATCGTCACACATGTGCTCAGATCTTAGCATCAGTCCATAGTACACATATACTGTTTTTTTTAATGGGGCCATAGGTGGTGAGACCTCGACTGACTGCTGAAATAAAGGGGCAGAAGTTCTTAGCTGGGCGCTGTGCTTAAAGGGGAAGTATCAGCAGGTTAGACAAATCTAACCTGCTGATATGTCCCTATTGCACGTGAGATGCCAAGGAGAAAGGTCGAACCCTGGACTTACCTGACCATGGAGCAAAGAGATATACCTTCCTCCTCGGCGTCTCCTGCACAATAGGGACATATCAGCAGGTTAGATTTGTCTAACCTGCTTATAGTTTCCCTTTAATATGTGTGCAAAAACCCAGCACTCCAGAAAGTGTAACAGTCCTAAAATATAACTTTCATATCCAATATAAACTGTATAATGGTGTGTGGTACCAACGTGTCTCACGCACATGCACTTAATAGTAGTCTAATCTAATGGGTAGGATAGCCAGGTTAAAAGCAAACGACAACCAATAAAAAAAAGTAACTATGAGTCAGTACACTACTGCTACTCCCCAGTACACTGCTGCTGTTCGGTAGTCCACTGCTGCCGCTCCCCAGTACACTGCTGCTGCTCCGTAGTACACTGCTGCCGCTCCCCAGTACACTGCTGCCGCTCCCCAGTACACTGCTGCCGCTCCCCAATACACTGCTGCCGCTCCCCGGTGCACTGCTGCCGCTCCCCAGTACACTGCTGCCGCTCCCCAGTACACTGCTGCTGCTCCCCAGTACACTGCTGCCGCTCCCCGGTGCACTGCTGCCGCTCCCCAGTGCACTGCTGCCTCTCCCCAGTACACTGCTGCCACTCCCCAATACACTGCTGACTCTCCCCAGTACACTGCTGCCGCTCCCCGGTGCACTGCTGCCGCTCCCCAGTACACTGCTGCTGCTCCGTAGTACACTGCTGCCGCTCCCCAGTACACTGCTGCCGCTCCCCAGTACACTGCTGCCGCTCCCCAATACACTGCTGCCGCTCCCCGGTGCACTGCTGCCGCTCCCCAGTACACTGCTGCCGCTCCCCAGTACACTGCTGCTGCTCCCCAGTACACTGCTGCCGCTCCCCGGTGCACTGCTGCCGCTCCCCAGTGCACTGCTGCCGCTCCCCAGTGCACTGCTGCCTCTCCCCAGTACACTGCTGCCACTCCCCAATACACTGCTGCCTCTCCCCAGTACACTGTTGCCGCTCCCCGGTGCACTGCTGCCGCTCCCCAGTGCACTGCTGCCGCTCCCCAGTGCACTGCTGCCTCTCCCCAGTACACTGCTGCCACTCCCCAATACACTGCTGCCGCCCCCCGGTGCACTGCTGCCGCCCCCTGGTGCACTGCTGCCACCCCCCCCCCCCCCCGGTGCACTGCTGCCGTCCCCCGGTGCACTGCTGCCACCCCCCCGGTGCACTGCTGCCGCCCTCCCCGTTGCACTGCTGCCGCCCTCCCCGTTGCACTGCTGCCGCCCTCCCCGGTGCACTGCTGCCGCCCCCCCCGGTGCACTGCTGCCGCCCCCCCGGTGCACTGCTGCCGCCCCCCGGTGCACTGCTGCCGCCCCCCCGGTGCACTGCTGCCGCTCCCCGGTGCACTGCTGCCGCTCCCCGGTGCACTGCTGCCGCTCCCCGGTGCACTGCTGCCGCTCCCCGGTGCACTGCTGCCGCTCCCCGGTGCACTGCTGCCGCTCCCCGGTGCACTGCTGCCGCTCCCCGGTGCACTGCTGCTGCTCCCCAATACACTGCTGCTGCTCCCCAATACACTGCTGCCGCTCCCCGGTGCACTGCTGCCGCTCCCCGGTGCACTGCTGCCGCTTCCCGGTGCACTGCTGCCGCTCCTCGGTACACTGCTGCCGCTCCCCAATACACTGCTGCCGCTCCGTAGTACACTGCTGCCGCTCCCCAATACACTGCTGCCGCTCCCCAATACACTGCTGCCGCTCCCCGGTGCACTGCTGCCGCTCCCCGGTGCACTGCTGCCGCTCCCAGGTGCACTGCTGCCGCTCCCCGGTGCACTGCTGCCGCTCCCCGGTGCACTGCTGCCGCTCCCCGGTGCACTGCTGCCGCTCCCCGGTGCACTGCTGCCGCTCCCCAATACACTGCTGCCGCTCCCCGGTGCACTGCTGCCGCTCCCCGGTGCACTGCTGCCGCTCCCCGGTGCACTGCTGCCGCTTCCCGGTGCACTGCTGCCGCTCCTCGGTACACTGCTGCCGCTCCCCAATACACTGCTGCCGCTCCCCAATACACTGCTGCCGCTCCCCAATACACTGCTGCCGCTCCCCGGTGCACTGCTGCCGCTCCCCGGTGCACTGCTGCCGCTCCCCGGTGCACTGCTGCCGCTCCCCGGTGCACTGCTGCCGCTCCCCAATACACTGCTGCCGCTCACCGGTGCACTGCTGCCGCTCACCGGTGCACTGCTGCCGCTCACCGGTGCACTGCTGCCGCTCCCCAGTACACTGCTGCCGCTCCCCTGTACACTGCTGCCGCTCCCCAATACACTGCTGCCGCTCCCCGGTGCACTGGGGCAAATACATCCGATCTCAGCTGCAGAGGCAACGATCGTAGCCCTCCTTCCCCAGCATCCTTACTCTCGCTCATCAAAACGTTGCCATTTCTTTACATGATTTACATTTTTTTTCTGGCTTGTTTTTAGTATGTAATAGTTAGTGATTGTATACACCTCATTGGCCAAAGCTGGAGTAACCATGAATCCTCATACTGACCTGTAACACATTCTCTATATGCGCGGTACTTACGTGGGTTTGTTAGATACGACTGACTTCTTTCCAATCTTCCACCAGGAATCTGAGAAAATTATTGCAGAACTCAATGAAACTTGGGAAGAGAAACTTAGAAAAACTGAAGCTATCCGCATGGAGAGGTACGATACAGAATGGTACTCCCTCCATTCACCCCTCCCCACTTTGCTGATCCTCACGTCTGCAGTGATCATGCCAGGCAATGGATGAGATCTGATATCTGTAAATCCAGCACTTGTAGGATCATATATTGTAGACAGGATCCTGATCCTTTCCATCTTTCTCTTTCAGAGAGGCGTTACTGGCAGAGATGGGGGTGGCAATTCGAGAAGATGGTGGAACGTTAGGCGTCTTCTCCCCTAAAAAGGTAAAGGCTTGTCTTACAAACCAACCTCTTACCCAGACCTTGTCCTGAGTCTTTGTCGTATGTTTTGCTGGGATGTATAGTTAAGAAGGTAACTTGTTCAGCACATTAACTAGAATCTTAAGTAAGTTAGTTGTATGAGCGCCATCTGAATGCATGCCTTCCAACCAAGACTTTGTAGGCTACGGGGTTAAAGGGGATGGGCCCTACATGTGCTGTATGAGACAGAATGTGCCCTCTCACATTAAAGGGGTGGTTCGCCAAAAGATATTTTCTTTTTAATCAGCTGGTGCCAGAGATTTGTAATTTACTTCTATTAAAACATTTCCAGTCTTCCAGTACTTATCAGCTGCTGTAAGTCCCGCAGGAAGTGGTGTATTCTCTACAGTGTGACACAGTGCTTTCTGCTGCCACCTCTGTCCATGTCAGGAACTGTCCAGAGCAGCAGCAAATCCCCCATAGAAAACTTCACCCACTATCCAGGCTGGAAAGCATACACCATTTTCTTCTGGACGTACAGCAGCTGATAAGTACTGGAAGACTTGAGATTTTTTTATACAGTTTAATTACAAATCTCTGGCACCAGTTGATTTGAGATTTTTTTTGTGAACTACCCTTTTAAGACATAATAGTCTTAAGTAGTCTTGCAGGATACTTTGGGTTGATTGGTACCCTTTAAGGTGTCCTGTAATGTTCAAGTGGTGGACATAGTGTTATGTGCCTGGTTTGGATAGTTTGCACCTTTTATCCATCCACTCACTTTTATCCAGTGAGTGGAGTCTCCATCCTCCATGCTTCTCTCCATACTCACCATTTCTAAATCTCTCTAATTTCACCTTTTACTCTGTCTCAGATTTCCTCCATGTTTTTTGATGAGTATTTTGACTCGCTTTCTGCAGAACAGGTCTGTTATAGAAACCAGTCCATGAGCAAAGTCTGTACCCTTGACCCTAGTAGTATCCCTAGGAAAATAGTGGTTAGATAGCTAGAAAGTTAGGTAGCTTTGAATAGTTTTCAAAAACCCACCCCATCCTCAGTACATGACCCCTACACACACACACTCACACTCACAATTTAAAGGGATTCTTTAAGCTGCTGAACCACCATTTTCAGCATTGACAATGTAATGTGTACAGTGACCTTCCGACTCTCCTCTAACAGCAGGTGTCAGGGGAGAGAAGTATTGAGCATGTGGATGTGCTTTATCCTACTAATTTCTCTTGGGAGATGAGGGGTGTCTGGCCTCTCCCTGTACAGAAGACATGCATGCTCAGCTGAGCTGGGGGATTACATGAGAATGAACGCTCAGCTGATGCTATGTAAAATCTGTCATATTATGGCTCCATGCTTTAGGTCTACAGAGCTGAGTGGTAATTGTAATAATCCCTTTAAATATCACCATGGACCCTTTTCTCTATGAATTATTCTGTCTTTAGTGAACACCCACCTTTACAAAATTATGTAACCCCTAGATTTTTATTATAGCTACCCATGTATTATTAAAGGGGTAATCCGTCTGGGGTCAGTTTTTCAGCAATACCCAGGGAGTGGGTAGATGAAAACAATAATATAGACCTCCCTGGCTTCAGCGCTGCCACCCGTATCTCGCCGATCCGGCCGCCCAGTTACTGGCCGTTTCCTGGCCTCTGCCTCTGAACCGCTGAGCAGGTCTGCCATGCCACCTTTCAAGTCCCATCTCAAGACTAGGAAGTGGCACCCAGGGACCGGAGCGGCTGAATGTGGGAGGCAGCACTGGAGCCAGGGAGGTAAGTGGATGTTATTGTTTTCACCCACCCCCTCCCCGGGCATTGCTGAATAAGGGGTCCCAGCTGGACTACCTATAAGTGGATGTTTTCCTGCTTGTAGTAGTAGTCCTCAGCTGGTGGGGTACACTTGGCTTTGTAGTTCTTTAGTTCCAGTAGCATTAGAAACTGTGCAGGTGATGCCATGTATCATCTCATTCTGCCTTCCATCTGTCACTGTCTTCCATGCTTTCTATCTCTGTCCTGGCTGATTCCATACAGATCTCCTCACCCAGCCCGTGCGATCTCATGGCCGACTCTTACGGGGTCTTTTCCCCAAAGAAGGTTTGTGGTAGCAGGGAGATCACCTAGAACAGACATCCTTATAAAGAGAACATTAGCTTTTGTGTTTGCAGTTTATTCCTTCCATGTGTCGTCTGGATTTTCCCAGTGTAATTGAATTTTTCTTAGTAATCTGAAGTGACTGTATTCTAGTTCTGCCTGTGAGGATGAAGGAAGCCGGGGTAAGAGATCTCTTTGGATGTGTTACTGATCCGTATAATTTTATTACAGACTCCGCATCTCGTCAACCTGAATGAAGATCCCCTCATGTCAGAGTGCCTTTTGTATTACATTAAAGACGGCATAACCAGGTGGGTTCTCCTACCGTACCCTAATAATGGCTGCACCCATGTTACAGCCACCTGGGATGATAATTCCTGTCTCTCGTCTGCAGGGTGGGTCAGGCGGATGCAGAAAGACGCCAGGACATTGTGCTGAGTGGCGCCCACATTAAGGAGGAACATTGTATATTCCGCAGTGAGAGGAAGCCCACAGGAGAAGGTAGCTAGCCGCTGTCCTATAGCACTCTCTGAATACCTATAGATATAGAAGAACACTGATCCCCAACCCGCCGCTCTCCATCTGTTGTAAAGCTTCAAGCCCAGAACATGACAGGAGTTGTAGTTTTACAAACTTTACAGAGCGGCAAATGGGGATCTTTGCATTAGAAGAACTGTAGACATAGGCTTAGGTATAAGTTTTGACTCTTCTGGAAGTGATAGCCATGCACAAGCATTGTTCCTACTGAATAGTACGCCCCCCGCTTCTCCATTTTTTGGGTCTTTGGTCAGTGCTGCATCCTGAATCCATAAATCTGTTTGCCTGTTGACTTCCATTATAATTACAGAGACATGTTTCCATTGCTGCACAGTATAACAGACTCAGACGCTTTATCCAGACATAGACCTGCCATTGCCCTGCCTTCTCTGTGCTGTATGTACACTCATCCCTATAGATATTGTTGGATGCACAGCACATAGTACAGGCCTGGTTTAGGATAGCAGCAGTGTAACTGCTATTAGCTTTATGTACATGAAAAATCCATAAACTTTTGTCTTTGTTCCCAGTGATTGTGACTCTGGAGCCCTGCGAGCTGTCAGAGACCTATGTGAACGGGAAACGGGTAGTTCTTCCAGTGCAGCTTCGTTCAGGTAAGAAACCCAGCTATAAATACACTGTATACACTGTGTAGATATAAGTAGATGTAACGCTTCTTATTCTAAGCCCCAGAAATAATATGTATAATATCATATGTAATAATATCATACAGTCTGCTTTCTCCTACCCCAGAAACAGCGCTGTAGTCTAGGACACAGCTGCAATACCAGATTCGGACATGAGTTAGCGCTATTTCCTGCACAAAAAAATAAACCTATAGGGACCTGCACTTTTCATGAGGAGGGGTGTCATTTCAACTGATCACACACTAATCACCAATCCTGTGTATAGTAGAGAAACCTTGAATGGTCGTCCACTGATCGCTAGAATGAGCCGCTTAGCATGTTCTCCCCCAGATGGACTTTCAGTGTAAGTCTATGGGACAGGGAAAGTTGAGCGAACTTCAAGCATCCAAACCCAAGGGTGCAACATTTTATTAGTGGTGGCTGCTGAATTTGGATGCATCTCTAAGGCTGTTTGGAAAATATGGATCTAGCCTGTGGCCTATGGCTGTGTCCATGTCTTCTAGGAATCCCTCCAACTTCAGCAGCCGCCGGTAATCAAATGCTGCACGTTCGGGTTCAGACAAACTTGAGCATGATCAAAGCTCTCCGAACTCTATTGCTGACCGCTTCTCTTCCTGCTCTTTGTAGTAAACGTTCAGATGTTAGATCTCAACCCATTTAAGAGTAGCGTACTCTGCTGTTTGTCCTCGTGGCAGCATCATTTCTAGTGCAGTCATTTCTCTTTGGCCATGACCAAATGCAGTACAGCGATGTGCCGCCACCTTATCCCACACACATACCGTATCTTTACAGTGAAGAGCCGCCACTTTATCCCACACACATACCGTATCTTTACAGTGAAGAGCCGCCACTTTATCCCACACACATACCATATCCTTACAGCAATGTGCCGCCACCGTATCCAACACATATACCGAATCCTTACAGCGATGTGCCGCCACCTTATCCCTCACACATACCGAATCCTTACAGCGATGTGCCGCCTCAGCGATATCCCTTATATATACCATATCCTTACAGCGATGTGCCGCCACCTTATCCCTTATATCCCTTATCCCTTATATATACCATATCCTTACAGCGATGAGCCGCCACCTTATCCTTTGTATCCCTTATCCCTTATATATACCATATCCTTACAGCGATGTGCCGCCACCTTATCCCTTATATCCCTTATCCCTTATATATACCATATCCTTTCAGCGTTGTGCCGCCATCTTATCCCACACTTCGTTGCAAAAGTTTATATGCTTTATAGCAGCCCATTTCTTGTTTGTGGATGTTGGGTCTATTTTTATTACTTTTTTAGGTAATCGCATCATCATGGGCAAGAACCATGTTTTCCGGTTTAACCACCCTGAACAGGCGCGCGCGGAGCGAGAAAAGACTCCTTCAGCCGAGACTCCTTCTGAGCCGGTAGACTGGACCTTTGCCCAGCGGGAACTCCTGGAGAAGCAGGGCATTGACATGAAGCAGGAGATGGAGAAAAGGTAGGAGGAGGGGATGGGGACGCTTTAGTATCATACATCTGTATATTGGGATGGCCTTGTTGTAGACGCCATATTGGCTGCATTATATCTGTGCCTGTGGTTTGTGTCTATACTTAATGCAGTTGTACCGTCTTGGGTTACATTGTGTTGTGCCATGTGTTTTCGGCTTGGATTGGTTCTAATCATGACGGTCTTGTCTTTCAGGCTCCAGGAAATGGAAATTCTATACAAGAAAGAGAAGGAGGAAGCTGATCTCCTCCTGGAGCAGCAGAGACTGGTAAGATCCCCCGACACTTTCCTCCACTCTCGCTTACACCTCCCTTACACCAGTGTAGTTCTGCACTTCTGAGCTTGCGTATTGCTCTTCTTCTGGATCCACATTTACAGGACACTTATAACCCGATGTATAAGTAACCTGCAGCACATTCCGCATCTACTCTGGCACTCTTTTATGCATGCTAAATCTTCTCTTAAACCATGATGCATGAAAGTCTATGGTTGCCTCTGCTTTTAGAAATGCCATCCTCTTGTTAGTAGTAAGGACCCATTAATACTAGATTGCCCCTTACAAAGGAGAGTGCAGTTGCATTGCATTATGGGGGCTGCTAATGATAGGTACAGCATATATGACTCCAGCCTTCATGTATATATCCTCTCATATTACAGATTGTTCAAGGATTTCAATTTGTGTGCAAATGGCTGCTTAAAGGAACAGTATAACCCAGCCAAAATACCTGACAAAACTGTAGAGAAAATGAAGTGGGATAGTTTCTCCATAAGGCTTAGGTTATTTATTTTGGATAGTCTTGCTATCTTCCTATGTTAATATTGTTGATTTGCACTTTTCTCCATATAATGAGTGTAGTCGTGTCTCTTTAAGGCCTCCAACTTGTTGCTTTACAGCGGTTGTAAAACTACAACTCCCATTATGCCACGGCTGTCTATTATGGGTGTGATGGGATCATAACTTGTGGTTTTGCAGCTGCAGCAGAGCCCCAGGTTGGGGAACACGTCTTTAATGCCATTGATGCATGGAGTGTACAGCGATAATACAGGTGTGTCCCTGAGATGTATAGTTCCTTTATGTCTTAGCTGTATTAACCCTTGCCTGCACAGAATCTGTGCGGCTAAGTACTGTGCATGTTCTCTCCTGTCGCTGCATGTAGTCCGGATCCCATCTCTTACACAACAGGACGCAACGTCCAGACACACTGTACAGTGCGTGCTGCTACATAAAGCCTGGGCATCAGATGGTAGAGCAGGACCCGATTCTATAGAACTTATATAGACTCCCATCCTTCCTATATATGGGCCATTGCTATTGGAAGGTGTATATTCACCCGATATCTTGGTGACACTCTCATCGGCATGGCATAATGATGTTGGGCGATGGAGCTTCCATTTGCAATCTCCTCTAGTGCTGTTGCATCTTCTTAAACCTTGGCCATTATATTTATGGTCTTTGCCCTGTAAGTAGAAGATGCCACCGTGCTATGAGCAGGTTGATGCTGCCAGTAGCAGGTATTGCAGCAGATCAGAATGGGGTTTGGCCTCTTTTCCAGAATAGCCAGACTGGCAGTATGAATATTGTGGTGCAAAGACCTAAAGGCTTGAAGGGGTATAAAGCCACTGGTAGGGCAACACTCCGGAATATCTTTTTGCTCTTTTCCTATTTTGTAAAATGACCGAATGGTATGAGTGCATATAGCACAGCGGAAGATATCAGCGCTATAGACCTCGTGAATAATAAATAGTCAAATAAAAATCGATTTTTAAGGACACTGAGTAAATGAAATATTTAGGTCTGATGGAGCTTGTAATAAAGGGACTGCAGATATAGCCAAGTATTTTAGGTGGAGGATTTGTCTCCACATCATAGACAGCAGTAACAGTAGCGCCACCTGCAGGAAATACACTAGTTCTGTAATCCGGTAGGTTTTTATTAAGTCGCTGAGTTGCAAGGATTATGCACTAGAAGTAAGGGTGTGTTCACACTGAGGAATGGAAGAGGAAAGTTTTCTGCTTGAAATTTCCTCTTGAGCTCTGGCAGAATAATTTGAGCGGAAATTCAAATCTCCATTGAATTCTATGGGATTTCTCTAGTAGAGTCCGCTCAAACAATTGAACATGTCAATTCTTTGGGCGGAAAGCGGTTTGGCGGTGGAACATTCTGCGCATAAATTTCGCCGTGTAAAAAAAACAGAGCAGAAATCCTATTGAACACAATGGGACATTTCTCTGCACATATTTTACAGGCGCAATTTCAAGTAGAACATGCGTAAAATTAATTGTGGATTCCGCTTGAAATTTCTCAGTGTGAACATACCCTTATACTGATACTATGAGATGACATTAAACTCTTTATGCTTATTGACATGTTCAGCTGTGTTACATTCTCTGGTTTATAGCCTTTGTCAAAATCTTTCCTTTGGTATTCAATTTGCTATAGGTAAGAACAGTAGAATGCTTCTCGCTATGTTATACTATGTGTATTCAGATTCGCCAGGCTTTATTGTACAGTGTAGTGAAGGTTTATCTTTTTAGCCATCAGAATTAGTTTTTGCTTTAGTGATGGATAAATTATAGATAATCATGGAGATTATAAACTGGGTGTTCATATATAGCAGGGATGGGGAACCTTCGGCCCTCCAGCTGTTGCAAAACTACAATTCCCATCATGCCTGGAGAGCTAAAGCTTTGGCTGTCCAGGCATGATGGGAATTGTAGTTTTGCAACAGCTGGAGGGCCGAAGGTTCCCCATCCCTGATATAGAGTAAATGTTGGTCCTCTAGTGCAAGGCACACATTAGATGTGCGCAAAACCCGAATATTTCAGTAAGACCGGTCATCCATCTAATGTGTATAGGGTGTCCCAACTCTTACCCAACTGCCTATGTCAGAGGGGAGAAGAATGTTGGATTTCAACTTTGTTTCAGGGGAGATAAGCTGCAGCAGAAGGGTCTGGCAGCATATTTCTCCCCTCCAGTTCAGAACATGTGCATGCTCGGCTGAACTGTGCATGCATGTATATAGAGGGATCAGAAGCTATTAGCCAAATACTTGCTTCTTATGTGTATTTCTCAGTTTTCTCTTAAAAACCTACATGGAGTGGGGTAATCAAACACAGACAATGCCCCCATATAGCATTATTGATAAAGGTTATAACTGCAGGAGGGCTGGCTAGTATCCATGATGCGCCTATAGGTCGTGGACTATCTGGGTGGCTGCAGAGGGGCTATGGTGAATTTAGTTTCTCGGGTTATCCAGGGTTAGAAAAAGCACCCCTGTCCTCAGGTTGTGTGTGGTATTACTTTCACTCCTACAATTACAATTCACTTCAATAGAACTGAGCTGCAAACTGAGGACAGGAGCAGCGCTGATTCTAAAAGAAAGCGGCCATGTTTTTCTGTGTCTGAATAACTTCATTTAGGGAATTTCCAGTAATGATCTATTAGCAGTCAGCTCTCTCCATTATATATCAGTAAATGCATTTAGCAGCTTTCTAGGATGCAAAGGTCCCCAAACGTGTGGAATAAAGCAGTCATCTAGTCGACACCTCCAATAAGGTCACAGGCGCTCTTACGCTCACATAAGATTGTCAACAAGAAGGGATGTAGCTGGCACTCATAGACACACACACGTCTACACCGAGAGCTCGTGTAACACATCTTTTCTGTGGAATACCGTATATAACTTACTGTCTGTTCTGCAACTGAGCTGAGCACCAGCCTCTGAGATCTGCAACTACTAACCTGCGTGTACTCACCTTCTTCTTGGCTGACCTGTCCTTCTTGCATCTTGGAGTGGTGGGTTTGCTGTGCAGAGAGATACAGGATTTGGCCTGTGTGCCGTGGGCATGGGGTTGTGTTTCCTGCACCTCTAACCGCTGCCTGTCTTCTCTTCAAACCTTTCACACGTTCTATAGGTGAGGACTAAATATTTCTTTCACCCTTTCCAAAATCACCCCTTGGTTTTTTATTTTCCCATCCCTTTTTACGTTTCATGCCTTCTCTGTTTGTCTATTATTTTTGTGTTTTCCATTTTTTTAGTTTCTTTTGGGGCCATTTTGATTTTTTTTCTTTCTCAAGGATGCGGACTCAGATAGTGGGGACGACTCCGAGAAGCGATCGTGCGAAGAGAGCTGGCGCTTGATCACCTCTTTACGGGAGAAGCTCCCTCCCAGCAAAGTGCAAAGCATCGTCAAGAAATGCGGCCTCCCCAGCAGCGGCAAGAAACGCGAGACCAACAAGATGTACCATATCCCCCAGAGACGTCGCCTGAGCAAAGATTCCAAGTGGGTGACCATCTCTGATCTCAAAATCCAAGCCGTGAAGGAGATCTGTTACGAGGTGGCTCTTAACGACTTTCAGCACAGCCGACAGGAGATCGAAGCTCTTGCCATTGTTAAAATGAAGGAGCTGTGTGCCATGTACGGAAAGAAGGATCCCAATGAGCGGGATTCCTGGCGGGCGGTGGCTCGGGATGTGTGGGATACAGTAGGTGTGGGTGATGAAAGGATTGAGGATGTGGTGCCGGTTGGTAAGGGACCAGCCGATGTCGATGAACTTAAGGTTCACGTTGACAAACTGGAAGACATACTACAGGAAGTGAAGAATCAGAACAACATGAAGGACGAGGAGATAAAAGTGCTCAGAAACAAAATGTTGAAGATGGAGAAAGTGTTACCACTAATGGGCCCACAGCCCGAACGTAAGAATCGAGAGTCTAGTACCGAAAGTGACAAAGAAATGGTAGGTGAACCATGTAAAACGCCCCCTGAAGACCCTGAGAAAGCTAGCCAACTATTGGACAGTGATTCCTTGTTTCATCGAGGACGTTCCAACTGGATGAGGCAAGAACAGGTCAAGTTTAAGAACCTCCAACAACAGGAAATTGCCAAGCAGCTACGGAGGAATAATGGTCCGCACCGATTCATCCCGCCAGAGAATCGCAAACCGCGCTTCCCTTTCAAGAGCAATCCCAGCCACCGGAGCTCCTGGAGTCCAGGCACTCATATCATCATCACCGATAAGAAGGTCATAGAGGTTAAAATCCCCAAAGAGGCCCAAATCCAGGAACAGGAGGAGGTGGATCCAGACAGGCAGATCTGGAGCCCCTACAGCCAAATGCGGAACCAACACTTAACCCAACACCGGGGGCAACAAAATAATCCTAGCAACCCGCCTAGTCGCTGGAGAAGCAACTCTCTCAATGGGTATCAAAAGGGACTAAGACGCCAAGCGTCAGGCTCCTCCGAATCCCTTCAGTCCTGTGACTCTCAGATGACTGACTCGCAGAACTTCTACCATCAAACTAGTCCACAAAAGCAACAAAACTGGGGCCTGTACCACGGCGACAGCAATACCGGCAACAACAACAACTCTTACAACAAACAGTCCGACCGACCCCATCACTACAACCAGTTTGTCACTCCTCCTCGTATGAGACGTCAGTACTCCGCTCCCAACCTCAAATCTGGGAGGGAGACCATGGTGTGAGCCACTTTCCGGGAGGGACTGTAATGTGCTGGCTGCGTGCATTAGACAGGGAGGTTTGTGCAGATTTGTGCCATGTCATTCGCCCCCCCCCCCCCCCCCCCCCAAACCGGTTGATCAACTATAACAGTGTTGGGTGCATCGGAAGTTCCTACTTTTTTGTTGTTTTTTGTTTGTTTGTGGAGCCCAGGAGAGAGCGACACGTCTAGCTTAGTCTCCATGATCTGTGGGAGTCTCTCCGTCCACGTTCTCAAGACTCGCTACCTCTCCCACCTTCAGTATTAACTATGGCTACACACTACCTAACCACCCCATAGACTTATCTCAGACCCCATGTTGTGGTTTACTCTATTAAGTGCACTGACTTTTTTTTTTCTTTTACATTTTTATGTTTCTTTTTTGTTTGTATTAAAGTCAATGTTAAACCACTAGTCAAGGAAAATGGCTCCTAATAAAGGGAGAACACTGACCCCCAACACTAAACCCTTTTCCCATCGAACTCTCTAGAGCGGAAGGACGGCTCTGGCTTTACACAGGACATGTATTCCATTGTATAATCATGGCTTTCCTTTCTTCTTCTGGTCGCGGTAACATATAACCACATTAGCTTTTGGCACTCCCTTGGTTTCGCTAACACTCATTTTCTTGTCTCAGACGCTATCTATTGCATTGAATATTACACATTCGCAGAGATTAGAGGCTTACATGGCGGCCCCCAGACTGCAGAGATTCTATTACTACAGGATTTGGTATGAAGAACGCCTGAGGGGTAGAAGCCGTATCGTACTGTGCTCCATTTCTGGCCTGTTTCCTTCAGGCGCTGGGGATATATAGCTATACAGAATAAGGCTCTGTTCACACTGCCATCCTGATGGGCTACGTAGTGTAATGTAGTAACCCATTAGAAGCCAGGATCCATAAGGTTACAATGAGATTGGCCTTGTATCCTGTAAATATGGTGTACATGACATCAATGTGAACATGGCCAAATGAAGTTCTAGGTACACAATGTATATACTGCCTGTCTGCTGCTGATGTTGTATGATGGCATCAACAGACATGATGCGATAGACCTCTGAAGGCTTATGGGTCTTCGTCTTCTAATTGAGTCTCACACCATCTTGTTTGCTACACTACATAATGAGAACTTACATAAAGATGTTGGCCAAGGACCCTTGCACATGTCCATAGAAAATGGTTCACATACTGTCCACCATCACGGACAATATAGGACCCGTCGTATTCTATGGGCCAGTGCACATGGCGGTCCGTGCATTTGCTTGGACTGCAAATAGTCTGGACTTGACAATATATGGGCCAAATGTGCAGTCCAGGCCCCTAGACTTCTCTTGGCCTCATGGTCCATGTTGGCGGGTGGCCCACGGTGACACTCCACCATTACGGATCCATCGTTTTCTGGTCCTCATAACCTGTCATACAAATGACAAAAACTGACCGAAGCTTTCCCATATTGGGGAAATCGGCCTACCATCTAATGTGTGAGGGAGTCTCCAGATCTCTGGGGATACAAGAACTGGGCATGTTGGAGTTCAGTATATCCAATCCCTATTCCTGTAGAAGATAAGAGAGATCTGGCAGCGACTGAATCCTCTCCACAGAAAACACGTGCACCCTCAACTGAGTCAGGCGTGCAGGTTTATGGCACAGTCAGCAAAGATAGCATGCGGCTCAATATTTCACAGGCAGCTATTTTAGGTGTATGGTCAGCTGTAGCATCTGTGCATACTCATTATATAGGAGCTGTGCCCACTTATTATATAAGAGCTGTGCCCGCTCATTATGTATTGGCTGTGCCCGCTCATTATATAGGAGCTGTGCCCACTCATTATATATTGGCTGTGCCCGCTCATTATATAGGAGCTGTGCCCACTCATTATATAGGAGCTGTGCCCACTCATTATGTAGGAGCTGTGCCCGCTCATTATATAGGAGCTGTGCCCACTCATTACATAGGAGCTGTGTCCTCTCCTTATATATTGGCTGTGCCCGCTCATTATATATTGGCTGTGCCCGCTCATTATATATTGGCTGTGCCCGCTCATTATATATTGGCTGTGCCCGCTCATTATATATTGGCTGTGCCTGCTTATTATATATTGGCTGTGCCCGCTCATTATATAGGAGCTGTGCCCGCTCATTATATAGGTGCTGGGCACACGTGGTTACCCTCTTATCAATGAGATTATTCTGTAGTGTAGCACTACTCCCCACTAGGGGGCACCATGAAAGTACAAACCACTTCTACTGCCTGACTTTTACGCTACTAGGGTATTGGGACGGAGATTGACTCTTGGCCCAAACGCTTTTTGCACCCGGCTTTTTTGTTAGAATCCCAAAGATTTTCTTATTCATTATGTTTGGAAACCGTCAGCAAGTAGAAAGCTGCAGAAGGTTTACTTATAGTTTGTTAGTAGGTTTAGCTCGGAAACTATGTTGAGGTAACAGAAGCTGATCTGTTTTTTTGTGCTTTGATAGGTAGGTAAGTTTGCGCCATGCTATGTTACTAGCATTGCCTCATGGCGAGAGACGACGCAAGTGTCTCAGATGGAGCTTTTCTGAAGAATTAAAGGGGCTTTGCAGGATTAAAAAAATGGGTTTGATTTTGTTTTCCTCACAACAGCGCCACATCTGTCTACGTCTGGTATGGCAGCTTATCTTTAGTCATGTAAATCATGTACACTCTCATTGTTAGGAAATGACGACTCTCATCGTATGCAGAGTTTTAGTTTAACAATGGCTGGAGGCCACGGCTCTTCACACGCTCACTATTAGTGTGACTCCATGGAATGATGTCCTGCTAGGGCCTCACATGTATCACACACATCCCATCCTTGGTCTTTGTAATCTGGGCCCCTGTGACAAGGCGTCCTATGGATGTGCCGACACGGCCGACACCCTGTGGTGCTTCCCGTTTCGTCCTGAGAATGCATGTGCCGCCATGATTGTGTGTGTATACGTCTCGTCAGCTTATACGCCATCAGGATCTTTCCATCCACCCAGCACTGAGTATCTTGGTCTCCCGCCATTCTTCTGAGTCTGACGTCATACTACCTATAGGTGCCTCCCACCCCCTCACCTCGGAGGAGGGTCTGGTCACTCCATATAACCACGTTATGGGGTGAGACATCCTTGTTTCAGTAAAACTGTTAAACCTGGAAATAGTAAGTAAGAACCTGATCCTGTGGGGGCCCGCGGGGCCCAGACCCTTTTTTGTATGGATTGTAAGCTGTCCGATGAGCAGGTTACTGTACAGAGTTTACAACCTGTCTGTTTTATGGCTGCTCTATAAATAAACTTTGAACTGATCCTGAAGTCGCCTCATGTCACTCTCATCATTGTGTCCTGTATGTTATTCCTCACCAGATACACAGTCCGAGGGGTGGAGCATGACACAGGGATTCTGCATTCTTTTCTCATGCTCCACCCCCCCCAGGATAGTACAACATTTCTGTTATGCCTAAAGTGTCCCTTTAAGAAAGATTACATTATAGTCCTGTTAAGAAACCATATTCCTATGTGAAATCCCTATGTATATTCAAAGGGGACTGCCAGAAGGCCCTTGGGATGGGTCATCCATATGAAATTGGTGGGGTCTGACTTCCAGCACCCCATTGTCAGCTGTTTGCCAGGGCCTTATAGAGAGCAGATAGTGCCATAAATTGTGTAGGGACTTTACTGGGTTACTGCAGCTCCTATTAAGGTAAATAGGGACTGAGCTGCAGTACCCATAATGGCCACTACACAAGTACGGCGCTGTCTGTTTCCAGCTTGGTCCTTTTTGTATAAGAGCACTGGGGCTTTGGAAATAGTGCTTGGCTTTGGACCCCCACTTATCGTGAGAATAGGTTTTCAATACATTTAGCCTAAAAGAAAAACTTTTATAATCTGTAGCTGCATTCTAGATTTTTTCCCCTGATATCTCTTCAAACGCTGCTGGTTCAGTGTCTGTACATTTCCTAGAATCATAATTCATGCTATTCTGGGATCTCAGTTTAGATATTAGGCATGAAATGGCATGCCGTAGTCTGCTACTGGTGAGCCCATTCACTTAAATGGACTGAATGTAATCTATTAGTGACTGCATCCTGTCTGTTTCATATGAACATATACAGGGCTAAAGAGCATGGTAGACCACATTCAGTCCACTATTGCAGTTTTTCTGCGACCCTCATTGAAGTCAATGGGTGGTAAAATCCACTGTGGACATGTGAATGTACCGTTTCTGTCAGGACAGAGTGTATTGGTTTAATGATCTGTAATATGCAGAAGGAGTTGTGGTGAGCTTCTCCAATGCTGGGATTAGTATCTGACACACTTCAGGGTGGTGTATAGTTTTACATAGGACTGCATGTAAATCCACATCTATTGTTATCATAGTACGTCACATAGATGATGAATTCAGCTCTGCTACATCTGCATTTAGGTTATATCTAGGATGTAGAATCCTTATCTTATAAATAACAGAACATTCTACTGTGGCTCCACATCGCCATCTACAGGCTGAGATATAGAGTACATGCTCCCTGTGTGCATTCGTTGTCCATTATTGTCTTTTGATTAACATCATTGTCTACAAATGTAACCATTGTTCAGCTTTGTGTTTTTTTTTTCTTTCTTTTTTTTCCATTTAATTTTTCTGTAAGGTGTAGAAATTTTTTTTTTCCCTGGAAACCATCAACAAGCTAATGTTGGGTCTCCTCTTTTTAAAGGGTTAAACCAGCATTAGAAAAAAACAGCTGTATTCTTCCAAAAATAGCACCACCCCCATCCTTAGGTTGTGTGTGGTATTACATCGCCATTCACTTCAATAGAGCTAACTCAACACAACCTGTAAATGAGAGTGGCGCTGTTTCTGGAAGAAAGCAATATATGTCTCTGTTTAGAGCAGTGGTCTCCAACCTGTGCCTTTCCAACTGTTGCAAAACCACAACTCCCAGCATGCCCGGACAGCTGTTGGTTTTGCTGGGAGTATGCTGGAAGTTGTAGTTTTAAAACAGCTGGAGAGCCACAGGTTCAGGACTATTGGGTTAGTCTGGCTTATTGACTAATAAACAGTCTGTAGGTTCTTTTGTTTGTTTCCTTTGTTTTAGAGTACCCAAAACTTGTCGCCTGGTACAGCCACCTTGTCTTCCTTTCGACTATACATCCACACACCTAGGGGGGGCTCCTGTATAAAATCTTGTGATGTCAAAGTTTTGGTGTTCCCTGTATCAACCAATCAGGTTACAGTTGTTTCAGTTTGAAGGCTTTTTTTTTTTTTTATGTTCGGGTCACATGGTTCTTTTCTCCCAAATTGCGAGCATTTACATGACACTGCTGCACTGTTGGCGCCTTTTCTGTAGGTGAAATAAGCTTTCCTCCAAGTTTTCTCCCCACCCCCATATCCGAGTTAGTGAAACCCTCCTCCCTTCTGTTATCTCTAATACTGAAAGAGCCTGAAACAAATGAACATAAAAAAAACTGTGTAAACATAGCCCTAGGGTACGTTCACACATACTAGATCCGCAACAAATTTCTCGCTGCGTATTTGCAGCGAGATCTGGTGCAGATCCCTGCCCAGTAAACTCTATGGGCAGACAGACTCGCAGCGCACTGATTGGACAAGCGGGTTGTGCCGAGAACCCCTGAAGCAAGCGGGGACCAGGTGAAGTATAGGCTCCAGCGGCCGGGGGGTTAACGGGACGGGCTGCTGACAAACTCGCAGCAGGATGTTCATCCTGCTGCGAGTTTGTCTGCCCATACAGTTTACTAGGCAGCAATCCGCTGCGGATCCGATACGTGTGAACGTACCCTAAAAGTGTCACTGTCGTTTAAATGTTTTTTCAGAAATCAATAGTACAGGTGATTTTAAGAAACGTAATTGGGTTTATTAGCTGCAAAATGCATTTTTATCATGAGAAAGCAGTTTGAAGCTCTCCCCCTGTCTTCATTGTTCTCTATGGAGAGGCGAGGGGTGGAGGGAGATGAGGCATCAAAACAGAACAACAAAGAGTTAATTTACAGCTACATCACCGGGCTATCTCCTCTCCATCTATTGCTTCTTGCCTTTTCTATCAAAATGCAATGATATATACAGTATCAGGCAGAGACCTCATGAACAGGACTGTTTGAGTCCATGTAGTGCAGCCATGCGTCTCTGAATTTATACACAGCCCATCAGAAAACAGTTGTAGCATGTTCTACTGTATGAGGCATTACACAAGTATATATGCAAGAATATATTGCTGCACCTTATGAATACACATGGAATGTCCATAGCTCTATAGTGACTGTAGGGACGGCTAAGCAGAGTCCATGCACACAGCTATAGATTGGTTTGGACTTGGACATCTGATTGAGCCGTCACATTACGTCTGCTGTAGGTGAGGGGAGACTGTGGGACGTGGTCCGTTTCCTAATCCCTGGCTCTTACCTCATGTTGTCTTAGTGTCAGCCCCGCTGTGACCTGTTATATACTGTGTCATAAGAGCTTACAGGATAAGGGCATTAACCTGTACAAGTCCTGGTCACCTACGGGCACTAGGCTTATAGACTTTATTCTGTGTCCCTGGAAATCAGAGTTTACTCATCATCTCCCATTATTATCTTCTCTGACCAGTGCTGCTTGATAGATAGAGAGTTAGGGTGGTATTACACGAAGCGATTATCGTTCGAATAATCGTTCAATCGGTCGTATTTGAACGATTATCTTTAAGTGTAATAGTAGACAACGATTAAACGACGAACGATTGGTCGTTGGTCGTTTAATAGGTTTTGGATCTATTTTTATCGTTTGTCTTTTACACATCGTTCGCACATCGTTCGTTTGAATAAGATGTCGTTAGCCGTTCCCTGTTCATTCGCAAATTGAAAGGGGAGTGTTCTTGAACTTTGTTGCTCCAATTCAACCGATAATCTTTCCGTGTAGTAAAACGAACGATTATTAGGCAACCGCTATTGCGATCGTTGGAGATCGTTTATCGTTAATCGTTAATTGAAAAAAATCGCTTCGTGTAATACCACCCTTAGATAGACACAGACAGATAGATAGATAGATAGATAGATAGATAGATAGATAGATAGGAGATAGATAGAGAGTTAGATAGACAGACGGATAGATGATAGATAGATAGATAGATAGATAGATGGATAGATAGGAGATGGATAGATAGATAGATAGATAGATAGATAGATAGGAGATAGATAGAGAGTTAGATAGACAGACGGATAGATGATAGATAGATAGATAGATAGACAGACGGATAGATAGGAGATAGATAGATAGATGGATAGATAGGAGATGGATAGATAGATAGATAGATAGATAGATAGATAGATAGGAGATAGATAGAGAGTTAGATAGACAGACGGATAGATAGATAGATAGATAGATAGATAGATAGATAGATAAATAGATAGGAGATGGATAGATAGATAGAGAGATAGATAGATAGGAGATATATAGATAGATAGGAGATATATAGATAGATAGGAGATATATAGATAGGAGATAGATAAATAGATAGATAGGAGATAGATAGATAGATAGATAGATAGATAGATAGGAGATGAGAGATCACCATTTACATAACTCCCTGTCCCCAGTACACATGTTCTTTCCCGTCTCTTCTATACGACCTGTCTCTCCATCCATAGGACTATGAAAGCAAACTCCTCGCTCTTCAGAAGCAGGTGGAGACCCGGTCACTGACAGCTGAGACCACCGAGGAAGAGGATGAAGAGGAAGAGGAGGGTAAGTGTCAGTATTGTTAGTGTGATATATGGGTTATGGGATGCAGATCAGCATATGTGGATCCAGTCGGACTCCCCAGTCAACAAACATTAATGGACTATTCCAAAAGAAACCCCTATAGAATGTTCAGAGGTTTCTGCCAAAGCCCCTGACTCCAAGACATTGTCCCACCAACAATACTAATGGGGGGTAAATGTATGATCATCATTGGTACTATTGTTACATTTGGACTTGTGAGGACCCCTATTCTGAAGATTACAGGGTGTCCCAGCAGATGGACCGCCAGCCATCATGAATCTATCCTCTATACTGTGACTAGAAGGAAAGGTATTGTTGTAGGACAACCCCTTTAAATGGTAAATCATGGCTAATTCTGGCTACAGGCAGTACACATTATATAATTCATTGGAAGTTATATAGGTCTGTTTGCAGAGAGCTCCCCCAAGTGGTGGCTGTAGGCAGCAATCATTTATCATTTACCTCTGGGGAGCTGGGGATTTGGGGCTCAGACCCCTATGAAGATATATTATGAAGTAATATAACCCAGTGTTAATAAATCTAATTCCTGGGCAGTGTCATTGTGCAGCACAGGCTTTGTGATGCCCATTGTCCCTAACCTTGCACATTTGACTCTTTAGTACCCTGGACGCAGCATGAGTTTGAGCTTGCCCAGTGGGCATTCAAGAAGTGGAAGCATCATCAGTTCACATCTCTGCGGGACCTGCTGTGGGGGAATGCTGTGTACCTAAAGGAGGCCAACGCCATCAGTGTGGAGCTGAAGAAGAAGGTCAGGAGCTTGTGTGCACTTCATTGAGTACCAAGGAGGGGAGATCTGCAAGGCATGCTGGGAGTAGTAGTTTCCTAACATATCCCCCTATTGCATTTGATATCCATTGTGAACAAGAATGGCTATCAGTCAGTAAGATATCATTCATCGGATCCCCTGTCTGACTACTAGGTTGAGTCTGTCTGGGCAGCTTAAATTGTTACTTTCATATAAATAAACTTTTAAAGACTCTGTCAGCAGGATTATGGTGTCCTATCTAAGGAAAGCATAAACTAGTGATAGAAAAGCTGAACAGAATGATGTATCACTTACACTGTTCTGTGCAGCCGATCCAGAGCTATCCTCCTGAATAACATGGACAATAACTAGTCCTCTCCATTATGTTCATGAGCTCAATAGTCCTGGATATTCATGAGAAGCAGAAAACTCCGCGCCACTAGAAGCTTGGTAGTTATCTATCCATGCTATGTATAGGCAGCAACTGTCAATCAGCAGCTGGAGGGCGGGGGGAAGGGTGCAGCAAGAATCCTATTCTCCTGCATATTAGGAGAACGGCAGAACAGAATGATGTAAGTAATACACCCATCTGTTCAGCATTTTTGTCACTAGTTTATGCTGTCTTCATTTAAGGCCTACTGACAGATTCCCTTTAACATGTCAAAGGTTTAGTTCAGTGAAGGTCTCAGTGCTTAGACCCCTTCAGTCTTGATCCAGGCCAAGTGATCACCTCTGTAAATATTCCTGATATGGGCCTGTGCTTTCACCAGGTAGATCATGTGATCATCATGATAATAATAATAATATACCTGTCTCCCGAGAGGTGCACCCAGTGTAATGTACAGGTTTCTGTTCTGGGGTTTAACCCTTTGTTCTCCGCCCTCCCATCAGGTGCAGTTCCAGTTTGTGCTGTTGACAGATACCCTGTACTCTCCACTTCCGCCGGAGCTGCTGCCTCCCGAGTCTGAGAAGATAGACGAAGATCAACCCTTTCCCCGTACAGTGGTGGCTGTAGAAGTCCAGGACCTGAAAAATGGGGCCACACACTACTGGTCACTAGAAAAGCTCAGGTAAGTGGGCCCTGTACTGATAATACTTACCCGTCAGAAGCCTCATGGTGCCCAAAATACAGCATGAAACAGGGAGCGATCCTCGTTCATGACAGCACAGAATACACTGTGATCATAACAACTCCCATCCTCCATTCAAACCTGTGTCTTTCCTCCTATAGGTTACGTCTGGAACAGATGCGAGAGATGTACGACCGAGCTGGAGAAATGGCGTCCAATGTGCAAGATGAACCCGACACAGTAATAAGCGGCGGCGACCCGTTCTACGATAGATTTCACTGGTTCAAGCTTGTCGGGAGGTAGGTCTGTTTCCCGTCAGTGATAATCTGGCTCCACACAAGGTCTCCATGACATCACTGTACCTGACAATAATCAGGATGTGATGTCATTAGAATCTCTCAGTAGTGCAGCCTCAGTATCTGGGCCTGTGAATTCACATGATCAGATCTCAGCCTAGAAATAAAGTATTTCCATATATTACTGTATTGGCAATTTTCTGGTGGGTCTCATTGCTGTACGGTAGTGTTACGTGTGGCGACTGGATAGGTCCTAGCTACACATGGTCCGATGTCATGGGCAGCACCACTGGTTGACCTGGTTTTATGCTTTGTCCATATTGCAAAGTTTTCAGCCTCTTCAACTCTGAATAAAGTTATCGTCATGTATACGGTTTTATTTTTTTTTCTATTGAATAAGTTCAATATGCATTTGCCCCCCCCCCCCATACTTTATTTTGATTTGTTTTTGCACCTTGCTTGTCCCCCTTTACTGATTCCCCCTTCCCTGACGGTCTTGCTCTCCTTCATTTTGCTTTATGCTTTGTTTTACTGGTGATCTATGAAGTATACGACCCCGCCGCCCCTCCCCCCTTCCTCTTGTGCCTCTGGGTTATGATAACAACTCTCCCATTGCAAATATCTAGTTCTCCCATATTCCACGGCTGCGTCAACGAGCGGCTGGCAGACCGCACCCCATCCCCCACCTTTTCAACAGCCGACTCCGACATCACCGAACTGGCGGACGAACAGCAGGACCAAATGGAAGATTTCGACGATGAGCCCTTTGTGGATGACACCGGCTCAGATGTGGGGAATGAGGAAGGATCTGATCTCTTCAGCGATGGGCACGACCCGTTTTATGACCGCTCCCCATGGTTCATTTTAGTAGGAAGGTTGGTGAGGTTGTGCAAGGATTCGGTAGGGAAGGACAAGTTCTTAACATTAACCCCACATTCACTATATGAAAATTTTCCTTTTTTTATTTTTTTTCCGACAAAATAAAAAAAAAATTAGAAATTGTTTAGACCAGCCTGTGGCCTTTGCCTATGAGCACACTCATAATCTTATGACTTTGTACAGAGGCTTAGTTGCATCCCAGATTATATACTGGAGATATCCCTGGCTGACATGTAGACATCAATTGTAATGTACAGTCGTCTCCTACATAAGGATTCTGCGCATGGTCGTATCAAAACTGAAGAAATAGACACAATGACAAAAATGTAAGCTCCACCCCTCTGACTCGAAGAGCACTTCCTGCTTTCTAAAGAGTCAGGTTTAGTTGAAAGTGTCATGTGACCGCAGTTACCTGTGCTCATTGGCTGAGAGGGACAAGAGAAGGAGCATAAAGGACAGTGCCGTCTAAGGGGGCATTCGTGTTTCATGCACCAGCCGTATATACAGACGATGGGCTATGAAAAGGACTTTAAAACTCATGGTAATGCTGGAAGTTCTAAAACTGGAAGATTTAAAGAGACTCCTGGATATTCATGAGCAGCAGCAAACTCTGCCCACCAGCTGCTGATTGGCAGTTATCTATCCATGCTGTATATAGGCAGTCAACTGTCAATCAGCAGCTGGAGGGCGGGGGAGAGGTGTGGCATAAATCCTATTCTCCTGCATATTAGGAGAAAGGCTGAACAGAATGATGTAAGTACACTGATCTGTTCAGCATTTCTGTCACTAGATTGGGCTGCCCTCATTTAGGGCACCACAAACCCAGTGACAGATTCCTTTTAAAGTGATACTGTCACCCCAGTTTTCGTGTTTGCTTTTATCATTGTTGGACAGTGTCATTAAGGCAGGGCTTAGCGTCTGTTAAACCTGCCTCATCACTGGGGGAGCATTGCTAACAGCTCTGGACCAAGGCAGGGAAAGGGGGCTCAACCGATGCTAAGCCCCGCCTTTATGACACTGTCCGCCAATTTTAGAGCATAAAGAAGGCAAAGGCAGGTTTTAAGCTCGTGGATGGTGCAGAAAATTGCGCATAAAATAAGGGAGGTGAGAGTATCACTTTGAACTGTTTTGGAGCTCACGGCATCATCATGATTGGACGTGCACGTGCTGTAAGTGCAGAATGTGTGAATGCGCCCTTACACTCCCACACTGGCACAAGCATTATGATAAGGCAGGCAGACGTCCATGTATATTATGGCAGCCACGGTTTTAGATACAAGACACATACAGAATATAGCCGTACACTTTCATCATCTTGCAGGGTCTTCCTCCTCTGGATTTTCCCCTCTTTGATGGGCAAATGTGAGAACTTGTCCTTTCCGTCCCTTGTCAGATGCAGGAATGCTAAGGAAGCTTGACAGGACCATCACCCAATTTTCATTCATTTTTAAAATTTTTTTCTTTTTTCCACTGAAAAAGGAAAACAAAGCATATTTTCTTTTATTTTTCCTTATAGTTTGGTTTGTAGTTTGTTTTGTGTTGCCATTACCTCACCAACCTCGCTGCTAATACTCTGTTCCCTTCCTCTTGTCCCTGGCTGTGGATGAGGGACATAGCAGAAGGACGAATATGGAACCCCTGATTGGAAGGGTTTGGTCATCCACAGTCCTTTTAGGCAGGCAATTTAGTATGTGAGCAAGTAGGTTTATGCTGCCCTATCTATGGGGAAGCATAAACTAGTGACAGAGAAGCTGGACAGAATGATGTATCACTTATATTGTTCTGTACAGTTGTTTCAGAGATATCCTCCTGAATAACAACTCTGAGTATAGCAAACCAATCCTCCTCATTATGTGTG
This sequence comes from Dendropsophus ebraccatus, assembly GCF_027789765.1. NCBI lineage: Eukaryota > Metazoa > Chordata > Amphibia > Anura > Hylidae > Dendropsophus > Dendropsophus ebraccatus. Next base: position 10,176,938 of record NC_091465.1, read on the forward strand.
TGTGTGCTCAGTAGTCCTGGATATTCATCAGAGCCAGCACACTTTGCCCACCAGACGCTGAGTGGCAGTTATCTGTCCATTCTGTGTATAGGCAGTTTACTGTCAATTAACAGCTGGAGGGCGGGAGGAGGGGTACGGCAAGAATCACATTCTCCTGCATATTAGGAGGACAGCTGAACCAAATATTGAACCAAGTAATACACCGATTTGTTCAGCATTCCTGTCACTGGTTTATGCTGTCTTCATTTAAGGTGGCATAAACCTACCGACAGATTCCCTTTAAAAGGGTTTTCCAATAATTAACTAGTAACTTTTTAAAACACATTTGACTGTGCACTTCTAAATAGTAAATATAATTCTACTCATATACTGTATACTAAGTATTAAAACAATACAGAACAACTTTGTACAGTAAACCACCCCTCATAACAGTGCTATCCTATGGTAGGGCCATCATAGCTCTGTATCCTATACACAGCAGCAGGACAGACATATTCCAGTACATGGGCCAGACACCAGCACTGACCATGATATTCATTGTGGGAAGACTCTTACAGTATGTATTACTTTAATGTCCTGCATTTTGGAACTGCTTGGTGGATCAAGGGGAATTTACCGTGTAAAGGCCTTTAATAACAGTTCTCTCTCCTGTCCTCCCTATACATAGGAACATTCGGCACGGCTGAGTGTTCCTGTGTTCTCTCATTGTAGATAATTTCTCTAAGAACAAAGGGGTTGGGCAGTGATTTTCCATCACACCTGACCCCCTATATCCACCAACGTCACCTGTCCATAGTCGTTTTAGAGAGCCCCATACAACTTATTATAAGGTGTAAAGGAGTGTTCCCCTCAGGTGAATACCATACGTATCATCTTATCAGTCTCCTTGCCCCAGTTCTCAACTGCTGATTTACCCTAAAGAGACAGAAAACTGTGTGTGAGCTGTTCTTTCCCCTCTGAACCCCTCCCTTTTGAGACAGCTGATGTAAAGAAGTCCCTCACTGGCTGTCTCCGCACTCTGTGATGCCAGGAGGGTTTATCTGAGGTGAAGTTGCTGCGACCACATTGTGATTAATCTTCCCTACAGAGTGCAGAGACAGCCAGTCAGGGCTTGTTTACATCAGCCGTCTCAGAAGGGAGGGGGAGGAGGAGGTTCAGAGGGGAGAGAACAGCTTAGACACAGTTTTCTGTCTCTTCAGCGGAAAGCAGCAGCTTGGAACTGGGGGAAGGAGACTGAAAAGTTAATAACAAGTATGAAAGGAATTGTTAGTCTCCAGGACTGGGGATGACTCAGCATGTATGATATCTGAGGGGAATACTCCTTTAAGGCCCGGTTTAAATTTACTGCATATCTGTGATTTTTACATAGGACTGCAGGCACCAGGTCTATTTCTATTCACTGTCAGTAAGCAGAGATTTGGAAAAAGCTAGAAGCACAAATTATTTCAGAACTTTACATTGAGCTTATTATAAAGTTATTATATAGCAGAGGGAGGGACCCTCCAGCCTTTTCCTATTGACTACCATGAGGATCTGTCACTGATCCAGATTTGTGCCCCTCCACCCTAGAGACATCTGAGGTCTGGAACACAATAGTATTTTTTTTTTAATCTTCTGATTTCCTTTGCAGCTACTTACTTTCCGTTGTGTTTGTAGTGACTATAACATGGCTTATTAATCCCGGTTTCCGTTTCCGTTCGGATTATGTTTGTAACTTTACGTTAATTTTTTTATTTTGGTTTCTTTCCGTTCTGATCCCTGTAACCCGCAGCGGATGAGCATGGATCCATGGTGTATGATGGTGTCATGGTGTCCATCGTTTGGTGCTGTCTGTATCACATCTGTCACTCATGAGATCTGGGTGGACACAGGCGACATGTTCTGAGGTCCGGATATAGAGAGAAGGGACCTGTGAATAGGCAGCGGCTCTCAGTGCAGCTATGTAATACAATGCCCTGTGTGCTTTCTCTTGCAGAGCATTTGTCTATCTCAGTAACCTGTTCTTCCCAGTGCCCCTGGTCCATCGCGTGGCCATAGTGAGTGAGAAAGGGGACGTACGAGGGTTCCTGCGGGTTGCTGTGCAAGCGATTGCTGGTAAGTAGCCATTCTCTTTTATATGAAACCTATCTTTAGCAAGCTGCTTTATATACAGTATCATACATGCTGCCACACGCAGGGGAGGACTTGTTATAATATTACAGTCCTCCTCCGTATGTATGTGTGTACTGTGTGTATCCCGTCACTGACAGCAAACACCGAGCCTGACAGTGAGGAGGAATAAAAAGACAAAAGTACATTTGAATGCTGCAAAACTAAATATAGACTCACCATATTGGTTTATGTGTATGTATGTGTGTACCCCAGGTATGTATGTGTGTATTATGTGTATGTATGTGTGTAATCTAGGTATGTAAGTGTGTGTGTGTGTGTGTACCATGTGTATGTATGTGTGTACCCCAGGTATGTATGTGTGTATTGTGTGTATGTATGTGTGTAATCTAGGTATGTAAGTGTGTGTGTGTGTGTGTGTGTGTACCATGTGTATGTATGTGTGTACCCTAGGTATGTATGTGTGTGTACCATGTGTAACTATGTGTATACACTAGGTATGTATGTGTGTACCCTAGGTATGTATGTGTGTGGTATGTATATGTGTGTGTACCCTAGGTTTGTATGCGTGTACCCTAGGTATGTATGTGTGTACCCTAGGTATGTATGTGTGTGCCATGTGTATGTGTGTACGCTAGGTAGGTAGGTATGTATGTCTGTGCCATGTGTATGTGTGTACGCTAGGTATGTATGTGTGTGCCATGTGTATGTGTGTACGCTAGGTATGTATGTGTGTGCCATGTGTATGTGTGCAACCTAGGTATGTATGTGTGTGGTATGTATGTGTGTGCCATGTGCATGTGTGTACCCTAGTTGTCTACCATACCTATTTATGTTTATGGGTACCATACTGTTAAACCATACCTGATACCTGAGCATATCTCAGCTGGCCTAGTAAAGACTGGTACATGCTTTGTGAAGATTTATAGCAAGAGGAACCCCATTATTGATCAGATATACTGAGATGTTGAGGCTTATTATAATGTGATTTTTTTTTCTTCTCTGCCCCCCCCTCCCCCCTTAGGTGATGAGGAAGCACCAGATTATGGATCAGGCATCAGACAGTCAGGAACAGCCAAGATCTCATTTGACGATAATGATTACTTCAAAAAGGTAATTTACCAAAGAAGATTGCCATAAATGTGCAACAGTGCCATAAAACAATCACCACTAAGGATCCCCTACAGAGGTAGAAGACAGCATGGATTCTCATGCATTAGGATTTTTTATGATGACTTATCCTTAGGACAGGCCATCAGTATCTGATCAGTAATCCTGTGGACCACCCTGACCCTACGAACCATAAGTAACCATAGATGTTTTTAGTGTTTCTGTATTTCTGCTCTGATACATTAATAACCTTACATGCAGAATGATGTCTCGTCCACCGTCCTCACTCGCGCTGGGCTGTCTCTGGAAGAACTGCGCATCGTAGAGGGACAGGGTCAGAACTCGGAGATGAACACTCCCATGGAGGAGGTCAACCGGCTGGCTGAGATGGGTAAGTGTCTAAGAAGTACACAATCACTCCGCTCCTCTCCTTCAGCCATATCTTATACAATCTTATAATCACGCAGACATGAAATCAGGTAGTCTTCTGGATGGCAAGATGATGATGGAAGGGTTCTCTGAAGAGGTTGGAGAACATCTGAAGATCGGCAGTGTCTTCACCTTCAGGGTCACAGTACTACAGGCCAGCGGCATCCCCCAGGAATACGCTGATATCTTCTGCCAGTTCAAGTATGATATCATTGAGATGGGCTCTAGGTCTATATTATGTTTCCTTGCAGCGGGGTGCCCCTATACATGTATACTCATTCTGCGTATTTTGCAGCTTTTTACATCGGCACGATGAAGCCTTTTCCACAGAACCCCTTAAGAACAATGGACGTGGAAACCCACTGGGCTTCTACCACGTACAGAATGTAAGTGACCAGAGACCACAAATGCGTGACTACCATAGTGTATGCTATAGAATAACATATAACCAAAACTCCTCTACTTTTTCCACTTAGCTTACATTGCTTTCTTCTTCTCACAGATTGCAGTAGAAGTGACGGAATCGTTCATGGAGTATATCAAAACCAAGCCCATTGTGTTTGAGGTGTTCGGCCACTATCAGCAGCACCCACTACACTCCCAGGGTCAGGACCTCAGGTAGGATTGTATACATTTTACATATATAATATATATCCTTAAAGGGGAACTATGAGCAGATTAGACAAATCTAACCTGCTTATAGCCCCTTATTGTGCACAGGACGCAGAGGAGGAAGGTATGTCTCTTACCTTCCTCCTCTGCGCTGTTCCTGTGCTGTTAGCCGTGTAATCCTCGGTCCGGAGCACCATTTGGAGCACTGCCCCACCTCCAGAGCGCCGATGGGGCCGGGGCAGCGCTCCTAATGGTGCTCCGGGCCATAGATTCAACTACTACCTACACGGGAACAGCGTTGAGGAAGAAGGTAAGAGACTAGAGATGAGCGAACCGGGTTCGGGTTCGAGTCCATCCGAACCCGTACGTTCGGCATTTGATTAGCTGGGGCTGCTGAACTTGGATAAAGCTCTAAGGTTGTCTGGAAAACATGGATACAGCCAATGACTATATCCATGTTTTCCACATAGCCTTAGGGCTTTATCCAACTTCAGCAGCCACCGCTAATCAAATGCCGAACGATCGGGTTCGGATGGACTCGAGCATGCTCCAGGTTTGCTCATCTCTATAAGAGACACCCCTTCCTCTTCTACGCCTTGTGCACAATAAGGGGCCACCAGCAGGTTAGATTCCCCTTTAATACTTCAGTATCTAACTTATTCCTTTCTATTACAGCCCAGCACAGCCTTCCCGCCGCCATTTCCCTCCACCAATGCCCCTCTCTAAACCCGGTAAGTACATGAAGCACCAGTCATAGGATGGCCCAGTTACTATAATAGCAGAAGGAACACTTACAGACACCTGACCACCCTAAACCCTATTATTTTGCCCTTTAAGCCCCATTGATGGTTGCCGCTCTGCATGCTTGTCATACATTAACTTCTTATTTTTTATGTATTTTCCTTTGCTGCATGATGACTTTTTCTTGCCCTGCTTTGATCCCTTTACCTCGCCCTCTCCTTTTCTATTGTACTTCCTCCTTCCGTTTTTTTCCCCCCTTTTGGTCCACATCCATGATAGCTGGCGAGAGGAAGATAAATTTGGTCAGGTACCTCATGTCCAACTATGTCAGTGTGCCAGTTTTGGACACACTATCTGAGCACGCCCATGCAATCTCTGCAACATTGCAAGACAGGGCCGAACAGATCCCATCCTTTCTCTCTCTGCCATTGCCTACCAGCCTGCCGGAGAGGGCTCCCAAGAGAGATGGTTAGTAGTCGAGGTCTCAGTGATGTAGCTGTGCTCCGGTCCTGTAGGTTTTCCCTGTATATTTGGACATAATGCCTTTACTTATACCCTGCCGCCTTATTACAGTTCCAGCCACCAAACTAAACCCTCTAAGCAAGCCGAGCCTTGGACAGAGCGTCAGCAAATACGACCTGTTGGTTTGGTTTGAGATCAGCGAACTGGAGCCTACGGGAGAGTAAGTCAGGATGATCAGACATATTGTGAGTACATATATCCTTCATATACATGTGTTCACCTTTCTGTGCTGCTGTCCTCCCAGGTACATCCCAGCTGTTGTCGACCACTCCGGAGGTCTGTCCTGTCAGGGAACCTTCCTGTTACACCAGGTATGTAGTGACAAGATACACATCCAGGAATAAAAACACATTTTGTTTTTTTTACCCATCTGATTTTATAAAGCTAAATAATATATTTATTTTTTTTCATCCATCTTTTTTGCGTGCATCCGTTTTGATGCGTTTTTTCCATTGACTTTTATTTAAAAAAAAAAAGATCAGAATGCATCCTTTTTTTTTTTTCATTCACAAAAAACTTGGTCAACCACATTTCCATGTACGTTAAAGATTATACTGTTATACTGGGGTTTTTTTTATAATGAAAGTCAATGGAAAATGGATGGTAAAAAAATTTAGATTATACCCAACCTAAATCTTAAAATAACAGCAAATTTTAGAGTCATACTACATATCATGCAAGAACCTAAACATCAAGTGAACCAAACTCAGATTGCTATAGGGTGCTATGGTAATCTAAGTGCAGTTCACCTAACTGCAGAGTCCAGGTATTGTAGGAAGTCTTAGGGCCCTATTACATGGGGTGATTATCTGCCCAATTGGGCAGATATGGACGCTTGTAATAAAGACAACAATCTGTGTCTTTGACAACATCACTGTCTTTGAGCAAGGCTAAAAATCATCAGCCGCCGACCGCGCATCATGCCAGCTGATGACACTAAAGTTAAATAATAAACATTATACTTACCTGTCCACACTCCCCAGTGTCCTGCTGCCTCCTTCCCGTGTTCCCTGCTTATTGCAGCCGTCGTTGACGCTTCTGAACCTGTCTCTGAAGTGACAGGCCGTTCAACCATTCACTGACTGAGATGGGACAGTGCCACAGCCAGTGATTGGTTGAACGGCCTGTCACTTCAGAGAGGCTCAGAAGTGTTAGCGGTGGCTTTGACGAGTGGGGAACAGGCAGGAGGACACCGGGGTACTGTGGACAGGTAAGTATAGAACATCTGTATCATTTTACCACTTTAAAGCAAGGGCTGCACGCTACAGCACGATTATCGAGCTGTAAAATACACTGGGTTACAGTGAGTGTCAGGCCGTCTAATACGCTGGGTTACAGTGAGTGTGGGGCCATCTAATACACTGGGTTACAGTGAGTGTGGGGCCGTCTAATACGCTGGGTTACAGTGAGTGTCGGACCATCTAATACACTGGGTTACAGTGAGTGTGGGGCCATCTAATACACTGGGTTACAGTGAGTGTGGGGCCGTCTAATACGCTGGGTTACAGTGAGTGTCGGACCATCTAATACACTGGGTTACAGTGAGTGTGGGGCCGTCTAATACGCTGGGTTACAGTGAGTGTGGGGCCATCTAATACACTGGGTTACAGTGAGTGTGGGGCCATCTAATACACTGGGTTACAGTGAGTGTGGGGCCGTCTAATACGCTGGGTTACAGTGAGTGTGGGGCCATCTAATACACTGGGTTACAGTGAGTGTCGGGCCATCTAATACACTGGGTTACAGTGAGTGTGGGGCCATCTAATACACTGGGTTACAGTGAGTGTGGGGCCGTCTAATACACTGGGTTACAGTGAGTGTGGGGCCATCTAATACGCTGGGTTACAGTGAGTGTGGGGCCGTCTAATACGCTGGGTTACAGTGAGTGTCGGACCATCTAATACACTGGGTTACAGTGAGTGTGGGGCCATCTAATACACTGGGTTACAGTGAGTGTGGGGCCGTCTAATACGCTGGGTTACAGTGAGTGTCGGACCATCTAATACACTGGGTTACAGTGAGTGTGGGGCCGTCTAATACGCTGGGTTACAGTGAGTGTGGGGCCATCTAATACACTGGGTTACAGTGAGTGTGGGGCCATCTAATACACTGGGTTACAGTGAGTGTGGGGCCGTCTAATACGCTGGGTTACAGTGAGTGTCGGACCATCTAATACACTGGGTTACAGTGAGTGTGGGGCCGTCTAATACACTGGGTTACAGTGAGTGTGGGGCCGTCTAATACGCTGGGTTACAGTGAGTGTCGGACCATCTAATACACTGGGTTACAGTGAGTGTGGGGCCGTCTAATACGCTGGGTTACAGTGAGTGTGGGGCCATCTAATACACTGGGTTACAGTGAGTGTGGGGCCTACTAATACGCTGGGTTACAGTGAGTGTCGGTCCATCTATTACACTGGGTTACAGTGAGTGTCGGGCCATCTAATACACTGGGTTACAGTGAGTGTGGGGCCATCTAATACACTGGGTTACAGTGAGTGTGGGGCCGTCTAATACGCTGGGTTACAGTGAGTGTGGGGCCATCTAATACACTGGGTTACAGTGAGTGTGGGGCCATCTAATACACTGGATTACAGTGAGTGTGGGGCCATCTAATACACTGGGTTACAGTGAGTGTGGGGCCTACTAATACGCTGGGTTACAGTGAGTGTCGGTCCATCTATTACACTGGTTACAGTGAGTGTCGGGCCGTCTAATACGCTGGGTTACAGTGAGTGTCGGTCTATCTATTACACTGGGTTACAGTGAGTGTCGGGCCGTCTAATACACTGGGTTACAGTAAGTGTCGGGCCGTCTAATACACTGGGTTACAGTGAGTGTCGGACCATCTAATACACTGGGTTACAATGAGTGTCGGGCCATCTAATACGCTGGGTTACAGTGAGTGTCGGTCAATCTATTACACTGGGTTACAGTGAGTGTGGGGCCGTCTATTACACTGGGTTACAGTGAGTGTCGGGCCGTCTAATACACTGGGTTACAGTAAGTGTGGGGCCGTCTAATACACTGGGTTACAGTGAGTGTGGGGCCGTCTAATACACTGGGTTACAGTGAGTGTGGGGCCGTCTAATACACTGGGTTACAGTGAGTGTCGGGTCGTCTAATACACTGGGTTAGAATGAGTGTGGGGCCATCTAATACGTTGGGTTACAGTGAGTGTCGGGCCATCTGATACGCTGGGTTACAGTGAGTGTGGGGCCATCTAATACACTGGGTTACAGTGAGTGTGGGGCCGTCTAATACACTGGGTTACAGTGAGTGTGGGGCCGTCTAATACACTGGGTTACAGTGAGTGTCGGGCCGTCTAATACACTGGGTTACAGTGAGTGTCGGGCCATCTAATACGCTGGGTTACAGTGAGTGTCGGGCCATCTAATACGTTGGGTTACAGTGAGTGTCGGGCCATCTAATACACTGGGTTACAGTGAGTGTCAGGCGGTCTAATATGCTGGGTTGCAGTGAGTGTCAGGCGGTCTAATATGCTGGGTTACAGTGAGTGTCAGGCTGTCTAATATGCTGGGTTACAGTGAGTGTCAGGCCGTCTAATACGCTGGGTTACAGAGTGTGGGGCCCGTTTAATACGGCCTTAGGATGGATCCAGAATTTGTAGACAAGTGCTGGGTTTATCCTAAAACTCCATTCGAGATTGCACCAAGACCGCCATGGTTAACCCTTTCATGCCGTGCCTGGGTTAGGTATTGAATGGTAGATAGTGAGCGGTGCTTTCTATCTCTTTTTTCTTTCTATGTGAGCGTCCTGCAGATGACGTGTAAATGCTAGACTGCTGCCTGAGGTTTATGCTGCAAATTGACATTTTTATTTAATGGTTAACAATTTATAAAAAATCCAGGATGTCAATACTACACAATTAAAGTCCTACAGCTCTATCATGACAGCCATGTTTATTGTGACAGGGGATCCAGCGCAGAATTACCGTCACTATCATACACGAGAAAGGAAATGAGCTGCACTGGAAGGATGTACGAGAGCTGGTGGTCGGTGAGTGCCAAAAGAAATTGACCATGTATTGTAAGAATGGACATATAAGCAGGCGTATGTCAAAGTCACTGTCCATAAGGATGGCTTGCATCAGTAGGATTGCATTGTGTAAGATTAGGAAACCTCAATATGTGAAACAGCACTCCTAGTGGTCAGTCATCCGAAAGCTTACTATGACAGCCCATAGGTCACCTTGTGCACGACTATTAACTTCATAACTGTGTATCTCTCGTCTGCCTAGGGAGGGTACGAAATAAACCGGAGGTGGATGAAGCAGCTGCTGACGCGGTTCTTTCCCTGAACATAATCTCTGCCAAATACCTCAAAAATCACAGCAGCAGCAGGTAACTTCTAGGTCTAAACAGCCAAAGAATTCTGGGTCATATTGTCATCAGGGTCCATTAAAGTGTCCCCGTCACTTAAAAAAACCAAAAACGTTGGCGGTCTTCATAGACTTACAATAGAGCCCATCCCCAGCAGTGAGTTGGAGAGTGAAGTGCACAGCTGTGCTCTTCTCCTGGTTTTCTCTGATGATTGGTGGGGGTCTGAAAACCCAGGCACATATCTGTGTGATGTTAAAGTTTTTTGTTTTTTTTTTTGTTTTTTTTTAAGTAACAATGACGCGTTATCCTTTTCCTTTCCAGTGGAGATATATATATTTATATATATATATGTATTATGGCTTTGCTGTCATTCTCCATTGTATGTTTTTCTTTGATTTGCTCTTCATTTTTGTTATTTTCTCCTCTCTGCTAACCCCTTGTCTCTCGGCTGCCGGGACTCCCCCCAGTTTTTGTACCCCTGACTGTCTCTGTCACTAATAGCAGCTTCTTCTTCTGTGTCTTTCAGGCTGTTTCTTGATAAGGATATGCCTAGGTATTTTATGTTTTGCTTCTCCTTTCTGCGCACATAAAGATTCTCGGGCCTGGCACAGAATACTTTATGTCTCCCAACCCTCTGCTCCCCCCCAGCTTTACTCCCTACTCACCCCGCCTAGCGCTTATATAGTAACTAGATGTTCTGTTTAGTAGATTGTAGTATTCATGGCAAAGTTTTATGGGACACTATTGTGTTTTCTCATATATTCAGATTGCATAGAATCATAGTCAATGGTCAAGTTTGTTGCATTGGACCAACAACAAAAACCAATATGGCATTGGTTTTCATGATAGTGTCTCTGTAGCAGTAGACTCATATAGATGGGATATGAATCATTTGCTCACTATGAAAATTGACCTTGCATTGTTAGAATGGGTTAGATGTGATAATTTCTGTATGTAGAAATAGCTTGACCATGCAACTTGCTAGATCAGGATACATCCATGTTTGAAACAGCGCTCCTAGTGGTCAGTCATCCAGAATACTATGCTTACCTAAGCTGTGATTCTTACCTTGCTTACCTTAAGCTGTTGCAGGACTACAACTCTCAGCATGTCTGAATACCGTATGGCTGTCCGGATATGCTGGGAGTTGTAGTGCCACAACAGCTTGGACAGCATTGTAAATAGAAGAACCCATAATTCCATAGTAATAGATAACTGGGTAATATTCTGTGTCGTGTCTCTAGGCGTGTCCGTGTCACTGTGTGTCCTGTGCTGTGTGTTTGGAGTCTGTTCTGTGTTGGGCATGGGATGCGTCATTGTGGCGGATAACTCATATCATTCATGGCCCTGCAGGACGTTCTATCGGTTTGAGGCGGTCTGGGACAGTTCCCTGCATAATTCCTTACTCCTGAACCGAGTGACCCCCTATGGAGAGAAGATCTTCATGACGTTGTCAGCCTATTTGGAGGTATTTATTGTTAGGTTTGCTTTAGTCCACAATGTGAATATACAGCTATAATTGGGCAAGGAGATGATGAGATGATGAGTGATACCACATAATAACAGACAGAGCGTCAAAGTAACAGATTTCCATACATAATCATGGATTCCAAGCGTCAACAGGAGTCTCTCTTGCTCTGGAAGACTTGTCCTGTCCTTTATTACACAGATAACCCTACTGTTTTTCTGCTGTAATGCTTTATTTCTCCTATGGTGGCGCTGCATGAAAATTGGAACACTTTCCCCACAGATCACTGAGGTCCTCTGCTTTCCTAAGGGTTGTGCATACCCTTTGCACAGACATTTGGTCTGGATATGCTTTAATTTAAAGTAACTTTCTGTATTCTTCCCAGCTCGACCACTGCATCCAGCCAGCAGTTATTACCAAGGATGTATGCATGGTCTTTTATTCCCGCGATGCCAAGATCTCCCCTCCACGCTCCCTGCGCAGTCTCTTTGGCAGTGGTTACTCCAAATCTCCTGACTGGTAAATGCTTGTATATCTGGGATCATTGAGCGTACCAGGGTTCCCTTATTCCATTACATAATGGGTTAATTGTATAGTATGGGTCCCAGTGTGTGGGTTATAAGTAGGAGTATTAGATTGTGAGCTTTTCGGGGACAGATTGAAGTGCTGAATGTATAGACATAGTATAAAAGCTAGAACTAAGGATACTACGGGCAGCATTGTAGGTGTTCTATGGTATTATATATAAAATCACATCTATTATTATTCCCTTTGCAGTAACAAAGTAACTGGAATCTATGAGCTCAGTTTGTGCAAAATGGCCGACACAGGAAGCCCAGGTAAGAAACCACATGAGCTGGACCAAATTTATAGACTTTTGACTGGTCTTCACTTAGAATGGAGGCTAAACCTCCTTGAGAGTCCTAAATCAGTCATTAAGGCACCCTAACTAAATCTTTAAAGGGGAACTGTCAGCAGGTTAGATAAATCTAACCTGCTTATATGTCCCTATTGCACAGGAGACGCCGAGGAGTGAAAAAAAGACAGATTTGGTCAGCTCTTCTACAACACCATTCACACTAGGCAGGAGCATGTTGCTATGGCTGAAATTGGAAACACACAAAAACACAAAAAGTGGAACAGCTCACCGCAATGGCAAGATACAGACCCACTACAGATATCAAAACCGCTAAAAGCAGCTCTTATTTACCATTTGCAAATAGTGTGAACCATCTCACCATGTTAAGGTGGCCTCATGCCGGGACAGTCATACACTGTACTTCGGCCTCTCCATGGCAATATATATAATAAGCCTATGCTCTGGGCATGCAGGATCCATCTAATATTGGCAATAATAATAAACCACCTGGGTGGGATGGGTGGAGTGAACGACCAAGTAGAGGCAGCCACTCCATTTATTATTATTAGAAAGGGGCAGGTTGGCTTGGGGTGGATTGGCTATGGGGGTGGGCAGGGCTCCTAATGGTCTCACTGGACCATGGAGCAAACTACCAACTGCACCAGAACGGCACCAAGGAGGGAAGGTAAGAGACAAACTATAAGAGACATACCTACCTCCTCAGGGTGTCCTGTGCAATAGGGACATATCAGCAGGTTAGATTCGTCCAACCTGCTGATCGTTCCCTTTTAAAGGGGTGTGTTACAAAGAGGTAAACATAAATATAAAAAAATGACATAGATCCATTGTAAATATGCAAATAGCCAAGAATGTTTGGTGCTTCAATTGTTTTTCATTTTTTATCTTTTCTACCGTTTAGGAATGCAGAGAAGGAGAAGAAAGATCCTGGACACCTCAGTGGCTTATGTCCGAGGGGAGGAGAACCTGGCTGGCTGGAGGCCCCGGGGAGACAGCCTGATACTCGAGCATCAGTGGGAGCTTGAGAAAATGGAACAGTTACACGAGGTATAATAATATATGGAAATTATGTTTTGATAAATCAGAGTCATCGTTCAGAACTGAGTAAAATGATCTTTAAGACGACCCTAAGAAATAAGGCTCCTCATATGTGTGTACAATTATAAGGGGTTTGGGGGACTTTAATATTTAGGGCTTATCTTAAGATCCCAACTATCTGCACCCCCAGCGATCTGCTTAAAGCAGTGCTTCTCAAACTGTGAGGCGCCCCCTAGCTGTTGGTGAGGCCCAGCTGAGGAGCCAGTTTTCACAAAGTAACTAAAATCTGCATAATCCTTTTGCTGTTTGCAGAAATCTCGATTTTAGCAACATTACTAATTTATTTTGTACTTAATTTATTAGTATATAGTGTTTGGGAGACAGGTGAAAGGCAGCCCTAGCATTATTTTCAACTTTTAAATGGACTTTCACCACAGAAAGTGAGGCCCAGGCATCCTCTTGGTAAGTCTGGTGAGGCCCAGGCATTACCTTGGTCTTTTGGGTGAGGCTCCAATAGAAAAAGTTTGAGAAGCACTGGCTTACAGGATCCGCCAAGCTTTATTGTTTCCCAGGAATAGCGCCATACCTTTTGTAGTGGCTGTATCTGGTACTACATGTAGCTCAGTCCCATTCACTTGAATGGTACTAAGCTACAGTACCAGGCAGAATCACTGCAGAGTGTACTGACCAATGTCTGGTGGTGGTGCTCATTTGTACTGCCGTTTACTTCGAGATACGTGGCTAATGAACAAGGATTTTTAGCACGTTCAAATGATGCAATCAGCTGCTAAACAAACCTTCCTCATCTGTCGGCTGATTACTGGCCCTATTACACAGGGCGATACAGCTTCTGAATGTTTGTTACTAACATGGCATAGGTCCTACAACTAAATCAATGTAGGAATTGTATATAATTCAACCCTGTATTCAGTCATTGTGATCAAACCGCCTCAGGCAGGTTTTGTGCTAAAGACATCCCTAGCCTGGCTCCTAATGCTCAGCCGTAGCATTGTGTTATTGGCAGGCTGGATGCTTTGGCATTGGGATATGTTTAGGTCACAAAACGTGTTCAGATTTGCCTTGTGATCCTCACCCTTCTAAAAATAATAGCTCAGAATTTACAGGCTCCACTTGGAAAAACCCAGTACGTGACAAAGGAGAGGTGTCAATTAGAGATGAGCGAATCTCTTGATTACCGATGGCTGCAGAAGTTGGATGCAGCCAGTATTGAACCAGTGAGAAATGACATGTCAGTCAGTGTTACTGCAGGTTCTGAGCTGGGTGCCCACCGGAGGATCCTCTGGTCCTCTGGTGGACCAGTCCGACACTGGATGCAGCCCTAGGAAGTCCTGGTAAACATGGATAAATCAATAGGCTATATCCATGTATTTCAGGACTCCCTAGGGCTGCATCCAACTTCTGTAATGAAATGCCGCACGCTGTGGTTCAGAGATTTGCTTGTCTCTAGTGTCAATGTACATTATAAAGTGTCATTCTCACGTTCTTACAACCAACCCCCTGCTTATTCCTCAAGGTGGAGAAGACCCGACATCTCCTCCTGCTCAGAGAGAAGCTAGGCGACAGTATCCCCAAATCCCTAAGTGACTCCATATCCCCCAGTCTGAGCAGTGGAACCCTCAGCACCTCCACCAGCATCTCCTCCCAGATATCCACCACCACCTTCGAAAGTGCCATCACCCCAAGTGAGAGCAGTGGATACGACTCCACCGACGTTGAGAGCCTGGTGGATCGTGAGAAGGAGCTGGCAACCAAGGTAGTCGGGGTTCTGCACAATGGCTGTGACCTCTGCACTCTGTCTCTCTATTGGCTATTTGTTAACTGTTCCCTTACGTCACAGTTGCCAATGTCTTCACCACTTTTCTTGCAGTGCTTACGACTCCTCACTCATACGTATAACCGGGAGCTGACCCAAGTATGCAACAGCATTAGTGATTGTAAGGTGAGATGTGCATTATACTACATGTCACTACTTTGCAGTAGATCTAGGGCATGACATCATTTTGACATGGATATTTCCTTTCCAGTTGTCCGATATTTCCCCCATTGGTCGAGACCCATCGGTCTCCAGCTTTAGCAGTGCCACCCTGACCCCATCTTCTACCTGTCCATCATTGGCAGACTCCAGATGCAGCTCTGTGGATCAGAAGTGAGTTATCAGCTAATACATACATGCATTTACATACAAGCTGCCTCCTGTCATGTTCTTCATCAGTTCTGTTTTTTGCAGGACCCCTGAAGCCAATTCCCGTGCTTCCAGCCCATGCACAGAGTTTGAGCAATTCCATATAATCCCCCCAGCAGAAAGTTCATACCTGGCCCGTGCTGGAAAGAACGAGTTCCTGAACCTAGTACCCGATATCGAAGAGCTGCGACCTGGGTATGAGAGACCTAAAAGCTGCCATATTGGAATTTAGCAATCCTACACCTGTCACAAATATAGACGCTTATGTTATAGAATAAACGTGATTTCCTTTGCCCTTAGGTCGGTGGTCTCTAAAAAGGGTTACTTGAATTTTAAGGAGCCTCACTCTCATTCATGGGCCAAGCAGTATGTGGTTGTTCGGCGTCCGTATGTCTTCATCTACAACAGTGACAAGGATCCAGTAGAGCGGTGTCTTATTAACCTTTCCACGGCTCAAGTGGAGTACAGCGAAGACCAACAGGCCATGGTCAAGGTTTGTTCTCAGACCAATGTATTGAATTTCTAGTATAGCAAAAAAAAAAAAAAAAAAATCCCGGGACAGCACCAGTCTAGCTTTGTCATATCTGAGGAAACTACAGTCTTTCCAATAAAGTTTCATGCCTAGTTGCTAAGGATACAATTAGTCATTTCATTGAGGTTGCTGGCCTGGTTGCCAAGGGTACATTGCCTAACAACCACAGTATTTTCATTGAGGTTGTCAGCCAGGTTACTAAGGATACAGTACATAGCAACCAGTCTTTTCATTGAGGTTGTTAGGGAACACTTCCATAGTAACCAGTGTGCTAGATTACTCCAATCATCAGAATTGTCATTGCTCTGATGGGGGGGGGGACTTTACCATCCTATGTTTCACAGCCGCGTTACTATCTGTTCATGTAGATTTTGGCTAATATCCTCCTTGTGTTGAATTCTCTTTCCATCAGAGTCCCAATATATTTGCCGTGTGTACCAAGCACCGCGGGATCCTGCTGCAAGCCATCAATGATAAAGATATGAACGACTGGCTGTACGCCTTTAACCCCTTGCTGGCTGGTACAATACGGTGAGTAGGGCTATATATATATTCCTTCCCATGAGTCTCAGTAATGGGGCGCAGTTTAGGAGAAATCCTTGGGTTTCTCTAGGTTGAACCTGATGGGCTCTTGTCTTCTTTCAACCTTATTAACTATGTTACTATGTACTCTGTAAACTCTGCAATTTGTTCTGATTTCTACAGATCGAAGCTTGCAAGACGTCGTTCCCTCTCCCAGTACTGAGCAGCTCCTCGCCTCTCTCCGGTCGCCTTCCCACGTGAAGGGTCTCCTCCCCCCTTTTGTGATTCTTGACGTTTCTCTTGTCTGTAAAACTGTGGCTTTTCCCCGGCTCCTCTTCCGTCTGTGCTGAAAACGAACCCATCTTGTCGCATGTGGCCGACCAAAGAAGAAAGGACAGAGAGAAACAGACTCCCGATTCTTCTGGATGCGTGTCCCCCCCCAGTTCCTACTTTCCCCGCAGTCTCTAGTGTCTGTAACGTAACTCGTCTGTCGGAAAATGCATCGTTTTGCATTTTTTCGCCTCACTTTTTTTTTCTCAAAAACAAATACTACTCAGTTGATTGGTGGCTATGGAAACCTCCGGCGCTCCCCAAGATGTTACTCATTCCCCTGTATTCCTCCCGTCGTGCTGCTAACCACTCCTGGGGAGGGCAGGAGGTTCCTCGTCTACGGCTTTCTCTGTCTCTTCTCCTCCAGCCGCGGCACCGCCAATGCCAGGGGCTGCACTGTGACCATTCCACAGGTTGGGGCTATAACAGTGGGCAAGTTTCAGATTACCCCCACCCCCAAAGGAAACGTGTTTTCCCATTGCAAAGTTTTGAAATTTTTGAAAACTTTTATCGATGTTGCTAGCGCCATACGGCACAGTCGTACTCATGCCCTGCAAAGACCTGCAAAGGTACCGGCGCCCCGTACTGTAGGGATCATTGACTTTAATGCACAACAGGATTTGGGGAGTTTTTTTTTTTTTGGGGTTATGGATATTGGAAATTGTATGACTACAAAAATGCTGCTTATGTTTTCTTATCTGTATCTAGGAGGTCACATGGAACAAAAAGAGCAGGGAACCGAACCCTTATTGTAGTGGGGGGGGCAGTCTATACTATACCATCTCTATCTCAGGCCAAACGCACTCATCTTAATGTCCTGAAAGCCACATGTGCATCAAGCAAAGTGAACCCGGACGATCTGGTAACCAGGATCGGTGTGGTGAAGGGGTTACATTGTACATTGGTTTTTAAGACCAAATCTCTGAAGGTTTTTCAGGAGACACTCGGTGCCCCCCCCCCCCCCCCCCAGGAGCTTAACCAGGTGAGCTGAGAGGTCTGATGATGAGAGTTCTGTTACCTTAACCCTTTCCCTTAACATGCTCTACAACAAATGGGTTATAGCCTTGATATAAACTTATATTTCTACATATTATATATAAATATATAAATATATTGGTTTTAAGGAAACAAATTGTCTTACGGTCTTTGCTTCGAGTGACCCCAGAGCGTTTGTTAATGAAGTTAGCAATGTTGTCTATATGTTGCCGATCCTGCCCAATCTTTAGATATTATTTGCAGGCTTATATATTAGGTTGTCCTGAACAAAGTCCAGTCTGGTGATATTGATCAGCTGGTACATCTATATAAAAGCACGCTCAGCTTAACTGGATGTGCATGCATTGTGGATAGGGAGAAGGGAGAAAGCCGCCGACAGACTCCTCCAGCAGAGGCGTGGCTTTCTCAAAACTAAAGGTTTGGTCGGTTCAAATCCAACCATTCCAGTCACTTACCTAATGTGTATGGCTAAGTTTACTTCCCCATGGGTCATAGTGCTCGCTGTATTTAATTCGCCCAGTCAAACAATTAACGATTATGAAGTAACGATGTGTTTTTCATAACAATCAGTGTTTAGACAGAACGATATATCATTTGGAAAAATCGTTATTGCCATCGTTTTAAGATCGCTTACGCCCATCTCACACATAGGGTGAATCGGTGAAAGACTGTTTAGATGAAGCGATCTGCAAATTTTCAGTGAATGACCAACGATGATTTGAGAACTTGTTGAAAGAACACGATGAACGATTTATCGCTCGTCACTTGATCGTTCGCTGTGTTTACACAAGCCGATTATCGCTCAAATGCGATCATTATCGCGGCAATTTGAAGGATAAACGTTCCGTGTAAACGCACCGCCACTCACACCAATGGCTGCCTCCACAATAAGGAGGTGATATGTAACGGCTAAGCCCTCTTAAAGAGACAGACACATTTAGTAACAGGACAAGCGTATTTCTGATTGAAGCCCCTGTCACATAGAGTCAGCCAGCTCTGTGACGCCCTGTATAGATCATGCCATGGGCCAGCAAACCCAGCGAGCATGTGCCAGGGAAAGACAGCTCCAAAGCAGAAATATCCTTCTTCACAAAACTAAATGTGTCTTCTATATACATAACAGGGAGCCTATCCATTAATAGTACAAACTATTATATATAAATTCAGGCTGGGACCCAATAGGTGAAGATATCTTAAGGACAGTGGTAGTCCTCAATGTTAGCTTAAGATAGCTAGAACACTCCTATGGCCCATGTAATACCATGATATAGTGTGCTAATAATTCCTCCTTAAAGAACCTGAATAATACTGCCTTAGAGTGTCCTAGTAATATTCCCACAGGGAGCCCACATAATACCACTATATAGAACTTGATAATATGCCCCTAATACCACTATATAGAACTCAATAATAT
Organism: Dendropsophus ebraccatus; assembly: GCF_027789765.1. Lineage (NCBI taxonomy): Eukaryota > Metazoa > Chordata > Amphibia > Anura > Hylidae > Dendropsophus > Dendropsophus ebraccatus. The sequence goes on from NC_091465.1 coordinate 10,196,183, forward strand.
GCCCCTAATACCACTACACTATATTAGTGCCCTAATAATACTCCCATAAAAGCCTATGTAATACCACTATATACTTCTGTAATAATACTCCCGTAAAAGCCTATGTAATACCACTACATAGTGCCCTAATAATACTTCCATAAATAGTGCCCTAATAATACTCCCATAAAAGCCTATGTAATACCACTATATACTTCTGTAATAATACTCCCATAAAAGCCTATGTAATACCACTACATAGTGCCCTAATAATACTCCCATAAATGTAATACCGCTATATACTGCTCTAATAATAGTCCCATAAAAGCCTATGTAATATCACGATATACTGCTGTAATAATACTCCCATAAAAGCCTATGTAATATCACGATATACTGCTGTAATAATACTCCCATAAAAGCCTATATAATACCACTATATAGTGCCCTAATACTCTCATTAAAGCCTATGTAATACCACTATATAGTGCCCTAATAATTCTCCCATAAAAGCCTATATAATACCACTATATACTGCTGTAATAATACTCCCATGAAAGCCTATATAATACCACTATATAGTGCCCTAATAATACTCCCATAAAAGCCTATGTAATACCGCTATATACTGCTGTAATAATACTCCCATAAAAGCCTATGTAATACCGCTATATACTGCTGTAATAATACTCCCATAAAAGCCTATGTAATACCGCTATATACTGCTGTAATAATACTCCCATAAAAGCCTATGTAATATCGCTATATACTGCTGTAATAATACTCCCATAAAAGCCTATGTAATACCACTATTTGCTGCCCTACTGACACTGTAATTCACAATACTAATAAATGTTCTCTGACACTGACCCTGCCTTTGCTTCAGTGAGCCGGTCTGATATATATTATAGCCCCCCCCCCATGCCCCTGCAACGTTCACTTTATTGCTAGTTGTTCCCCTTTAACTTGCACCTTGTGACTGATGATCCCGTCACTGCAGCTTTAACCTGACACACGTGCACTTTGGTTTTAATGTCATTTTTTTGCTTTTTATTCGCTCTGGGCTCACCTCAAAGCCAAGTCTGCCGTTTTGCTTTTTTACTGATTTAAAGGGACGTTTCCTTGTTTTTTTCGGTGTTTTGTGTATTGTATTTATGCCTGCGTTTACTTGCACATGATGGAGGGGAGAGAACAGCATTGTTCGGTTGTTGTCGCACCTTAGCGGGGGAGCGGACTATGCATATCACAGCTACATTAAACCTCACCGCGGCACGAGGCCTGTGTGTGGCCTCGCGTCTTACATGAAGGATTTCTACTTCTCCAGGTGCCCCGTGTCCACTGCCCATAGGAAGGTTAGTATGAATGTATATTAAACTGGATCTCAGATTTAATGTTTATTCAAGCATTTCATCTATGTCTGTCGGGACACTACAACCCCCAGCATGTACAAAACCACTGCATGCTGGGAGATCTGGTGTCAGGACAACTGGTGACAGGCAAAGATGGCGGACGTCTGGTTTGGACCATTGTCCGGGCTGTGTTTACTGGAATGTATTCGTACATTTTGTGCTTCCTCATCCAGAAATCAGGCAACATTAGTGTCATTTATGAACGCACAATTTTTACTTTGATAAAAATCACGAAAATCGCCCTCCCCCCTCCAAACCCTGCAGGCCATCAGGCGGTCTTAAAGGGCCGGTACGGACTGTATACTGCAGACTACAATTCTTGATCCTTAGCGTCATGTCTGTTGCTGAAGAGCGACTACTTAGGTTTTATATGTGTCAAACCCGCAGCAAGACCAAACATTCTCATGAATCATGACCACTGAAAGATGACTGTCTGCTTAAAGGGCCGGTAGCAGAAGATTCTGGGCACTTATAGGGGAAGCTAAATGTTTACCTCCATTACTAATTAAACACTACAATTGTATCAGTTTCTACTACAGTATCAGCAAAAGCCAGAATAGACCCCATTCTGGTCATTTTGGATATCTTGAAGTGAATGTCCCTCTAAGAGCCAGCATCACTATAGTTAAAGCATATCAGAATTTTAAGGAGGCATCAACCTAAATTAATATCAGATAGATGCAGACTGATTCATGTGTCCTGTTCTGACAGATCTGAGACAAACTGGTTGCTAGGCACTTTACTGCCTAACAACCATTTAGAAAACTCTGCAGGATTTTAGGATTTTCCTGTATGTATCTACTAATATTAGTAAGGATGTAGATGAGTAGGGATGATAGGGAGGAGACAATATGGGGACCATTATTAGGATATAGCCAGGGGACATATCACCAGGTATAGAGAAGGATACAAAACCTGCTGTGCCTGTGCCATATCTGTGGTCCCAAATCTACAGAAGTCTTATATAAAATAGTTTTTTCCTCCTCTACCCTCTTAGTAATTTGCTATTGGAGTTCCTATAGAACAGGGGTAGGGAACCTTGGCTCTCCAGCTGTTGCAAAACTACAACTCCCATCATGCCTGGACAGCCAAAGCTTTAGCTTTGGCTGTCCAGGCATGATGGGAGTTGTAGTTTTGCAACAGCTGGAGAGCCAAGGTTCCCTACCCCTGCTCTAGAACGTTCCGTTCCGTTGGTGCCATGGGTTGCCGATTCCATACCAGATCTTGCACCCCTTCATTTAGTAGAGGGTAACTGGCTGCTGGGGAGGGGTCCTATATATTAAGAGGGTCAATGTTTCTCTGAGACAGCACCACTGTTGTCTCTAGGTCAGGTGTGGTTTGCATTGTTTGCTATTAAGCTCTATTCACTTCAATAGAACGGAGTAGCAACACTCCACCCAAACTGGAGACAAGGGCGGTTTTGTCTCTGGAAAAAGGAAGCCATGCTTTTGTAGATCTGGATAATCCCTTTAAAGGGGTTATCCAGCGCTACAAAAACATGGCCACTTTTCCCCCTCTCTTGTCTCCAGATTGGGTGGGATTTCAAACTCAGTTCCATTGACGTAAATGGAGCTTAAAGGGGTTATCCAGCGCTACAAAAACATGGCCACTTTTCCCCCTACTGTTGTCTCCAGTTCAGGTGCAGTTTAAAATTAAGCTCCATTTACTTCAATGGAACTGAGTTTCAAAACTCCACCCAAACTGGAGACAACAGTAGGGGAAAAGTGGCCATGTTTTTGTAGCGCTGGATAACCCCTTTAAGAAGTTCCCCCTCCCCCAGACTCGCTTCCTTCACTCACTTTTACCATGTGATGTTCGTCTTGATTCTGCCAGTCATGGGATCTTTTATTGGACCAAAGCAGTGATGTATCGGCCATTGGTTTTTACAGAATTCCCGACTCCGCCAGTATTCAGGGTGGAGTATATCTCCTTACCAGTCACCATACACTTACCTGACTAGGACAAAAGATGGCGCACTGTGCCCCCAGCCAACGTAAATATAGGAGGATGCAGCCTATGAATATATAACGGTGACATCACTCGTACTCCAGTGATGTCATCATCCACTGTCAGCACACTCAGGCTGCAGCCCGGCAGACCTCACCTCAGGCCACCCTGTACAGCGGACAGGAAGACGCTTGGTCAGGTTCCCGGCAGTGTAAGGGTTACATGGCTCCCACTAACATGAATAATCTCTCTAGGAATAGGACGGAACCTCTCATCACGGTTTTAATTTCTGTGTTTTACTTTGTAAATATAACTGGATGTGTGGGCTTGAGTATACAAAATGTAAATAGATCATGTATTTGTACTAATTCTGATCCATTTGCTGTATAGCCTAGATGTGCAATGCAGAAATATATATATAACTCTGTGTATTGGTAATCTTGCACCACTGGAAATGTTAGTGAACAAGACCTAACAATAAAAGTACAAGCCGTGCATTAACAGCTCCGGGCCTCCTGTCTTCTGTGTTCACGTGCACGTTCAAGGGTTAAGAGAAACAGCGCCACACCTGTCCACAGGTTGTCCCAGGTATTGCAGATCTGCTCCAGTAAAGGTATTTGGTTCTAAAGAATTTTTTTTACCTCATGTCAGAGTACCCCTTTAATTAAAGGGGTTGTTCACCAACATTTTATTTTAAATCAACTGGTGACAGAGATTTACTTCTATTAAAAAATCTCCAGTACTTAGCTGCTGTATGTCCTGCAGGGAGTGGTGTATTCTTTCTAGGTCTGGAGAGAAGATGAGGTTTTCTATGGGGGTTTCCTACTCCTCTGCACAATTCCTGACATGGACAGAGGTGGCAGCAGAGATCTTTGTGTCAGACTGGAGAGAATACACCACTTCCTGCAGGACATACAGCAGCTGATAAGTACTGGAAGACTGGAGATTTTTAATAGAAGTACATTACAAATCTGTATAACTTTGTGGCACCAGTTGATATGAAAAAAAGACATTTGGTGAAATACCCCTTTAAACCTAATAAGATTCAGCTGCAATACAACACACAATCTTATAATGGTGCTTTTATCAGAAACAGAAGCCCTAACAATGGAAGTAATTCTAATGTGACCTAGAAGCCACGCCCCTCCTAACCAATTTCTGCTAAGCCACACCCATTTGGCTAGGACAGTGTCATGTTTAAATGCAAAATAAATGCCATATGTGACCACAACCTTGCCAGGGGACAGTGCTCTTCCTTATGCAACAATTAGTATAATGTCACTTTGTGGTTACAGAGGAGAGCTGACCATACAATACGAGCCCCCCAGGATTCTCGGCTGCTGTGACCTATATAACACTGTGCGCAGCTCGGGCCGTGTTCGAGTGCTGACAGATTCCCTTTAACCAGAGAAAACTGAAAAAGAAAAAAAAAGTAAAGAGAATATTGCAAAACCGCTGGCTGTCACAACCCCGGTTGATTTCTGTATTAAAAAAAAAAAAAAAAATCACAACAGTGCCTCTTTAAAGCCTTACATCTGTCCAAGCATGATGGGAATTGTAGTTCTACAACAGCTGGAGGGCCGTGATGTTTATAGCACCAGCACATAAGGAAGTAATAGAGCATGAGCATAACCGAACGGAAGATATCCTGCACACATAGCGAGACTGCGACAGGACTAGTACAAGGCAAAGCTTGCAGTAAGGCTATGTTCACATCTGCATCGGAGCCGCCGTCACAGGTTCCATAAAAATTACTGGAGCAAATAGTGCAGCGTGATAGTGATCTGGCCAGCTCGCTGCTATGATGGAGAAGAACAGCTGAAGCTACATTGCATGTGTGAACCTAGCCTAATGGTGGTTTTACAAGGAATTTATCGTTCGAATTTGCACGATAACGATCAAATTCGAACGATAATCGTACGTGTAAACGCAGCAAACGATCAAGCGACGAGCGAGAAATCGTTCATTTTGATCTTTCAACATGTTCTCAAATCGTCGTTGATCTTCGCAAAAAATTCGCAGATCGTTCCGTGTAAATAGTCTTTCAACGATTTCACCTATGTGTGAGATAGCATTAAGCGATCGCAAAACGATCGTATCGTTCCGTCTAAACGCTGATCTTTATAGAAAAACACATCGTTCATTTAAAATCGTTAATCGTGCGATCGGGCGAATAATCCTTCCGTCTTAAAGGACCATAAGGCTGCAGATTGTAGCCTGGACCCTCACTGATTGTTACTGCAGAATGTTCTACAGGAGAAAGTCTGGTACAGGGTTAAAGGGATAGTTTGGGGGGAAATCTTTCGAATCAACTGGTGCCAGAGGTTTGTAATTCTATTTTATTTTTATTTTTTTTAAATCTCACATCTTCCAGTATTTATCAGCCGCTGTATGTCCTGCAGTAAGTGGTATATTCTCTCCAGTCTGACACAGTGCTCTCTGCTGCAACCTCTGTCCATGTCAGGAACTGTCCAGAGCAGCACCGAATCCCTATAGAAAAACTTTCCTGCTCTCCAGACTGGAAAGAATACACCACTTCCTGCAGGACATACAGCAGCTGATAAGTACTGGAAGACTTGAGATTTTTTAATAGAAGTTAATTACAAATCTCTGGCACTTTCTGGCACCAGTTGATTTGAAAGATTTTTTTTTTTTTGCTGAACTACCCCTTTAACCAGCGCTGGAGATTAGGGCTAGGACACAATGCAAACATCAGTGGCCCCTCCGCTTCTTGCACAGCGACAATCTGCTGTTCCCATGGAATGTAGCCAGCTCATTTAATAAGTCATTTTGACTCAGCAGATTTCTGCACTCCTCCCAGACGGGACACAATGGAGGATTGTCAGATCTCGGCCTGCACAGAGGACGAGAGCCTGGAACATTCCCTGTGTCCCTCCCGCTTCCCTATGGCGAGTGCAGCGCTCCCCGGGTTACAGAAACAGGGAATGTACATCAGTAATTAAATGTATTCCCTTCCGTCATCCTCGTCTTATGTGAAGCAGAACAGGAACGTCCAGAGCCGCTTCCTTACTACTGGGAAGGATGGGAGAGATATAATATGGCTGCAGGATAGGCTGTCACCCGGCTTTCCCAGACTCCTGAACAGCACACCGGTGTTATAGTATAATAAAATATTACACGTTACTACATTTATAGTAGAATGTAACGTATAATATACAGTATAGGGGTTAAGAAAACATGGCCGCTTTCTTCCTGAAACAGCGCCTCTCCCCTCCTCAGGTTGGGTGCGGTATTGCAGCTCAGTTCCTTTGAAGTGAATGAAGCTGAATTGTAATACCGCACACAACCTGAGGGCAGGGGTGGCGCTGTTTTTGGAAGAAAGTTGCTGTGCTTTATATAATCCTAGATAACCCCATTTAAGGCTCTATGTGGTTCAAGGGCACGTTCACATGGACAAGATCCGTAGCAGATTTGATGGTGCAGATATTAACGTAACTAAATAACTGAACACAGCATCAAATCTGCTGCGGATCCTGTATGTGTGAACACACACTTAAATAGGATAAACCTTGCTGTATTTTTGCATAGAAATATAATGAGGGACCGGGGTGGGATGATCACAATGCTGCCCCCCTGAGCATCCCACCACCACATTTCCCTACCTGTACTGATCAGAAGAGCCTTAGGGTGTCTTTACACAGAGAGATTTATTTGACAGATTTTTGAAGCCAAAGCCAGGAACAGACTATAAGCAGGGAACAGGTCATAAAGGAAAGCCTGAGATTTCTCCTATTTTCTAATCCATTCCTGGCTGTGGCTTGAAAAATCTGTCAGATAAATCTCTCTGTGTAAAGGGACCCTTAGAGAAGAAGCCGAGCAGTGCTGATCCTACAGAGCCTACCCAGCGTACACACTGATCAGCCAGAGCCTTAAAGGGGCACAATGCCATAAAACAATGTTTTGATGACTGGGTCAGAGCAACTTCAAAATGGCCGTTCATGTGGGGTGTTCCCAGTGTGTTGTGGTTAGTAGTTATAAAAAGTGCTTCAAGAATGGACAACCAGCGCCATTATTATGGGAACCCAAGCCTCATTGGTTGATAGATCACACAGGACATGGCAGCTTGCTGTGTATGGGCACCGCAGACCGGTCATGTGACCCCTGTCCACCCCCATGGTGTCTACAATGGGCATCATTGCTGGTATGAGCAGTCCCATAGAAGCAGACAACACCCTGCCAGGCCCCCCTGCCCCGCAGGCCCCGTAGCAGCTGTGTGGTCTGCCTCTATGGTAACTACGCCAGTGATCCAATCAATCATCTGTGGGATCCATGGAGGCCGTACTGATCACCTTACAGGATCTGCTGATGATACCAAAGGGGACATCACAGGGATAAGGGGTCTGGGGGGGAGGGGGGCGGCACATCACATGACAGCTTTAATGGGTCAGAGCACAAGAGGGAACTGCACATGATATGGGTTTCATATTACATATTACACATGCTTCAGTACATGGTCATCTATGTCCACACAGATAACGTTCTTAGGAAACCATTGGATAGAGAAAGATAGAAGAAGAGGATGGTTTCACCACTCAGTGGCTTCTACCCAGTAGTTGCATCTCACATCCTTCCTCCTCTGTAATATTGTAACACGCCGACCACTGCTGGGCACAGGTCTGTGTAATGGGTTCTGAGCGTTGCCCACTGACCTGGGACGTACAATCAGACTAGCCATATACCACCGGCCCTCTCACATGTGATTCTGCCAAAGTCATGGACAGTATACGAGAAGCCAACGAACCCAGCTGTACACATAGGGGGTCCACTGTGCATCAGATACAGGACTGCGGAATTGCTTCCACTATACAATACAAATGTGAGCAGAGTCTTACAGCCCAAGCGGCAGCAGCAAAGGAGCAATGATCTGCAGGATGAGAGCTCGACTACAGAGCCATCCACAGATGCAGAATGTAATTGTATAACTGTTATATAGAAGTATACAGTACAGTCTGTTGTTACCATTATATGCAGTGCCAGGTCCTGTAATGTGACCCCTATTCACTTACATTAGTCAGAGTGACAGCCATCTTTGATAACACAAGCCACCTTGAAGCCAAAGTATCCATGTCATCCTAGACAATCCTGCATCCGAATAATAGTGCCACACCTGCCCATGGGTAATGTATGGGAAGCTGCAATACCCGACAAATTCTGAGGACAAGTATGGAAAAAAGTTCTGAAAAAAACAGACAGCAATATTCTTCTACTGCTGGATATGTCATTTAAAGGGGGATTCTACTCAAACATAACGTTTTGATATGTTGCTGCTTATGGTGAGACAAACAATTCCTTTCATACTTTTTATTATCTATTCAGTCTCCTTCCCCCAGTTCTCAGCTGCTGCTTTCTGCTGAAGACAAAAGATTCTGTGTGTGAGTTTTTCTCTGTCTCCCTCTCCTCCCCCCTCCATTCTGAGACAGCTGGCTGGCTTTATCTGCAACATTGTAGCTTCTTTGTAATGCTCGAAGGGTTAACCGGAGGTCCAATTGCTGATAAACTCACTATGATTAACCCTCTCAGCATTACAAAGAACCTACAATGTTACAGATCCCAGTCTGCCTGGGACTTGTTTACATCAGCTGTCTCAGAAGGGAGGGGGGAGACAGAGAGAAAAGCTCACTCACAGATTACTGTGTCTTCAGCAGAAAGCAGCAGCTGAGAACTGGGGGAAGGAGACTGAATAGATACCCTGTTTCCCTGAAAATAAGACATCCTCTGAAAGTAAGGCTTAGTGGAGGATTTACAGAATAGCTTAAAATATGGCATCCCCCTGAAAATAAGGCATCCCCCGAATGTAAGACCCCCGCCCTCCGCCACCACCACATACAGGAGATGAACTAACACAGAGGCGACCATGGATGTGTGAGGGGTGTGTGCCGCTCTATGGGAGGTCGGGGACCCCCACTCATCACACATGGATTTCTGCCAGAACTGTGAGATGGGAATATCCCTTAGGTTTTTAGAGGCGTGATAATAATAATAATAATAATAATAATAATAATAATAATAATAATAATAATAATAATAACAATTATAATATAATGTCTCAGAGGATCGTGCACTTTCCCCCTGAACCCGCTGACATTTGGCCCCCGGCAGTTTATTGCAGCCACTTGCTAAGTCATTGCCCTTTGTGACAGCAGGGAGAGGGTTAATGGCTCGGCCTGCGATTGCTCAGGTCTGATTGGTCGGCCCACGGCCTGACGAGCCACCGTCCCCTGTTATAGGATGAGTGACAGCCGGGCCGCGCCCCCCTGTCTGACGCGGAGCCAATGGGAGAGGGGGCAGGGCGTGACGTCAGGTGGTTTCAGAGGACAACTTGGGCTGAAGTCTGTGGCTCTGTCACAAAGCAGAGAGGAGTGAGCGGCGCGACATCCGGGGACCTGACATCACCACACCTGTCACCATGGCGGAGTGAGTGCGGGCGTCCCGGGGGGGAAGGGGGTCATGTGATCTGCGCCTGCTGCGGTCACGTGTTGAGCAGGGATATCTGGTTACTCAGGGTCCATCTGTCAGCGCCCGGTCCTGATGGGAGCGTCACCCGGTCCATCACCAGTCACCCGGTCCATCACCAGTCACCCGGTCCATCACCAGTCACCCGGTCCATTACCAGTCACCCTGCCCATCACCAGTCACCCTGCCCATCACCAGTCACCCTGCCCATCACCAGTCACCCGGCCCATCACCAGTCACCCGGCCCATCACCAGTCACCCGGCCCATCACCAGTCACCATCACCAGTCACCCGGCCCATCACCAGTCACCCGGCCCATCACCAGTCACCCGGTCCATTACCAGTCACCCGGCCCATCACCAGTCACCCGGCCCATCACCAGTCACCCGGCCCATCACCAGTCACCCTGCCCATCACCAGTCACCCGGTCCATTACCAGTCACCCGGCCCATCACCAGTCACCCGGTCCATCACCAGTCACCTGGACCATCACCAGTCACCCTGCCCATCACCAGTCACCCAGTCCATCACCAGTCACCATCACCAGTCACCCTGCCCATCACCAGTCACCCTGCCCATCACCAGTCACCCTGCCCATCACCAGTCACCATCACCAGTCCCTCCAGTCACCCTGCCCATCACCAGTCACCCAGTCCATCACCAGTCACCATCACCAGTCACCCTGCCCATCACCAGTCACCCTGCCCATCACCAGTGACCCAGTCCATCACCAGTCACCATCACCAGTCACCCTGCCCATCACCAGTCACCCAGTCCATCACCAGTCACCATCACCAGTCACCCTGCCCATCACCAGTCACCCTGCCCATCACCAGTGACCCAGTCCATCACCAGTCACCATCACCAGTCACCCTGCCCATCAAAGGTCCCACCGGTCACCAGTCATCCGGTCTCTTTTTCCTCTCTAGTCATTGGTTATATTGTCAGTGACCTCTGAGGCTTCAGTCAGATGGGAGTTGTAGTCACTATAAGGTGTCACCTGGCCCTGACCCCCCTATAACCATCAGTATACCTGTGTGTAGCTGTCATGAGTCGCTGATCCTGGCCCTGACCCCCTATAACCATCAGTATACCTGTGTGTAGCTGTCATGTGTCGCTGATCCTGGCCCTGACCCCCCTATAACCGTCAGTATACCTGTGTGTAGCTGTCATGAGTCGCTGATCCTGGCCCTGACCCCCTATAACCATCAGTATACCTGTGTGTAGCTGTCATGTGTCACTGATCCTGGCCCTGACCCCCCTATAACCATCAGTATACATGTGTGCAGCTGTTATGTGTCACTGATCCTGGCCCTGACCCTCCTATAATCATCAGTATACCTGTGTGTAGCTGTCATGTGTCGCTGATCCTGGCCCTGACCCCCCTATAACCATCAGTATACCTGTGTGTAGCTGTCATGTGTCGCTGATCCTGGCCCTGACCCCCCTATAACCATCAGTATACATGTGTGCAGCTGTTATGTGTCACTGATCCTGGCCCTGACCCTCCTATAATCATCAGTATACCTGTGTGTAGCTGTCATGTGTCGCTGATCCTGGCCCTGACCCCCCTATAACCATCAGTATACATGTGTGCAGCTGTTATGTGTCACTGATCCTGGCCCTGACCCTCCTATAATCATCAGTATACCCGCATATAGCTGTCATGTGTCGCTGATCCTGGCCCTGATCCCCCTATAATCATCAGTATACCCGCATATAGCTGTCATGTGTCGCTGATCCTGGCCCTGACCCCCCTATACCCATCAGTATACCCGTGTGTAGCTGTCATGTGTCGCTGATCCTGGCCTGACCCCCCTATAACCGTCAGTATACCTGTGTGTAGCTGTCATGAGTCGCTGATCCTGGCCCTGACCCCCTATAACCATCAGTATACCTGTGTGTAGTTGTCATGTGTCACTGATCCTGGCCCTGACCCCCCCCCCTCCCCCCTATAACCATCAGTATACCTTTGTGTAGCTGTCATGTGTCACTGATCCTGGCCCTGACTCTCCTACAACCATCAGTATACCCGCATATATCTGTCATGTGTCGCTGATCCTGGCCCTGACCCCCCTATACCCATCAGTATACCCGTGTGTAGCTGTCATGTGTCGCTGATCCTGGCCCTGACTCCCTATAACTAATAGTATACCCACGTGCAGCTGTCATGTGTCGCTGATCCTGGCTGTAGGGGCAAAAGCAGCAGATCTGCACTGTTTGTCCATAGAAACTCTGTAGGGTAAGAGGACGTTCACACATGCGCAGAGACCCTGTTACACATCTATAGTTGTTGCGGATACATTGGTGACTTTTTCCATCTGTTTTAATCAATGGGTCAGTGTATATATGGACGGGGCGGACACCTCCCAATCCTGTGCATAGTTTGGGGTCTGCAGTTACAGACAGGATTAGTGATGTGTGAATGGGGCCTAAAACCAGAGCAGATCTCAGAGGGGGAAACACTACAGATGGAGCAAACGTCATGATCAGATGTTATGTGTTCATTGTCGGTTTACGGTTTCTCCACCTGTACAGATACGGTCAGGTGATGGGGGGTGCGGTATGAGCTGGGACCCCATAATCCCCAGCATAATGCAGCTCCCGGGTTCTATTCACACTGTCAGTATTATTCTGGATACACAGAGATCTACTAAACCCCACAGCACTTCATTGCAGAGATCAGCATAGATCACTGCTCATCTCCTGATCTCTGCAGGACGTGCATCATCATCATCATCATCATCATCCTCATGTATAGTGTAGGGATTAGGATGTCAGGCTGATGGGCGGATCTTTGCATTTTGAATAAGCAGTGTTGCAGGGGAAAGCATGGGGGGTACAGACCAATAACCTTAGGCTGCATTCACACATCCGTAGATTTTGCGGACCTATGGACAGTGAATGCCCGTAATGGATTGTGTCCCCACCTGGCATGATGTATCAATATTGCGCAGGCAGCGGGGAAACTCTTAAGTCGCTGCAAGAACTTATTAGGACAGAGTCGCGCAGTTGTGTCATTAAAGTGCTGCAGTTCTGCTGTTCCCCCCCCCCCCCCGCTGCCGGCATGATATTGATACATTGTGCCAGGTGGGGACACAGTCCATTGCATGCATTCACTGTCTACGGACGCACCCTATGGCAATGTTCACATGTTGTAAGAGACTGGACGTTCCGTGACTCGGTTCTGCAGTACCAGCCGGATGATCTTAAGCACCGCAGAGTTCTGATGCGGGTGCATCCCTGCGTGCCCGCATCAGAACTCCCAACTGCACACTATGAAGCATGCGGCCGGAGCCGCTCGTTCCACTGTCTGCACTGACGGTTTTCTGCGGCTGCTATTCAATGAATAGCGGCTGCAGAAAACTGACATGTCAGTTGTTTGCGGCGCCGCTAGACATCCCAGCCGGAGCGTATACCCTGTGTATACACTCCGGCCGGGATTCCATAGACTGAAAGGTAACATATATTTTCGTATTAATCACGGCAACAACGGCTATACTTTTACGAAAATATACGTTGTGTGAACATGGCCTTAGTCTGCTGACACATTGAGGGATGAGTAGCTCCGATATGGACAGAGGTGGCAGCAGAGAGCACTGTGTCAGACTAGGGAGAGTACACCACTTCCTGCAGGACATACAGCAGCTGATAAGTACTGGAAGACTGGAGTTTTTATTTTTTATAGAATAAAATTACAAATTTCTGACACCAGTTGATTTGAAAGAAAAAAAACATTTGGATGAACAATCCCTTTAACATACGCAGTTTTTGCTGCAAGTATATAAAAAGTGGATACTTTCCGCCATCATACAGATCTGGGGATTAGTTGCAGCCTACAATGTGTTACTGGTGAGTGACAACCGTCCTGGCGGAGGAGCCTGGTTCTTTCTTTCCCTCGGTAGCCGTGATGTAACGTGACAGTGACAGTGAGTGTGGATTTTCCCCAGGAAGCCTATAATCCTGTGTAGTAATCAGATCAGCCGGAAGCGCCCCCTCCCCCACCCCCGTGTACTTATACACCTGCCGGGGGATCACTTCTAGAAAGCAATTCATGTACAATATGCAGAGCTAAATGCTCATACAGAGCCTCCTGCTTCAGGTAGTACTGACGCCTTAGAAGCTCTATGACTAATACCCGGGAAGGAGGAAGCCAGGGCTCGGCTTTCTGCCCCGGGAAGGTGTGGTAGGTCGCGTAGTAATCCAGGTATGGAGAGTACAGTATACAGAAGCCTCGTCCAGGAGGAGAAAAGTTAATCCCCGCTGCCTGTGTTTGTTCTTGCAGTTTGCTGCGTGCTATGTCATGTCTAAGCCTGGGTGTACCCCGCGCCGACAGAGAGATGGCAGCCGCTTTATAGGGAAAGAAAGTGTCCGGGACTCTGTTATTTGTCAGGGAGGCGCGAGGTCAACTAGATAGATAGGCGGCTAACCCTATAAAACAGGACACTACACTACCTGTAAGTCACTGTTACCCAACCTGTGTTTCTGCAGCTGTTGCAAAACTACAACTCCCAGCATGCCCTGACAGCCGAAGGCTGTCAGGGCATGCTGGGAGTTGTAGTTTTGCAACAGCTGCAGAAACACAGGTTGAAGACCACTGCCAAGGAGGACTCCAGATAAATAGAAATTGTTGTAATTTACTTCTTTAAAAAATTTCCAGTCTTCCAGTACTTATCAGTTGCTGTATGTCCTGCAGTAAGTGGTGTATTCTCTCCAGCCTGACACAGTGCTCTCTACTGCCACCTCTGTCCATGTCAGGAACTGTCCGGAGCAGGAGAGGTTTTCTATGGAGATTAGCTGCTGCTCTGGATAGTTCCTGACATGGACTGAGGTGGAAGCAGAGAGCACTGTGTCAGACTACTTCCTGCAGGACATACAGCAGCTGATAAGTACTGGAAGACTGGAGAGTTTTAAATAGAAGTAAGTTACAATTAGGAGTACCCTTTTAATGGGAATATTTCACCTCTATTCTTATGATCGGTGGGGGTCCCAGTGGTCAGACCCCCCCACAATCGGTTAGTTATGTGCTATTTTGTAGATGGGGATAACTGTTAATCTTGGGATAACCCAGTGTACCTGCATAAGAAAGATAAGACCTGGCATTTATACCTGAGACATGTAGCAGTGTTATTGTCCGCCTAAGCCTCACATTCTCCATGGTCGCTCCACCTTTCCAAAATCAACACATGGAGTGAATAAGCTGAAGCATTGCCTGTGTGCCCGTTCCCTGACTGCTGGGTGTGTACAGTGCTCTACCTCCACCTTGTCCTCCCATAACCTCCGGGCCAAGTAAACCTATGTAATATACTGTGTATGGGTGTGTGTGTGTGTGTATATATATATATATATATATATATATATATATATATATATATATATATATATATAATATAATTTATGTAATTTTCTCCCCCTCCCCCAGAGCTGATATCGCACTCATCGGATTGGCTGTAATGGGCCAGAACCTGATCCTGAACATGAACGACCATGGCTATGTGGTAAGTGGTGGCACGCAGCGGCATTGCCCCATCGGTGGGTGATGTAAGCCCGGGCTCTTGGGTGACTTCCTTGCTTGGTACATAACATAGAGATGAGCCCATTAAATATATAATGTCGAAATGTGAATGAGTTTCTGGATGTTTTGTGCCAGTGGAATCCGACGTGTGACTGTGTGGCTGCTGTAATACTACAACTCCCATCAGGACATAAGAATGGGGGAGGGGGGTTTGGCAGCAATAGTGAAGCCTCAGGTAGGGGGATGTTAAATTTCCATGGCTCTTGCACAAGTATCTGGCAGTGTCCTATAGACCCCTTCTCTCTCTCAGTTGTAAGGTGAATAAGGGGGCTAAGCTGAGCGTGCACATGTATGGGGGTCCGAGCATGCACATGTATGGGGGTCCGAGCATGCACATGTATGGGGGTCCGAGCATGCACATGTATGGGGGTACGAGCATGCATATGTATGGGGGTCAGAGGGTGCATATGTACGGGGCCAAGCATGCATGTGTATTGGGTTGGAGGAACCTGTACATGTATGGGTGGCCAAATGTGCATGTGTACTGGGGAGATGGGGAGAGCGTGCGTGTGTACTGGGGGAAGCATGCACGTGTATGGGGACCAGGAGGAGTAGCAGATAGCAGTCAGTTCAGCCGTCGGCTATTGGTCTGAAGGTAACATCTGCCCCTATACGTGCCTGTTCTGCTCTTCATGTCTCTCTGTTTCTTTCGCTCCAGGTTTGTGCATTTAACAGGACGGTTTCCAAAGTGGACGAGTTTTTGGCCAATGAAGCGAAAGGCACCAAGGTGATCGGGGCTCATTCCTTACAAGAAATGGTCTCCAAGCTGAAGAAACCCCGGAGGATCATGATGCTGGTGAAGGCCGGGCAGGCGGTGGACGACTTCATCAATAACCTGGTATGTACTGACCTGTGATCTGATGCACAATCTCTATGGACCGGACTGGCTCTGGGTGCATGTGGGCCGTTCACCCTACACATAGAGCATGTCACACAGATCACCCCAGGGGGCCCCAGCATCTGCCCTGGTTATCTGTGTTATAGTCACCCACTAATGACATACCGGCTCTCCTATCTGGCTTTGCCTTAGGACCTCCACAGGTGCCGGGGGGCAGTGCACCATTGGGGTGGAGGATGCCTGGTGTGGACGGGTTACTTCACTCCATCTGCTACACTAATCCTAGCTGGCACATATGCACTGAGTACAACGTGTTGCCAGGTCCGCACCCAATGGGCACAGCTTGTGCCATGTTGACTTGCCAGTACAGTAAGCTTTACCTGGGTGCCAGGAGCAAACACTGTGCTGCTGTGTCATCTGGTCTCTGCATTTCCTTTGTAACTTCTTTGTTCTCTGGTAGCAGGTTCCTTTGTAACTTCTCTTTGTTCTCTGGTTGCAGGTTCCTTTGTAACTTCTCTTTGTTCTCTGGTTGCAGGTTCCTTTGCTCTCACCCGGTGACATCATCATCGATGGCGGGAATTCAGAGTATAGTGACAGCACGGTAGGTTTCCATCATGGCTGCCGTGTCTCCAGTAAGGCTGGGTAAGCTGAATACTTACTGAAGAATTTTATTTCTTTCTTCAGAGACGCTGTAAGGAGCTGAAAGCCAAGGGCATCCGGTTTGTTGGCAGCGGTGTTAGTGGAGGAGAAGACGGGGCCAGATACGGACCATCTCTGATGCCCGGGGGAGACCCTGAGGCCTGGTAAGAACTACTCCTTCAGCATTGCTACATATAGTCAATGAGGAGCTGCTTTCCTCTGACCTGAGCCGGGATCTTCTCATTGCATCGGTTTACCCGCGGTTCTCTCTCTTCTTACAGGCCGTATATTAAAGACATTTTCCAGAGCATCGCAGCCAAGGTCGGGAAGGAGCCGTGCTGTGACTGGGTGAGGGATTCTTCTTGTTGTCCCGGCCATAGATATAAAATCCTGTAGGTTACTGGTGGGTGTCACTAGGATAAGGTTATCCAGGATTAGAGAAACATGGCTGATATTCTCCTGATACAGCGCCACACTTGTCCTCAGGTTGTGTGCGGTATTGAAGCTCAGTTCCAGGGAATTGAACCTAGCTGAATTGTAATACCACGCACGACCTGAGGACAGGGGTGTCGCTGTTATTGGAAGGAAGCAGCCATGTTTTTTTCATTCTGGACTTACTTTTTAATTGAGTGACAAATAGCAAGAACAGATGATAAGCATCTCTGGAGAACTTGGCATGGCCATGCGTCACATGGATACAGAGTGTGTCTCAGGTTTTGGGGGACCTGCCCTACAGTACACAGATAACCCATTGATGTTAATGTGCGCTGTGTAATTCTTCGCTTCCACTGTGGTGGCGCCGCAGAGAAAAATAGCAACTGATCACTGAAGATTCAAACATGAGGAATCTCTATTGATCAGCCTATTGTCAGGGGATCCTTCTGATCAGTGGGCATTGTCCAGATAGGAGATTCGCCCCCCAACCACCACCACATTCCCCCTTAATGATCTTACTCACCCCTCCATACCCTCTATGTAACCTCTGTAACTGTATTATTTTGGGACAGGTGGGTGAAGAAGGTTCCGGACATTTTGTGAAAATGGTTCACAATGGAATAGAGTACGGTGACATGCAGCTGATCTGCGAGGCGTACCACCTGATGAAGGACGTCGTGGGGCTGGAGCAGGACGAGATGGCAAAGGTGAGATGTGGGGGGGCTGCTACATGAAGATTACATTCACTTTGCAGTAAATATGGCGCCATTCCCGAAAAAAAGAAAAGAGGTAATTTTTGTTATTTCTGCATAATTTATTTTTTTTTTAATTACTGACATTTCTTTTATTTTTATATTTTTCTATCATTCAGACATTTGAGGACTGGAACAAGACTGAGCTAGACTCTTTTCTGATCGAGATCACGGCCGGCATCCTTAAATACCGGGAGGTGGATGGAAAGCATCTGCTCCCTAAGATCCAGGACACGGCCGGGCAGAAAGGCACAGGGAAGTGGACGGCCATCTCTGCTCTGGATTTCGGCGTTCCGGTTACTCTCATCGGTAAGAACCTGTCACTGGACAAACTACAATATCCTACTGTTAAAATCACCATCAGATGCTTTCGCTTTCCCAAATGTATATGGGCACCGGCATTAAAGAAACCTTATGACGTGTCCGAGACGATCGGTCATGATGTAAGTGTTCAGACCGCGACGGATCAGGAGAATGAGCTGCGAGAATCTACGTGCAGCACATTCACTTCTGCCTCTGCGTCATGTGACCTAGATGGACTAGCAAAGTAAAGTCCCTATTACAGGGGCCAATCTGGAGGAGCAAGCGAGCACGACCTGTCAGATCAGAGCTCTCTTGCTTCTCATTCCCCAATCGCTGTCGCTGCTGTTACACACCGACAGCGAGCGGTTAAGTGCGGAGGGACCGCACAAAGCTGCAGGATCTGAAGACTGTCAGGGGAGCCCATAGGAGAAAGCAGTGGTCTGCTGCTGCCGCTCCTATTACATGGGGCATTAGTCAGCAGATTGTCGCTATCCTTCTAGTCTTTTTTTTTTCATCATGTTGAAAGACAAGGATCATCCGACATCGTACATTTTAACAAGATCTATTACACCAAGCGATTATCGTCTGTGACGGACAATAATCGGCCAAAAACAGATGATGATCGCCTGGTGTAATAGGACCTTTATTTGAAGGGTTCCATGTAGGTCGCAGACCGGAGTGCCCTACTGATTGGTCAGGGTCTATGACATATCAAAAGTTATTATTTATTTTTTTATAATGACTGGTACTCTTTAAGTTACATTGCGTTATGATATTGTATTGTGGGGAATTAAGGATGGTTAGGGCTCAGCTGTCAACTGGGTGGCGATATACCACTCTCTGTTTTCAAGAGCAACAAAGCAGAATTTTGAACGCAGCTGTGTAGGAAAATATAACATGAGATCACTACAAATTCTGTCTGGACACTTTTTCATGTGATTCCACATTGGGTTTCCATTTAATTCGATGGGAGCTCTAACACAAGCTTTGCTGGAAAACTACATTAAAAATAAAAAGGGCACAAAAATCTGCCCTCCGGATTCTGCTATTAGATGTGGGATATTCAGTGCAGGTTTAGTTAGTGTGAACACTCCTGTACACCTTCCCGCTCTCTTGGCGGCTTATGAATAGGTGTTATCCAGCACGGTAGACGACCACTAGGTCATTGCACCCCAGCGTTCTGTGCTTTACTGCTCTTCACAGCAGCTCTCCAATCTACTTATATGGGAGTAGGAGGAGGGGTGGAGCAGGGGTATAGGGACAAGTATGAGATCATGGGGGTGTGTGATCTCTGCCGATATCTAGTGCTCTCCCCCCCCCCCCCGTCTGCTTTATTTTGAATGGAGCTGCTGGTCGGCGTGTGGCTGCACTTCTATTTATTCTCTATGGAGCCGCTGCAGGAAGCTGAGTGAGATTCCTGGGCGGCCCAGAGGTCGGTACCACCACAATTTCATTCAAGTCCCCTATCCAGCTGAATGGCCTCAGCTCCAGAATGCAATTGTAGCAAACTATTAAAAAGATTTGTGAAGCTGATGTGTTTTGCTCACAGAGCATTGTCTACACTGGATATAACTGTATCACTCATCAGCTGAGAGCAAGACTAGCTATGTACAATATATCAGGCTGGAGTCCGGGCTGCAGAGCTCACAGAGCATTGTCTACACTGGATACGGCTGAGAGCAGGACTATTATATGTACAATGTATCAGGCTGGAGCTCACAGAGCATTGTCTACACTGGATACGGCTGAGAGCAGGACTATTATATGTACAATGTATCAGGCTGGAGCTCACAGAGCATTGTCTACACTGGATACGGCTGAGAGCAGGACTATTATATGTACAATGTATCAGGCTGGAGCTCACAGAGCATTGTCTACACTGGATACGGCTGAGAGCAGGACTATTATATGTACAATGTATCAGGCTGGAGTCCAGGCTATGGCAGATTCCTGTGATGTTGATGCTTTTTCTGGTGACGGCCGCTTCATCCCATTAGAACCAGTGTGCTGACAGCGAAGAGGAACAACGTCTTATCGCACCCTGTAATTCCCTTATTACACAAGTCATTGAGGAGCGGCATAACTGGCTGCGGTAGGATTTCATCTTCTTGCAGTCACTTCCTGCCTGTAGTGGCGTAATCCCATCAGGAAGCCCTGCACAATGTCACTGTGTCATCATGAAACCAGTTCTGTGGGATAACGCGGAGACGGCTCCAGCACTGCCGGGGTTAAAAGTCAATGACGTTCTCACCAGTCAGGATAGTGCTGATAATACATATAGTACATGCACACACTATCACCTGCACAACCTTGCCACACGCTTGTGTTGGTCACCCATAAAGCCACAGAATGCTGCCACTGTGCCCCCCCTTATGTGTCTCATCTGGACTGCAGTACCAGCCGCAACCACACTCGTATGTCTGGCGCTGTTCCCTTTAAACAATAAAGGGAATGATGTGTTTTGAGGATTAAGTCATGTGGGTGGGAAGTGTCTAATATTTTTCCTCTATCCTACAGGTGAAGCCGTGTTTGCACGTTGTCTGTCATCCCTGAAGAGTGAAAGGATTGTGGCAAGCAAGCAGCTTCAGGGACCAAAAGATGTTCAATTCACGGGAGACAAGAAGGCGTTCCTGGAGGACATCCGCAAAGTAGGTGCCAAAGATGGGGAGCGTATTCCCCATGTGTGATGAGAGGGGGTGAACCAGGCTGATTGGTGGGGGCATCAGGTCCCCTTATCTATTGAATGAATGGAGTGTTAGAGGGTGTGCTCGGCCAGCGCTGAACAGGCTGTTTCCAACTTTTTTAGGCCAAGTACCTAAGTGGTCTGTGTAACATCTGTCAGCAGTTCCTTCCCAGAATAGATCGCCCTGTAACAATGTGACTGATCTGTATGCCCCCCTGTAGCCAGATATAGTGTTACTGTAGCCTAATACATTGCACTCCGTAGCCATTAATAATGTCCCATGTGTCCAGTAATTATGTCCCAATAGTCAGATATACCCCCAGTAGCCATGTATGCTTCCTTTTTGTTAGGTATACTCCCTGGAGTCAGATACATTGCCTGTGAAGCCTGATATATGCCCTCTGTAGTCAGGTATGCCTCTTGTAGCCAGTAATATTAGCCCAATAGTCAGCTATGACCCCTGTAGCCATGTGTGCACTATATAGCCAGAATATAACATCCTGGTAGCTAGGTACAATCCATGTAGCTAAAAATGCCCCCTGTAACCATATGTGCCCCATATAGCCAGTAATAATGCCCCCTGTAGCCATGTGTGCCCCATATAGCCAGTAATAAGCCCCCTGTAGCCATGTGTGCCCCATATAGCCAGTAATAATCCCCCTGTAGCCATATGTGCCCCATATAGCCAGTAATAATGCCCCCTGTAGCCATATGTGCCCCATATAGCCAGTAATAATCCCCCTGTAGCCATATGTGCCCCATATAGCCAGTAATAATGCCCCCTGTAGCCATGTGTGCCCCATATAGCCAGTAATAAGCCCCCTGTAGCCATGTGTGCCCCATATAGCCCTGTATATACTCCCCCTGTAGCCATATGTGCCCCATATAGCCAGTAATAATCCCCCTGTAGCCATATGTGCCCCATATAGCCCTGTATATACTCCCCCTGTAGCCATATGTGCCCCATATAGCCCAGTATATACTCCCCCTGTAGCCATATGTGCCCCATATAGCCAGTAATAATCCCCCTGTTGCCATATGTGCCCCATATAGCCCTGTATATACTCCCCCTGTAGCCATATGTGCCCCATATAGCCAGTAATACGCCCCCTGTAACCATATGTGCCCCATATAGCCAGTAATAATCCCCCTGTAGCCATATGTGCCCCATATAGCCAGTAATAATCCCCCTTGTAGCCATGTGTGCCCCATATGGCCAGTAATAATCCCCCTGTAGCCATGTGTGCCCCATATAGCCAGTAATAATCCCCCTGTAGCCATATGTGCCCAATATAGCCAGTAATACGCCCCCTGTAGCCATGTGTGCCCCATATAGCCAGTAATAATCCCCCTGTAGCCATGTGAGCCCCATATAGCCAGTAATAATCCCCCTGTAGCCATATGTGCCCCATATAGCCAGTAATAACGCCCCCTGTAGCCATGTGTGCCCCATATAGCCCAGTATATAATGCCATATGTGCCCCATATAGCCAGTAATAATCCCCCTGCAGCCATATGTGCCCCATATAGCCAGTAATAATCCCCCTGTAGCCATGTGTGCCCCATATAGCCAGTAATACGCCCCCTGTAGCCATGTGTGCCCCATATAGCCCAGTATATAATGCCCCCTGTAGCCATGTGTGCCCCATATAGCCAGTAATATGCCCCCTGTAGCCATGTGTGCCCCATATAGCCCAGTATATAATGCCCCCTGTAGCCATGTGTGCCCCATATAGCCAGTAATATGCCCCCTGTAGCCATGTGTGCCCCATATAGCCCAGTATATAATGCCCCCTGTAGCCATGTGTGCCCCATATAGCCAGTAATATGCCCCCTGTAGCCATGTGTGCCCCATATAGCCCAGTATATAATGCCCCCTGTAGCCATGTGTGCCCCATATAGCCAGTAATATGCCCCCTGTAGCCATGTGTGCCCCATATAGCCAGTAATACGCCCCCTGTAGCCATGTGTGCCCCATATAGCCAGTAATAATCCCCCTGTAGCCATGTGTGCCCCATATAGCCAGTAATAATCCCCCTGTAGCCATGTGTGCCCCATATAGCCAGTAATAATCCCCCTGTAGCCATGTGTGCCCCATATAGCCAGTAATAATCCCCCTGTAGCCATGTGTGCCCCATATAACCCAGTATATAATGCCCCCTGTAGCCAGGTATGCCCCATATAGCCAGTAATAATCCCCCTGTAGCCAGGTGTGCCCCATATAGCCCAGTATATAATCCCCCTGTAGCCATGTGTGCCCCATATAGCCCAGTATATAATGCCCACTGTAGCCAGGTATGCCCCCTGTTTCTAGTTTTCACCCTAAGTATCAGTGAAGGTGGAACAAGAACTGTTCTTGCTCTGCACACATAGTAGAGACTTTCTGTTCCCTTATGTTATTTTCTCTATCCCCCTCCAGGCTTTGTACGCATCCAAGATCATTTCCTATGCACAAGGATTCATCCTGTTCCGTCAGGCAGCGAAGGAGTTTGGGTGGAAGTTAAATTATGGAGGAATAGCGATGATGTGGAGAGGAGGCTGCATCATCCGCAGGTAACGGAACGTCATACAGCAGCGGTCTCACAACCCCAAACTACAACCCCCAGCATGCAGGTCTCAGGGAATGCTGGGAGTTGTCGTTTTGATCATGTGCAAAATTGCTGCTTAGATTTTTTTTTTTTTTTTTTTTATTTTTTTTTTAGGCTATAAAGATGTAATCCCCCCCCCTCCCCTTCTTCTCTTTTCAGCGTGTTCTTAGGCAAAATCAAGGAAGCCTTCGACAGAAACCCAGAGCTTCAAAACCTTTTGCTGGATGATTTCTTCAAAAAGGAGATGCATAATTGTCAGGTGAGCCCCGGGGGTGGCAGATGAAGGAGGCAACATTATGCATCGTCTCTCTATCTGGCCTGGGGTACTCTAGAGAAAAGAATTTACTGGTGCCAAAAATGTGGACAGAATTGAAATTTAATTCTCTAGTTTCCCAGTACTAATCAGCTGCTGTATGCCCTGTGGGAAGTGGTGTATTCTTTCCAATGTGACAGTGTTCTCTGCTGCCACCTCTGTCCAGAGCAGGAGAGGTTTTCTATGGGGATTTGCTGCTGCTCTGTACAGTTCCTGACATGGACAGAGGTGGCAGCAGAGAGCAGTGTGTCAGACTGGATAGAATACACAACTTCCTACAGGACATACAGCAGCTGATAAGTACTGGAAGACTAGAGATTTTTCAGTAGAAGTAAATTACAAATCTCTGGCACCAGTTGATTTAAATTTTTTGGGGGTGAACTACCCCTTTAAAGGTTATAACATTTGGGCCCAGGAGCTTTAGGCTGTGCCTCTACTCACTATATGTTGTATCGATCTCTTCTCCAGGAGTCCTGGCGCCGGGTGGTGAGCGCCGGGGTGCAGCACGGTATCCCTATGCCATGCTTCACTACTGCGTTGTCTTTCTATGACGGCTACAGGCATGAAATGTTACCAGCAAACCTGATCCAGGTGAGAGTGCTTACCAGTCTGTGCCTCTCCAGCTGCTGTGAAAGCTGAAGGCTGTCAGGGCATGCTGGGAGTTGTAGTTTCACAGACTAGAGAGCCCTCATATAAGATCGATGTTATTATAACTGTATAATTCCTTGTATCTCTGTATTTCAGGCCCAGAGGGATTACTTTGGGGCTCACACCTACGAGCTCCTGTGCAAACCCGGACACTTCATTCACACTAACTGGACCGGTCACGGCGGCAACGTGTCTTCCTCGTCCTACAACGTGTGAGATGCACTTTCCTGGTCTAGAGCCGTAGAGGTTTATCCGGCCCGGAGCCATCGTAGTCTCTGTCCTTATGTGTCGTCCAGATCTGAATTTCTTTTTTTTTTCGAATCTGTTTAGTATGATAATAAATGGTTTTTATATGGTTGCTCCCCTGTGCTGCGTGATTCCTTAATAACTCATGACCGGCACCCAATATCCAGTCTATGGAGGAAGCGAAGACATCATTAGTGTTCATTTTTATAAAAATAAAAATAATTTAGGTAAAGGGGAACTCTGGCAAAAATGTTTTTCTTTCAGATCATTTGGTGCCAAAAAGTGCCAGGGATTTGAAACTAAAAAAATCTCCAATATTCCAGTACTTATCAGCCGCTGTATGTCCTGCAGGAAGTGGTGTATTCTTTCCAGTCTGACACAGTGCTCTCTGCTGCCACCTCTGTCCATGTCAGGAACTGTCCAGAGCAGCAGCAAATCCCCATAGAAAACCTCTCCTGCTCTCCAGACTGGAAAGAATACACCCCTTCTTGCAGGACATACAGCAGCTGATAAGTACTGGCACTAGTTGAAAAAGAAATTCGCTGGAGTACCCCTTTAATGATGGGTTGCAGCAATTGTGGCGTTTAGGGGTGACAGGAGCAGCTCCTCTCACTTTCCAATGGGGACCCCCTTCAACGTGCTTGCGGGGTCCTGATCGCTTTTCCGGACTGCTGGAGATATACTTCTTACCTTCCTGCAGTCTGATCAGCGATCTTGTCATAGAGCTGCCACAAAAAGACTCTGTAAGAAGATCGCCTATAACATTGATCAGTGCTATGTAGTGGCATGGCAATGACCACTGTATGCAATCTGATGATTTCATGTAATATTCTATTCAAATGTTGGTAAAAATATCCCAAAGCCCCTCCCCCAATACAAGTTAAAATCACTGCCCCCCCCCCAATTCCCATTATAAAAAAATAATTACATAAAAATACTCTATAGGATAGCATGCGTAATTGTTCGCTGAATTAAATTATAACTTGGGCGGATTCCGCCGTCCGCCCAAAGAATTGACTTGTCAAGGAGTTTTTAGCAAGAATTACTCTGTGTGCATATACCATTACAAAGTACACCTTAGAGCAGGGGTACTCAACAACTTTTAGTGAGGGGCCACTTACCGGGGTCTATTGTCAGGTGAAGGTCCGAGCTGAACAGCAATAGGAAACGTGTTTTGTTACTTTTCACAAACATTGTTGAACTATTTACATACAGAATTGCTGCTTATTAGTGGGAAACAGGTATAGTATATAGCCCCCTGTGCACTCCCCCAAGTAGTATATAGCCTCCCCTGTGTGCTCTCCCTCAGTAGTATATAACCCCCTGTGTGCTCCCCCAGTAGTATATAGCCCCCTGTGCGCTCTCCCTCAGTAGTATATAGCCCCCTGTTTCTTTTCCCGTAGTAGTATATAGCCCCCTGTGCCCGCTCCCCCAGTTGTATATAGACCCCTGTGCGCTCACCCCCAGTAGTATATAGCCCCCCCTGTGCACTCCCCAGTAGTATATAGCCCCCTGTGCGCTCTCCGCCAGTAGTATATAGCCTCCCTTTTGCTCCCCCAGTAGTATATAACCCCCTGTGTGCTCCCCCGGTAGTATATAGCCTCCTGTGCACTCTCCCTCAGTAGTATATAGCCCCCTGTTTCTTTTCCCATAGTAGTATATAGCCCCCCTGTGCGTTTCCCCAGTAGTATATAGCCCCCCTGTGCACTCTCCCCCCAGTAGTATATAGCCCCCCTGTGCGCTCTCCCCCCAGTAGTATATAGCCCCCCCTGTGCGTTCTACCCTCAGTAGTATATAGCCCCCCCTGTGTGCTCTCCCTCAGTAGTATATAACCCCCTGTGTGCTCCCCCAGCAGTATATAGCACCCTGTGCGCGCTCCCCCGGTAATATATAGCCCCCCCCCCCCGTGCGCTCTCCCCCTTCCATATAGCCCCCAGTAGTATATAGCCCCCTGTGCCCGCTCCACCAGTTGTATATAGACCCCTGTGCGCTCTCCCCCAGTAGTATATAGCCCCCCTGTGCACTCCCAGTAGTATATAGCCCCCTGTGCGCTCTCCGCCATTAGTATATAGCCCCCTTTTGCTCCCCCAGTAGTATATAGAACCCTGTGCGCTCCCTCAGTAGTATATAGCCCCCTGTGTGCTCCCCCAGTAGTATATGGCCCCCCTGTGTGCTCTTCCCCAGTAATATATAGCCCCCCCAGTAATCTATAGCCCCCCCCTGCGCTCTCCCCCTTCCATATAGCCCCCTGTGCACTCCCCCAGTAGTATATAGCCCCCTGTGCGCGCTCCCCCAGTAGTATATAGCCCCTGTGTGCGCTCCCCCAGTAGTATATAGCCCCCTGTGCGCTCTCCCCCTGTAGTATATAGCCCCACCGTGCGCTCTTCCCCTGTAATATATAGCCCCCCCTGTGCACTTTCCCCCAGTAATATATAGCCCCCCCGTGCACTCTCCCCTGTAGTATATAGACCCCCTGTGCGCTCTCACCCTGTAGTATATAGCCCCCTGTGTGCTCTCCCCCTGTAGTATATAGCCCTCTTTGCGCTCTCCCCCTGTATTATATAGCCCCCTTTGCGCTCTCCCCCAGTAATATATAGCCCCCCCGTGCGCTCTCCCCCTAGAGTATATAGCCCCCTGTGCGCTCTCACTCTGTAATATATAGCCCCCTGTGCGCTCTCCCCCAGTAATATTTAGCCCCCCCTGTAGTATATAGCCCCCTGTGCGCTCTCCCCCTGTAGTATATAGCCCCCTGTGTGCTCTCCCCCTGTAGTATATAGCCCCCTGTGCGCTCTCCCCCTGTAGTATATAGCCCCCCCCCTGTGCGCTCTCCCCCTGTAGTATATAGCCCCCCTGTGCTCTCTCCCCCTGTAGTAGAGAGAGGTGGCAGCAGAGAGCGCTGTGTCAGACTGGAGAGAATACACCACTTCCTGCAAGACACACAGCAGCTGATAAGTACTGGAAGACTGGAGATTTTTAAATAGAAGTAATTTATAAATCAATATAACTTTTTAAAACCAGTTGATCTGAAAGAAAAAAAAAATTCGCCTGACTTAACCCTTTAACCCTTTTTTTTTTTTTTGTCTTTTTCTCCAGACCACAGCATAACCGCTACATTTAAAGGATTTTCCTCCCCCCAGGACTACGATGGCCTAATGGCAAATAGAGCCCTGGAGGGATGTACAGTATAGGTTGAAGAGACGTACGGGATGAGCTTACAGGGGCACGCTGAGCCTGTAGGGATTTATTACCTAATGTAAAGCAAGGACACTAGATACAGTATTAGGCTATGTTCACACAACGTAAGAGACCGGCCGTTCCGTGACCCTCTCTGCCCGGATCATCCCGGCTGGTAATTAAGATGATCTTTCCGGCCACAGGGTTCTGATGCGGGCGCATCAGCGCGCGCCTTCATCAGAACCTCCCACAGCACACAATGAAGCAAGCGCCCGGAGCCGCTCGCTTCATTGTGTGAACTGACAGGGTTTCCTACGGCCGCAATTCATTGAAAACTGACATGTCAGTTATTTGCGGTGCCACATGGGATCCCGGCCGGAGCGTATTCGATGTGTATACGCTACGGCCGGGATCCCATAGAACAATGTTCACAGGCGCATAAAGTACGGCCGTTGTTGCTGATGGCAACAACTGCCATACTTTTACGTAGTGTGAACATAGCTTTAGGCTACAACGTCCGTACTTTTCGCGGAGTGGAACACTGCCTTTACCTCTATGGGATCTTGGCCGGAGCGTATACACATCGTATACGCTCCGGCCGGGATCCAGTGTGGCGCCGCAAGTAACTGTAATTCCAGTTTTCTGCGGCCGCAATTCAATGAATTGCGGCCGTAGGAAACCCTGTCAGGTCACACAATGAAGCGAGCGGCTCCGGCCGCTTGCTTCATTGTGTGCTGTGGGAGGTTCTAATGCAGGCGCGTGCTGATGCGTTCACATCAGAACACTGCGGCCGCAAAGATCATCCGTCCGGTACTTAAGTTCCGGTCTCTTCAAGCCTAATCAAGACGTATAGGTTGTGAGCCGCCTCAGCACTGCTATAACCCGAACGCTGGAGGGAGAAGACGCATCTTATTTGCTGGTGTTCATGCGGTGCGACATGTTAAAGTGGTTATAGAGGAAAACATGGCTACTTTCTCCCAGAAACAGCGCCACCCTCGTCATCAGTCTGTGTGTGGTATTGCAGCTCTGTTCTGTTAAAGTGACTGGAGCTAAGTTGTAATACCACACACAACCTGAGGGGGGGCGCTGTTCTTTGACAGAGAGCTCTGTGTTTGACATTATAGATTGGAAGAGATTGGGGAACCTTCAGCCCTTCAGCTGTTGCAAAACTACAATTCCCATCATGCCTGGACAGCCAAAGCTAAAGCTTTGGCTGTCCAGGCATGATGGGAATTGTAGTTTTCCATCAGCTGGAGTCTGGGCTGCGTCCTGTGTTTCGCTTCGCCGTGCAGTTTGGTCTTCGTCACTTCCCGTAGTTTTTGACTCTTGGCGGTAAGGTACGTAGTTTGTCACAGCTGAGCCTCATCTCGGACTGTTATGGCGGAGGATGAAGAGCAGCGACTGACTCACACCCAGGTAACAATGACGTGTATGGGTTTATTTACCAATTCTTACAGAAGTGACGGAGTTTACGGTGCCCACACACCGGGCCGGTTCTAGTTACCGACCCGTTAGATAGCTACTTTTCACGTAGAGTCCGCTGCTAAGGAATCGCGTGCTCACAGCGCCATCTAGCGGCTGTTTGGTGTATCTGCAGTGTCGGGGACAGGTTGTGTAGCAGCGCCACCTGCTGACCGCTCATGTTACAGCAGCTCAGTGTCCGGGACAGGTTGTGTAGCAGCGCCACCTGCTGACCGCTCATGTTACAGCAGCTCAGCTTTGGTGAAAGCACCATAAGTTCTCAGGTTATAGTCAGTATGTCAGTGGGACCATAATGGGAGTTATACTCCAAAGGGAGAGTCAGGAACGTTTTTATACCTACAGACCAGCCTGATGATTTAATATGTTTGTCCGTGTTCAAGTGGTTATCCCCTTAGTGACCATCCAGACCTATTTTTAGGGTTGAACGCAATAAGCGCTGTACAGGTGCACCGTGCTGGGTGGATCGGCTGCTTCTGTGTCTTATGACATCCAGGTGCCTGCTGTATCCACCATTCCCGGACACTTAAAGGGGTACTCTGGCAAACATCCTCCTCTTTCAAATCAACTGGTTTCAGAAAGTTATATAGATTTGTAATTTACTTCTATTTAAAAATCTCCAGTCTTCCAGTACTTATCAGCTGCTGTATGTCCTGCAGGAAGTGGTGTATTCTCTCCAGTCTGACACAGTGCTCTCTGCTGCCGCCTCTGTCCATGTCAGGAACTGTCCAGAGCAGGAGAGGTTTTCTATGGGGATTTGCTGCTGCTCTGGACAGTTCCTGACATGGACAGAGGTGGCAGCAGAGAGCACTGTGTCAGACTGGAGAGAGTACAAATCTATATAACGTTCTAAAACCAGTTGATTTGAAAGAAAAACATTCAGAAAGCTCTATACTTCAGTGCGTTGTCAGGCACTGAAAAATATATGCTTAACGTTCTGCAGAATGTGATATCAGGTGTGTAATTCCCTAGGTGCTGTGGCCGGTATCTGACAGGGACTGGGTACCAGCCAGTGGTGTAGCTATAGGGGTCGCAACTGTAACTGGGCCCATAAATCAGGAGGTCCCAGAGACCTCACCCATCTCTTTAAAGCGACTCTGTATCACAATCTGCCCCCCCATACCACTTGTACCTTCTTATAGCTTCTAAGATCTGTCCTGGGGTCCGTTCGGCAGGTGATGCAGTTATTGTCCAAAAAAACAACTTTTAAACTTGCAGCCCTGTGCCCAACGGCCGTGGCCTAGAGTGACTGTGCTTTAAGGTTGACTGCTTATTCCTGACCTGCTAAAATTTATCTTCTTTGCTCAGCTGTATATAGAGGTCTGTGCGGCAGCACTGACAGGGGCAGATGTGTCACACAGAAGTAAAGCCCTAAAACATGAGGCTGCACTGACAGGAGCAGATAAGTACCCTTCCTCTAAACTTGGTATCTGCCTATACTGGCACCACAAGGGTTAAAAATAAATTATAATTAATATATAGATCAGTTTTACCTTTATAGTTATGGCCAGGGTAGGATTAGCAGTACAGCTCCAGGCCCGGCCTGGTACATAAGGGTGCCTTTACACAGACAGATTTATCTGACAGATTTTGGAAGCCAAAGCCAGGAACAGACTATAGACAGAGAACTGTTCATAAAGGAAAGACTGAGATTTCTCCTATTTTCAAATCCATTCCTGGCTTTGGCTTCAAAAATCTGTCAGATAAATTTCTCTGATTAAAGGTACCCTAGCTGCTGCTGATGCTGCCCGGGCCTTATCTCATTGGGATTAAAGGATATATTATTTAGCGGTTACTTTAGTTGCAAACAATTTCCCTTCATGTCACTATGTGATTTCTAACATATTTGTAAATGACTTCTTGCTTCAGAAAACAGAACCTCTAAATTCTTGGCCACCAGGTGTCGCCCTACTCTGTAATCTGCTGTTCACTGCCAGTTGTTGGGGGAAATCTGTCTCTAGTGATAGAAGCAGGAGGACAACACAGCAAGTAAGGGGCGGGGCTTAACATGTGCTGTGTGCAGGGGAGAGGAAGTTTGGTCTGTATACCTGCAGTTATTAGGACTGTGTGTGTGTTCTCAAACCTAGACTGGAAAGGTAAATCCGGGCTTCCCCCATCTTGGGAGCATCAGTAAAAACAAACCCTTGTATGGGTCGATCAGTGGAGAAATTGACACATTCGTCAGCTACCAGTGTGAACGAACTCTCATTCCTACTTGTCTTTTCCTATCCTTTCTAGCGGCTGAAGGCTTCCTTCCATTATACGGTGGGGAAGATCTGCCAGGAGATCAGCGACGAGAAGGAAGTGACCTTCAGCAAACAAGCCATCGCAGCAATTTCAGAAATCTCTTTCAGGCAGTGTGGTAAGAGACAAACCTCTCACGGGGTCCAAAACACTCAAAGCTTATTGTCCTAACAGGATATGCCAGGCTGCTTCACCCATTCTGTGCCCACATATTGCCAATTGTGCCTTGAGCTGAAGACCTGAGACAGATTGGTTGCTAGGGACTCACTTTCTGGCAACAACACTAAAAAGACTGGTTGTCAGGAAAGTTAATCCCTAGCAACCAGATTGTCAAACAAAACTGAACAAAGCTGGTCTGGCAACCATGGCAGGACCCCCACCATGACCGCGTTTACTGTACGTCACCACATGCAGCAGAGGCCAGACCCTCATGTGGTAACCAATAGGCGTATGGCCAATAATCCTGGTAACAGCACATGATACTGGGGGAGAGATGGCAGCCTGGTTTCGGCCACATTCCACCAACAGATCTGAAGACAGATTATCTGCCAAAGATTTGAAGCCAAACCCAGGAACAGACTATAAACAGAGAACAGGTCATAAAGGAAAGACTGGATTTCTCCTATTTTCAAATCCAATCCTGGGTTTGGCTTCAAATCTTTGGCAGATAATCTGTCGTGGAATAGGGCCTTTTCTCTACATGGAGAAACATTGTTTGAATCACGTTTTTCATGGCTTTTAACTGATTAAAACATCAACAAATTTGCACATGGAATCAATGATTAGAGGCGTCAGCATATTGTCTGAGGGAAATCTCACCACAGGATTGGAAGATTGATTATAGCTCCAGGCGTCACATTTACCACCGCCACACCAGACCTGACCAATACCGCCATAGTGTGACTGGGTAACACCGCCACACCAGACCTAACCAATTGCGCCATACTGTGACTGAATAACACCACCACACCAGACCTGACCAATTGCGCCATACTGTGACTTGATAACACCACCACACCAGACCTGACCAATTGCGCCATACTGTGACTGGATAACACCACCACACCAGACCTGACCAATTGTGCCATACTGTGACTGGATAACACCGCCACACCAGACCTGACCAATTGTGCCATACTGTGACTGGATAACACGATAAACCAAAAAGAAACAAAGAGCTAGACATGAATCAAAGAGTGCACTCCACCATACGATTTATGAAAAATAGAAAAAATAAATTTTATTAGTTACAAATCACATAGAACACTACACAATACAATTAAAAACAATTTAAAAAGTTCCTGTCAGGAACATACAAATCTACGGTCTACCCACAAAATCAATATTGGGCATCAGACCTGCGGGGGGTAGCATACAAATAATATTGTTGACATGACCCAAGTAAAATATATTAAATGTCAAAGAATAATAAAGTCAAATCCCTAGGCACTGCCTGCAAAAAGCTAGTGTTGCCTGGAAAAACAGTATTATGCAAAATGAAATCTTATCAATTCAGAAGAAAAAATGTAATCAAAAACCATGATAATGAAAGCATAAGTCCATGTGTCGACAAATCAAAAACCAAAGCACTGCACTAAAAGACAAAATGTCAAAATATATGTCTAAATATATTCGTCGAAGTCACCGGAGGGTGACGATACGCGTGGGGTTCTTTTTCGGGGGTGTTAGCTCCATGACCCTTGCTCCATTCAGGCACCAACTTCCATTCTGTGTTGCTTTGGGTGATATTACTTTAGACATATATTTTGACATTTTGTCTTTTAGTGCAGTGCTTTGGTTTTTGATTTGTCGACACATGGACTTATGCTTTCATTATCATGGTTTTTGATTACATTTTTTCTTCTGAATTGATAAGATTTCATTTTGCATAATACTGTTTTTCCAGGCAACACTAGCTTTTTGCAGGCAGTGCCTAGGGATTTGACTTTATTATTCTTTGACATTTAAAGAGTCACTGTCGTATTTTTTTTTTTGGCAGAAACCAATAGTCCAGGCGATTTTAAGAAACTTTGTAATTGGGTTTATTAGCCAAATCTGCCATTATCTGCATGTAAAAAGCCTTTTCCCAGGCCCCCCCCTCCTTCCTCTTTTTCATCCACTCTGAAAAATCTGAAAATTGTGACTTGTTGCAGGAGACGTCCCCTGTCTGCTCTAGGGAGAGGGGAGGGGGGAGGGGGGAGGGGGGAGTTAGCCGGCAGCAGAAAGCAGATAACAGAGGATTACAGGCACGGAGCTGGGTGACAGCTGTAATCGGAGCTCAGACAGGTCAGTGGTGACTGTCACAGGAGATATCCCGTGAGGGATTTGTAGATTAACTCTTTGTTGTCCTGTTTTGGTCTTTTCTTTAGCTCTCTCCATAGGAGAACAATGAAGACAGGGGGGAGAGCTTCAAACTGCTTTTTCATGATAAAAATGCATTTTTCGGATAATAAACCCAATTACAAAGTTTCTTAAAATCGCCTGGACTATTGATTTCTGCAAAAAAAAAATTCACGACAGTGACACTTTAATATATTTTACTTGGGTCATGTCAACAATATTATTTGTATGCTACCCCCCGCAGGTCTGATGCCCAATATTGATTTTGTGGGTAGACCGTAGATTTGTATGTTCCTGACTGGAACTTTTTAAATTGTTTTTAATTGTATTGTGTAGTGTTCTATGTGATTTGTAACTAATAAAATTCATTTTTTCTATTTTTCATAAATCGTATGGTGGAGTGCACTCTTTGATTCATGTCTAGCTCTTTGTTTCTTTTTGGTTTATCATGATTGCTATCTAGACATTGAGTGGCACCCCGTAGTTTCATGTAGTATTCGGTTGAGCCACCTGTCTTTTTGTGTTCAATTTAGTGACTGGATAACACCGCCATACCAGACCTGACCAATACCACCATACTGTGACTGGATAACACCGCCACACCAGACCTGACCAATTGCGCCATACTATGACTGGATAACACCGCCATACCAGACCTGACCAATACCGCTATACTATGACTGGATAACACCACCACACCAGACCTGACCAATACCGCTATACTGTGACTGGATAACACCACCACACCAGACCTGACCAATACCGCCATACTGTGACTGCATAACACCGCCACACCAGACCTGACCAATACCGCCATACTGTGACTGGATAACACCGCCATACCAGACCTGACCAATACCACCATACTGTACTGGATAACACTGCTATACCAGACCTGACCAA
This sequence comes from Dendropsophus ebraccatus, assembly GCF_027789765.1. Taxonomy (NCBI): domain Eukaryota; kingdom Metazoa; phylum Chordata; class Amphibia; order Anura; family Hylidae; genus Dendropsophus; species Dendropsophus ebraccatus. Next base: position 10,231,152 of record NC_091465.1, read on the forward strand.
TACTGCCATACAGTGACTGGATAACACCGCTATACCAGACCTGACCAATACCGCCACACTGTGACTGGATAACACCGCCACATCAGACCTGACCAATACCGCCACACTGTGACTGGATAACACCGCCACATCAGACCTGACCAATCGCATACCCGCCCACCCTTTGAAAAGACACTAGATTTACTGGCAAGTCTCGACAGGAGGTGGGAGACTAAAAAAAGATATAAACAAAAAAAAAAGTTTTTTCCTTCCCCCTGCTCCCTGGTGCTGCCCCCCTGCAACGCGCTGTCCTGGGCACCGGACCACGGGTAAATACGGCCCTGTCTATGACCCAGCTCCACATTAGGTCTATTCAATCCTTGTATAATGGAAAGTGCAGCCCTAACACAGCTAAGAGTTGTTACCATGTATCAGCGCAGGTAACATGTATCCAGACTGTTTAGCTGACAAAGCATTAACATTAGGTCATCATTCACACATTACAATTCACTGACATCAAGCAGAGGTTGTGAAACTGTTGGAACATTGAACTACAAGGTATATGAGAAAGCTGCAGGATTATCCAGGGTTAGAAAAAGCCCAGCTACTTTCTTGTAAGAACAGCACCACCCCTGTCCTCAGGTTTTGTGCGGTATTACAATACAGCTCCATTCACTTCAGTAGAACTGAGCTGCAAAACTCACACGCAACCTGAAGGGACAGGAGAGGGGAGCTGATTCTGGAAGAAAGCGGCCATGTTTATCTAATCCTAGATAACCCCTTTAAGCTTCACCTAAGACCCCTTTAAGTATCTCTCTCGGCTGCAGACCCCATCCCCCCAGTTACCGTCAGATTGTCCTTTTTAGGTTACTGAAGAATTCACGTGAGCCGCTCCGTCTTGATGTCCTTCCAAGATTCCTAATGATGAGTTTTCCAGCCGCACTAATTACATCTCATTTCCATTTTTTTCTCACTCAACAGAAACGTTTGCAAAGGACCTTGAGATGTTTTCACGGTAAGTGAGAGAGAGAAGCTCCGCCAACGTCCAGCTCCCCGCACCTCCCAAGCCTGTCACCAGCCGAAACACAGGAGATGACAGGGGACCGGACATGGGTGACTGCACAGGGGCCCTACAGGGCCAAGGGCCACAACCAACACACATGGCACAACATAATAGCAGGAAATATTACTGTACTAGTGTAAACCTAAGCTGACTGGTGAATGGTGAGTGCAGCTCTGGAGTATAATACAGGATGTAACTCAGGATCAAAAGGGGTATATAGGTGCAGCTCGCAATTGTATTCCTGAGTAGGTCGAGGTTCAACTAAAAATGCCCTTACCTAGAGACGGGCAAATAATAAATAAAGTAGTATAGGAGATTCTTTAGTCCTCAAGACCACCACAGCCCTATCTTTTAAATAATATGGTATAGTAGGTCACAGTTATGAAATGGCCTGACTACGATTCTAGCCAAATTATAACAATTTATTCATGATATATCAAACTAAAAATTAAATATACTCAAAAATGCACCTATGGAGAAAAAGAAGTTTAAGAAATACAGTTAAAATTGCAAAGTCTCTATATGGTGAGTTGCATCATTGGGTGCCGACCAATTGCGAGATTATGTTATAAGTTACCAGCCACTACTTCCAATGCGTTCCTTAGGTCATGAACACAGCTCTGGATTGCATCTCGGACTTATAGTCCTCCTAGAGATACCGAGTTTTGGACTTGTTGTCCTTCTGATTACTTAGTTAGTATTGGACTTGTAGTCCTATTGAGTATGCAATTGTCCTGGAAGTGTGCAAGTGTCCTTGGACTTTTAGTCCTTCTAGATCCTTAGTACCTGTTTCAGGTCACTTCTCTACAGGCATCTCTCGGTTGGATGCAGGAAGATACAGATAACGATAAAAGTGCGTTGATACTTAGTGGTATTGGTAAATACAATCGGCGTTACTTATTGAAACACTGTAGCGGTAATGCCGCTTCTCACCCGTCCTGAGTCAGTAGGTAGTATCGTACTCTCTCTCTCCCTTGCTGCGTCTCAGCAGCCGATCGGTGTCAGCAGCTCTTGGGGTAGAGGGATCCTGCAGCGCGTCCTCGTGGTTCTGAGGATCTTTTTCGCGCGTGATGTCACAGCCTCGATATCATTCCAGGTGACTCCGTCCGAGACAAGGTGATAAAGGTGACAGTGCTCAGTCAGGTGGCCACAAGAAAATCGCATTTGGGGGGCCATCCAGTAGAATAATGTAATCAAAAATATGATTCCAATAAAAAAATACATAATTATGATAAAAAGCAATTTTATGAACTTTTTATCATAATTATTTATTTTTATTGGAATCATATTTTCGATTACATTATTCTTCTGGGGGGCCCCCCAAATGCGATTTTCTTGTGGCCACCTGACTGGGCACTGTCACCTTTATCACCTTGTCTCGGACGGAGTCACCTGGAATGATATCGAGGCTGTGACATCACGCGCGAAAAAGATCCTCAGAACCACGAGGACGCGCTGCAGGATCCCTCTACCCCAAGAGCTGCTGACACCGATCGGCTGCTGAGACGCAGCAAGGGAGAGAGAGAGTACGATACTACCTACTGACTCAGGACGGGTGAGAAGCGGCATTACCGCTACAGTGTTTCAATAAGTAACGCCGATTGTATTTACCAATACCACTAAGTATCAACGCACTTTTATCGTTATCTGTATCTTCCTGCATCCAACCGAGAGATGCCTGTAGAGAAGTGACCTGAAACAGGTACTAAGGATCTAGAAGGACTAAAAGTCCAAGGACAATTGCACACTTCCAGGACAATTGCATACTCAATAGGACTACAAGTCCAATACTAACTACGTAATTAGAAGGACAACAAGTCCAAAACTCGGTATCTCTAGGAGGACTATAAGTCCGAGATGCAATCCAGAGCTGTGTTCATGACCTAAGGAACGCATTGGAAATAGTGGCTGGTAACTTATAACATAATCTCGCAATTGGTCGGCACCCAGTGATGCAACTCACCATATAGAGACTTTGCAATTTTAACTGTATTTCTTAAACTTCTTCTTCTCCATAGGTGCATTTTTGAGTATATTTATTTTTTAGTTTGATATATCATAAATAAATTGTTATAATTTTGCTAGAATCGTAGTCAGGCCGTAACTCAGGATCAGTACAGGATCAGTAATGTATGTACACAGTGACCCCACCAGCAGAATAGTGAGTGCAGCTCTGGAGTATAATACAGGATGTAACTCAGGATCAGTAATGTAATGTATATACAAAGTGACTCCACCAGCAGAATAGTGAGTGCAGCTCTGGAGTATCCACTTTAAGGAATTAAAAAAAAAAAAAAAAAAAAGCGATTCATGTAAAGCTCAGTGGTTGCTGAGAGCCGCTCCATCAAATTACCTGCAGGTGTGAGGACAGGGATGTGCGCTGTAATTGCAGGACTCCATTGTTCTAACCCGACACATCTGCTGGCAGAGAGGGGTAAACACACTGCGGATCTGCGCTCCCCACAGGTGCCACCGCCGCACACTCTTGTGTAGGATGACGCCTTTCTGTAATGGGATGTGTTTGCTTTTCTATAAACATATTGCTATAATCTGTGCCGATTCCACCCGCCTGCCGCCCCGCCACCCTCTCTTCTCCAGTTACATTGACATTTATTTCGCCTTTTTAACTTTGAAGACATTTTTTCTTTTGATGGAAAACATGGATCTCACCTCTAAAAAGTGCACAAATAAGGACATGGTAGACAATGTATGGTTTATTCTGTTCTAACCATACATGGGAATACACTCTGATGCCCCCCTGTGGCCACTGTGGGAATTGCACATGCTAGGTCCTGTGTGTTTCTGTCAATGTACTGTCTTCTTGTCTGTTTCTTTTTTTTTCTTTTTACATTCTTTAATAGAAATCCTTTTTTCTCTTTCAAATCAACTGGTGCTAGATATTTGTAGTTTACTTCTATTAAAAAATCTCCAGTCTTTAAAGGGAACCATTCACCCCGTGGCCCCGGCAGAAACTGACATACAGTGACATAAAGGTCAATATACTTACCACATCACTCCCGATCCCGTCCCTGATCCCGTTGTTGACACGGAGAAATTGCCGATTCTTCTTCTCGTGCCCATTATGGTAATGAGCGCCGCCAGGCCCGAAGTCCAGCCTTCTCCCCGCCTCCGACACTTGATTGACACCGGGTCTTCTTCCTCCTCATCTTCTTTCTTCTCACCGGATCCTGCGCAGGCGCCATGACAGTCGTTTTCGGCACATGCGCAGTTCACAATTGAAGCCACTCCACAGCTTTACTGTTTACTGCGCGTGCGCCGATTGCCTCGAACACGTATCCTGTTTACCGCGCAGGCGCAGAAGAGGTGACGAGACCATCACAGCGGCGCCTGCACGGGAATTCGTCAGAAGACTGAAGACGTCAATCAAGTTCCAGGAGGCCTGGATGGGCGGCGACGAGAAGAGGACCTCATGAATAAGTTGGACTCGTCCGTCGTTTCCTATGGACGTTGGACTCATCTCAGCTCATTACCATAATGGGCGCGAGAAGAAGAATCTGCGATTTCTCCGTGTCAACAACGGGATCCGGGACGGGACCGGGAGCGATGTGGTAAGTATATTGACCTTTATGTCACTGTATGTCAGTTTCTGCCGGCGGCCACGGGGTGAATGGTTCCCTTTAAAGCGAGACTGTACCCACAATAGGACCCCCTCCCCCCCTTTTACCTTTGGATAGCTGCTTTTAATCCAAGATCTGTCCTGGGGTCCGTTCGGCAGGTGATGCAGTTATTGTCCAAAAAAAAAAATACTTGTTAATTTGAAGCCCGTGCCAAACTGGAGTATCTGTGCCCTAACTTTGCACCACCGCTCCGTCCCTCCTCCCCACCCTCTTCATCATTAGGAATGCCACTGTAACATTTTCTACATGCTGAACACCGCACAGGTCCTTAACGATCCAGCCCATGTGCTGGGCTAAACAGGTGGGGAATAGTAGACAATCTGCCTGGAGCATTCCTAATGATGAAGAGGGGGGGAGGAGGGACGGAGGGGTGGTGCAGAGTTAGGGCACAGATACTCCCGTTTGGCACGGGCTTCAAATTTAAAAGTTTTTTTTTTTAGTACAATAACTGCATCACCTGCCGAACGGACCGCAGGACAGATCTTGGATTAAAAGCAGCTTTCCGAAGGTACAAGTGGTTTGGAGGGGTCAGATTGTGGGTACAGAGTCGCTTTAAGTATTTATCAGCTGCTGTATGTCCTGCAGGAAGTGGTGTATTCTTTCCAGTCTGACACAGTGCTCTCTGCTGCCAACTCTGTCCATGTCAGGAACTGTCCAGAGCAGCAGCAAATTCTTATAGAAAACCTCTAGAAAGAATACACCACTTCCTGCAGGACATACAGTAGCTGATAAGTACTGGAAGGCTGTTTTTTTTTTGTTTTTTTTTTATAGAAGTAAATTGTAAGTCTCTGGCACTTTCTGCCATCAGTTGATTTTAAAGATTTTTTTTCCGGTGAACAACCCCTTTAAATCACATGATCAAAGAACCACATAACTTACTATGAGAAAACAACAAAACAAAAAAAATGCATGTAGTAAAACCGAGACGTCTGCAGCTCTTGGCTTTTACCTTTTGGCTTCATAAAAATGGCCTATTTGTTTTTTATGTAGACATGGGAAGAGAAGCACTGTCACCGTGGACGACGTGAAGCTGCTGTGCAGGCGCAGCCGATCCCTGGTAATTACCTTTATAGCTGAATGTGAGACTGATGGGTGGGCTAGATAGCTGGCAGCCCATTACACACATGCATGCTTATGGTTTCCAGATGAGGGAGGGGGCTTATCTCCACAAGAGCAAAAGGATCAGGCAGTTGCATCGTGATCGCAGTGCAGACGGTCCTCACCCACTATGAATCGAGCTCGGCTGCTGAGCTCGCTTTATAGCGTCGTAGCTAATAATGGCGTATGGGTACGGCGTGGGTTAAATATGTGCATAGTTCGTATACCTTTATATAATATAGTTGGATGTTTTTGTGGATTTCGGGTCCCTAGATCCATGCGGTTCTCGTTCCTGTGTTCTAGCAAAAGCACATCTCCTCCTACTGCGATGAACTTGCTGCCAACAACCAGGAGAAGAGAAAGAAGAAATCAATCGGCACCGGAAAGAGACGATCGGATGGCGATTCTGCGATGGCGGAGGGCGAGGATGACAACGTGGAATGATGGTGTCCTATGTGCGTCCCTTGTCCTGTACAATGAATTTATATGTCACCGGCATCCTGTAAATATTACATCATGTACAATATGTAGGACTTTTTTATGTCAGTATATTTAATTAAATATCTATTTTGTACAATATTCATTTGTGATAGAATATAAAGGGTTCACTTTCATATAAGGGTTAATCAGGTAGCACAACAAATGGGTTACAGCCACCCAGGTACAATCAGAGACAGGTTACATAGCAATAACTTAAAGGAGAAGTCTGGCCAAAACTATTTAATATGTTATTACTTATGGAAAGTTAGACAAATTTCTAATGTATATTAATTATGGGAAATGCACATATAGGGCTATATCCCTTAATTTAGTAGATCAGGGAGACTTCAGATTTTCTGATATACTGTGACGTCACGAACCAGGGGTGTAATTCCAGTGGAGTGTTCAGCAGGGGCGCTTTATATAAAGAAGTCAATTAGTACCATTGACTTCTATATATAGTGCGCCCCTGCTGGACACTTCATTGGAATTACAATGGATGCATATGTAAATGTAATATACAGTGTTTTTGATTGAATACATTTATGGAATACTTTGGGGAGCAAGTGTCCTTGCTCCCCAAAGTATTCCATAAATGTAATCAATCAGCACATTTGGATATCACAGTAAGTCCGCCGCTGCCGCCCGCCGCCGTTCTGGACTACACTGAACTACTACTCCCATCACCTGCTCATAGCATGAGCAGGTGTTGGGAGGGGCAGTAGCTTGGTTATCGCTATGCGATCGCCGCCGCTGATGCTGCCGGGCGCCGCTCATCACTGCAGCCATCATCCCCCTCCGCTCCCCCCTCCTGCTTTTTCTGGGTTCCGTCAACTTTACACTATCTGATGGCTGACTCACCGCCCGGCCGCCACTCACCGATCACACATACCGGCCGGGGACATCAGGAAGCATCGGGAGCCCGTATGTGTGATCGGAGAGCGGCGGTCGGGCGGGGAGTCAGCCATCAGATAGTGTAAAGTTGCCGAATCCCAGAAGAAGCAGGAGGGAGGAACGGAGGGGGATGATGGCTGCAGTGATGAGCGGCGCCCGGCAGCATCAGCGGCGGCGATCGCATAGCGATAACCAAGCTACTACACCTCCCATCACCTGCTCATGCTATGAGCAGGTGATGGGAGTAGTAGTTCAGTGTAGTCCAGAGCGGCGGCGGATCGGTGGGCTTACTGTGATGTCCAAATGTACTGATTGATTACATTTATGGAATACTTTGGGGAGCAAGGACACTTGCTCCCCAAAGTATTCCATAAATGTATTCAATCAAAAACACTGTATATTACATTTACATACGCATCCATTGTAATTCCAATGGAGTGTCCAGCAGGGTCGCACTATATATAGAAGTCAATAGTACTCATTGTCAATATCTGACAGGCGGCAGGGGAGAATATAACAATAAATCATTACTTCCCTCTCTCTGTGATGTGCTGTCTGACCGGCCCCGGGACCCCCGCCGGAAGGCATTTTCTCCTGAGTTATGATTGTCTCAACGAATCACTGACTGGTTAAGTGGGCTGTCCATCAACCGGGTTGTGACGTCAGCAATGCAGGAGATCCTGGAGCCCGGCAGGGGTCCCAGTGTGGCGATTCAGCGCTGGAGAGGTGAGTTGAGATGGTTTGTTATAGTTACCCTGCCCCTGGGGTTTGACATCTTTTACTAGTGGCTGAACTTCTCCCTTAACCCTATCCCGCTGCTGCACAGTAAATTAACGTCGCTGCAGCCTATGGGTGATGTTGTAGCTACGTTAATTTACGCTGCAGGATGACACAGGCGCAGAAGCTGCACCTCTGCCATCTGGGGCTGGTCCCGGCTATCAGTGATAGCCGGTGACCCGCCGCAACTCTCAGCACCGGACTGCAACATCTATAGGTCTCCTGACAGAGAATTCTCCCTCTACAGAGGGAGAATTATCTGTCTGGTGTCCATCAGGGCTCTGCGAAGTGATCGCAGACCCCCAAGGGTAGCCATGGAAACCGGAAGCCTGAGGCTTCCGGTTTCTTGGCTACGGAGGCTGCCGCCGGGAAGGGAGGGAAGACAGGGCGCGCGCCAGGGGAGGGAAGGCAGGGCGCGCGGCTGTGCGCACTGCCCCCTTCCCTCTCTCCCCTGCTGCTGTTTCAAGATTGTGGCAGGGGACAGAGGAGAGGGGCCAGACATAGGGACATCATCTTATGGGATCATTGTGATCCCATAAGATGATGTCCAAAAACAACCTGGGCACTGAGGAATCAATGACCAATGGTCGTGAAAGGGTTAAGTATTCACCCTATAAAGCTGATCACCAGACCAGCAGTATTTTTTCTTTCCTGCTCTCTAAGACAGGTTGTGACCTAGTTTAGGAGTCTGAAACACTGTTCTCTAGTTGGCTTCATCTGTCCCACCTATTAGGGTACTTCTACGAAGTCCCATTAGTTGTGCTGTTGTAGGACTATCAGGAAAACCAAAATTTACTTTCCTGGAGTCTGTAGGCAGCACAAGCTTCCCATTGGTTATTGTTACACTTAACAATACACTGGCTCCTGGTCTGGTGATACTTAAAGGGGCTGTCCAGCAAAAATCTATTTCTTTCAAATCAACTGATCTCAGAAAGTTATATAGATTTGTAATTTACTTCTATTAAAAAAATCTCAGATCTTCCCATACTTACTAGCTACTATATGTCCTGCAGGAAATGTTTTATTTTCAGTCTGACACACTGCTTTCTGCTGACATCTCTGGCCGAGACAGGAACTCTCTCTGTTTTCTATGAATCCCCATAGAAACCCTCTCCTGCTCTGGACCGTTCCAGTCTCAGCCAGAGATGTCAGCAGGGAGCACTGTGTCAGACTGAAAATAAAACATTTCCTGCAGGACATACAGCAGCTAATAAGTATGGGAAGACTGGAGATTTTTTTTGATAGAAGTAAATTACAGATCTATATAACTTTCTGACACCAGTTGATTTGAAAGAAAAAGATTTTTGCTGGAGTACCCCTTAGGGTCCATTTACACAGAAAGATTATCTGACAGATTATCTGCCAAAGATTTGAAGCCAAATCCAGGAACAGACTATAAACAAAGATCAGGTCATAAAGGAAAGCCTGAGATTTCTCCACTTTTTAAATCCATTCCTGGCTTTGGCTTCAAATCTTTTGCAGATAATCTTCGTGTGTAAATGAACCTTTAAAGTGCTTAGTTGATTTATTGCTGATTCATGGATTTTTTTTCCCATCTGTTGTGCTGCCTAAGGACTTCAGGAAATTAAAATTTAGGTAAGTTTTTTTTTTTTTTTTTTACTTTGTTTTAATAGGATCTAATAAAAAAAACTCCTTACATTGATGCATTACAGCAAACTGTGAGGACAGGAGACAGAGTTGTGGATGTCTACATTTACACCAGGGATGGGGAAGCTTTGGCCCTCCAGCCCAGGCATGATGGGAAATGTTGTTTTACAACAACTGGAGAGCCGCAGGTTCCCGATCAGTGATTTACAGCCATGGTAGCAGAGACTCTCCCGTCGGTACTGTACACAAGATCGTCACTGGTTGAAAACAAGGATTTTTAAAAATGGTGAGAAACTGAAACGTTTGAACCTGTTATTCCATTTGTTCTCAGTGAAATAAACCTCCACCAGAAGAGTCTGGCAGCGGCTTCACCCTCCTCTATCAATTCAGAACACTTAAGCTCTTGAGCCAAGTGTTATTGATGTGTATGAAGGAATCGGGTAAAGCGCCTGAAAGCTACGTAGAAGGTAGCAGATTTGGCTTTGTTACATCGTGCTTCCAGAATATAGTCCTTATGTCTTCAAACCTACTTGAAGATTTGATAAGCTCGGTCCTGAATTGTAAGTACGAGCGTTCAGCGCAGCGCAGCGCAGACTAAAGCCCCTCAGACACATGAAGTTATTGCTTTTCATTTCAGCTCCTTATGTAACGTCTCATCTTTTCTTATGATCCTCTTCACAAGAACGGCCGCGTCCTCCTCCCCCGTCTCTTGTCTAAAGTACGTTCACTTATCGCCACGTTCGCTCGCGGCTTGGAAATTGCTCTTAATTATGCGTCATGGCCGGGGTGTAAAATTGTCTGCCTATATAAAGAGCTGCCATCCCAGGTGATGCCAAGGAAGGTTGTGAACATCCGCAACAGCCGCAGCCCATCAGACATGTGCCAGTCTCTGCACACCACACAGCTCCTGCTGGTCCTCCTTGCCAGCTACACAGTCAGCTCCACTGTGCCCACCAGACACGACCGAGTGACAGCAATTGGCAGCATGGTAGGTACCAGGGAGGAGGGGGGGGGGTGTAGCCCAAGTTACAGATCCCATAAATGTCTAATGGAAATGGATGGAAAAGCTGAACTGCAATAATGAATGGACTTGTATACAGACACAACCATGTGAGAGTACCAGGGCGGTACTTTTAATAGCACTTAGCAGATTATTACTTATAGGTGGGAAGAAGCTGCTCACAGATCTCTGATACATAGATATCACTGAGAATCAATACATGTACACATGAAAAGGAATACTATATGGTATATGATTAAATACCGTAAGTTAGAGTAGTTATATTCTTGTATATAGGAGGCAGTATTATAATAGTTATATTCTTGTATATAGGAGGCAGTATTATAGTAGTTATATTCCTGTATATAGGCGCAGTATTATAGTAGTTATATTCCTTTATATAGGAGGTAGTATTATAGTAGTTATATTTCTGTATATAGGAGCAGTATTATAGTAGTTATATTCCTGTATATAGGGGGCAGTATTATAGTAGTTATATCCTTGTATATAGGAGCAGTATTATAGTAGTTATATTCTTGTATATAGGGGCAGTATTATAATAGTTATATTCTTATATATAGGGGGCAGTATTATAGTAGTTATATTCCTGTATATAGGGGGCAGTATTATAGTAGTTATATTTCTGTATATAGGAGCAGTATTATAATAGTTATATTCTTGTATATAGGAGCAGTATTATAGTAGTTATATTCCTGTATATAGGAGCAGTATTATAGTAGTTATATTCCTGTATATAGGGGGCAGTATTATAGTAGTTATATCCTTGTATATAGGAGCAGTATTATAGTAGTTATATTCTTGTATATTCCCCGCTGGTGGTGATGGCTGGGACTTTGGGGGGGTATTTTGGGTCTGGTCCTGTGACATGGGGGTTGCAGGGCCATTCCATGGCCTCCCTTCCCTGCATGTGCACGCTTTGCGGGGGTGGCGGTCGCTGACCGACACGGTGTGGAGTTAGCGTAGGGACCCGTGTGAACCGGGAGACCTGCACGTTGGTACACAGGGCGATATGGCTTGATCAATTCATATTCAAACATCCTGAAGTTGTTTTTTTAAAATAGGCTTAGCAGCATTAGTATCAGCCATAGGTGTGATGTGCAGCCGCTCCTCTCTCTCCATGTCGGATTATAGTAGTTATACTCTTTTATATAGGGGGAAGTATTATAGTAGTTATATTCTTGTATATAGGAGGCAGTATTATAGTAGTTATATTCCTGTATATAGGAGCTGTATTATAGTAGTTATATTCTTGTATATAGGGGCAGTATTATAGTAGTTATATTCTTGTATATAGGGGCAGTATTATAGTAGTTATATCCCTGTATATAGGAACAGTATTATAGTAGTTATATCCTTGTATATTCCTGTATATAGCGGAAGTATTATAGTAGTTATGGCACAAGCAAGGAAGATAAGAAATCTGAAGCACTCACCGATGCTGTAGTCTTCAGCGGTTTATTTCAACACATCAACACAGGGAGGGGTAGAGATGGAACAGGTGCGGGATCGTCTCTGCTATCTTCAGATTTCTTATCTTCCTTGCTTGTGTATTATAGTAGTTATATTCCTTTATATAGGGGGCAGTATTATAGTAGTTATATTCCTGTATATAGGAGGCAGTATTACAGCAGGTATATTCCAATGTATAGTGTAAGCATATTGGGGGAGATTTATCAAACATGGTGTAAAGTTTAACTGATGATGGACGGTTCTGCTCATTGACCAGGGGGCAGGGGAAAAGAGTGCAGCAGAGTGTGTATGGTGAGTGAGTGTAGTTTGTACTTTGTACGATTTTGGATTGGCGGGTCCACACTTTCATATGTTATCCTTCTTTTTGAGAATAGTCCTCTGAGATTGTGACTTCCTTTACGTCATGTCACTGTTGAAATGCTTATCCTAAAAGTGGTCACTCTGCTGTATACTAGTGACCCCTGATACTATTTTTTTTTTCCTGGTTTTGTCATGTGAGACTCGATGCCTGTATAGGCTTGTTGTCTGATGGTGTTATTGTTGTAACTGTTGGTAATTTAATAAAACCTATTAAAAAAACATAATGCAACCAATCAGATTCCACCTTTCATTCCTCACAGATTCTTTGAAAAATTAAGGGGGAATCTGGTTTCTAGCGGCAACTGAGACAGTTCTACTTTAGGGCCCTATTCCACAGGACGATTATCGTGCGGATAATCATTATTGATAAATGATCTCAAAAGACCGTTATTGTGAACGACCGGAAATTGTTCACCCAATTACACGGAACGATTATCGTTACTTATGATCGTTCTTGCTGTCGTCTTGTCGTCGCTATTGCGAACGCCCGAACAACTTCTTATTCCATGCGTACGGTTTGCGAACAAGCAACAATAAAAATAGGTCCAGGTCTCATTAAGCGATCAACGATTTCTCGTTCGTTGTTTAACCATTAACTGCTATTCAACTAAACGATTATTGCTTTGTTCCGAACAATTGATAATCGTCCTGTTGTATAGGGCCCTTACATCAGTTTGATAAATCTCCCCCATTCTGCCTATAAAATGAAGTTCGGCTTGTAAGCAGTTCATATATTTCCCACTTCTAAAATAAAATTCTTTACCTTGACCACTTGGCCTGACCCACCTTCATCTACCATATGGCTGCTGACTCCACACTAGTTTCTGGTACTAGAAGGAAAGAAAAAAAACAACAAAAAAAAAAGCTTTCTGGGGCCACTTGTCACATTAAACAAAACAGACAAGGAAGGCAAATACAGTGCAGGCACCCGGCTGATCTGCGTCCATGCGGAGACCGCACACAACACGGCTGTTTCCAGATAAGTGCCTTTATATGTTTAACCTAATAGGAGGCTGCATCTAAAGAACGGAAAAAAAGAACAACAAGGTGAATTGAAAGGAAATCAATGGTAAAATAAAGTTATGTATGAAGGATGAAACCCTGCGATTGGCTGCGAGTCGCGGCCTGGACAGTTAATTAAATCCTCTCCGTTTTACAGTCTCCTATTTCAGAGATTCATTTACTTCTATTTTTTTTCCATTTTTTTGAAAAAGTTCCAGGAAACAGTCCATAAATGTAACCATTAAAGCAGGTTATTACATTAAAATGGTACGGGGAAGTGCAGCTCTGGAGTCTGGCAGTACATTATCTGTCAGGATCTGTCATATTCTTCTGAATTGCCTCCAGAGTGATGGGGAAAAGGTTAGGACCCTTAGATTTAAAGAACCACCGATGTCACGCAGAAATAATGGGGGCTACGGAATAATGAGAGCCGTGATTTGTTCCCTCCGTCCTGCGTAACTAACATCTGTGTAAAAGGATGGAAAAAAAATAAAAGGGGAAAGTAAAATTATTTTATTTTACCATAATCAAATGCCACAGACGTAAATCAAAGCATTGTGCGTGTCTGGGGAGTGAAAAAAAACGGCCATTTGTGGAAGATTTAGCTGCGTCTGTAGCAAATGTAACGTATTAACCTGCCTGGCTGCCTCCAAATTAAATCAAAGATCAGACTCATCACCATTTGTTTTATTTTTTCTCCATAAAGCCGCAGAAATCTGTTTAGAGGGATTGTCTCACCAACATAATGCTTTCCTTATGCCCTGTTAGGAAATATCGACATCATGGAGGAGGGTCCCCTGCCTAAGATTCACCTGACCATCCTATGAGCTTGGACTACTTATATATTACCTGGTGTAATGTCACTGGCTGGCCTCAAGATGGCAGTATAGGGTTTAGTTATAGCAGTCACCTTTCCTGGGTCCTAACGGTGGCTTCCAGTACTCAGATACCCCCAGGACTTACAGTAGGGTTGAGTAATATCACAAATAATAAGTAACAAGAATAGCAACAAATCAATTGGCAACAGGAACTATGCCTAAATCTTTCACTATAGCTATCCTTAAGGCCCTATTCCACGGGCGGACTGTGAGGACCTCGTTCCCTGCTTGTTGTATCCGCTACTGCACGCAGCAGCAGTGAGCGAGTTAGTGCAGGGGGGCTGCTCGGGTGATCGCTAGATCGTCCGGGCAGCCCATAGAGCAGACATGTCAAACTCAGGCCCTCCAGCAGTTTTAAAACCACAATTCCCATCATGCCTGGACAGCTAAAGCTTTGGCTGTCCAGGCATGATGGGACTTGTAGTTTTGCAACAGCTGGAGGGCCTGAGTTTGACACCCCTGCCATAGAGGATAGCGGCAGTCTGTTGCCGCCACTCCTATTCCACAGAGAGACGACAGCAGATTGCTGCTATCACAGTTATTTGTTTTTCAACATGGTTGCAAGACAAACGACTGCAACGATCTGCCAACATGAACTATGTCGGCAGATGGTTGCCTTCTATTGGCCTTAACGGCTGATAATTGTTCTGTGGAATAAGGCCTTTAAATGACAACTCCAATCATTTTTTTTTTTCACAGCAATTAAAGCACGTTACAAAGTCATACAACCTTGTATTGTGCTTTAGTTGCCGTTTTTTTCCCCACCTGGAAGCATTAAGTATAACTATGTGACAGTAATTAGCTTTGGGGGACTTTTAGAATTTTTTTTTTTCCCCACTGGAGTTGTCCTTTACATACTAAACCTAAACACCACCGACCCTGCCAATATCCCTATGATAACCCTAATCTGCAAACTAACTGTAAGAGAACAAGAAGGCACTGGGACCCATTTATAAAAGCAAGGCTGGACAGAAACTGAATCAAAAGAAACTAAAGCAACAAGACTTTTAGGATCAAACAAGAACAAGTACAAAAATACAGATACAAGGGCAACTTGAGAATAGAGTAGAAATAAAATTATTCTAGAATAAGGCACTAAAGAAACAAAAGCAAAGAACACCAGAAACAAACACTATAATCCGCACAGCACTGCAAAAGTCAGGGGGCAACCAATTAGAAACTCTTATATAAGTATGTGAGCAGTGACAGCGATCAGCTGATCCAAACAGGAGAAGCCAAGCAGGATGATCCTTGCCATTTATAACTGCTGGTCAGATGAGGAGCACTGCTGCAAACCTTTCTGCCACAGGGTGAGTCGGGCACAACAAGCGTTGCACTGTCAATTAATCCCCCTGTTGCTGGTGGGAGCAGTAACAAGTTGAGACCTACTTAAAGGGAATGTTTCATCAAGAAATGACTTATTGTTTCAATAATGTTCTTATGTTAAACCTATTTTTAAGAATTTTTGGGAAATTATTTAATTTTTAAATCTATATTATAAAATAATCCTGATATCTTGCAGTTTTTATTCTCACCACTGGGGCTAAACGAAGCTGAGACTTCCTGTTGTGTCTGTGATGATAAGAGGAGGCTGCAGTAAAGTGATCCGCACAGCACTGTAGCGTCATGTGACACCAGTAGATAGAGGAGACAATAGCAGCTCCCTGTGGAATGACCTCTTCACAGGTCACAGAGCAGTAATGTCTGTTAAGAACAGCCCAGGCAAGATGGCAGCCCCCATAACAATGTACAAAAAGTGAAATAAATATAAAATAAAGTAAAAAAAAATAGAAACAGATTAGAATAAAAGAACAAGTTTTAGTTTCTGGCTCTAATCAGTAAAAGAAAATTTAGGTGACACATTCCCTTTAAGGCTACCCCAACAGCGACACCACACTGTACTTTCCCTGCACAGGTATAATCTTTGGATATATGTAACACCTTGTAACCTCCTTGTGTCTTATTTTCTGCAGAATACAGATGAAATAAAGAAAGGCAACCTCCTGAATGTACTGTCTGCCATATTTGACTGGAAGTCACCAGAGGACGACACAGTGATGATAAACGTGGAGGATCCAGAGCTGCCCTATAGGCCACAGAGATCAATGTATAACCCACATATGGGCAGTGATAAGTCTATGTGTAAAAACTTCTTCTGGAAGACCTTCTCTGCTTGTTGAGCTTGTCCTCCTGTTATATGATGTCCCCGGGGTCCTCTCCCCGTCCCCTGCATGTAATTCCATTTATGCATCCATCCTGGGCGAAGCTTATGCTTATTTTTGTATATATTTATGTGCTTCAAAAAAATGTCTACTCCCTGAAGTGTGAAGGACGGATCCACTTAACATGCAGTAGTTGGACTAGATGGCGGTATATTTGTATGCAGAATATCTAGAGCAAGCCACCCACCATCTAATGTGACCGCACAGATCAGGCCGTTGCTATCAAGGATATGTCCTTCCTTCTTCAATGTATATAATGCTTCATCTTGTATAAATGACGCCATAACTTTATCTGCTAAATAAAAGCATTGTGTGCAGCAAAAAGTTGTGATGCCATTGAGTGTAACTAAAATGGAGCATCCATTAAGTACTACATCATAGGAAGGCAACTTTTTTAGTGCTTTGTCTGGTATTACAGCATTCATGCTAAAGGGGCTTGAGTACCAGATACTGCCTGTCGACCTGGGTGGCACTGTTTCTGGAGGAAAGCACTGCTATAAATTGTATGCATGTATATGCATATGCCCCTCATCAATGTGAAGCAGGATTCTGGCTAGGTGGGAGCAATGCCTAGTAGAGCCAAATGGGAAACAGATCACTGATCTCAGGGAGACCAGCCAAAGACAACACTGTCTGCTGCTAGGTAAAGCGCTCAATGCAGTGAAATCCTAGGATACCTGGGCTTGGTTTTTCCCATGTCATTACATTGTTTCCCTACAGGAGCCGCCCCTTAGCCGGGACCTTCCCGGAGGGATATTTGGCTAGTCTTGTGTTTTGAGACTCCTAAATGAGGCTCCACAGGCTCTTTTTTGCATATTCGTATTTCCCAGGCAGCAATGCCCCTAGGATTTCACTGCATTGAACGCTTTAACTAGCATCCTACAGTGTTATCGTTTGGCTGGTCTCCCTGAGATGAGTGATCTGTTTTTTTTCTTATGACTCTTAATGTATGGCTTCCTTTTTTTGTGAATAGACATCGTTGTGTTTTAGCATGTCAAAAAAAATCATCTGCTGCCGGCCGCACCACTCTAATAGCTGATTTATGGTCAATGGCTGATTAAAGCAATGATATCTGTGCAGCCCTGCCCGCTCAATCATCAAGCCATGTAATCTAGCAGATTGGTACTCGCTTACTCCGCATATCGGGACGACTAATACGGCATTCATCTATCTAAACTAGAGAGCAACTAATTACACTGGTGTCAACCATCTTCTGGAAGAAAAAGTCTACAAGGGCATCTACTCAACGGGTAGCACCTATCTACTAGGTGCTATACTGTTAACGGGAGGCACTTACCTACCAAAGAGGACATTATTACCCTTTGGGGCACTGTCTTTGGGGATAAAGTGAGGATATTGATTACAAAAAAAAAAAAGTCAGGAGCCTAAGGTCCTTTTAGATGGTCCAATATGGGGTCATCTACGGATGATGCTCATTTGCAGAGCCTTTGGAAGGCATGATCAATCATACAGCCATTTGAATATATTGCTGTTGGCCACCAAACATGAGCGGGAGAAGATGTCATTGCAAGAAAGGGAAAGAACGACTCAGAGAAGACATCTCCTGTAGTCACTGGATGTAACTGCACTGTAATCACTTATATAAGGTGTGCAGAGCCGGAATCCATTTGCAACTCCATCATCACCATAACCTGAGAATCGTACCACATTGATGAACCCAAACAGTAAGAGGGGGTTTGTGCCTTCTCATAGTGCTTGCATTACCATCTTAGCGGCATTACATACAGCGCTGACCCCAAAGACATGCATGTAAGTGCCACCGTTTTTAATGCTGAAAAATCCCATCCATATTGGTTTTTCGATCTATATATTAGCCGATTTAAATCATCAGTGTGCTGTACCTCAGAAAAAAAATCAATAGATATGAACTAATTAAACATTTTACATTATAATCTGCAGCTCCATCCGAGGGAATGAATCATGCATTGAGGCTAATTCATGCACAGCTCCACCTCCAACCTCACTTTGTAAAATTGATTAACAGAACATTTGTGACGCCATGCTTAAATCTCCTGAAGCGTTTCACTGTAGAAAGTGAATTATATCCTGCAGGGGTTAATTCCTCCCTTTTTTTTTTGCTGCCTTCAGCAGTTTCAATAACATCGTATAGAAATAAAGGTAAACTCTCGCAGCTTGTATAATGTTTGAATCATGTTTCCTGGCCAAGCAATTTGCTTCACTTTTCATTAAGCAATAAATCAGTTTTATTATCAATGAACATGTTGTAATTCTCCGGTCGGAGCTGGCAGATATGGTCAGGTTACCATAAAGTAACAATGCCCTTTCTGGAACATAAGAAGTCACAAAAATGTCTCTGACGCAGCATTGTCACATCTCACCCACCAAAAACATCAGCCTCAAAAGGGTACGTGCCCCAGTAGGTAGTTAAGTGCTACCCATTAGGTAGGTAACTCAGTAGGTAGATTAGTGCTACCCCTTAGGCCTCAGTAGTTACCTCAAGAAAGTAGCTTTTAATGCAATGTTATTTCTAGGCAAAAAATTCTGCTTTCTTAATATATCTCCATACCAGTTGTATACAGCAGTCCAGATCCCTTGCACAGAGATATATTGAATGCCTCCTTTATTACAGCCCTCCCATATACTAATGCAATGGACCTTGTTTGGCTTTTAGAGCAAGAGGATTTCATTATGAAACTGAATAATGGAGGGAGAAAACTGCCGACACTACAATCTACTCTGACATGAATTAGCTAAGTATAGAACCAATATCAGAATCAGTCGTCAAATTCATAGGGTGCTCAGCAATGGGCATACAGACATCTTAATGAGAACAACAGAGAATTAACTCACTGTGTCATAGCCTAATCAGTCCATATGTTTATTCAGATGACCATGTGCTCAGCGTGGAAGGGGGGAGGTGGTAATTGGCAGGTGCGTTCCTGGACAACAGTTTCGTGCTACTGCACTTCCTCAGGTTAGAAGCCTGGACCTGATGAAGCGCAGTAGCGCGAAACTGTCACCCAGGAATGCACTTGCCATTTCCACCTTCTACGCTGAGCACACAGTCATCTGAATAAACATATGGACTGATTTGGCTACAACTCAATAAGTGCCACTTCTTCATTCTGTTGTTTTCATCGTGAAATAGATTCTACTAGGTGATAAAATCATAGCCAGTGTGTGAACAGGACAGCACATTAGATGGAGGTCCTGACTTGGATCAGTACAGCCTTTCTACCTCATCCCAGAAATGTCTACAGGATTTAGATCTGGGGACTGTGAAGGATGGAGATACAAGGAAAACTAGTGTTCCTGGGGTCAATCCATGACTATATGGGCACCATCCACAATCTACACAGATTGTAGATGGTGTCTTGTACTGCTGATAGTCTCTTAGGGGAAACAGCAACGACAGAGGGATGAATTTGGTAAATAATAATGCTTAGCCTGAGCTGTTCACACCCAACAAAAAGCAATCGTCGATTACCGCTGCTTGTGCCAAATTCTGATCCTCCCATCAGCATGGTGCCACACAGATCTAGATCAGTGATAACAAAATTTGCTGAAGTTGCATGCAGTCCTGGGGAGCTCTGGAAAACCAAGATAATGGCTGTATCCATGTTTTCCAGGACTCCTTAGGGCTGCATGCAACTTCTCCTGCCACTGTGAGTCAAATGCTGAGTGTTCGGGTTCAGACATCCATCTGACCCACCATGTTTCTCCACAGAGATCTGGATCCATCTGACCAGCCATGTTTCTCCACAGAGATCTAGATCCATCTGACCGGCCATGTTTCTCCACAGAGATCTGGATCCATCTGACCAGCCATGTTTCTCCACAGAGATCTGGATCCATCTGACCAGCCATGTTTCTCCACCGAGATCTGGCTCCATCTGACCAGCTATGTTTCTGCACAGAGATCTGGACCCATCCGATCAGCCGTATTTCTCCACAGAGATCTGGATCCATCTGACCGGCCACGTTTCTCTTCCACTCTTTTGTCCTTGGAGTTTGACCTTTCTATTCCCATTATAAACAATGGGACTGGAACTGGTCATTTGATGTGATAGTCCATACATACGAAGAAGCGTCGAGTTGTTGGTTCGGACATGTTAGTCGGACAACAGCCCTGTTTTCGGCTGCAGTTTCCTGATTGGGAATCGTTCCGATGAACAGGAGAAGCACAAAGAGGGACATTAAATGGTAGTGCTATACACTGCAGAAGCCAGAAGTGGATTCATACCATACCATCACACTGTTACTGACCAAATACAGTATATAAGAAACAAATATCACCACATAGTGACTAATACTACAATACCATTACTAAAATCCAGTAAACCAAGACCAATAATAACAACAGTAAATAAAAACACATATCGCCACACAGTGACCACAGCCATTAACACCACATAAAGGCTAATAACACTATACCACTAGTAAATAACATCCACTAAACAAAGACTAGTATAGTCATCATACACTGGCCCATATGGGAGTAGATACCAATGGTACACAGGCTCTGCACACCATGTAAGTTACTACAGTGCAGTTACATCCAGTGACTCACGGGGGCAGCTTCTCTGATTGGAGATGCTCACTTTTCCTTTCCTCTCCATCTGGCACGGCCATTATAAAGACTTCTTCCGACCATAACTCATCTATGTAGAATTTACCAGACATAAAATTTTAGGCTCTTCGCTTCAGCGCCATCCTCGCCTTTATACAAAGACCCTTTATGCCATGTAGTACTTAGGCCCTATTTAGACCCTCAAACAGTACTTAGGCACACTATATTCCCCCACATAGTAGAAAGACCCCAATCTGTGCTCTCATATAGCAGTTAGGTCTCTTTGTTTCAAATTGTAGTTAGGCTCTTTTATGCCTCCATATAGTAGTCAGGATCCCCTCTGTACATCTATATAGTAGTTAGGCCCCCTCTGTAGGTAGTGTCCCTAATGTAGATAACCCTCCTGTAGTCCCCACAGCAGGTAGGAATCCCTTTGTAGCTAACACTCCCCACCCAATAGTATTCCCACCAGTATGTAGTATTCCTCCAGTAATTCCTTGTAGTTAGCCCCCCTCAGTAGACAGTATTCCCGGACTCAGCCATACCCCCTCAATAGGTAATCTCCCTTGTAGTTAAACACTCCCCCACCCCAATATGCAGTATTCCCCAAGGTAGGAGGCATCCCACTGTAAGTAATGCCTATGTTAGTTAGGCATCTCCCCTGGTAGTTAGCCCTATCCCCTCCCCATGCAGGCATCCACACTAGGAGTCAGCCCACCCCCCCATGTAGACATCTCACCTGGTTCTCCCACCCCACACACCATCATGTAGACATCTTCCATTGTAAGCATCCCCCTATGTAAATAAAACAAACATACTCGCCTATCTGCAGGTCCTGTTTTCTCTTCCTGCCTTAGTGACGTCACTCGTGTGCCGAAGTTCTGGGGACGGGAGCGGCTTCTTGTGGCCGGGGGGGCCAGAATGTTCGAGCTCCTGCCACATTAAGCTGTGAATGCTAGTCAGTTGCGCTCACAGGTATATAGTCCGCTTGCAGCACCCGGAGGTGGCATGGGGGAGCGGAACACAGGAGGGACGTCGGGACATCACCCTAAAAATCGTCAATGTCTTGCCAGGTCGATTAGTATGTATACCAATGGGACAACCCCATAATAGCTATTTTAAAACTTGAGGTACTGCCCCTTTAATAATAGGCTTCATTGATAGAACAATTCATTCTGAGACAGTGGTGGAAAACAGAAAAGGTTTATTCCAAGATGGAGACCCGCTCAGCTGAGATATTTTGTGCAGTTGTGTTCCTCAATCTACATATAAAAAACAGCAAAAATCACACAAAATAACACTGAAAATAGAAGTAGAAAATACCTGGAGGATCCATCATGTACAATATGCACATTGTAATTCCCTGTAAACCATCATTGTACAACAGGAAGGTCAGCAATGATGTCATCAGCGGGGGCAGGTGTGACATCACTTCTGCTGCAGAAGGTTCTTTATAGAGTTAGATTTAGTTTTGTACCTTTCACCAATCATCTGTTCACGTACTTGGAGCCATAGAGACTCTTCACAGTTTTAATAAAGTAAAGGTGGAGCGTGTGTTGGGTCACATGACTGACTTGCTCCGACATGTATAACTAGTGAGCTCCTGTGTGTCACGCCCAGCTTCAGCTTCTTGATGCATGACTTGGATGTTTTTTTCCACATCCTCAGGGCAGGATCTGGCGTTTGGGTTGTGATGCACTGGATAGGGAGTTCAGACATTGCACTTGCTGGTAGCGTTGCTGTAGCTGCTCTGCGCATGCAGCCTGCAGGTTGCGGACGTGTTCTGGGGTCTGGTTCAGGTCCAGCAACAATGCATCAGGATCCTGCGCACACACGGCCTGGGAACGTGGCGGAAAATTATTATTTATTTTCACATTCACATTATATTGAGGGGCAGCAGCAAGAGGGGTGGGGAGTGATAGTGCCTCCCTGCTGCCATCAATGGTTGTGTTGGGAACTGCAGGGCTGCTGAAGACCTGGTCCTGGGCACAGTTACATACACAATAATGCGCCTCCCCTAATGACTATTCTTATGTAGTATTAGAGCAAGTATGGATAACTGTCATAACTGTCAATCACTGCTTGCTGTGCTATAAGGTGCTTCAGGATAGCTTTCCCCATTGCAATGGCTATTCTAATGAGTCAGGGATACTCAGTATCTGCATGCAGCAGTAATATGTAACTGAGAAGCCATGCAGTTCCTGACAGACACTGGTGGCAGCAGAAGCACCATGTCACCCCTTACTGATGCTACACAATAAAAAAACAAACAAACAAAAAAAAAACACAAAACATATACAACGGTACCTCGGTTTAAGAGTAAATTGGATTAGGAGCGTTTTGCAAGAAGAGCTCACAGTTTTTAAAAATTGCAACTTGGTTAAAGAGCTCCATCAGGGGACAGGACTGTGGAGGTAATCTCTCTATAGCTGTAACCTCTCTCTCCCCGGACAGAGAGTGCTGCATGTATGTGCCCACATCTGCCCTGCTCATTCCTTCATGCTTCCTGCAGTTTCTGTCAGCCCTGGAGTTTCCCCATCTTCTCCATTCCTGCTATAATGTGCCTGTACTTACACTCAGCTATACACACTGCTGCTATAATGTGCCTGCACTTACACTCAGCTATACACACTGCTGCTATAATGTGCCTGCACTTACACAGCCACTCACACTGCTGTATAGAAAGGTTTCTGTCACTGTCCTCCTGCACAGCTCTGTGATTCTCACTTCTTGATTGGTCCATGTTGAACACCCCCCCTTCCCCATTGCTGTCATGTGACCACACAGACCTCTAACAGAAGCCCTGCTTCTCTATTCTAGCCTGTTGTACTACGCTCCTGCATTATGGGGATTGTAGTTCCAGCCTGTATCTACAAACTGCTGCTGTGTTATCAGGGTTATGCAACCCTATAGGAGCAGAGTGATGACCACAGCGGGCAGATGTGTCACTGTAATGTGTTCTTGTACTCACTTCCAGCTGCTCATTGGATAAGCTGAGATACGGCAACGTCTTCTCCCTCAGTATAGTAATAATGCGCCCGCACAGCTGGGTTTTCTTGCCCGTTTCTCGTTGTTTTGATGCCTTTGAGTCGGTTTCATCCATATTGGCGCCTTCTGCATTAGTAAAAACAATACAGTTAGCTTGAAATGCGCTATGACCAATAGCCGGTGACTAAGTATCATCCTGACCTGTTCCATCCTTATTCACAGCCTGTAAATAAAGCTGCAGCAGCTCCTTAGACTGACGCTCTTCCTCCCTGCGATCCAGCAGGCCCTGCAGTGTATCCTTCAGCATTTCTGCCTTCACCACCGGCACGGCCATCTCTCTGCTGAGCTCTTCAGTCTGGACATCAATCAGAGCCTAAAAGAGGTAAAGAGAAATCCTGGATGCAGGCAGCTTTGTTATAGCAGGAGTATCTCTTTAAACAATTAAAGGGGTACTCCAGCTAAAGTTTTTTTTTCTTCCTAATCAACTGCTGTCAGAAAGTTATATAGATTTGTAATTTACTTCTAGTGAAAAATCTCCAGTCTTCCAGTTGCTGTATGTCCTGCAGGAAGTGGTGTATTCTGTCGTCTGACACAGTGCTCTCTGCTGCCACCTCTGTCCATGTCAGGAACTGTCCAGAGCAGGAGAGGTTTCTATGGGGATTTGCTGCTGCTCTGGACAGAGGTGGCAGCAGAGAGCACTGTGTCAGACTGGAGAGAATACATCACTTCCTGCAGGACATACAGCAGCTGAAGTACTAGAAGACCAGAGATTTTTAAAAAGACGTAAATTACAAATCTATATAACTTTGTGAAACCAGTTGATTTAAAAGAAAAAAAACATTTCCCCTTTAACCCCCTGTAGATGCAGCTAACATTTGGGGGCTTGTTTTTTTTTGGGGGGGGAGCAAGTTGTACTTTTAACGGCAACCAATTCTGCAGTTTTTTGAGGGGGTTGAAGCTATAGACCACACTGTCACCTCTTCCTGGGGTCGCTCTTTCATCTTCATGGAGCGTCGCCCAGGACCCTGCACCGAAGACAGTGGTGACAGCACAGTCTATAGCTGGATTAGTGGGGTGGCTGGGCATCAGATGACAGCGGATACGTATTCATATAGAACCGGCTGTCATCTGCCCCGTCCTCCCACTCACTTCAGCTAACAACTAACTCACTGCTGCCTGGGGCCACTCCTATACATTCACAGAGCAGCCTCACCCCGTATACCTGCACTTATGTTCCATATACAGGGCTTCTCTCTACAGCGTGCAGGTGACGGAAGGGACACACTCCAGATACAGAATGCAATAGGTGTGAAGTTCTGTATACAGCCAGGCCATGTCACATGACCGGGAAACCCCAAAAGAAACCTGAACTGGTAATGGAAGGCAATTAGAGATCAGAAGGACAAGTTTATTACATACATTAAAGTGTCACTGTGGTGTTTTTTTTTCTTTTTTTTTTTTTTTTGCAGATATCAATAGTCCAGGCGATTTTAAGAAACTTTGTAATTGGGTTTATTAGGCAAATATACCATTATCTGCATTCAAAAAGACTTTCCCCAAGTCCCCAAGGGAGATTAATCGGGAGCAAAGAGTAAAGGATTACACAGTGGGAGCTGTGTGAAAGCCGGTATTCAGAGGTCAGAGCTGACTTCAGAGGAGATAGCCTGGTGATGTAGCTATAAATTAACTCTTTGTCGTCCTGTTTTGGTGCCTCATCTCTCTCAACCCCTCCCCTCTCCATAGAGAACCATGATAAAATAAATTTTTCGGCTAATAAACCCAATTACAAAGTTTCTTAATATTGCCTGTACTATTGATTTCTGCAAAAAAAAAATTAACGACAGTGACACTAAAAAACAACAACAAAACAAAACTTTAAATTTAGAGGTGTGCAGGAAATGTTCATCTCTGTATGTCTAGAATCAGAGCTCTGACCACACGATTACAATCAAGTGATAGGATGTCTTTGGGGTTGTCAGGCTGCACATACTAAGCCCTAAAACGTCTCAGATCTTAAACTCACGGCCGCACCCAATAATGTGACTTGGCAGCGCTGGAATGGACAGGTCATCATTGGTTCTGGCCTCAGTAATCAGATCTGTTTTATATTTACAACAACATAACAGTATAAAGCAGAAGGTCAGAGAAGCGGCCGGTGAGTCAGACAAATGTATCAGACTAAATGGGAGTGAAAAGTAACGCTTGTAGTTGATCCGGACTTGGGGGGGGGGGGGTCAGGTCCGACCTGCCGGGGTTAGTTAGGCATACCTGAAAGTCAGACTCAGAGAAAAGAATGATGTTGGACAGGTTGTGTCTCAGCTGGGCGGCCAACACCTTCCACCGTGGCAGCTCGGTACTACCATCCACATCATCCAGCTCCACCGACTCCCTGGCCAGCCACATGGTGCCTCCATCTGAAAGAGAGTAACAGGAAGGTGGGAGGTCTGTGCCAGCCTGGAGGTAGAGACCCCAGATGTCAGAACTTTGGGGGGGCACAGTCACTTTAACAGGGAACTACCAGCATGTTAGACGAATCTATCCTGCCGATAGCTCCCTAGTGGGCAGAGGGGAGGAAGGGATGTCTCTTACCTTCATCCTCAGCGCTGTTCCTGGTCAGCAGGTAGGAGCACTGGGGGCATGGCTACCATTCATAATCATTAGAAGGCGTTAACAATGCAGGGGGCAAGCAGGTAGCCATGCCCCCACTGCTCTAACAGCTTACAAAGAAGAGCTAACAGCACAGGAACAGTGCTGAGGATGAAGGTAAGAGACATATCTTCCTCCTCGGTGTCTTGTGCAGTATAGGGAGATATCAGCAGGTTAGATTCGTCCCTGCTGATAGTTCCCCTTTAAAAAAAACTTTTGACACAACAAGATCTCTAAGAGTGTTCTTTCCCAGCTCTGTGCCTAATGTTAGTCTCATGGTCACTTGCTCAACCAGCAGGGAGTGAAGTACTCAACCATGCGCTTCTCTTCTCACAGGTCCTAACACTAACAACCAATCAGATTCCACCTTTCATTCCTCACAGACTCTTTGGAAAATGAAAGGTGGAATCTGATTGGTTGCTAGGGGCAACAGGGCCAGTTTCACTTTACATGTTTGATAAATCTCCCCCTAAGACCCTGACATCTCTATGACTGGTGAAGAGTATTTAATTTTTATTTATTTTTATTTTTTTTTACTAAATACTAAATGAAAAGATGCCGAAGGTCCCAATGCACTCTGTGTTTTGCTTCCTATCGGTTTCCAGGATGTCGGCTTGCGGTCAGAGAAGGAGAAGGTTATTTTTCTGCTCGGTTATGGTTACGGTTTTGCATCCTGCTGAAAGGTTTCGCTTTGTTGTGAGGAATCCCTTTAAGGCTTCAGGTAGGGGGATGGAGCAGGATGCTTCTATGGTTACATCCTGGTGACTTCTATCGTACACAGCAGAGAAGGAAAGCAGCTTAAAGGGAGAGCGTGATGTGAACAGGGACTAAGGAGCAGAGATCTCTTCAGCCCTAATACTGCTCACAGCTGAGGGTTTGGTACAGTTACGTCCTCTGTGAGAAGTCTATAAGCAGCACAGATCACTACCTTATAATGCAGATCAGGCATGGGGAACCTTCAGCCCTCCAGCTGTTGCAAAACTACAATTCCCATCATGCCTGGACAGCCAAAGCTTCGCTTTGGCTGTCCAG
This sequence comes from Dendropsophus ebraccatus, assembly GCF_027789765.1. Taxonomy (NCBI): domain Eukaryota; kingdom Metazoa; phylum Chordata; class Amphibia; order Anura; family Hylidae; genus Dendropsophus; species Dendropsophus ebraccatus. The sequence continues at coordinate 10,258,860 of NC_091465.1, forward strand.
GCATGATGGGAATTGTAGTTTTGCAACAGATGAAGGTCGAAGGTTCCCCATCCCTGCTATGCATTATAAGGTAGTGATCTGTGCTGCTGCTGTATATGTTATTTCATGGTCTGTTCTTCTCTATTCAGTGTATCTGTGTATCGTGACACTCACCTGTCACACACGGAGACCACTTCTTATTTCCAGTCAGCAGGACAAATTCTGTATCCTCGGGTAAGCAGAGGAAGTAATCTTCATCTTCAACTATTGTCCCATCCACCGCCAGCACCAGAGTCACCGGGCCCTTCGCTGGGTCCACATCCAGCAGCTTCATAGCTAATACAGAGAGAGAGAGAGACTGGGGTTAATGACATCATGGAGGTGTGCTTAAAGGGCAAAAATATTTTTATTTCAAATCAGCTGGTTTCAGAACGTTATATAGATTTGTAAGTTACTTCTATTTAAAAATCTCCAGTCTTCTGGTACTTATCAGCTGCTGTATGCCCTGCAGGAAGTGGTGTATTCTCTCCAGTCTGACACAGTGCTCTCTGCTGCCACCTCTGTCCATGTCAGGAACTGTCCAGAGCAGGAGAGGTTTTCTATAGGGATTTGCTACTGCTCTGGACAGTTCCTGACATGGACAGAGGTGGCAGCAGAGAGCACTGCGTCAGACTGGAAAGAATACACCACTGACTGCAGGACATACAGCAGCTGGTAAGTACTGGAAGACTGGAGATTTTTTAAACAGAAGTAAAAAAACAAATCTATATAACTTTCTAAAAAACAGTCAATTTAAAAGAAAATGATTTTTGCCAGAGTACCCCTTTAAGTTGATGTAGAACTACAACTCCCATCATAACCTGATATAACAGTGTCTGTGGCTCTTCAGCTTTGCAAAACTACAACTCCCAGCATGACTAACTAGTCACAGGCTCCAGCACTAGTGTCCCCCTAAGCCGATACCAATAACAGTCACAGCTGTTGCAGAACTACAACTCCCAGCATATCCTTAGCCGGTCACAAGCTTTCATGCCAGTGTTCCTGTTGCAAACTACAACTCCCAGCATGCCCTGACAGCATTCAGCCTGGACTTGAGTGGAAAAGCGCTGCTTTAACCAACTGTCCTCTATGCAGACAGAAGTGGCTGATAACAGAGAATAATAACAGTCACTCACACCAATTAGGAATACGATCCCACCTTTAAGAGTAGACAGGAGTCATTGTGGTACTTGTAGTCCTCCAGCAGCAGGCTGACTCACCTTTCTCATTGAAGTCGTGCAGGGAGGCGGCCGCCACCCCGTGCTTCCCCTCTGAGCCCCGGACACTGACCACGAAGCGCTTCATGACTGTAGAGAGCAGCGGCCCCGGGAGGAGAGCTCATCGTCACGTGACACCCAGCCCCTGCACACACTTCCGCATTCCCAGCCGCAAGGCATGCCGGCCCTTGTAGTTCCAGGCCATTAACCCATTCAGTCACAAGCAGAGGTTTAAAATGTGACATAAGGAGATGATTTAACCATTTTTCTACCGCGCTCTGAAGAACTACAACTCCCGGCATGTCATTTTTAGTCAAAACACTGATGTATCGTATATTATATACTGACATATTCCTTCCATTAGGAAACTGTGATAGGAACTACACTAACCAGCATGTCCTTGTTAGTTAGATGTAGAGTGTAATAAGTCAGTGGCCTGGCTGGGTATGATGTGACTTGTAGTTCCCGTAGAGCCGGGCAGCAGCCGCACACGTGTTAGTCAGACCCGTAGAGTGTGGCTGGGATCGCTCGGTGCTCGGCTGCCCGGGTCTGCCGCCGCCGCTCCGGGCTCAGGTTCTGCGCTCGGCGCTCCATTGGTCGGGTCTGAAAAAATGGCCTCTTCGGATCAGGTTGAGCCGCCTGTGCAGGTGAGCGCGGGGTCTGTCCGGGAAGGTGAGGGGGGCGCGGGGGAGGGGGCTGCAACCGGACCGAGGCCGGGACTACCGGGACTCCGGGGGGAAACAGCACACAGAGGGGGCAGGGCTGCACCTGTTACCCCAAGACTGCGCCCCCTAACGTAGTGTGCTGGGACCCCTGAGGTGTATACCCCCCAATACTGAGACCCCTCCTGAGGTGTATACCCCCCAATACTGAGACCACTCCTGAGGTATATACCCCCCAATACTGAGACCCCTCCTGAGGTATATACCCCCCAATACTGAGACCCCTCCTGAGGTATATACCCCCTCCCCCAATACTGAGACCCCTCCTGAGGTGTATACCCCCCAATACTGAGACCCCTCCTGAGGTATTTACCCCCCAATACTGAGACCCCTCCTGAGGTATATACCCCCTCCCCCAATACTGAGACCCCTCCTGAGGTATATACCCCCCAATACTGAGACCACTCCTGAGGTATATACCCCCCAATACTGAGACCCCTCCTGAGGTATATACCCCCCAATACTGAGACCCCTCCTGAGGTGTATACCCCCCAATACTGAGACCCCTCCTGAGGTATATACCCCCCAATACTGAGACCCCTCCTGAGGTATATACCCCCCAATACTGAGACCCCTCCTGAGGTATATACCCCCCAATACTAAGACCCCTCCTGAGGTATATACCCCCCAATACTGAGACCCCTCCTGAGGTGTATACCCCCCAATACTGAGACCCCTCCTGAGGTATATACCCCCCAATACTGAGACCCCTCCTGAGGTATATACCCCCCAATACTGAGACCCCTCCTGAGGTATATACCCCCCAATACTGAGACCCCTCCTGAGGTGTATACCCCCCAATACTGAGACCCCTCCTGAGGTATATACCCCCCAATACTGAGACCCCTCCTGAGGTATATACCCCCCAATACTGAGACCCCTCCTGAGGTATATACCCCCCAATACTGAGACCCCTCCTGAGGTATATACCCCCCAATACTGAGACCCCTCCTGAGGTATATACCCCCCAATACTGAGACCCCTCCTGAGGTGTATACCCCCCAATACTGAGACCCCTCCTGAGGTATATACCCCCCAATACTGAGACCCCTCCTGAGGTATATACCCCCCAATACTGAGACCCCTCCTGAGGTATATACCCCCCAATACTGAGACCCCTCCTGAGGTGTATACCCCCCAATACTGAGACCCCTCCTGAGGTGTATACCCCCCAATACTGAGACCCCTCCTGAGGTGTATACCCCCCAATACTGAGACCCCTCCTGAGGTGTATACCCCCCAATACTGAGACCCCTCCTGAGGTATATACCCCCCAATACTGAGACCCCTCCTGAGGTATATACCCCCCAATACTAAGACCCCTCCTGAGGTATATACCCCCCTCCCCCAATACTGAGACCCCTCCTGAGGTGTATACCCCCCAATACTGAGACCCCTCCTGAGGTATATACCCCCCCAATACTGAGACCCCTCCTGAGGTATATACCCCCCCAATACTGAGACCCCTCCTGAGGTATATACCCCCCAATACTGAGACCCCTCCTGAGGTATATACCCCCCAATACTGAGACCCCTCCTGAGGTATATACCCCCCAATACTAAGACCCCTCCTGAGGTATATACCCCCCAATACTGAGACCCCTCCTGAGGTATATACCCCCTCCCCCAATACTGAGACCCCTCCTGAGGTGTATACCCCCCAATACTGAGACCCCTCCTGAGGTGTATACCCCCTCCCCCAATACTGAGACCCCTCCTGAGGTATATACCCCCCAATACTGAGACCCCTCCTGAGGTGTATACCCCCCAATACTGAGACCCCTCCTGAGGTGTATACCCCCCAATACTGAGACCCCTCCTGAGGTGTATACCCCCCAATACTGAGACCCCTCCTGAGGTGTATACCCCCCAATACTGAGACCCCTCCTGAGGTGTATACCCCCCAATACTGAGACCCCTCCTGAGGTGTATACCCCCCAATACTGAGACCCCTCCTGAGGTATATACCCCCCTCCCCCAATACTGAGACCCCTCCTAAGGGGTATACCCCCCAATACTGAGACCCCTCCTGAGGTATATACCCCCTCCCCCAATACTGAGACCCCTCCTGAGGTATATACCCCCCAATACTGAGACCCCTCCTGAGGTGTATACCCCCCAATACTGAGACCCCTCCTGAGGTATATACCCCCCTCCCCCAATACTGAGACCCCTCCTGAGGTATTTACCCCCCAATACTGAGACCCCTCCTGAGGTATTTACCCCCCAATACTGAGACCCCTCCTGAGGTATATACCCCTCCAATACTGAGACCCCTCCTGAGGTATATACCCCCCAATACTGAGAGCCCTCCTGAGGTGTATACCTACCCCCCCAATACTGAGACCCCTACTGAGGTGTATACCCCCCAATACTGAGACCCCTCCTGAGGTGTATACCCCCCAATACTGAGACCCCTCCTGAGGTGTATACCTACCCCCCCAATACTGAGACCCCTCCTGAGGTATATACCCCCCAATACTGAGACCCCTCCTGAAGTATATACCCCCAATACTGAGACCCCTCCTGAGGTATATACCCCCCAATACTGAGACCCCTCCTGAGGTGTATACCCCCCCCCCCAAATACTGAGGCCCCTCCTGAGGTATATACCCTTCAATACTGAGACCCCTCCTGAGGTATATACCCCCCAATACTGAGACCCCTCCTGAGGTATATACCCCCCTCCCCCAATACTGAGACCCCTCCTGAGGTGTATACCCCCCAATACTGAGACCCCTCCTGAGGTGTATACCCCCCAATACTGAGACCCCTCCTGAGGTATATACCCCCCAATACTGAGACCCCTCCTGAGGTGTATACCCCCCCCCCCCCAATACTGAGGCCCCTCCTGAGGTATATACCCTTCAATACTGAGACCCCTCCTGAGGTATATACCCCCCTCCCCCAATACTGAGACCCCTCCTGAGGTATATACCCTTCAATATTGAGACCCCTCCTGAGGTATATACCCCCCAATACTGAGACTCCTCCTGAGGTGTATACTCCCCAATACTGAGACCCCTCCTGCGGTATATACCCCCCAATACTGAGACCCCTCCTTAGGTGTATATACCCCCCCAATACTGAGACCCCTCCTGAGGTATATACCTTCCAATACTGAGACCCCTCCTGAGGTATATACCCCCCAATACTGAGACCCCTCCTGAGGTGTATACCTACCCCCCCAATACTGAGACCCCTACTGAGGTGTATACCCCCCAATACTGAGACCCCTCCTGAGGTATATACCTTCCAATACTGAGACCCCTCCTGAGGTGTATACCCCCCAATACTGAGACTCCTCCTGAGGCGTATACCCCCCAATACTGAGACCCCTCCTGAGGTGTATACCCCCCCAATACTGAGACCCCTCCTGAGGTGTATACCCCCCCAATACTGAGACCCCTCCTGAGGTATATACCCCCCAATACTGAGGCCCCTCCTGAGGCATATACCCCCCAATACTAAGACCCCTCCTGAGGTGTATACCCCCCAATACTGAGACCCCTCCTGAGGTATATACCCCCCAATACTGAGGCCCCTCCTGAGGCATATACCCCCCAATACTAAGACCCCTCCTTAGTTGTGTACACCCCAATACTGAGACCCCTCCTGAGGTGTATATACCCCCTAATACTGAGACCCCTCCTGAGGTATATACCCCCCAGTACTGAGACCCCTCCTGAGGCATATACCCCCCAGTACTGAGACCCCTCCTGAGGTATATACCCCCCAATACTGAGACCCCTCCTGAGGTGTATACCCCCCAATACTGAGACCCCTCCTGAGATATATACACTCCAATACTGAGACCCCCTCCTGAGGTATATACCCCCCCCCCAATACTGAGACCTTTCCTGAGGTGTATACCTACCAGTACTGAGACCCCTCCTGAGGTATATACCCCCCAATACTGAGACCCCTCCTGAGGTGTATACCCCCCAATACTGAGACCCCTCCTGAGGTATATACACTCCAATACTGAGACCCCCTCCTGAGGTATATACCCCCCCCCAATACTGAGACCTTTCCTGAGGTGTATACCCCCCCCCCAATACTGAGACCCCCTCCTGAGGTATATACCCCCCCCCCCCCCCCAATACTGAGACCTTTCCTGAGGTGTATACCTACCAGTACTGAGACCCCTCCTGAGGTATATACCCCCCATTACCGAGACCCCTCCTTAGGTTTCTACACCCACATGGACCCCTCCTTGGGTATATACCCCTGGCTCCCAAGAACTGAGACCCCCCATCCAGGTGTAGACCCCCCCCCCCTTCCAGGTGTATGTACCCAGGATTTGGGGGATCCTCCCACTGTGCTCCTTATGGTTCCGGCTTCTCTCTAATGCGATTTGTCACCTTTCACCTGAGCGAACAGAATTCAGCTTTGGATGTGACTGAAGCAGCAAAAAGTAATAAAAAATATCTGTGATGTTACTTTATTTCCTTTTCAGATTATTCTCTCTTGCCTCCCCCTCCCCCTTACTATTTGCTGTAGGGTCCTATGTAACCTTCTCTCCTACCAGTCCCTCCTCCTGTTGTAGTGTGATTTTTGTCCTATTGCATCACATGGGCCATATACCTTTACATTATGTGGTCTTTGACCTTCGCCCTCTGACACTCATTCTCCCAGTGGTGCAGACTGTAATGGTGCTTATGGCCATCCCAAGAATACAATGTATTCCGTATACCCAGAATAGGTGATAAGCAAATGCTCAGTGGGGTTTAACCAATGGGGCCTCCACCTATCATGAGGATGCGGGGTCCCTTGTCCCCCAGGTGAATGAAGCAGTAGTGGGCATGCCCGGCCTCCGCTCCATTCCTTTTTCTGAGGATAGTTTTGTATTGTACTCAGCTAGTGTTGTGGTGGATTAATGGAGTCGGAGCCAAAGTTGGATATTGCCACTCCGTTTATTCGGGGGCTAAAACTGAACCTAGAATAAATGGTTGATACAAGTTTTGGGATAACCCTTTTAAGTGAGTTTACCTTAATTGACCTTATTCTAATATACTTTGTTTTACTTTTGTAAGGTCTGTAATAATGCCCCCAGTGCCCCCATACAATAATAATGCCCCCAGGGCCCCCCATACAGTTACAGTAATGCTTCCTCTTGTGCCCCCATACAGTAATGCTGCCTCCTGTGCCCCCATACAGTTAGTCACAATGCCCCCTGTACCCCCATACAGTAAAAATGCCTCATGTGCCCCCCATACAGTAACAATGCAGCCTGTGCCCCCATACAGTAATGCTGCCTCTTGTGCCCCCCATACAGTAACTATACCTCCTGTGCCCCCATTCAGTAATGCTGCCTCCTGTGCCCCCATTCAGTAATGCTGCCTCCTGTGCCCCCCATTCAGCAATGCGGCCTCCTGTGCCCCCATTCAGTAATGCTGCCTCCTGTGCCCCCCATTCAGCAATGCGGCCTCCTGTGCCCCCATTCAGTAATGCTGCCTCCTGTGCCCCCCATTCAGCAATGCGGCCTCCTGTGCCCCCATTCAGTAATGCTGCCTCCTGTGCCCCCCATTCAGCAATGCGGCCTCCTGTGCCCCCATTCAGTAATGCTGCCTCCTGTGCCCCCCATTCAGCAATGCGGCCTCCTGTGCCCCCCATTCAGTAATGCTGCCTCCTGTGCCCCCCATTCAGCAATGCGGCCTCCTGTGCCCCCCATTCAGTAATGCTGCCTCCTGTGCCCCCATTCAGTAATGCGGCCTCCTTTGCCCCCCATTTAGTAATGCGACCTCCTGTGCCCCCCATACAGTAACTATACCTCCTTTGCCCCCATACAGTAATGCTGCCTCCTGTGCCCCCCATACAGTAATGTTGCCTCCTGTGCCCCCCATACAGTAATGTTGCCTCCTGTGCCCCCCATACAGTAATGCTGCCTCCTGTGCCCCCCATACAGTAATGTTGCCTCCTGTGCCCCCCATACAGTAGTACATTAAATTTCTTATCCTTTACTGATCCTGAGTTACATCCTGTATTAAACTCCAGAGTTGCACTCACTGTTCTGCTGGTGCCCCCATACAGTAATAATACCTGATGCTCAATGTCTGGCGCTGTTGTTGTCTCTTCAGGCCTGCACCTTGTGGGCTGCAGAGACAGGGTCCTCTGGCAGGCATTATGATGTCATACTATCTCTTCAGCCAGTGCAGAGATGGCGTCTCAGCATCTCACAGGCTTCGGGTGGGTAGTGCATGCAGCCTGTGAGAGTGAGTGGTGGAGCAGAGAGCTTATAGCCCTTGTTCCTCCATGCTCCTTCCTTGCAGCTGTGTCTGGAGGTGTAGATGCAATGAAGGGCGGGGGTCTTCCAGAGATATCTGGGCTGTTAGGAACTCTGGTTCCCCGTAGGCCTTAGGTGATAGCATTGGGCCGTGTGTTGGAGACACCTGCTCTTGACTATCCTCAGTGAAGACTCTGTACATGGCGCCCATTATCCTGCACCAGGCTTATGTTCTCTCTTTGTTTTCAGAGTGGATCCTCACTGGGAAATGAGAAAAGAGTCCCCCGGGAGCAGCTGGTGAGTGACAGGAGGAACGCTTCTCTTTCCTAAACTTATGGGCCATGAAATAACAGAAGCACAAAATGTCTGTGATGTATTTGTTTACTGCTTATATATCGGAATAATCTACATACACAGTTGAGTCACTTTGGAACTTTGTTGTAAATGTATATGAAGTCCATGTATATGGGGTACATGTATGTGTATATGGAGTACCTGTATATGTGTATGGAGTACCTGTATATGTATATGGAGTACCTGTATATGTATATGGAGTACCTGTATATGGAGTACCTGTATATGGAGTACCTGTATGTGTATATGGAGTACCTGTATTTGTGTATGGGGTACATGTATATGGAGTACCTGTATATGTATATGGAGTACCTGTATATGTATATGGAGTACCTGTATATGTATATGGAGTACCTGTATATGGAGTACCTGTATATGTATATGGAGTACCTGTATATGGAGTACCTGTATGTGTATATGGAGTACCTGTATATGTGTATGGGGTACATGTATATGGAGTACCTGTATATGTATATGGAGTACCTGTATATGTATATGGAGTACCTGTATATGTATATGGAGTACCTGTATATGTATATGGAGTACCTGTATGTGTATATGGAGTACCTGTATATGTGTATGGGGTACATGTATATGGAGTACCTGTATATGTATATGGAGTACCTGTATATGTATATGGGGTACATGTATATGGAGTACCTGTGTATATATATATATATATATATATATATATATATATATATATATATGGGGTACATGTATATGTATTTGGAGTTCATGTATATGGACTATATGTGTATGGAATATATGTATATGGAGTATGTGGAGTACATGTACATGGAGAACATGTATATGTATATGGAGTACGCTCTTGTGCAATGTGCGTTTGCAGCATTTCTGCCCTGTGGCCCATTGCATAGTAGAACATCCTTATATAGGGTAGGCCGAAGGTCATCTTAAGACCTTTCACCTGTACATTATCAAACGTCTTCACTTTGGGGGTTGTGTGTTGATCATAGACTGAAACATGTGACTGCAATTATATTGTCACAGTCATTTGAAAAGTCCTAGAGGTACATAATAATTTTTGATAGGTTGGGGTCTGGATGTTCAGACATCTCCCCACCCCGAGTGCTAGATCCAGCAGACAAGAGCACCTGCTAAGCGCATTCGCTCCCCCACTCTGTCCTTCTGGCAGGAGACAGACTCCTATAAAAAATCTAATTCTCGATCATGTCTCCGATGGTCCCCGTTTAACAGGAGCAGCAACAGATAGTCGCTGACTACAAAGGACAGCCCGATCAATCTAAGGATCGTCCAGGTAGTCTCCCCCCCCCCCGCTGCTCCTCGCTTGGCATCAGTGTGTGTAATAGTTTAGGGAACAAGCGGGGAGGAGGAACAAGCAGGTTGGTGCTCGCTTCCCCCTTGTATTGTGCCATGCACGGTAATATGCCCTTAAGGGCCCATCTTCTGCGGCAAGACTCGGAGACAAGCACTAAGCTGAGCTCTTCTCCTGACTCATTCTAGTGATCATTGTAATTATGATCATCCAGATTCGGATCAATTAAAATTTTGCTGCAAATGTTTCTAAAGTTACATCCTGTATTATACTCCATAGCTGCACTCACTATTCTGCTGGTGGGGTCACTGTGTACATACATTACATTACTGATCCTGAGTTACATCCTGTACTATACTCCAGAGCTGCACTCACTATTCTGCTGGTGAGGTCACTGTGTACATACATTACATTACTGATCCTATACTGATCCTGAGTTACATCCTGTATTATACTCCAGAGCTGCACTCACTATTCTGCTGCTGGGGTCACTGTGTACATACATTACATTACTGATTCTGTGTTACATCCTGTGTTTTACTCCAGAGCTGCACTCACTATTCTGCTGGTGGGGTCACTGTGTACATACATTACATTACTGATCCTACAATGATCCTGAGTTACATCCTGTATTATACTCCAGAGCTGCACGCACAATTCTGCTGGTGGGGTTACTGTGTACATGCATTACATTACTGATCATGTACTGATCCTGTGTTATACTCCAGAGCTGCACTCACTGTTCTGCTGGTGAGGATACTGTGTACATACATTACATTACTTATATTTCTTGCTTGTTAGAGTTTGTAGTGGAATGCTGCTGAGCTGCAGTTTTCATGTCAAATATATGTATTTATAGACAGTGAAACAGTGTTAAAAAAAATGAAGGTCTATATGATATGTAAGAAGCCATCATCTGAATTTGAGCGTCTTATGGTGCTTAGTTATATATTCCTGACACTACACTGCACAGGATGGAGAGAAAAGGGAAGATATATATATATATACAGTGATGCCTTGGATTACGAGCAAAATTCATTCTGGGACCGTGCCTGTAATCCAAATCCACTCTTAAACCAAAGCAAATTTTTCTATTAGTAATTATTGAAATGCAGAAAAATAAGGATTTTTTTATTCTAAATGACATGTAAAACAAATGAAACAAACAATGAGAAACAGCAGAATATGTGATATTATAAGTTACTGTACAGTACAGCAATCAGCATGTGGAGTATAATGTATAGTAACTGTATAACCCTGATATCACAGCAGCTGGATATGTGATATATAAGTTACTGTACACTATAGCAATCAGCATGTGGTATATAATGTATAGTAACTGTATAACCCTGATAACACAGCAGCTGGATATGTGATATATAAGTTACTGTACAGTACAGCAATCAGCATGTGGAGTATAATGTATAGTAACTGTATAACCTTGATAACACAGCAGCTAAATATGTGATATATAAGTTACTGTACAGTATAGCAATCAGCATGTGGTATATAATGTATAGTAACTGTATAACCCTGATAACACAGCAGCGGGATATGTGATATATAAGTTACTGTACAGTATAGCAGTCAGCATGTGGAGTATAATGTATAGTAACTGTATAACCCTGATAACATAGCAGCTGGATATGTGATATATAAGTTACTGTACAGTATAGCAATCAGCATGTGGTGTATAATGTATAGTAAGTGCATAACCCTGATAACACAGCAGCTGTTTGTAGATACAGGATGGAACTGCAGATCCCCATAATGCAGTAGTGTAGTACAACAGGCTAGAATAGAGAAGCAGGGCTGCTGCCAGAGGTCTGTGAGGTCACATGACAGCAATGGGAAAGAGGTGGGGGGGGGGGGTGTTCAGCAATCAGGAAGTGAGAATCACAGAGCTGTGCAGGAGGAAAGTGACAGAAACTTTTCTATACAGCAGTGTGAATGGCTGAGTGTAAGTGCAGGCACATTATAGCAGCTGTGTGTATAGCTGAGTGTAAGTGCAGGCACATTATATCAGCAGTGTGTATAGCTCAGTGTAAGTGCAGGCACATTATAGCAGCTGTGTGTATAGCTCAGTGTAAGTGCAGGCACATTATAGCAGCAGTGTGTATAGCTGAGTGTAAGTGCAGGCACATTATAAGAAACAGCAAAAGCAAGGGAAATTCAGCTCACCCAAGTCCTTAAGCCTGTATGTGCCAACCCTCGGTGGAGCACGGATGCCGATGGGCCGACTCCCATCCAGAAATGTAGGTGCAGTGTGAAAAAGCAGCAATGTGAATCCAGCTCCAGCCAGTGCGATAAAAATCCAAATTTATTCAAAAATTCATAATTAAAAGTACATGGACGTCCACACAGGGAAAAACCGATGCGTTTCAGAGCCTAAGCTCCTTAGTCATGGCAGAGCTGACGCGTTTCAGAGCCTAAGCTCCTTAGTCATGGCAGAGCCATGACTAAGGAGCTTAGGCTCTGAAACGCGTTGGTTTTTCCCTGTGTGGACGTCCATGTACTTTTAATTATGAATTTTTGAATACATTTGGATTTTTATCGCACTGGCTGGAGCTGGATTCACATTGCTGCTTTTGCACACTGCAGGCACATTATAGCAGCAGTGTGTATAGCTGAGTGTAAGTGCAGGCACATTATAGCAGGAATGGAGAGGATGGGAAACACAAGGGCTGACGGAGACTGCAGGGAGCATGAGGGAATGAGCAGGGCAGATGTGGGCACATACATGCAGCATTCTCTGTCCGGGGAGAGAGGGGTTACAGCTATGGAGAGATTACCTCCACAGTCCTGTCCCCTGATGCAAGCCCCAGCCTGAAGTGGATCTGCTATGATTTGGAAGGTGAGGGAGACTTCCTGGGTCAGAGTACAGTGCTGTAGACCACCTATGCAGACCATGCCCCTTCCCCATTCCCACCCAGTACAGGGAGCTCTTAGTCCAAGTTACAATTTTGGAAAACTGTGAGCTCTTCTTGCAAAACGCTCTCAATCCAAGTTACTCTTAAACCAAGATACCACTGTATATAGATTTGTTTTAATACCATGTGCTGCAGTGTTAGTGCCGTCCTGTCCCATTCTATTACAATGGCTAGTGCCAGATCAGTTATCGATGACGGATATTGTGCCTCAAACACATGGGTAAATTCAGTATGTGGCCCTGATCATAAATTATAGATGCAATACATGCATTAAAGGGTTTATGTTTTTTCTCTGTACACTTTCTCATGTTCCTGCGGTAGCTGCCGGTCTTCTAATAACTTTTTGGAAACCTACTGCCTGTAATGGATGAGAGGGAAGATGTCTCACTATTCCTTGATTCTTTTAGAGGGTTTAGACTCTAAACCCTCTAAAAGAATCAAGGAATAGTGAGACATCTTCCCTCTCATCCATTACAGGCCTCTAAACTTTAGAGGCTGCATCTTGTGTCATCAGACACATTAGAGCGCCCCCTGGTGGGGACACTGCAGCTGCACTCAGAGATGCCTCACTGTATCAGCGTACTTACTGTGTATCACTGTCCTTGTGTATCTGCTCCCCCAGATGTATCACAGTACGTCCTCTCTACTAACAAGATCTTGTTTTCACTTCTGTAGGGGAGCTGCGAAATCCACCTGTTGTATTTTATAAATTGTTCCTTTGTGTATGTATGTATATATATATATATATATATATATATATGTGTGTGTATGCATCACTATGTATCACTGTGCAAATAGTTTTTTTTTCTATTAACATCCTTCTGATGTTTGATATGCACAGTAGGGCTGGGCGATATGGGCAAAATATAAAATCTTGATTTTTTTTTTCTCGAATTAAATCTTGATTTTTTTTTTTTAAATTTATTTATTTTTTGCTAATTATGATGGTTGTAGTAGTAGAGGCATAGTGGATTAGGGGTGTAGTAACAGTAGAAGCATAGAAGATTAGGGGTGTAGTAGTAGATAAGGGGAATAGCACTTTTGGGAGTAGTAGTAGTAGTATCAGTAGTGGAGGTAATAGTAGCAATGGTAGTGGTATTTGGCAATCTTACAGGTGGTTGGGGGCGGGCGGCGGAACTCCGTGTGCGTGCTAGGAGCGGGGGTCCTTTGGGGGTGTGCTGGGGGCGGGCTGCAGTCCTCCAGGTGCGGGCTGGCGGTGATCTTATACGTGGGTGGGGCGGGCAGCGTTGGTCCTCCGGGTGTGGGATGAGGATCGTGTATGTAGGTAGGCGGGGGGCGTGCGGCTTTTGCGGTTCTCCGGGTGCTGGCGTGTGGTCCCACTCTGACCTGCAGGAGGAGCAGCTTGCCCGAAGCGCCACTGCTCCCCCTGCAGGTCGGAGGGCATTTTTTTCCTTTTGTTTGAAAATTGGATTTATGATTTTTAAAGAAATTGAAATCGATTCTCAAAATCTAGGCAAATTTATGGAATTAATTTGATTAATCTCCCAGCCCTAATGCACATGTGTGTATACACGTGTGTATACAGTACATTAGGATGCTGGGAAATAAAAATAACATATGGCTATGAATTACAGCTGACACCTAACAAAAGTGTCTGGGATCAGAAATATCTCTGATCCCAAAGGTTTTATCCTATAAATGAGAGATTATCTGCTGAATAAGGCCTTGGTGGGCAAATATTGTTCTGTGTAATAAAGGCAATGATCAGCTGAAGAAGAGCCGATCAATATGTTAACTTGTACCTGGGATTAGAACAAAATTCTGACATATTATAGCCACACGTCTGAAGTTTGTATCAGTGGGGTCTGCCACCGATCACTAGGACAAAGGTGGAAAAGCGCTTGGCATCGTGTGCTCTGCCAGTTCATCCCCGCTGGCCTATGGAATGACCACCAATTGTGTCTACCAGAAGTTTCATAGGGTTCCATTATAATTCCTTCTTTTGCTGCATTAACGGTGAGAGTGGGGAATAATAGGCAGAGCATGCGCTGCTATTCGCTTTTTCCCCTTCGTTCTAGCCATCGGCAGCGTTCTCAGCACCTGGACACCCCCACCGATACGAATTTCTGACATGTGGCTATAACATGCCAGAAGATTGTTCTAAGGGCCTGACATTACACTGTAATTACACACCATTGCTATTTACATAGAAAATAATTAAATTAATACTTACCTGTCCAGGCTCCCCTGTTGTTCTGCCTTTTCCCTGTGTTGACTGCTAATCGCAGCCGCTGCTGACACTTCCCTGCCCCTATCTCTTCAGTGACAGGCCGCTCAGCCAGTCATTGACCCAGACAGGACAGCCCCACGACCAGTGATTGGCTGATCGGCCTGTCACTGAAGAGATGGGGGTCAGAGAAGTGTCAGCGGCAGCTGCGGTGAGTGGGCAAAACAGGGAAAAGGCCGCAGGACACGGGGGGAGCCTGGACAGGTAAGTATAAACTTTATTATTTTCTTAATTAAAAAAAATTGTTGTCAACTGCCATCAACTGCGCATCACCATAACATGTAGCAAGCGACACGCAGCCGGCGGCCGATAATTTTTAAACTTGCTGAAAGACAACGATCATCGTAATCGGCTCTTTGGCTGATTGTTGTCTTTATTACACAGAATGTTTTCTGCCCGAATTGACCTAATTTTGCAGATTATCGCTCTGTGTAATAGGTCCCACATGTAGGGTCATGTGACTATGGGTTCTGCCATCTAATGTTACTTCTGGTCTCATATCAGTTTCATTTACAGTCATACATAGGTGACATATGTGATCAGCCAGGAAATAATAGGATAAATCTCTCCTAGGCAGGGAGTGGTCCACCCGATTTGGGGTAGACAGATGGTAACTATATCCAGTGTCGATAATCTCCTGAGCCATCTGCAAAAGAGGCTGGAAAATATGGCTCCTGGTGACTGCTGTTCCAGCCCATTGACCACCAATATGTTGGCAGCCATGATTAAAAATCCTGTGAATTGGCTGCGATGACTAAAGCATATGTGTAGCCAAAGCTTTTATATAGAACGAATTTGCATAGAAAGCTACGTTACTGTGTATATACATTACTGATCCTGAGTAATATCCTGTATTATACTCCAGAGCTGCACTCACTATTCTGCTGGTGGGGTCACTGTGTACATACATTACTTTACTGATCCTGAGTTACATCCTGTATTATACTCCAGAGCTGCACTCACTATTCTGCTGGTGGGGTCACTGTGTACATACATTACTTTACTGATCCTGAGTTACATCCTGTATTATACTCCAGAGCTGCACTCACTATTCTGCTGGTGGGGTCACTGTGTACATACATTACTTTACTGATCCTGAGTTACATCCTGTATTATACTCCAGAGCTGCACTCACTATTCTGCTGGTGGGATCACTGTGTACATACATTACATTACTGATCCTGTACTGATCCTGAGTTACATCCTGTATTATACTCCAGAGCTGCACTCACTATTCTGCTGGTGGGGTTACTGTGTACATACATTACATTACTGATCCTGAGTTACGTCCTGTATTATACTCCAGAGCTACACTCACTATTCTGCTGGTGGGATCTCTGTGTACATACATTAGATTACTTATCCTGTACTGATCCTGAGTTACATCCTATATTATACTCCAGAGCTACACTCACTATTCTGCTGGTGGGATCTCTGTGTACATACATTAGATTACTTATCCTGTACTGATCCTGAGTTACATCCTATATTATACTCCAGAGCTGCACTCACTATTCTACTGGTGGGATCACTGTGTACATACATTACTGATCCTGAGTTACATCCTGTATTATACTCCAGAGCTGCACTCACTATTCTGCTGGTGGGGTCACTGTGTACATACATTACATTACTGATCCTAAATTACATCCTGTGTTATACTTCAGAGCTGCACTCACTATTCTGCTGGTGGGGTCTCTGTCTCCACAAAACTGCTCGTACATGCTCTCATTATCTCCTGCTTGGACATCTGTAACATCCTCCTTTCTGGTCCACCATCTAACACCCTCGCTCTCCTCCAGCCTAACTTTAACTCTGCTGCCCGACTAATACACCTTTTCCCTCACTTTGCCTCTGCCTCCCCCTCTGCCAATCCCTTTACTGGCTCCCCATTTTCAACATATTCATTTTAAATTATTGACCCATGACCCTTGTTTGTACCTCACACAACCACCTCCAAGACTTTGCCTGAGCCTCCCCCATACTCTGGAACTCACTCCCCTGACACATCCAGCTCTCATCCACCGTTAAGACCTTCAAAATTAACCTGAAAACCCATCTCTTCAAAGTAGGCTACAACCTATAACAGGGGTGTCAAACTCAAATACACAGTGGGCCAAAATAAAAAAAATTGGACAAAGTCGCGGGCCAACCGAGATAATTATTGAAGTGCAAATGCGGCGGTGCTGGCACTGTCAGAGCAGCGTGCGGTGTTCCTGGCACTGTCAGTGGTGTGTGTCTCCCAGCGCTGTGTACTATGATAAGTTGCTATGATATGATTAAACCCCAACCCATGTAATAGCCAACTGCCCCCCCCCCATATTACCCTATGTAGTAGCCATCCCAACCAAAATTGCCCCACATATTAGCCAGCACTCCCAATAGTGCCCAAATAGTAGCCAGCCCCCCAAGTGTCCCATATAGTAGCTAGGCTTTCCCAATAGTCTCATATAGTAGCCAGCCCTCCCCCATAGTCTTATATAGTTGCCAGCCCTCCCCCATAGTCTCATATAGTAGCCAGCCCTCCCCCATAGTCTCCTATAGTAGCCAGCCCTCCCCCATAGTCTCATATAGTAGCCAGCCCTCCCCCATAGTCTCATATAGTAGCCAGCCCTCCCCAATAGTCTCATATAGTAGTCAGCCCTCCCTTATAGTCTCCTATAGTAGCCAGCCCTCCCCCATAGTCTCATATAGTAGCCAGCCCTCCCCCATAGTCTCATATAGTAGCCAGCCTTCCCCAATAGTCTCATATAGTAGTCAGCCCTCCCCCATAGTCTTTTTTATAGTAGTCAGCCATCCCCAATAGTCTTTTTTTATAGTAACCAGCCCTCATCAGTAGTCTCTTATATAGTAGCCAGCCCTCCCCAGTAGTCTCATATAGTACCAGCCGTCCCCAGTAGTCTCTTATATAGTAGCCAGCCCTCCCCAATAGTCTCATATAGTACCAGCCGTCCCCAGTAGTCTCTTATATAGTAGCCAGCCCTCCCCAATAGTCTCATATAGTACCAGCCCTCCCCAATAGTCTCATATAGTAGCCAACCCTCCCCAGTAGTCTCATATAGTAGCCAGCCCTCCCTCATAATCTCATATAGTACCAGCCCTCCCCAGTAGTCTCATATAGTACCAGCCCTCCCCCATAGTCTCCTATAGTAGCCAGCCCTCACCAATAGTCTCATATAGTAGCCAGCCCTCCCCCATAGTCTCTTATATGGTAGCCATGGCGGGCCAGATGTAATTCAAACTCTGAATTGCCTGGCGGGCCAAAAATAATGGCACCATGGGCCAGAGTTTGACATGACTGACCTATAACAATTCTGCATCACTCTCACTGGCTGCACTTTACCTCCTGTTTCTCTCCCCGGCTGCACTTTACCTCCTGTTTCTCTCCCCATGTACCATGTACCTCACGGGCAGGGTCCTCTTTCCCCATGTACCAGTCTGCCATTTGCCTTCAATGTGTTTTGATCTCGTAATGTTCCTGTTTGTTACCCCTATCGCTTATATAGAGCTCTGGAATTAAGGACGCTTTATAAATAAATAATAATAATAATAAATACATACAGTACATTACATTACTGATCCTGAGTTACATCCTGTATTGTGCTCCAGAGCTGCACTCACTATTCTGCTGTTACATACATTACCATAACTATAATTCCCCAGGTTCAAAATAAAACACTTCATCCTGTATATCTGTATACTGCTGATATGTGAGGTCATGGAGAGCCTGTATCCCTCTGTATGCAGGATGTGCACTATCAAGGGTTAATAGTTGTTTAACTCTGGTTGCTCCCAAATCCTGTGTGTTTGGGCAGGGCGTTTCCACAACCTCTGAGCATCTCTCCCTTTTATCCTGGTGCCAGCGCCAGTTGGTGTTTACATTACCTCAGGAGATCCCACTCCACCCCTCCCTGCTGCATACGCCACCCTGAGCGAGAGCAGAGGGGGTGCCCGGAACTTGGCATCACGTCGCTGACTGCTCACCTGAGTATGCGAGGTTTTGCACTGTGCACATCGGTACCATCCATACTGCTGTAGTAATACTATAGTGATCTATAGTCTGTGCATAGAACACAGGCCCAAATCCTTAGGCTGCACTACTGAGAGAGTCCGATGACATCACATCCCTCTTTTTTATCTTTGAATTTGCTGATTCAGTATGGTAAACCAGTAACCTGCTCCCTTCTAACTGGTATCAGCTGCAGTGCTGTCAGAGAAATCCCTATAACCATCTATATCAATGTCCACACATATACACACTGCAAATATTACAGGCAGAGATGATGTAGATATTGATATAGATGATGCTTTGGACCTGCATGAGATCAGTATCCACATTCAGCTTATTAATCTATCCTTCCTGTCTAGTAGTAGCAGTGTGTGTTTGTGTGGACATTGATGTAGATGATTATTTGGATCTGCGTGACATCATTGTCCACGCACAGTGTATATGTATTTGCTGATATTACAGACAGAAGGATGTGGATAGAGGATGATTTGGATTTAAATGACATCATTGTCCACACACATACACGTTTGCCACTATTAAAGACAGACAGGAAGGATGTGGATTTGGACCTGTATGAAATTAATATTATCCTATCAATATCTACATCCTTCCTGTCTAATAGAGGCAACGCATGTATATGTCCACATGATTATTTTGATCTGCATGATATCGTTGTCCACACATATAAACATTGCCACTATTATTGACAGGAAGGATGTAGATGTTGATTTAGATGTGTATGACATCGTTCTCCACACGTACACACATACATGTATGCCACAAATACAGACAAGAAGGATGTAGATGATGATTTGGATCCCAGTAACACCATTCTCCACACGTATACACGTATGCCACTACTATAGACAGACAGAATCTAGGTGTTGATGTAGATGATGATTTGGATCCATGTGATGTCATTGACCACACATATACATATTTACCACTATGACAAACAGGAAGGATGTAGATGTTGGTATAGATCAGGGGTCCTCAACTGGCGGACCGAGGTCCGACCGCAAAGGCCAGCTGTCCGGACCCCTGCTGCAGCTCAGTATACCTGTATTCCTGCTTCCCTCTGCACAGTAACTATGAACGCTTGTAACTAGCCCTCACAGTTACCATGCAGGAGCAGCACTGACAGAGAGGGAGCCATCGGCTCTCTCCCTGTCAGTCACTCTTGTGGCCACAGTGGTCACAAGAGGCTGCTCTGTCCTGTCTCTGGTTTCGGCGCTCAAGTGACGTCACTGGAGCACCAGGACAAGGGGAGAGTGGCCTCTTGTGACCGCTGCAGTGCGGCCACAGGAGTGAAGAGAAAAGGATATGCTGGACCCAGGTGAATATAAGTATGTTTATTTATGTTATATGCTATATGGGAGGGGAAGCACAGGGGGGCTATACACTACTGGGGGTCTATATACTACTGGGGGAGCGCACAGGGGGGCTATATACTACTGGGGAGCACAAAGCAGGGGTCTATATACTACTGGGGAGCACAAAGCGGGGGTCTATATACTACTGGGGAGCACACAGCGGGCGGTTATATACTCCTGGGGAAGCACACAGGGGGGCTATATACTACTGGGGAGCACAAAACGGGGGGTCTATATGCTACTGGGGGAGCACACAGCAGTGGCTATGTACTACTGGGGGAGGACACAGGGGGCTATATGGGAGGGGGAGCACGCAGGGGGTCTATATACTACTGGGGAGTGCAAAGCGGGGGTCTATATACTACTGGGAGAGCGCACAGGGGACTATATACTACTGGGGGAGTGCCACACGGTTACTAATGATGTTCAGCTTGGGACCCCGGTAAGTGGACCTTCACTAAAAGTTGTTGAGTACCCCTGATATAGATGGTGATTTGGATCTGCATGACATCACTTACGCTGCCCTGATAGAAATCAGAAGGGATGATGATGTCATCAGAATCTCCCAGTAGTGCAGCCCCTTTAAGCGGTCATATCCCCACCTGTAAGGGAAGAGCGGGCTCGCTTTGGCACTGGGCAGAATGAAGATTTCCCTTTAAATCTCCTCCTAGATCCATCTCAGGTTCCACATAAGCAGACCCCAGACAATAGCGTCTCTCAATCAGCGGGGTTCTGCCGACTGGACGTTTTATAGACACTTTAGGTGAGATAAAAAGGAAAAAAATGGAATTATGCTTAAATTGCTTTTAGAGTTTAGATTTCCATGTCATGAGAGCGTGCCTAATGCACTGAGCTAAGTAGTTCAGCCGGCCTGTGTTTATATAGCATCAATCACATATAGGAGGATGATACGGATGTACGCCGCTTGACAGGACCCCGGGGGTTTCTGCGCAGCCTGAAGATTATATGGGCGTTCCTGCCTCCTATGTATTGCTTTTATTTCAGCCACGCGCTTTCTCCTAAATGGGATCAATAATATATATTTATTTTTGGTAATTAAAGGATCCCTTATTACCAGCGCTTTCCAGTCGTTGCAGAACTACGACTCCCATCATGCCCTGTCAGCAAAGGCTGTAATTGCATGATGGGAGTCGTAGTTTTGAAACGACTGCAGAAAGGGGTACTCCAGTGGAATTTTTTTTTCTTTCAAATCAGTTTTTTCTTTCAAATCAGTCAAATCAACTTGTCAGCTGCTGTATGTCCTGCAGGAAGTGGTGTATTCTTTCCAGTCTGACACAGTGCTCTCTGCTGCCACCTCTGTCCATGTCAGGAACTGTCCAGAGCAGAAGCAAATCCCCATAGAAAACCTCTCCTGCTCTGAACAGTTCCTGACATGGAGGTGGCAGCAGAGAGCAGTCTTGTGTGTGATGTGTGTGTGTGTATATATATATATATATATATATATATATATATATATATATATATATATATATATATATATATATATATATATATGTAGTATTGCTCGTACACTGTGTAGCCCTGCGTCTTGTATTTACATGTATATATAGTATTGCTCGTACACTGTGTAGCCCTGCGTCTTGTGTGTGTGTTCGTAATATATATAGTATTGCTCGTACACTGTGTAGCCCTGCGTCCTGTATATGTAATATTGTGCGCACTGTGTAGCCCTGCGTCTTGTATGTTGTGTGCAGGAGCGGAGCGACTTTATATGACGTCTCCTGTAAGTCACTCGGTGTCCTTGATGTGAGCGATACCGCGCATTTCTCTTCAATTCCAAATATTTGCATTTGATATAAAGTCACACGAGGCGCTGGGAATGTTTGCTGGGATGTTGATCGCTGCTCACGGCTTCTTTATCGTATGCAGAATAACTCCTATACCTCACTCTATTAATAATGGCTTTACACCCGAGATCCTGCTTTATTTCTCCTCACCAAATACAGTATACTAGCAGATACAGGACGCGGAAAGGAGGAGGAAGGGGGTGCTGCAGCTTCACTGGATACTTTGTACTTTAGGTCCCCACTTTTTTCCCCAAGATCTCTGCTTGGGGTCAGACCTTATGGCAGGACAGTCAGTGAAAGCAGGTTGTTGGCCATGGGATGTAAGCATTGGCCGTTATCACTACATTTTGGGGCCCTATATTCTGTGTACATTCACAGAATAGCCTCACTACGTGGGGCGGCCATATACATGAAAAGCCTAAATGTCGTTTACATGTGACCTTTTTGAAGTGTCCTGAGATATACCAGCGACAAAATGCGATGGGATGTGATTGGGGTATAAGAGGTTTCTGTTCACCACCAGCAAGCAGAGATCTTGAAAATGGATGAAAGTGAAAAACGGAACTCAACGTATATTAGAACATATGATTACTGTTTATTAGATCATTGTCAGACAGTATTTATTTTGACCCCCTAATGGGGGGATTGGGTTATGAATAACACCACTTATTCTGAAGAACAATGTTCCCAACCTGTGACTCTCCAGCTGACCCCCATCATTCTCAGACACCCTACTTCAGCAAAATCTTATTGTCATCTTTGGTTCTCCAGTTGGTTCAAAACTACAACTCCCAGGCCTGGACTGACAATCTGGCGGACTGGGCAATTGTCTGGTGGGCCAGTCCTCCTGGGCTACAGAATTTAATGTTGCTTTATTAAGAACTAACTGGCAACGTCACGGCCGCCAGCTGCTGGAGCTGGGCCCCTGGCTGGGCCCTTTATGATGGTGGGGGGTGTATCTGGCTTGTCC
Organism: Dendropsophus ebraccatus; assembly: GCF_027789765.1. NCBI lineage: Eukaryota > Metazoa > Chordata > Amphibia > Anura > Hylidae > Dendropsophus > Dendropsophus ebraccatus. The sequence goes on from NC_091465.1 coordinate 10,282,035, forward strand.
TGTGTTTTGAGACTCTTTAATGAGGCTCCACAGGCTCCTTTTTTGCATGTCATCTGCTTAGGGGGTTGCCACTGCCAGACACTTGTCACACTCACTCCCATCGTTCCCAGGCTGCAGTTGCTTGTTGCACTCCCTTATTACAATGTTCCTGATTTTGACTCTCCAGCTGTTGTAAAACTACAATTCCCAGCATGCCCTGATAGCCTTCAGCGGCAAAACTTCTTCTGTTCCCGTATTACATTATTCCCCGACATGTGGCTCTCCAATTGTTTTAAAACTACAGATCCCATCATGCTCTGGTAGTTATAGTTTGCAGCAGCTGGATAGTCACAGGTTGGAGGAATTGATAGAATTCGGTAAAATCCAACCTGTCCAAATGTCTTCTCTGTAGGAGATGTTGGTGGACTGCCTGGCAGCCTCCTCAGTCAGTAGATTTGGGGTCACTTTTACAAATAAAAAAATCCCTCCCGATCACAGTAACCAACAGCTCGCAGCCCTTGCAGGTAAAATAGTCAGTAGTTTTGGCAGCTGAATGGATGAATATTACCTTTAGTTTCCTAATTGACCTTGCTGCATTTGCATTGTGTGGCCACTAGATGGCAGCAGAGTCCCACTTTATCCTCCTCATTGTTTCACCATTAAGGTTATCATTCCTCTTCCAAAATCTGCCACCTACTCCGCAGACCTCACACAGCAAGACGCAAGGCAGGTTAGCAGCGGCCCGCAGACTCCAACGCTGCACAAACTCCCCTGTGGCGACGGTTAGCTGGTTAAACTGTGGGAAAGCTGCCAGGGCAAAATGACAGCGCTTTAATGGAGCCGTATTTCACGGTTCAGAGTGACACTGACACCGTCTCCTCTCGTCATCCTATTTATGGAGTAGGATTGAGAGATCTGTGAGATGTTTGCAGGAATGGAGGGGCCTGTTCCATAAGCTGATTTGTAGCCCATGGGCCCCTTGTATCAGTTCGAGGCAGGAAGCGGTGGAACATATGTAAGTTAGTTACAATGCATGTAACGGGTCAGGAAGGTGTTTCCAATAAATTGTATACAAACAGCAAACCTGACACTAATGAAACATCTCTTACGCCTGCAAATATACCGTAACTAGACGTTCTGCTAATGCACAGCGTGACTTCTCGTGGACGGATTACCTACCAGCACGATGAGGCGGAGGCTATACATTGCTGTTATTAATATAGTTTATCAACTCACTAGGACTTGGCTGAGTAATAGGTGTAATCACCAACGGCCGCCGCCATGACATAGTACGGACGGCACCCAGCTGCCCACACGTCCAGATACAGGGTCAGAGCTGAGCTAGGGGGACAGTTCATGCATAAACCTTCCTAAGTATCTTGAAGGGGAAAAAAATTCTTTCAAATGAACTGGTGTCAGAAAGTTCTATAAGTTTGTAATTTACTTCTGTTTAAAAATCTCCAGTCTTCCAGTACTTATCAGCTGCTGTATGTCCTGCAGGAAGGGTTTTTTTTCTTTCCAGTCTGACACAGTGCTCTCTGCTGCCACCTCTGTCCATGGCAGGAACTGTCCTGAGCAGGAGAGGTTTTCTATGGGGATTTGCTGCTGCTCTGGACAGTTCCTGACATGGACAGAGGTGGCAGCAGAGAGCACTGTGTCAGATTGAAAAGAATACACCACTTCCTGCAGGACATACAGCATACACAGGTGATAGTCGTCTGATCTAAATGAAATTGCTGATTAAGGGTATAAACCCACACACCGTATACGCAGCGTATTTACTGCTGCGATACGCAGCAGATTAGATCTAAATAACTGAACACAGCATCAAATCTGCACCATCAAATCTGCTGCGTATTTGTTGCGTATCTGCTGCGTATACGGTGTGTGGGTTTGTACCCTTAAAGGGGTTATCCAGCGTTAGAAAATCATGGGCACTTTCTCCCAGAGACTGCACCCAAACTCGAGACAAGAGCGGTGCTGTCTCTGGAAGAAAGCAGACTTGTTTTTTGTAGTGCTGGATAACCCCTTTAAATCAGATTTCGCCTTATGTGTCTAAACTGTTGTGATTGCTCATGCCAGACTTAGACGTCCGAATTTGAGATGAGAAAGAGATGTACAGTTCTCCACCTTCTACCCTTAACCCCCCTATCCCCATAAACATGCATGCTCGCATTAGCTGAGTGTGCACGCTTCTCTCCCCAGCCAGTAAGCCTTTCCATGTGAGGGCATGCTTGGGTCCACCTATATAGTCACAGCCCTCCAGCTGTTGCAAAACTACAATTCCCATGATGCCTGGACAGCCAAAGCTTTAGCTTTGGCTGTCCAGGCATGATGGGAATTGTAGTTTTGTAACAGCTGGAGGGCTTAGAGTGTGACCCTGAAAGTGACAAGTCTTGTTGCTTTGTTCTGCAGACCCCATGATTAGAATTTAAGGGTAGGAAAACATCTGTCTGGACCCCAGTGTGCGTACCTTGGAATATCTATATATTATGTTACATCTTTCAGAACCAGTGAGAATTGTGACGTGAGAGCAGAAGAGCTTGCAGTCTAGAGGGATGCGTTCCAGTGACCTGCGTGGTGGCGGCAGCGGCTGCTGCTCTGGCTGTGCTGCATCCTCGGTGCTCGGCGTCTGCTGCCGGCGCCCCCTGCGGTACACGACTCATTAATCAGTCATTTACTGAAAATTGTGTGAAAGCTGCAAAAACCCACAAACAGGCTGTGTTATAATGAATAAGAGATGCTGCCATTACCGCTCACCATAGGCTGGTTACATGGTGGGAGTTAAATCCAGCGGGGATCAGTCTGGGGAAGCAGCAGGAGAATCCAGCACTGGAGGAAACTGTGCAACTTCTTTGTGTCGTACAACGGCCGTATGTGCACCATTAGTGCACCCCAGCCAGTTATGATGGAAGTGGATGTGGTGCTGGTCTCCTGTCTGTACCAGGGGCTGGGATAGAAGATCAACATATCTTGGTGGATGGACCATGTGCCACTGATCTCCTCTCTGTATAGAAGATCAGCATATCTTGGTGGATGGACCATGTGCCGCTGATCTCCTCTCTGTATAGAAGATCAGCATATCTTGGTGGATGGACCATGTGCCGCTGATCTCCTCTCTGTATAGAAGATCAGCATATCTTGGTGGATGGACCATGTGCCGCTGATCTCCTGTCTGTACCAGGGGCTCTTGGCTGGGATAGGAGATTAGCATATCTTGGTGGATGACCAGGTGCCGCTGATCTCCTGTCTGTAGAGAAAATCAGCATATCTTGGACCATGTGCCATCTTGCAGACTGGCAGAGGAAGAGTGGGGAAACCCAGCCGTGCTCTGTAATGGACTCCATCCAAGGGGATGGTCAGGGCCGTGTATCCTCCTTTTATTTGATGCTACTTCTCTATTGATCACCGGGGAGGACCAGCTGATTTTGGCAGCAGATCTTGAGGCTCCTACCAAACTGTTTGTTACGGAAACATCAATAATTTATGTTCCACCACAGCATTGCTTTACGACGCGCTTAGGTCTTTTCTGGGAGAGTTACTGCCATAGGAGAAGGTAAGGAGGCTAGACGATGCTGCCGCCACCGAAGTACCAACACCCTACACTGGTGTACCCCAACCTGTGGCCCTCCATCTATCCCAAAACTACAACACCCATCTTCCCCTGGTAGTCGAAGTTTGTAAGCTAAGCTTGGTGCTAGGACTTTCCTGCCATTGTTTGGTAGCATGCACTGTGTTGCGCCATATCGTCCTATTGGCCAAAACCCTCAATGCATTAAACTCATTTTATTAGGTCACTCCTGGCTGATTTCCTAGTGATATCAGCCCACAAAAACAGTCTTTCAAATCAACTGGTTTCAGAAAGTTATACGGTTCAGGGAAGAAAAAGAGTGCTGCACCTCACAGCTATGGCTGATACTAGTACCTCTCGGCTGCATAAAAAACATCAGAATTCTGTATGTGAATTGATCAAGCCACACTGCCCCATGTACCGCAGGGATACACATGGGTCCCTACACTAAGTCCACACTGTGCCAGTCAGCGACCACGACCCCCGCAGGCGTGCACAGTCAGGGAAGGGAGGCCATGGAACGGCCCTGCGACCCCCATGCCACAGGACCAGACCCAAAAATGCCACACCAAAACCCAGCCAGCACCACCGGCGGAGGAAGCTGCCCCCAAACAGCACAAGTCTGGATAAGGTATTGCACTCACCATAGCTATCAAAGATAGAATGGGACAGACAGGAGGGATTAAAACTAGAAGACTGGAATTAAATAGAAGTAAATTCTGTATAATGATCTGAAACCAGTTGACTTGATTTTTTTTTTAAATTCACCAGTTTCCCAGAGGTTCTCTGGTTTAGCTATTCCTTAGGAGGGGATCAGAGTTTACACCTGCTGAGACCACCAGTGATCAGCTTTCATCTATGGGAAAGTGTTCAGTTTCCCCTGCAGTGCCCCCACAGGGGAATTAAGGCATTACACAGTATCATATGAATGGGTGGTCTGTGTAATACAGGACGGATTCCCCAGCCAGACAGACCCTCTTGGAGGACACCTTGGACGTTGCCGACTACAGGTCACATCTTCATCTACATTGACCCATCTTGATGTTTGGGTGAGTGTCTGCAGACAGCGTTCACCTATAATGTGGCATTTCTTTTTTGTGGGGGAGGCGGGGGGGGGGATATTTAGTGGGTGCACGTGTCCCCAGCTGCTCGCTCTCTTGCAGATGCCCTCATTTAAAGGGATTCGTTGATCCTGACCGCGGCTTCTGTAGTGAAATTCTTTCAACACCCGCTGGATAATTTAGCAAGGATGACTTATGCTCTCAATTATGTACTTGTAATTAAAGTCCAGAAATGAGTGCATGACTTCTGTTTATATGGAGGAATCTAGTTTTGCTCTTCAAAAGTGCTGGGTGTGTGCAATTCTGCCCTGTAAAAGTGACGTATGAGCGAGCGCTCTCACCCTTACAGGACTGGCACAAAGATTTTCTCTACTACCTCCTGATCTCTCATACATCCTTTATACCTGTCGTGTATGAAATTATTTTGCAACCTTGGTTAAAGGGGTTCTCTGGCCAAAATCTATTTCTTTCAAATCAGCTGCTTTCAGAAAGTTATATAGATTTGTAGTTTAATTCTATTTATAAATCTCCAGTCTTCCAGTATTAATCAGCTGCTGTATGTCCTGCAGGAAGTGGTGAATTCTTTCTAGTCTTACATAGTGCTGTCTGCTGTCACCTCTGTCTATGTCAGGAACTGTCCAGAGCAGAAGCAAATCCCTAAAGACAACCTCTCCTGCTCTGGACAGTTCCTGACATGGACAGAGGTGGCAGCAGAGAGCACTGTGTCAGACTGCAGAGAATACACCACTTCCTGCAGGACATACGGCAGCTGATAAGTACAAGAAGGCTGGAAATTTTTTAATAGAAATAATTTACAAATCAATATAACGTTCTGAAACCGGTTGAGATGAAAGAAAAAAAATCGCTGGAGTACCCCTTTAACATATGCAAGACTGGGGAGCGTGGACCATGGCTCTCCTGTCTTTCCCTAGGGATAACGCTTTGCATTTAGGCCGAGTTCACACCAATATAATACAGATCTGATGACCCAGATTGAGAGCTGCGGCCCACATGATGCCCACAAGTGTCCTTGTTTGAGGGTCACATGATGCGTTTTGGGTCCCCCATTGACCTATGACCTGTAGGTTCACCCGCTTGCACTGTATCCTTTGCTCTAGGTGGAGGAGTCTTCTCTCAGCTATAGATTATTGATGTCCTGTCCTGTATGGATCCCAGCTGGTGGTCTTTCTGCTGATGCCAGGTACCGGGTCCCAGCCTACACCTTTTATTGGTCCTGGGTAATTTGCAGGAGCAGCCGCTTCTCTTCCTTGTTCCCAAAGATAAAAGGGGCAGGTTGTTTAAAGTAAATAAGCCAGAGATGGGGGGGGGGATGCGTAACTCAGCATTAGAGGCAATAGGATCTCCCAGGCTGGATATTAATACTAATTCATTGCTAGCCCCCCGCTGTGCGTGTTATTTGTTTAAATTGGGAGAATCCCACTGCGCGGTTATATCCTCACCGCAGCGCCGCTCGTGCCGGCTAATTATTTAACATTACAGCCTGGTATGAACGGGAACCATTAAAGAATGGTAATGAGAAGCGAAACAGCACAAGATTAACCTTAGAAATGGCTGCATCAGCCTTTCCGGGAGCGCTGAGTGACTGACATGGGCTGATCTGCTCTGACAACATGCGTCTGCTCCCCCGTGCGTCTCCTGGACACGGGCGAGGGTCAGCTGTCACTCCAACTGCTATAGGTTATAGGGTGGGGGAGGGGGCTCAGCTAAACGTATGGGGTAAGTAAGGCTCAAAACAAAAATTTATATGTATAATAAAAAATTCTAAATATCGAAATATCTCCAATAGGTGGCAGCAGAGAGACGGATCCCTTCCTTGTGGGGGAGAGATCATTTGCATAGATTTTTTTTTCCCATGAAGCATTGCCTGTAAGAGTCCATATACATCTCCTTAATGAGAACCAGTACTTACCGGAGTCATATCTAAAGGGCCTTTTGGGGTATGGAATTTTACGCTTAATTTTATGGGTGTTCCACTCAAAGTTCCGTCCGTAAAATATGTACAGAGCAACGTCCAAGTTTGTTTAATGGTATTTCCACTCTGTTGTTCACATGACAGAATGTTCCCACGCAGATCCACTTTCTGTCCAAATAACTGAAATGTCAATGGGCAGATTCCGCTAGAGAAGTCCCATAGAAGTCAATGGGGCTTTGAATTTCTGCTCGCATTCTGCGCCTATTCCTTAGTCTGAACATACCCTTACAGGTACAGATAAACTGCTTAAGCAATCGTTTAGCGAACAACAAGAGATGATATTTTCTTTCAAACGATAGGCGTTTTGACGAGACGATAAATCGCTATGAAAAGTCATTAACGATAGTAATTGCGTTTGTATTTTTATTCTGTGACCAATGAGTGTTTACACAGAAAGACGTATGAACAATTAACAATGGTTTTGAGTTCAGCCCAAAAGATCCGATCAACGACATATGCACAAATTTTCGTTCTTCGTTTGACTGCTGCCGCGCTTACACCAGAAGTTTATCACTTAAATTCCAACGATTTAACAATTTTTTGCACAATAATCAGCCCGTGTAAAAGGAAATCTGTTACTAAGTTTTTACTGCCTTAAATGAGGGCAACATTAACTAGTGACAGAAATGCTGAACAGATGGGTGTATTACTTCTATCATTCTGTTCAGCCGTTCTCCTAATATGCAGGAGAATAGGATTCTGAACACACCCTTCCCCCCGCCCCTATAGCTGCTGGTTGACAGTTGCTGCCTATACAAAGCGTGGATAGATAACTGCCAATCAGCAGCTGGTGGGTGGAGTTTGCTGCTTCTCATGAATATCCAGGACTACTTGGCTCAGGCATATTATGGAGCGGACTACTTATTTCCCATGTCTCTCCTATACTAGGGTTAGGGCATCTTTGGCTGTCCAGGCATGATGGGAATTATAGTTTTGCAACCACTGGAGGGCTGAATATTTCTCATTCATGTCCTGTACTTTTATTTATTAAGCATAGCCTGTATGGTTAGGGTTAGGATTAAAAGGGTTATCCAGGATTAGAAAACACACAGCTACTTTCTTACAAAAACAGCGCCACCCCTGTCCTTAGGTTGTGTGCTGTATTACAATTCAGCCACATTCACTTTAGTGGTACTGAGCTGTAAAATTGGACAAGAGCGGCGCTGTTTCTGTAAGAGAGCCGCCATGTTTGTCCATGGTTGCAGGTCCATAGTTGCATTTTTGTCCATGGTGTCCAGGTGCAGGTCCATTTTGGGACCCAAAAAGAGCGTGACTGCTCCTTTAAGACGGCACATACCCCACCCAGACTCCTATACAAACATATTAGAGCATCTGCCTTGCTTTTCGCTGTGTGTTTAGCTGGCCGCCTCCTGGGGTAACCTGGAACGGGGCCAGTATTCACCACAATTCATTCTGTGTCAGTTTAATAAATGCACTACTTAAATTATGAAATTACAAAAGAAAAAAGAGAATGCACTTATTCAGACTCTAATACATTAAAAATAAGGCATTAAAACTCCAGCAATTTTTTTTTTGTTCCAGAATCAATAATGAACAGGAAGAGTTGCAGACATTAACAGCTGCGGACATCCAAAGTCTAAGACATAAATTATCAGAGAAAAATGCACAGAAGCCTTGAATAATGTAAATACATTAATGCATTTAATAATTTAAACATTAAGATGCAGGCAGGGGCTTATCTGTCAGAGCCGCTCATCAAGCTCATGTGACTCCGGGGCCAAAGGTGCCTCCTGGTTTTAGACATAAGGGGGGGTGAAGACATGGCAGCATCCAATTTGCAGACTTCAGCATTTTTCTATCCAGGAGATACAGTCGTGCACGACCAGGAACGAAATCTTTATAACGTCCCTTATATTGTTTTATATTTATTATTTTTTTATATAAATTCATTAGATTTAACTTAATTTTTTTTTCTCAAATTCCTAGGCGCCATGACCACATCGCTCTGGGGTTTTGTCATGGCTGTATTGCTCATGATGCCAGTAGTGCCTTCACTTTATTGAAGCTTGCATCAGGGTTGGGATCCTATGAGTGGCAGCCGGCATCCGAGCCAGTAATCTATTGACTGCCAGCTGACCTTAGAGCCATGGTCGTATAAGTCGTAGTAGTTGACATAGGGCCCGTAACCATTGGCCTTGCAGTCAGCGCCAAGAACCTATGATTGGCAGTCAGAACCTGGACCCTATGATTGGCAGTCAGGGCCTGGACCCTATGATTGGCAGTCAGGGCCTGGACCCTATGATTGGCAGTCAGGACCAGGACCCTATGATTGGCAGGCAGCACCAAGACCAGGACAATATGATTGTCAGTCAGCACCAGGGCCAGTACTCTATGATTGTCAGTCAGCACCAGGGCCAGGACCCTATGATTGGCAGGCAGCACCAGGACCCTATGATTGGCAGTCAGCACCAGGGCCAGTACTCTATGATTGGCAGTCAGCACCAGGGCCAGTACTCTATGATTGGCAGTCAGCACCAGGGCCAGGACCCTATGATTGGCAGTCAGCACCAGGGCCAGTACTCTATGATTGGCAGTCAGCACCAGGGCCAGGACCCTATGATTGGCAGGCAGCACCAGGACCCTATGATTGGCAGTCAGCACCAGGGCCAGTACTCTATGATTGGCAGTCAGCACCAGGGCCAGGATCCTATGATTGGCAGTCAGGACCAGGACAATTGGCAGTCTGAACCAAGGCCAGTGACCATGACTCGTGGACTTATGTTTATTGGGAATTATTTATTAGAAATGCTGTTTCTATGCGTGTAGCTGCAGCGCTGTATATCTTCCCTTCAGTCAGTCACAGATTCTGGTTCACCTGATTCTAGTGCTTTGCGCACGCTGGTTTATTAGAAAATATTCTATATAAAAGCTGGTAACATGCACCATGCTGTAGGGGCGGCCGGGGCACCTCTGCTGTATTAGGTGGTGTCCTATGAGAACTGCCCAATCTCAGCTGTATATAAGACACAATGTATTTCCATTGTTTGGTTTAGTATATGTTTAGTTTGTATACATTACTCTATAGATCACAGATATCTTGATGAGTCATGTGACATAGATGACATCGCTGCTCTTTAAATATCAATTATGTCTTTACGGGATACATCCTGTCATCAGGAATCAGTATACACCATTTATTAGCTCTGAATCACTTTATCTCCTTAATAAAAAATACTCATTGTCTGTCAAAATCTTACACAGGCCAAACGTAATACAGCCGCATGTATACATACACAATATGGCTGTGGGTCTTAGATCCCTACAATGCTTTCCTGATCCCGATTGAACCAAACGCCTGCTCATTGGCTGATGTGATCTTTCGTGCTGTGTACACTGGGGATGCGTCACTGATAACAGTGCATATAAAGAGCCGCATGAACGATATAGCCGCACCCGCTGCAGGCAGTGTGAAGTATATGGGGGCCTCCCGAGTCTCTGCTGACAGATATGGATACAGGGGTTGGGCGTGATGAATTTTTACTGCCTGACCCCTTTGCTCTTAGAGAGATAAGCCAGTTTTTTCATACCGAATGTTTATGTGTATGGGGAGTATGAGAGAGATATTATGTTTCCCTGAAAATAAGAGAGTGTCTTAAGTTAATATTTGATCTCAAAGATGCGCTAGGTCTTATTTTCAAGCGATGTCTTATTTTTCCATGAAGAAGAATTTACATGTCACATTCACAGCAGGGACAGTGTACGGTATGGCGGCTCCCGTCCGCCAGGGGGAGCTCTCCACAGCACACTCATACAGCACAGCAGGGACAGCGTATGTTATGGCGGCTTCCGGCCACCAGGGGTAGCCCACCACAGCACACTCGTACAGCACAGCAGGGACAGCGTATGGTAGAGCGGCTTCCGGCCACCAGGGGGAGCTCAGTACAGCACAGCAGGGACAGTGTACAGTATAGCAGCTTGCAGCCACCAGGGGTAGCTCACCATAGCATACTCGTACAGCACAGCAGGAACAGCATATGGTGTAGCAGCAGGTGACGGGATAATGGCAGACAGTGTGCAGCTCTGCATCTGGCTATAGGGGGGAAACAGGGATGAATGCAGGAAATGGGCCTTTTGATGCCTTGCCTGCACATTTACAAGTGACAGCCGCAGAATGGAACATGTCCTGCATGCAGCTGCTCTGCAGTGGATGGTGAAGGTAGAGGACACCTGCAGGTTAAAAAGAATCCCAGCTGCATGTCCTGATGTTCTGTTTGGTGGGCATGCTTCCTAACAAAAATTTGCTAGGTCTTATTTTTAGGGGAGGCCGCATATTTAGCAATTCAGCAAAATCTCTACCAGGTCTTATTTTCAGGGAAACAGGGTAGCTATTGGGCGAACCATTGTTATTGAAGGTGTATAGGCAATTTTAGAATGGAGCTCATCTCCTGTAGTGATCCAGGGAAAGGAGTGCACAGTCGAGCTCTTCTCCCAGCTCTAACAGTCGCTGAGGGTCTGAACACCTCAACACCAACCAGTCATAATTATAGTCACAATACAACTTTGCCAACAGATGTACGGGCGCCATTGGCACAGATCTGTACATTTCAGCCAAAACGCAAAAGGAGCGGAAAAATAGTCGGACTGGAGGTTCAGGAAATTAGGAGAAAAGTTGTTTAAGACCGGTCTGTGTTTTTAACACTCTTCTGAGGAAGTCTTTATTGCCGCACGTTCTAAAGACACCTCAGCGATTTCACAACGGCCCCTAATTTTGTTTCTATTTCAAGTCTCCATTGACTTTTATAGACGTGATTCTTTATGGTGTCCCAGAAGCCTGCTGAAGAGGTTTTATATACCATAGTGCAATGTTCTCCAGCCTCTGGGTTTGGAACTGTTACAAAACTTCTTCTGTCAGGGCATGATGGGAATTGTAGTTTTGCAATAGGTATTGAAACACTGTATCCATTGCAAAGGGTTAAAGGGGTACTTTTATTTAAAAATCTCCAGTCTTCCAGTACTTATCAGCTGCTGTTTGTCCTGCAGGAAATGGTGTACTCTTTCCAGTCTGACACAGTGCTCTCTGCTGCCATCTCTGTCCATGTCAGGAACTTTTCAGAGCAGGAGAGGTTTTCTATGGGGATTTGCTACTGCTCTGGACAGTTCCTGACATGGACAGAGGTGGCAGCAGAGAGCACTGTGTCAGACAGGAAAGATTACACCACTTACTGCAGGACATACAGCAGCTAATAAGTACTGTAAGACTGGAGAATTTTAAATAGAAGCAAATTACAAAAACTTTCTGAAACCAGTTGATTTGAAAAAAATAAAATAAATAAAAAAAATATTCCAGAGTACCCCTTTAATCCATGTAATCTATACTCCATGCAATATCCCCATCAAAGCCACTCCTAATGAAATCCTTCCAAAGGGAGAGAACGAGAGCGGCCGTGTACTTGTTAATGAAATTAATCTGGCACAGGGTGCACGGTAATTATAGGTGCTAAAAACCTACGGCGAACAGGACGGCAGCTTCTGCGGGATGAAAAATGATAGGTGGCAGCGAGTGGAGGCGACCGTGGGCAAGGAATGCAGCAGAACCAGCTCCCAGTAATTGAAGTCTTGGCACAATTCCTTTCAGAATGGGTTTATTTATTCTTTTATACATATTTTTTATATACGGGAAGTTGAGGACATATTTTATTTTTTTTAAATTCCTTTTCTGGTTACACCCAGCGACGTTCTAGAAAATAGGACAGGGTGCAGCACGGAGGCCGGTACATGAGATGAGGTGACCGGGAAGGAGACATCATTTCCTGTTTAGAATGACTACGTCATTATTGTTGGGTTGGAAAAAATTTATATTGTACGGAGGATTTTAGTGAATTATCAAGGTGAATGTGTGAGTGCACTACCAGGTAATGATATAGACAGGGGGAGCTTCATAAAGGCATGGCATTACAGGGCTAGATATACAGGAACCCTATTATGGCCCTAATCTGGGACATGCGACTATCACCCTGTCCACAACCTGTAAACAGACTTTATAGTATAGTGTAAAAAGACAAAACAACAACTCCCAGCATGTCCTGACGGCCAAAGGTTAGAAGACACTGTGTTAGGGGATTCTGTGTTAATAGAGAACTTTTTGTCCAGCGTTGGAGGACCGGTCCTGTCCTGCATTACACGCACAACCTCTTCATGTGAATAGATAAGGTGTAATGCCTAATTTGCCCCAGTGGTGGCGCTGCATGGCAGCTAAACAGTTTTTGCCAGGTTTCCCACCAGATGACAGCTGACCATTGAGGGGGACACTTTGTGATTGCTTATTGAAGGAAAAAATAGAACAAAGTTTTGCTGAGACCCCCACTGATCAGGAGGACAAAGTGGGAGCAGCATTTGGTTGTACGCTTTAAATTCCTGCTGTCACTCCAGATCTCCATCCAGTAACTCTACAAATTTAAAATACAACGGGTAGTGGGTACAGTGTATGGCAGGCGGTGGGTACAGTGTATGGCAGGCGGGGGGTACAGTATATAGTGGGTGGTAGATACAAGTTATAGAAACAGTATATGGATGGCGGTGGATACAGTATATACAGTACATGGTGAGTGGTGGATACAGTATATTGAGTATATGGCAGTGGATACAGTATATGGCGTGCAGTGGATACAGTATATAGAGTATATGGCGGGAGGTGGATACAGTGTGTGTGTTTGTATATATATATATATATATATATATATATATTTATATATATGTATATTTTTATATGTGTATATATAAATATATATATATATATATATATATATATATATATATATATATATATATATATATATATATATATAGCTGGTGGTGGATACAGTATTTTGAGTATATGCCAGTGGATACAGTATATAGTTGGTGGATACAGTATATAGAGAATATGGCGGGCAGTGGATACAGTATATATATACAGTATATAGCTGGTGGTGGATACAGTATATAGAGTATATGGCAGGCGGTAGATAGCTATAGGTATATAGATACAGTATATCGTCACTTCTCAGTTCCGCTAATTAAAACAGAGCTTCATTTTTGGGAGCCATTGTTGTCGGAGCTGTAACCCGATTTGTGTGTTTATGAGGATTATTACATCAGAGCTGCATTTCTGTAAATGTACAGGGAGCGGGGATTGAATTGATCGTCACTGCAGACCTCCTAATGATTTCTTCATCCTAATGCCTGTGAAAGCTTTATACGCACTCGCCCCTGCCCCACCTGTCTCTCTCCCTTCCTCCTGTCCCTATCTCCTGGGTCCTTAGTTTTTAATACCAACATCTTGGAAAATTATAGCTTCACTTTAGAGCCACCAAATCCTCACCAGGAGTCATGGAGCGAGGAATTGTACTCCATGTATCCTGTATATATATACAATTTAGAAACTGCTATTGGGATCCACCAACATTTCTATTATAATAATTCTAAAGCTTAAAGGGTTTTTCATTTTTAGGTAGTTTCTACTTGTTAGAAGTCAATTGAAAATAAGCTGATCACAAAGCCAGCGGTGGCAATAAGTGTTCAGTTTCCCTGCAGCGCCACCACAGGGGAAATTAGGCATTACACCTTGTCCATTCATATCATGGGGTTGGGTGTATGTAATGCAAGACAGGACAGGTCCTCCAAAGGGATAGACGTTCTTTATATCCACACTAGCCAAGAGATGGGGGTCTCTTTGTTGGAGCCAAAGGCTGGGGAGCACTCACCTAAAGAATTTAGCTGTCCATGCTTAATAGGAGCTGTTGTTCTGTTCTGGCCTTGGCCTCTCAGGGTTTCAGATGACATCATACTGACCATAGAAAAAGTCTTTAGACGGCACTTCTGTGTCTGTAGGTGGTGAATGTAGTAGGAAAAAATCCCAGCAATACTGTGAAGAGTCAATCTCTGCACTCACCATAAATGCTTCATAGTTTTATTGTAGAAAATACATATCCATCATCAACACAGCAGGACATTTCGGCGTGTCAGTTGAGAAAGGCCAACGCCGAAACATCCTGCTGTGTTGCTGATGGATATGTATTTTCTACAATAAAACTATGAAGCATTTATGGTGAGTGCCGAGATTGACTCTTCGCATCATACTGGCCATAGGCAGGGAAGCACTAACCAAAAGCCTTCAGCTGTCGGGGGCAAGGTGGGATTTGTAATTCTGCATAAGTTTGAAAGCCACAGGTCAAGGAACTCTGCCCTTATGTATAAAATTGGACAACCCCTTTAAGGAACCAAAGCTGAGTCTTGATTGGATGCGGTGAACAAGGAGGCCAAATGTGTCCTCGGGATCAGTGTTGAGATGAGAGACTGAACTATTCCGGCAATGCTCTCCAAACCCGAACACTCAGCATTTCCATGTTTCCGAGGACTCCCCATGGCGGCATCATCCAACGTCTGCAGCCAAAGGGAATCAATTGCCGAACCCGAATAGTTCAGGTCTCTCCGCTCAACACTGATCAGGAGAAGTTCTTAAAAAATACTTGTCCATTTTTGCCTGGGAGGGGATGATAAGAAGCCTTGCTCTGACCCTCCAGACTCCTGGTGTATCCGCTCTTCCCTCTTCTCGAGGCTCCAGGTAGCGGCTTCCAGTCGATACGGTATTGACATCTCTCTGTAATGCTGATTATACGGCATTATCCTGCATATAAAGGGACATAAAGCGGGGCCCTTTTGTGCACAATCGTGTCTTTTAAATACAGCCAGCTCCGTGCCAATACGTAATGAAATCTCGACTTAAGAGATCATCTTAGACATGAACGTTCCAGGTTAATGTTTGTGAATCATTTTTATTGGATTTTAAGCAATCCGCGCCGTTCAGGTCCCTGATGTCTTAATCTTATTTCCAAAGATTGAACGCTGGGCAGAATTACCTTCTGTCCTCCTGCTCCTCCTGTGTAATGGAGCCTGACAGGGTGGGCCCCGCGCAACCATCCCTCATCCTTAACTTTAGCTGAACATTCTTTGGGTGCGTTCACACATGTCCGTCGATCCGTCAAGGTTTCGATTTGACTGGTTCTGGATGTTTGTCCCATTCAGAATGGCTCTGGATCAGGGGTAGAGAACCTTGGCTCTCCAGCTGTTCCAAAACGACAACTCCCATCATGCCTGGATAGCCAAAGCTAAAGCTTTGGCTGTCCAGGCATGATGGGAGTTGTCGTTTTGGAACAGCTGGAGAGCCAAGGTTCCCTTCCCCTTGCTTTGCATCAATAACACTAAAGAAACCCTCAAACTCTTGTATTATTTTGCCAATTGCTGTAGGCTGGTCTACCAGAGGAAATTTCTGCTTCCAGTCCCTTAAAGGGGTTTTCTCATTTCACCTCATACTTAAAGGACTCACATTTTTGCCAATACTTTAGCTTTACTTTACTTTAGCGAATTTTCCCCCTACTCTTAATATGCTGCTCTTTATCTCCCATTTTTGTCTAGGTTACCGACCACCACTCTGCTCTAAAAGCAGCGGTCTGGCTAATGTATATATAGCTATAATGTAGATGTATAGAGATATAGTGTATATATACTGTATAATATCTACAAATCTGTACATTATAGCTATATATATATATACACACCAGCCAGACCACTGCCTTTACAGCAGAGTGGTGGTCTGTAACGTAGACAATAAACTGTCAACAATGGAAAGAAAGAACAGCATATCAGGAGAAGGCGGTAGGCTTACTAAATGAATTTTAACTTGACGAGATCTTCAAGTATGGCTGTATTAGTTAAGATCGGAATATCCCGTTAAGTCTTCCAGTACTTATTAGCTGCTGTATGTCCTGCTGCAAGTGGTGTAT
This sequence comes from Dendropsophus ebraccatus, assembly GCF_027789765.1. Taxonomy (NCBI): domain Eukaryota; kingdom Metazoa; phylum Chordata; class Amphibia; order Anura; family Hylidae; genus Dendropsophus; species Dendropsophus ebraccatus. The sequence continues at coordinate 10,298,421 of NC_091465.1, forward strand.
TCTTTCCAGTCTGACACAGTGCTGTCTGCTGCCACCTCTGTCCATGTCAGGAACTGTCCAGAGCAGGAGAAGTTTTCTATGGGGATTTGCTGCTGCCCTGGACAGTTTCTGACATGGACAGAGGTGGCAGCAGAGAGCATTGTGTCAGACTAGAGAGAATACACCACTTCCTGCAGGACTTGTAGCAGCTGATAAGTACTGTAAGACTGGAGTTTTTTAAATAAAAGCAAATTACCAATCTCTGTCACTTTCTGGCACCAGTTGTTTTTAAAGAAATTTTTTTGGGGTGAACAACCCCTTAAAGTTTTCCGGTCCCAGGCATGAATGCTGTTCCCAGGTTACTGTATTGTAGACTAAAAGCATATGGAAAGATGTGTCGAAACATTGCCATTGATGCCCTCGCTATCTGCATCCAAACCCGCAGCAGGTCACAATTGTGTTATGATTGATTGGAGATCGGAGGGGGCTCGTCATGTATGACTGAGAAAGCTTCTCACATTATACTTTATTTAAGGAAAGTGGGAAGCTTTTTATCGCTCTCGTGCACCTGGGTACTTCAGGAAACAAGCAGCAGAAGTCGATAAGGCGAGGTCTAATGGTGTCATGTATGAGGGAGGTGGCTGTTCTTAGTTCAATGTATTGCACCATTGGGGCCCAGCTTTCCAAGAGTCCTGAATGGCTAGGAGGGATGAATTCTATATGTTTTTTTTTTTTTTTACAGAAAACCCAATAAGATTTTAAATGCAGGTTTGGATGTGAATGGAGAAGGAAGTTTGGGATTCCTTTAACCCAGATCATATAGGGAAGAAGGGTCTCCAGTGCGGAGTTTACTCTGGCGGTACTCCGGTGGTGTACTCTTATCTCCTGATGTGTTCTCTTTCAGCAGGAGCCCGGAGGAGGCGTTCAGGGAGCGCACACCTGACACCTATGAATGGCCCTTTATCTGCACAATACCTGGGAAATATTTATAAAAAAAAAAAAATCACTTCCGCCTTATAAGCAGAACATGGAAATTTTACACGGTTTCAGACAAGTCTAATCACCGGTTATAGGATCTGACGTTGTTTGTCTTCTTTTATATGCTGTATTCTCTATAGAGCAACTTCCGTGTTATAGCAAAGGATCAGAAAAAGCATGAGATGACTTCAGTGGCTTCACAAGAGCTGGAGGGGTCATAGGTTACAGACCACCCATCCGATTGGGAACTTCCTCCTCTGGGGAGTTTTTGGCTTGGCTTATTAAATTGCCCCAGTCATGTTCTAAGGCAGGGATGGGAAATATTTGGCCCTCCAGCTGTTGCAAAACTACAATTCCCATCATGCCTGGACAGCCAAAGCTAAAGCTTTGGCTGTCCAGGCATGATGGGAATTGTAGTTTTGCAACAGCTGGAGGGCTGAAGGTTCCCCATCCCTGTTCTAAGGCTTCTTAGAGGAGTCACGCTATGACTTGAAGGGAACAGTCTCCAAAATGTGGCACCGGCGAGCTGTTTTGCATATTTCTTCCATTGCAGAATTTTTCTTCCACGTTGAAATTATTGTAGAAAAATTCTCATCCAATCCGTGTTCCTTCCACAACAGGGATTGCAGGCTGCAGATCGCAAAGATCTGCTGATCATTGTTGCCATTTCAGTTTTTTCCCCCATAAACCCCTGTAAACTCTCACCCAGTTTACCACTTCTATATTTTGCTTTGGATTATACCTGCAGGTATAACCCATCCAGTATGAATTTACCCCACACTCCGGAGGTCAACCATGAATTGTTCCCAAAAAAAAAAGTTTTCCTTTCAAATCAACTGGTGCTGGAAAGTGCTTTGCTATTTACTTATTACTTATTGTTATTAAAGAGATTTATTATTTACTTCTATTAAAAAAAAAATCTCCAGTCTTCCAGTACTTATCAGCTGCTTCATGTCCTGCTGGAAGTGGTGTATTAAGTTTTCTATTGGGATTTGCTACTGCTCTGGACAGTTTCTGACATGGACAGAGGGGGCAGCAGAGAGCACTGTGTCAGACTGGAGGAAATACACCACTTCCTGCAGGACATAGAGCAGCTGATAAGTACTGTAAGACTTGAGATTTTTTTTAAATAATATTTAGTAAAGTAAATTACAAATCTATGGCACTTTCTGGCACCAGTTGATTTGAAAGAAAGAATTTTTTGCTGAACGATCCCTTCAATAGTCACGTAGAGATTTCTTTTTCAGTAATGTAATTTCCTTTTTTTTTTTTTTTTTTTTTTTTGCATCCATGTTGCCGTTTCCTGCTTTGTCCTTACACGCAGTATCGATGGTTTTCTAAGCTAACTAGGTTTAGATTTATTTGATCTCAGGTATGGCCCGCTCCCTGTCTCGTGTCTGCAGTCTGCGCACAGTCTCCTCTTTATCACCCGTCATGCTCCGTCTTCCTCTCCCCTTGTCTCGCCTGCAGCACCTTTAATAAACACACATCACAACAGCTTCCTGTACGGCTCTAATTTCAAGGCAGTGAGTGCGATAGATAATCCTCCTCTCAGGTGAGGAGGACAGGTGCCTGGAGCGAGGCGCTGTGTTTGAGCACTGTCAGCTTGAGAGGCCGATGAGTACTCCTCGTAATGGCTGTGAAGTGTAACCTATTTCTGTACTGCCGGCAGGGATGCCAGCAATGACCTCTGTCTGGGCACATAAAGCTGAATGGAGCTGCCAAACTGGTCTGAATTGACTAATATAGCTGTATGCTGAGGTAGCAAAGCTGAGTTTGTATGGTTATAGCACAATGTGTAAAATCTGAAGCATGTGATACTTTAAAGGGGTACTCCGGCGAAAATCTTTTTCTTATATATCAACTGGTTTCAGAAAGTTATACAGATTTGTAATTTACTTCTATCTAAAAATCTCAAGTCTTCTTGTACTTATCAGCTGCTGGATGTCCTGGAGGAAGTGATATATTCTTTCCGGTCTGAGACAGTGCTCTCTGCTGCCACCTCTGTCCAGAGCAGGAGAGGTTTTCTATGGGGATTTGCTCCTGCTCTGGACAGAGGTAGCAGCAGCGAGCACTGTGTCAGACTGGAGAGAATACACCACTTCCTGCAGGACATACAGTAGCTGATAAGTACTAAAAAGACTGGAGATTTTTAAATAGAAGTAAATTACAAATCTGTATAATTTTCTGACACCAGTTGATTTGAAAGAAAAACATTTTCACTGGAGTACCCCTTTAACATATCTCACCAGTTAGACCTTTTGCAGGTGTTTTGCCCCCTTAAGGACATATAGCAGTGCAGGCTCCATTGTCCGGCTCACTTCTGACCTCTAAGTGTCTCTTCATGGAGTTTCTTGTTACCGTAGTCTTCGTAATGAGTTTGAATTTGTTTTCTTTTATTCTCTGCCAATAGTCTTAATATTGTCGCCTCTCCCGAGTGCCCGTTCCTAGGGCTGCGGACTCTGTAAACATTATTTCCATTTCAGACAAAGTATTAGGGTTGGGCTTGTAACCCTGACTGCTACACAACACAGGCATGGCAGCCGAGCGTTAAATGATCAGCTTTATTATAGCGCAATAGTCAGAGACCCATGCTGCAATAACTGAGAGTATTCTATATAGCCATTTCTCTGACTATTGCCCACTGTCCTCTATATCAGGGATGGGGAACCTTCAGCCCTCCAGCTGTTTTAAAACTACAATTCCCATCATGCCTGGACAGCCAAAGCTAAAGCTGGAGGGTCGAAGGTTCCCTATTCCTGCTGTACAGTTTGATACCTATTAGTAATTTCCGTCCCCTGGTGCCAGTGCCACCACCTCCCCATCATGGTAATCTAAGAAGAGTTCTTGGGACAAAGCTTTATTTCGTTACCCTAGCCCTTAAAGGGGTACTCCGGTGAAAATCTTTTTCTTTCAGATGAACTCGTTTCAGAAAATTATATAGATTTGTAATTGACTTCTATTTATAAATGTATAGTCTTCCCAAACTTATCAGGTGCTGCAGGAAGTGGTGTATTCTCTCCAGTCTGACACAGTGCTCTCTGCTGCCACCTCTGTCCATGTCAGGAACTGTCCAGAGCAGGAGAGGTTTTCTATGGGGATTTGCTGCTGCTCTGGACAGTTCCTGACATGGACAGAGGTGGCAGCAGAGAGCACCGTGTCACACTAGAGAGAATATACCACTTCCTGCAGGACATACAGCAGCTGATAAGTACTGGGAAACTTAACATTATTAAAGAGAAGTAAATTACAAATCTATATAACTTTCTGAAACCAGTTGATTTTAATAAATTCCACTTTTATGTAAATGTTTGGTCAGGGCAGAACGCCTTGTTGGTGCCACATTGACGTCCATTATCTACACCTTTTAGTCATTCCGACAGATACATTTAGATACATTTCAAGTGCTCCTTCCTGTAGAAAATCTTGACTGAGGATAAACATCTGATTCAGCCTGCGCCAAAATCAGCCCAAGAGTTAAGCAATGGCGCCCCGGTCTCTGCCCACATTGTGACTATGGTCGTTAGCGTTCTATCCCTCTTCTGACCTACAACAGTCTCTAATCTCCCTTGTAGCGGGTGACCATAATCCGTAATTTTACAGCCTGACAAACTCCGGTCTCTTGTATCCTGTGCCTCTCCAGCGGAATTTATAAAGAATATTTACAGGAAGGAAGCCCCCAGTCTGTCCCGTAGAGAAGGGAGGACACAAGGCATTGAGTACTATGGCGCCCCTGACATGCTGCACATTGTATGACATTGATATTTTTATGCCTTGTACCTCACACGTTCCCCCAGACCCGCGATGAGCACGGACAGGGCTGATTTAGAGAGTGGCGTTAGATTGCCGGTAATTGCACGGATGAGGCCCCCCGCTCTATGATCTTGGAGATGTCTCTCTATCTCCTTGATGCGGAGAATCACAGTCAGCGGAGATTTATTCTTTGCTATGATAAGGAGGCAGCATATTGAGCTCCGGTGCAGTAATAGTGATTCACGGGATTGGCTCCTAAGCACCTTCATTGTGAAACGCTCTGGTGAGTCTTTTTTTTTTTTTTTTTTTGAAAATGAAGGTTAAAACGTTCTGGCGACTCGGTGCCATGTCCGCTAAGCCGTTCTCTCCCTCCAGTCACTGGATGCAGGACTCTGCGGCATTGCCTGGAAAATCACACAGGACGGAATCAACTAAAGGGAAATGTAACATTTTAATTTAAAAAAGTAATTAATATTGTTAATAATCTTTTGATCTGTTGGTTACATATCCTCGTGTCATGTGACCTCTAAAGCATTGATTCCGCAACCTGTGCTGGACATGCTGGGGTTCGTAATGTCGCAGCAGCTTCAGGTTGCAGACTGCTGTCCTCAGTGTATGTTCACCTGCAGAACACATGCACCACATGAGCAGCAGGTCTGCAGAGTGTGAACGTACTCTTAAGGAGTTTATGCTGCGGACTTATAGGGATGAACTTGGTCAGCCTTAGTAACTAGATAAGCCGCGCTATACAAACACCCATCTACAGGTATTACAGGGATTGGAGTGTGCCAGAAAACGTTGCCCCCCAACCATTATACCCCCTCCACTGGCACGACTCTTTCACACCTGACCAGGAAGAAATCATCAATTTGTGATAGATCTGGATCCATCTGACTGGCCATGTTCCCCCACAGAGATCTGGATCCATCCGACCGACCATGTTTCTTCACAGAGATCTGGATCCATCCGATCAGCCATGTTTCTCCACAGAGATCTGGATCCATCTGACCAGCCATGTTTCTGCACAGAGATCTGGATCCATCTGACCGGCCATGTTTCTGCACAGAGATCTGGATCCATCCGATCGGTCATGTTTCTCCACAGAGATCTTCATTCATCTGACCAACCATGTTTCTCCACAGAGATCTGGATCCATCTGACCGGCCTTGTTCCTCCAAAAAGATCTGGATCCATCTGACCGGCCTTGTTTCTCCACAGAGATCTGGATCCATCTGACTGGCCATTTTTCTCCATAGAGATCTGGATCCATCTGACGGTCCATGTTCCTCCACAAAGATCTGGATCCATCTGACCGGCCATGTTTCTCCACAGAGATCTGGATCCATCTGTCCGGCCATGTTTCTCCACAGAGATCTTCATCCATCTTACCGGCCATGTTTCTTTACAGAGATCTGAATCCATCTGACCGGCCTTGTTCCTACACAGAGATCTGGATCCATCTGTCCGGCCATGTTTCTCCACAGAGATCTGGATCCATCTGTCCGGCCATGTTTCTCCACAGAGATCTTCATCCATCTTACCGGCCATGTTTCTTTACAGAGATCTGGATCCATCTGACCTGCCATGTTTCTCCATAGAGATCTGGATCCATCTGACCGGCATTTTCCTCCACAAAGATCTGGATCCATCTAACTGGCCATGTTTCTCCACAGAGATCTGGATCCATCTGACCGGCCATGTTTCTCCACAGAGATCTGGGTCCATCTGACCGGCCTTGTTTCTCCACAGAGATCTGGGTCCATCTGACCGGCCATGTTTCTGCACAGAGATCTGGCTCTATCTGACCGGCCATGCTTCTCCTCTTCTCAGTGCTGCAGCTTTTGCTCTTTTGCCCCTATTGTCTTTAATTAGACAGGACATAATCCATCCATGTACGACGGTCTGTCCTCCTTGGTCTATGAGAGTGTGACCACTGTCAGATCCACTGTTGTATCCCTATAACTATTGATGATATTCACTGTTGTATCCCTATAGCTATTGATGATATTCTACTCCATCCAGGTAACAATCAGAGATAGGCACATACTTCCTGGGATGGCATTTGTATTTTTGCTGGTTTATATTATGTATATTATACCATTGTTTTATCTAAAGCTGTATTTTTGTATTATTTGAGCTGAATCTGACCTGTACCTTCCAATATTAACAGCTAGGGGGCAACCTAGAGCTGTGCTCATTGGATTTTCTGTCCTGTCTAAGCGTAACCCTTTAAGGTCATTGAAGTGAATTTGCTTACATGTTATTTTAGTTACAGAAAGTCTTTACCCGTAGGTGCCCGTGGCTGTAGGTGTGCAGACATGGGGTCACACATTGGGACTATAGTAATTTCTTGCATGGGTTGCCCAGGTTTGGCCAGATTAATACTTTTGTTTGTTTTAGACAGTGAAGTGTTGTGATATAATATATACCCAAGAGGTGAGACCCGGAATCCCTTAGAGCACAGGTGTCAGACTGCAGCCCTCCAGCCGTTGCAAGATGGGAGTTGTAGTTTTGTATATACACAGGGACCCCTCCAGCAGAATAGTAAGCGCAGCTCTGGAGTATAATACAGAATGTAACTCAGGATCAGTAATGTAATGTATGTACACAGTGACCTCTCCAGAAGAATAGTGAGTGCAGCTCTGGAGTATAATACAGGATGTAACTCAGGATCAGTAATGTAATGTATGTACACAGTGACCTCTCCAGAAGAATAGTGAGTGCAGCTCTGGAGTATAATACAGGATGTAACTCAGGATCAGTAATGAAATGTATGTACACAGTGACCCTTGCAGCAGAATAGTGTGGTTCAACATGGACCAATCAGGAAGTAAGAATCACTGAGCTGTGCAGGGGGCCAGTGACAGAGACTTCTCTATACAGTAGTGTGTATAGCTGAGTGTGAGTGCAGGCACATTATAGCAGGAATGGAGAAGATGGGAAACACAAGGGCTGACGGAGACTGCAGGGAGCATGAAGGAATGAGCTGGACAGATGTGGGCACATACATGCAGGGAAGAGAGGGGTTACACCTATGAAGAGATTACCTCCATAGTCCTGTCCCCACCAAGGTACCACTGTAAATGTGTGAGTGTGTGTATATATATATATATATATATATATATATATATATATATATATATATACACACACACACACGCACACACACATGCACACGCACACGCACAAATATACTTGGCAGCCTCCACTTATGGGAAGGTCGGTGTATTTCTCTAAATAACTAGTTAGATAAATAACTCTTACGCTCCTATTTGTTGTTTGTTTGTTTTTTTATATTTAAAATAGCTCTTCACCATTTACCCTCTAGACTCCTGTTCAGATGGATCTGTGCAAGGTGAATCAGTGCTTGTATATATAGTAACATGGGATCTCTCCAGTACTGCAAGATTTTCCACCCTTTCCACATAGACGATGTTCCATATATTGCTGTACGGGACTCCACCTGTATGATAATTGATTGAGGGGTGCCATCAGACAACCAAGAAAATTCTGAGTCTAGGGATGGGGAAACTCCGACCCTCCAGCTGCAAAACTACAATCCCCATCGTGCCTGGACAGCTGAAGCTTTGGCTGCCTAGGCATGATGGGAATTGTAGTCCTGTAGCAGCTGGAGGGCCGAAGGTTCCCCTTTCCTGGTTTAGATCAGAAACAAAAATATCTGAGGGTTGTGATATAATCTTAAAAGATATCGCAGGACCTGTCACCCTAAGGCCTTATTCACACGTCCCATAAATTTGTCCATAATTGCGGGTCCGCAATCACGGTTCATCTTAGAGAGCTCATTGATTTCTATCGGTCTATTCGAAAATGTCCGTTTTTACTTTGATCCGTAATCCGTTCCGTAAAAAGATAAAAAGGACATGTCCTAGTGCGGATTGTGATTGCGGTACGGATTACCAATAGAAGTCTATGGGATCCGTATTTTTTACGGATGTCGCTTTCGTGCCGTCTGTAAAAAAAAAAAAAAACACAGGTCAAGTCTAAGCAAACTACTACTGTTAACTTTTAACAGTAACGGGTACAATTACCGATACAAATACGGATGATTTTCTACAGAGAAAAAATTAGCGTGAGGATTTGCGGCCCAGAAAAATCACTGCATCACTGCATCACCTGACACCACTGCTGCATGTAGTACGGTGTTTGTAAGTATAAAGCGGCCGTGCAGCCAATGTAAACATTAGGGAGGCAGCAGCATCTTCAGACAACTGATGGGCGGTGATGCCAGGAGCTGGACCCCCGCCAATGTACTATTGATGGCCTATCCTGAGACCAGCCCATCAATTTTTAAAGGCTGGATTATACCTTGAGGCTTCCACCAGGCACACATTTTGCATGATGTCCATAAAACTGCTAGTAGTTTTACAGATTTCTGCCCATTTTTCACGCTTTTTTGACCTTAGGATTTCTATTGGAATTTTTTTAAAAAGGGGGGGGGGGGGGGGCAAGGGGAGATAACGCCAATTTATTTAGAGACATGAGAATTCTTTCAGAAAAGCACCATATTTGTAATTCATATTTTGCTATTGACTCTGCAGCACTTGCGAGTTCTAACTTTCCCTTTTAAGTCAGTGAGGAGAATCTAATGGATCTAATACAACAATTAAAGGGGTTATTAAAGCAAGGAAAAAACTGTGTCTTTCTTGCAAACATAGCGCCACCCCTGTCCTAAGGTTGTGTGTGGTATTACAATTCCGCTTTATTCACTACAGTGGAACTGAGCTGTAAAACCGCGCTGTTTCTAGAAGAAAGCGGAGGTGTTTTTCTAAGCCTAGACAACCCATTTAACATGCTTTGGGTTTAAGGGTGCCTTCACACATACCGACCTGAGCAGAAAACTCCCTGCGAGTTTCTGCTTCGAGCCGAAGTCCTGGAAGGCCCCTATCACTACATACAAGCAGTGGTCTGAAAGACTGCTGCGTGTATGTAATGCAGCCGCCCCCTTAACCCTTCGGCTCCCGCACCGCTGTCTCCATACATTACCTGGCTCTGGCTGCACGGGGTCCCGCTGTGCCGCCCAGCCAATCAGTGTGTTGCCCAGCCGCAGCCACTGATTGGCTGGGCGGCAGAGCAGGACCCCGGGACCCTGTGCTGCCAGAGCCAGGTAATGTATGGAGACAGCGGTGCGGGAGCCAAAGGGGTTAAGGGGGCGGCTGCATTACATACACACAGCGGTCTTTTAAATCACTGCTTGTATGTAGTGATAGGGGCCTTCCAGGACCTCTTCTCGTAGCAGAAACTCGCAGCAAGTTTTTTGCTGCGAGTCGGTATGTGTGAAGGCACCCTAAAATTGGACATGGTCAATCACAGAGAATAACCTGGAATAGAGAGATTTGCACCTTTTTCTGGGTTTTGGCTACAAATACTGACCAAAATACCATATGTGATCCCATCCTTAGGTTTCAAACGGCCATAATACGAACACCTTTTTGCATCCGTATTCCACCTGCAAGCCCTAGCCTGACCTTAGGTGACAAGTCGAGCTGACAGTAGTCCACACCAGCTACCAGCTACATACTACCCAGGTAGATGTCTACCATGGGGGGACACTATGTATTGGGGGGCGGGTTGGATAACAGAGGAGATGTCCACCATGGGGGACACTAGGGAGAGGCCTACCATGGGGGACACTATCTACTGTGAGGATACCAGGGAAGATGCCTAACATATACTATCTATTAGGCGGAGGACTAAAGAACAGGGGGATTACCTACAGTGGGGTGATGGAGAAGAGGGGGGCCCAGTCCAAACTTTGCTATGGGGTCCAGCCCTTTCCAGTTACACTGTAGGTCAGCATAGACTTGCAGCCGTAATACAACACTTTAAACGTTGTGGATTTTGAAATTCACCACGTGACCAAATTCTTTAAGGACCTATAAAGATTCAGTAGGGGTGACTATGTTTTCCGCCGGGTTTCACTCAGGGCCCTATTCCACAGGACGATTATCGTTCAGATTATCGTTAAATCGTTTGAATCTAAACGATAATCGTTCGTTTGAATAGCAGTTAACGATTAACGACCGAACGAGAAATCGTTGATCGTTTAATAAGACCTGGACCTATTTTTATCGGTAATCGTTGGCATTGAATAAGATGTCGTCCGGGTGTTCGCAGTAGTGACAAACGCAATAGCGACGAAAAGACGACCGCAAGAACGATCTTAAGTAACGATTATCGTGCCATGTAAATGGGTGAACGATTTCAGGTCTTTCACAATAGCTGTCATTTGGATTGTTTATCGTTAAAGATTATGCGAACGATAATCGTCCCGTGGGATAGTCTTCCCACCAGCAGAAACAATGGTTGGATAGAATGCGTAAGTAACTTGTATTGCCCACCATCTGCCACCTTTGAACTCTTTATACTTTCTATCTTTGTGTCTTTCTTTATATACACTGTTTCCTATGTAGCCATTGCTTTGAGTGTATCTGCCAGGCGGCTGGCTGTGTGTGAGCCCTGATACCTGTGTGGCGGTGGCGGCTGCTGGCACGGTGAAGACGAGCGTCTTTAGTGAGATCTACAGCCTCATAATTAGCCTGGTGCATTTCTCCCTGAGTGCTGGCATCAGCACTGTGCGATAGCCGCCTCTGATTAACGGCCGCTCTGCAACCATTTCCTTGTGCCACCGATGACCAAATTTGTCACTTCAGTTTTGACACAGACCTGATTTCTTGCTAAAACTTTGCTCTGCCGCTGCCGACTCCATCACTTAATGCTTCACATTGTTCATGGCGGTGGGGGCTGCTGAGCTAACCGGCGTTAATGTGTCGCCTTCTCCTCTCTCCAGCGCTGGATCCTCTTTATTATAGAGAGGCTGCAATATAGAGCTTCCCCTCTGTCTGCTGTCCCCTATGGGAGGTGTCCAGACCCCCCTTCCCCAGTGTCCGGCTAATTGTTTCCTGCATCTATTGAGATAACTTTTGACCTGTTTCTTTGTCTGGGGTTAATGGGCGTCTTCTCAGAGCAGACTGCTGAAATGGTCCCATTGCATCGGTTCTTATGTAGACGATTGCTTTTTCAGTAGAGTTATAGCTGTAGATTAAGAGGTTGCTGTCCCTTCTAGCATATGTGAACCACCGTGTATATGTGGGTCCATATTCAGCGCTATAAAGTATTGATTTTTAAATTGTCTTGGTCTTTCCCTCTGTGTTGATAGTCTGTAGTAACTTTCTACTCAGCTGTAAGGTCTTGACCACTAGGTGTCTCACTTTTCTACAGTCTGCTGCTTGTTGTTAGGAGAATTCTGTCTCTAGCTCGAGCAGGACAGAACACTGCTATGTACTTGAGAAAGAGATGGAGCCTGGGCTGTATACCCTGAGCCTATGACCTCCTACAGGGGATCCTTACTGACCTTGAAAGGTAAATCAAGGCTTCTCTCTCATTTCAGCTGCCGTATTTTGTATAACCGCTTCTTTGCTGTGCTGCTGCCACTCTCATGGCACCTTGCAAAGTGAGTGCATCAGTAACCCCTTCTCCCTCCACATGCCATCTATGGTAATGTACTATAAATCATCCCCTAGTACAATGCCAGCCTGTTGAGTCCTGTGCACTTTTACCAGCATATTATAGTGGTGAGTAGGTGCTGTGCAGTGATGGGCCAGACAGATAAGTAAGGACCTGTGTAAGTACTATTGGCAGATTTTCCAGCTCTGGGTGTACCTGAGATATCTCCTTGCAACATGGAGGAGACATTGAGGGGCATGCACGCACATATAGAGCCACTGGTCATCAAAAATGTCTTGCTGAGCATTCACGTGTAGGGGGGAATTGGGAGGCGCTCGCTTTAGATGGTGTACTGGCATGTAGATTAATATTTTTGACCTTATTCTGTAAGAATAACAACATATTTTAGCCTCCTACACATCAAAATGTTCTTCACCTATAGACATATCAGAAGCTTCTATTTTGGATCTTAGACCCTGACCGATCACTAGATGCACACTCAGCATGTTCCTTCCTGACTAATCTCATAATGCACACTTAACCACACGCTTTTCTCCCCATTCATTTTAGCGGCCGGTTGGACTGATTAAAACATTAGACTATAGGTTGGCCATACAAATGTGGGCTGAATCCACTGTCCATCTAATCCAGGGATGTGGAACCTGCGCCCCTCCAGCTGTTGCAAAACTAGCCTTAGTCTGTCCAGGCATGATGGGAATTGTAGTTTTGCAACATCCGGAGGGCTGCAGGTTCCCCATCCCTGATAAATGATTGAGTGGTGTGATCAGACAACCTAGAAAGTTCTAAATTCAGGAATTGGGAACCTCGGACTCTCCGACTAAAGCTTTGGCTGTCCAGGGATGATGGGAATTGTAGTTTTGCAACATCCAGAGGGCTGCAGGTGCCGTTTCTTTGGGCGGATGGCGGGATCTGCCTGCACATAGAATGTAGCCTATGGGACAGGGGGAACTTCAAGCAGGAGCGTGGGGGGCAAGCAATGGTATGGTAGTGTGCAAATACCCTAAGGGGGTAAAAGCTCCCGTATACTTTAATGTAAAGTCTTCCAACCCTGCTGATTTTGGTAAACGCTAATGCACGTAGGAGTGCTGCTCTGAAGGCTGTACAATTGTAAATGCAGCTCTGGAATAAAACAGCTCAGATTCAGAGTGTGGTTTGGGCCGGAGACCAGGGATGGACAGAATACTGTAAACTTATGTTACCTAGAAGAATCTTTAGTGATTCTCGGTGGTAAGGTGAATATGCTCCATCCCATTCCAAGATGACCTCTCTGCTAGCGTTCATGTAGATCCAAGACGTGGATCTGGTTTTATCCCTTTTAGAACTTTCCCATTCATCTTCTTTATATAGGCCGTGTTGTCTCCCTCCATCTTCTCACTTAATCTCCTCGCACATGTAAATTCACTTATCATGGTTTCTTAAAAGTCGCCTCCTCCCCTCCTCTACCTGACATCTAAATTGCTTTCAGTCACTGCTCCTTCTCCTGTTTTCCCTTAAATGAATTACTAATGACATCTTGCTCAATCATGGCCTCTCGGCAGGCACTCTCACTGTAATGTGCCCCATCCAAACCTTTTAAACTATTACCGACTCTATTTCCCAATTGAATCAGCGCCATCACAGGTGTAATAAGTAATCGTTTGACTTACACCTGCTCCGCTCTCCTTAATGTCCGGGATCCATGTTGGATGCTGGTAATTTCCTCTTTATTGCATTGTCCCATGGATCGGTTTTGCCTACATTTGCCATGATTAGTGAATTTACGGAAACAAGATATGTAAAGAGGTGGGAGGCGCTCTGGCGGAAGCCGTAGTTACCGAGGGGGCAAGGAAGGGGCGGCTGAAGACATGTATAGTCCCCCTCACACCAAGGACTGCGCAGCTGGACCTCCTTCCAAGATAAACCAATGCCTGAAAATGTTCTATTCTTCATATTTGTAACTTTTCTAGGAAACAGTCAGCATGGAGGCTAGCTGCAGATGCTGAATCTTATTATAACTTAAAGGGATAGTTCACAAAAAAAATCTTTCAAATTAACTGATGCCAGAGAGTGTCAGAGATTTGTAATTTGCTTCTATTAAAAAAATCTCCAGTCTTCCAGCACTTATCAGCTGCTGTATGTCCTGCAGGAAGTGGTGTATTCTTTCCAGTCTGACACAGTGCTCTCTGCTGCCACCTCTGTCCATGTCAGAAACTGTCCAGAGCAGCAGCAAATCCCCATAGAAAACCTCTCCTGCTCTCTAGACTGGAGAGAATACAACACTTCCTGCAGTACATGCAGCAGCTGATAAGTACTGGAAGACTTGAGATTTTTAAATAGAAGTAAATTACAAATATCTGGCACTTTCTGGCACAAGTTGATTTAAAAAAAAAAAAAAACTATTTTGGTTAACAACTCCTTTAAAGTTAGTAAAGTGACAGTGACATTTTAAAAGGAAATTGGACCATTTTGTCACTGGCTGCTGCATGACCCTAAAGGGGTTATGCAGGATTAAAACATACACAGCTACTTTCTTGCAAAAAAAAAAAAGCGCCATCCCTGTCATCAGGTTGTGTGTGGTATTACAGTTCAGCTCCATTCACTTCAATGGAACAGGGGAGGCGCTGTTTGGGCCATGTTGGGCCATGTTTTTCTAAGCCTGAAGAACCCCTTTAATTTCCCCTGTGGTGGTGCCACAGGGAAACTGTTCACCTATTGGCAGGTTTCTTTACAGATTACATACACCAGACATGACCCATAGACAGGAGAGGTGCTGAATTTAGAAGAAAGCAGTTTTTTTTATCCTGAACCATCAGGTTTTTTTCTGGGAAAAAAATTTAAATAATGGTAATAAAAAAAAAACACGTACTCGCCTGATGCTGGTTCTAACCTTGCCCGGTCTTGCATTTCACAGCTTCCTGTTCTCTATCCTGGCACATAGGTAATGCCCACTCAGCCAGTCCTGTGTGTCAGCTGCAGAACAGGAAGCTGTGAGCAGCGGGACTGGAAGCGGAGAGGGATCAGGGGGCAGGTGAGTAAAAAGTTTTTAGTTTTTTTTTTTTTTATTGCCAACCCTTAAAGTATTTTTTCTGAAAACAACTGTAATGTTAAAAGTAAAAAAATAACAAAAATCCGTAATCGAGATATAAATCCTTACCGTTATCCTCCGGTGTCCAGAGTTGGAGCTGCTACTACTGTGTTGCTTTGTGCGGCCACATTGACGGATTCTCTTTGATCTTCAGTTACAGTATATACCTTTGTGTATAGCTAGTGTTACAGTGTATCTCATCTCTGCCTCGTTCCCTGTTATTGCAGATCGCCACAGCCGTAAAGTTCCTGCAAAACCCCCGTGTGCGCCAGAGTCCCGTTTCCACCAGGAAAGACTTTCTCAAGAGAAAAGGTAATAAAATCCTTTAAGTAACTTGTGCGGGATATTAAAGGGGGTTTCCAAGATTAGAGAAACATGGCTTCTTTCTTCAAGAAGCAGCGCCTCCCCTGTGCAGTGTGTGCGGTATTGCAGCTCAGTTCAATTAAAGTGTCACTGTCTGTTTTTTTTTGTGTTTTTTTTTTTTTTTTTTTTTTTTCTTGCAGAAACCAATAGTCCAGGCGATTTTAAGAAACTTTGTATTTGGGTTTATTAGGCAAATATGCCATTATCTGCATTCAAAAAGACTTTCCCCAGGTCCCCCCCTCTCTTCTCTCTCTCATTCACTGCTTATTTTTAGGAAATCTCGACTCTCTTACATCAGTCAGGCCCTGTCTGTTCTATGGAGGGGGAGGGAGGAGGGAGATAAGTCGCCAGCAGAGAGCAAAGGATTACACAGCAGGACCTGTGTGAAAGCCGGTATTCAGAGGTCAGAGAGGTCAGTGCTGAGTTCAGAGGAGATAACCTGGTGATGTAGCTGTAAATTAACTCTTTGTTGTCCTGTTTTGGTGCCTTATCTCCCTCAACCCCTCCCCTCTCCATAAGAGAACCATGAAGACAGGGGGGAGAGCTTATAATTTTAGACAGTTTTGATAAATGAGGCCTAGGCAGAAATGAACATAACCATCGATAATGATCTCATCCCTTTAGCGGTGCGGGTTGTGCCTTGTAAGGGCCGGTAACCTCACGTCCCGGCAGATAATCCAGCACAGCATGGTCGTCCTCTCCTCTCCATCATTACATACGTCTCTATTAACCGTCCCTCTGTACAGACCCCGAGATTTAGTTGATGAGACCCTCATCAATTAGTGACATCCGTGCTCGCTCTAAGCCGCAGGATAAATGTCATCTGCCGCGCTCCGCGTGCTGCGGACTCAGAGAATGAGCTGGAAAATCACTGTAAGGTCACGGGGCGGCCATGCTCGGGGTCAGGGAAATCTCCCTCTGATTGGTCTAATTAGAGAGCGATTGATCCGGCTTCACCATATGCTTTCATGTAAAAGTGTATTGAGCCGCTGAAGTCGTACAGGGATCTATACTAAGTAGAGCTGCAGGCGCGGTACTTGTCCGACGTCCTGTGTTGTTTTTTTTTTTTCTTCTATTCATTGACTCTCAATTAAAGCTGATAGAAAGTGGTAAAAGTGACAGGAGAGGTTAACGGAATTATACTCCGGTATTAATTGTCGTAATTGTCTCAACACCTGTTACATGGAATCTCCTATACACAATGAGGTAGGGGGCGACCACACACAGCAGCAGCTTTGCTTCAGTGGGACAGTGAGCTAAGCCAATGGTTTATATACCATGGAAGGAAATTTTGATCCTAGCCTGGAAGCTTAAAGAGTGGATGTTGTCTCCTCCATGCTTTACACTGCTGTTTGTTGCCTTGTATGAAGGTGAACGCTGGTATCAGGTAAGGCAGGGGTAGGGAACCTTGGCTATCCAGCTGTTGCAAAACTACTACTCCCATCATGCCTGGATAGCTGAAGCTTTAGCTGTATCTCTTCGCCATCTCTGCCGTATCTCTTCACCACGGTGCACAATTATCTTTAGTCATACGTTAACATGGGCTTATTATTGCCATAGAATGAGTATTTGCGCCAAAAATTCTGAGGTCCAGGCCAGGGCTGCCGTAGACTCCATGCTATGAACGGCGCTATCGTCGGCCACATTGCAGCAGATACGTTTAATACGTGACCCCGACTGTAAGGTGATTGTTCACGGCGGAGAAGACGAGCATGTTTTTTTTTTTTTTTTTTTTTTTTTTTGTTTTCAGGATATAAGTTTATTTTTGGGAGCTAAAAGCCGCAAAAAGCCATTGTTTTCCTAATGTCTATTGTGGGATGTCGCCATGGTAACTTTATAGACTGCACTTGTCTCAGGAGAGTCATCCATTTTGTATCTCCCCTCCCTTCATACTTAATATTTCAGCTGCTCATAAAAAGCACCAGAAAGGGCAAGAGGAAATTATTTAAATTAAATCACAAAAAAATGGTGATTAGTGCCGGTTACGAATTTAACCCCTTCACCGCCGGCAGACGATTTACTCCTTTTCAGAGGAATCGCTTGCACAATATGGTGCAAATTCTTAGTACTTCGAGGAGAACATGACTTTATTGTGAAATAAACGCACTGCACGGTGCAGGTCATGGAGATAATTGTATGGAGGTCTCCTCTATTTGTCAAAGAGGGAAGGTTGGAGCCCCCCAAATATCAATGCAAATTAGTCCCAAGCAAGAGTCTACCCTGCATGTCATGTGATACCTATTAACCAGTCTCCGGACTTCTCCTTTAAAGCTATCAGCAGGTTAGAGGAATCTAAGCTACTGAAATGTCCCTATTGCACAGGAGAGGCTGGGGAGGATGATTTGTCTCTTACTTTCATCCTTGTCGCTGTTCCGGTGCAGCAAGTCGGGTTCTCCACAGTCAGGTGAGGCCATTTGGAGCACTTGCCACCCCCATAGCGCCAATCTGGCCCTTGGCTGGCCCGCTCCATTCATTACCATTAGAAAGGGATGGGCCAGCCGGGGGCGGATCGGCTCTATGGGGTGCGGGCAGTGGTCCTAATGGTCTCACCTGACCATGGAGAAAACGACTAGCTGCTCCAGAACAACGCAGAGGATGAAAGTAAGAGACAAATCATCCTCCCCAGCCTCTCCTGTGCAACAGGGACATATCAGCAGGTTAGATTTGTCTAACTTGCTGCTGGTTCCCTTTTAAACAAAGATTCTGTAACAAAAATAAGTAATAAAAATAGTAAGTTGAGTGCATTCTTTAAAGGGATTGTTATTTTGGTTGTGTGGGATGGGGAAGGCCGCACATCGTCTGATCTGATAGAAATGTTTACTTTGGTGGTTTCTTCTAAGGTAAAAAAAAAAAATATATATATATATATATATATATATAAGTCAAACTGGGAAGTAGATGTTTAGGCGTGGCACTTTAAGGAATGGGAGAAAAGATCCCTTGTAATGTTAAGTGGTTGACTCAAGTTCCTGTGTGATGTAGGGAGCCGTTCCCTCATATATTGTTGATTTGAGACACATTAGCTCCTAATTTATTTATTTATTTATTTTTAGATCAGGAAACCGAGAAAAAGCCAACTGTGGGATCCTATACCATGAGTGTTATGTTGTCCACAGTGGTGATTAGTGTTGAGCGAACTTCAGAAATGCAGCCAGGTTTGGCCATGTGACCGAATCCAAACACTCGGCATTCAATACCCGGCGTCTGGAAAAATTGGGTGCGCCCTAGGGAGTCCTGGAAAAGTGGGATACAGCCATAGCCAAAGGGTGGTATTACACGGGCCGAGCAGGGCCCGATAATACCTGTAAACGAGAAGCGATCTGCTAGATCGTTGCTCGTTTACTGGGCCTATTACACGGCCCGATAATCGTTTGACAAGAGCTGCAAGGACATCGTTACCGATGTCCTTGCAGCCCTTGCTAAACTGGCATACATTACCCATCCACGTTCCAGGGCTGCTCCTGCCGTCCGCTTCACCCCGGGTCCCGTGCGCGCTCTAGCTTCACAGCGGCCTGTCAGCTGGTAGGCCGCTCAGTTTTTATGGTACCCCTAGGGTTGGATCCAATTTCTCTACTTTTTGGATGTTCGCTCAAAACTAGTGGGGATACCCATGTGGGCCACAGTTGACCATTGTAGATATGGACAATATGTCAACATTAGGCCAAAAAATTTACCAAACTTTTTGGGTGCCATGCCGCTTCATATTGGACAGGACACTAGAAATCGCCTCCCCTGTACCAGGTAGTGCACATGGCCCCTTATTCAGATCCCAAAGAATAAATTAAAAAAACAGACCACATTCACATTGTAGTTCCCATTTTTAACAGATGAAGTGCTGGACACCAATGAACCCCATCGACATATCGGAGGCGTCCATCGTTTTGCCATGAGAAATAGAGCTCCGTGCTTCCGTAAAATAGACAGTTTTTTAGTAAATCTGCCCCACTTTAGATTGAGTTACTGAGTCGGTTATCGAACGCCGCTTATCCCCGTGTCATTATGTGCAAGGTACAAAACATGTTTTACCTTCTAAAGTGTTCTGGTAAATCAGTGCAAATTATCATTGACGATAATCTATTTCCTCCTCCTTTTTTTTTTTTTTCCTTCCAGTTTTGATTTTTTTTTTTTATTATGATAATTTTTGCACATTTTGCTAATGTGCAGATCAGCAGGGAGCGATTAATTATAAAAGCCTTGGGATTTCAGCGGCTCGGTGAAAGCATCGACAACACATCCTAAAAGCCATGTTGATTACCCAGGGTAACCGGAGATTGGGACCGCTGCTTGCCAAGATCTCGTCAGCACCCATTTTTTTTTTGTTTCTACAATATTCTGAGTGCTTGGCACTGCTGGCATGGAAAACCGCCAACTCCGATCTCCCAGAAGTAGCGAGGACAGGATGTCGCTTGATCCATAGCAGCTTGGAGCGAGTCTAGATCTGAGGATAACCCTACCCTATGCGGCCATTTACACACTCTGGTTCTTCTGTGGTCGGCCGCTATTAACATATCATGTCTTTCTGTAATTTAACCATCCATTTAATTAATTAACACTTTTTTTTGTTAAAATCCGTTTTTGCAGCATTAGCTTCTGTTTCTGTGGTTTTGGATTGTTTTTTTTTTTTTTTTTTTGTCACCTCTGGAGAAAACCACATCACTCTGCCTAACACATAGGGATTTGTTCTCTTAAAGGGGCACCAAGCCGAAGGTCTATTTTCTGTTCACTTTCTGTGCAACCCACAAGCTCTGCCCGGCAAAGGGACTGACTGTTGTTTTCTATGAAATGATAAAATCTAATGACTCCTATTATGGCTGCATTACATCCTATACATCCTCCTTAAATCACCAAGAACACTTATCTGCTGTGAGCAAGATGGGAGGTAAGCGTATGATCGCTGGGGATCCAACTGCTGGGACCCCCCTTCATCTCATGGATAGGAGATCTGAGTTTTCCATCATAATGGAGCAGCATTGTGGGTTCACTGCCCTTCTATACATTGTGGATATTGGACTACCAGCGATCATACTTATACCCTATCCATAGAACAGGGCATAAGTGTTGGCGTGTTTACCTCTTTAAAGGGGGTGTCTTATTCTAGCGGAAGGTCCTAAGCCAAAACGAAAGGTTGCAGCTCCCATTCTCGACTCAAGCTGTCCATGTGTTCCATGGATAACCATTTGTCTGAGAATTATTGACTAGTGGAGCATAATGAAGGTTTTCTGTAGAAGTGGTATATGGGGGTGGTCAGCTGTTCTCACCAAGGGGCATCTCTTTAATGCAATCGTGCCTTTAGAGGGGTACTGGTGTCAGAAAGTGCCAGAGATTTGTAATTTACTTCTATTATTAAAAAAAAACCTCAAGTCTTCCAGTACTTATCAACTGCTGTATGTCCTGCAGGAAGTGGTTTATTCTTTTCAGTCTGACACAGTGCTCTCTGCTGCCACCTCTGTCCATGTCAGGAACTGTCCAGAGCAGCAGCAAATCCCCATAGAAAACCTCTCCTGCTCGTCAGACTGGAAAGAATACACCACTCTCTGTAGGGCATTTAGCAGCTTATAAGTACTGGAAGACTTAAGATTTTTTGCCACTTTCTGACACCAGATCTTTTTTTTTTTCTGGAGTACTCCTTTAAAGAAGGAATGGGGGACCTTTAGCCCTCCAACTGGTACAAACCTAAAATTCCCATAATGCTTTTTTGGCTTTCACTTTCAAGGCATGATGGGAATTGTAGTTGTGCAACAACTGGATGGCCTATGGTTGCCCATGCCTGCTTTAAAGGGACACTCAAAACTGATACACCATGATGTCTAGTGAAGGTCTGAGGGGCGGAGTGCCACCAAGGTTCTCTCAGTTGTGTTCTTTTTAACCATGTGCCCTACCCCAACCCCCCAGGCCTAACAGGGATCTCCACAGACAACAGGGAGACGTAGATTGTATTGACCTGCACAGAAAATGAGCAAAAACCTATCACCTATGCACAAGATAGCAAATAAGTATCTAAAAGGTGGGAGAATCAAGCTTTCATCTGTCGGGGTGGTGAGAAATTCACAGCTAGCATTTCCAGCACGTACGTATTATTTTGCACTTTATATCCATCGGCACATTTATAGGAGAAGGAAAAGAAATAAGAAATTTTTATGGAAAAACTCTATCGGACAAACTTTAATTCATGAACATCCAAGGGCTAATGCTGCAGATAGAAGCTTCTATAGGAAATAGTCTTGGTTTTTCCATTTTACACTGACACGCTCCGCACGCGGGGCCGTGCTCGCCTTCATCCATTCACTTATAAGTGCAGAGACGCGTCTGTGTGCGAGTGGTCCAGCTATTCCTATGATGGATGCTGTATCGAGGCTCTAAATATATGCACAAGGACTTAATATTATGTAAAAAGACCAATTCTTCCAGATGGAGGGGTCATAGTCGCGCCCCTGAGTTGGACAACCGTGATCTTTGTAATAAATCATTAGTATCTATTGGAATGTTCTTGGTTCTCTCCCATATTTATAAATTTATTTACCCCTTGCTGTCATGACAGAGGCCAAGCGGGTTGAGGCTGTCTACCGATGACAAGATCTTCTGTGATATACGGCAGGCCGCCATGCATGCTTCTGTTTGTAAACCTTGCGAGGCCGAGACAGGAGATGAATGTAGCATCTGGTTTAACCTCTTCTTCACCGCTCTGCGTCTTGCAAGAAGGCACCTAAAGGGTTAAGGAAATGGAACCGTCCTTGAATGGAATCTCGTTACCGTGAAAGCCTTTTTAGCATTGATTTCATAACAGTCTTAATTTAATAGATCCGTCATTACCGAGAAGTCCTGGGAGTCGGGCCTAGCTTTCCAGGTCACCGACCTTTTAATTACAAACCTTGCTCTGATGGTCAGGTTATCGACTGGATGGCTTCCAGCTTGCCAGGCCTCAGGATGCAAATGCTAACTCCGCACCCCCTCCATGCCCCAGGTTTAAGGAAAAAAAAAAATTATATGGTTTTTGACAGAGCGGGTCGAGCACATTGCTTCACCTACTCATTTTCCAGATGCTGACTAGCAGTCGCAGTGTCCCCTCCTTATGTCGCGCTGACCATGGCTTCGCCACGCACCAGTATTAGCACCTCTACAGATTCAATACTCACTGCTAAGTATAATTCACTGTCTGACATCATAGGTACATCTGTCTTTTGACGTGTACGCCATTATAATTTAGCATCCTACAAACGGCCACATACTGAATCATTGCGGTGTTAGTCAGATGTATTTTCTACAGACCCATCAGTTCAGGAACGGTTCTTCAAGCAGCTGAGCTTCAATCTGTCAGCTTCTCCTGACTGCCTGGTGCCGAGTGCAAAGAAAGTGAAAGCGTTTACAGCTGTGATCCCCAGCCTGTGGCCCTCCAGCTGTTGCAGAACTACAACTCCCATCATGCACTGAGAGTCTTCGGCAAGGCATTGTATTTTAGCCAGTGGGATGATTGATGCAGGTTGTAGTTCTGCAACAGCTTGAGAGCCATAGGAGAGGGGGGGGGGTAACACTGTAGGCCTCAAGGCAAATTCTAAACTGTCCCCCATTGCAATTAGAGGGCATAGTTTGACCATCCAGGCATGATGGGAATTGTAGTTTTTTCAACAGCTGGAGGGCCTAAAGTATGCCATTACCGACCTTTAATTCATAATATGATCATCCCTTAAAATCCCTAATAAATCCCATTACAGCTTCATTATAGTTACATATAATTCACCAGTGAAGAGAAAGATGTAAGAACTCACATAAGTTGTAGTTTATAATATTTATTAATAATAGAAAGTATAAGGAATGATGTTCCGGAGCTTGATGTCCGCTCAGACTTCTTCCATGATCTTACCGGCTGGTGGAAGGCGGTATGCCAGGTGTTAAGGCTTTTTCGTACAAACTTAAAATTGTATCCATTGAGAGTTTGTCAGAATACCTTTTCCACATCTGGCATAGGAAGCAGATACAGAGACAGGTGCAGGTGAGCAGGGCTCCCAGGACCAGCAGCAGCCACGTGCTCCAGGACATGCCACCTTCCTTTTTTCTTTTGCGGCGACGAGACCTCACCATGGCGTCTTCCACATGGATCTTATTCAGTGGGTGGTGGGTAGTCTGGTCTTCTTGTGGCTTTGATGTTACGTCCAGGGGTGGGGTCCATCCTTCCACCAATCTTCTCAGGGCTTCATATGGGATGGGCTCTTTGATGTTTCCCCTGTAGCTGCTCCTCATTGGGGTTATATAGACTTTGATTTTCTTTGCTCTTACGGGCTTCTTGGCCCCAGGATCTTCTATATAATCAGCAGTTTTGGTCCTCTCTTCCATCATTCTTCTAAGGGCCTCAAGTAGGAAGGCCTCTCCTGTATTATCCCCGTAGCCGCTTCTCAAAGGGTTTATATGGCCTTTGCTTGTCTTTCTTGGTGCTGGCTTTTTGCTGGGTGTAAGGGGGATCCTTTCTGTTATGGAAGCCTCAGGATCTTCCATATTGTCAACTTTGTTGTTGACATGTTCCATCTTCCTCTTTGGACACGGCCTGGCCTCTAGGTGACCACATAAGAGCAGGCAGAGGAAGAAGATGAAGCAGCCGTTATACATGGTCGGCAGGACTAGCTGCAGACCACAAGTACCTGGGTATTCCGGCTGTCAGATGTGGATGATTCTTCAGTAATGGACTTTATATAGCACTTGACCGTAGTCAAAAGGAGAAGGCGCTGGACACTGTTACTCTAGACGAGGCAGCGAACAACTGAGAGGATTCCAGGGTACATTCACTTACCTAGAGACTACTCTGTGTGACATCATCAGTGACACGGTAACATTACCAATGACATCACCTGTCTGTGTCATCACCTCATTAGAATATATGACAATGACCCTACCGATTTAATAGTGATATATATATATCAATGTTATTTCAATCTATAATATAATCTATATATATATATATATATATATATATATATATATATATATATATATATATATATATAGATTATATTATTGATTTTTATGATATATATATATATATATATATATATATATATATATATATATATATATATATATATCATAAAAATCAAAGTCTGTCTGTCTGTCTGTCCTTCTGTCTGTCTGTCTGTCCTCTATAGACTTCCAAACGCTTGAACCGTTTGACCCCAAATTTGGCACACAGATACATTGGGTGCCCGGGAAGGTTATTGCGAAGGTCCCGTCCCCGCCAGATGTACAGGAGGGGAGGGGGAGGGGAAAGAGCGCCCCATAGAGATAAATGGGAAAATCTCCTCACTGCAAACACAGGTGATATAATTAGCTGCAGCAGACACGGCAGTTGGAACCTTAGCAACCAATAGGATTACTGCTCTCATTGTCACAGGGAGCAATGGTTGCTAGGGAAGCTGCCTCACAACATCCACAGTAATAACTGGTAGACCCCCTACTCCATCTATACAGGACCCCCTACTCCATCTATACAGTACATGTATATACAGGATCCCCTACTCCATCCATACAGTACATGTATATACAGGACCCCCTACTCCATCCATACAGTACATGTATATACAGGACCCCCTACTCCATCTATACAGTACATGTATATACAGGACCCCCTACTCCATCTATACAGTACATGTATATACAGGACCCCCTACTCCATCTATACAGTACATGTATATACAGGGCACAACAGGTATACCAAACTGTGACTGGGTAACACTGCCACACCAGACCTGAGCAATACCGCCATACTGTGACTGGATAACACCTCCATACCACACCTGACCAATACCGCCATACTGTGCTGGATAACACTGCCACACCAGACCTGACCAATACCGCCATACTGTAACTGGATAACACTGTCATACCAGACCTGACCAATACCGCCATACTGTGACTGGATAACACTGTCATATAAGACCTGACCAATACCGCCATACTGTGAATGGATAACACCGCCACACCAGACCTGACCAATACCGCTATACTGTGCTGGATAACACTGCCATACCAGACCTGACCAATACTGCCATACTGTGCTGGATAACACTGTCATAACAGACCTGACCAATACCGCCATACTGTGACTGGATAACACTGCCATGCCAGACCTGACCAATACCGGCAAACTGACTGGGTAACACCGCCACCCCAGACCTGACCAATACCGCCATACTGTGACTGGATAACACCATCATATCAGACCTGACCAATACTGCCATACTGTGACTGGATAACACCGCTATACCAGACCTGACCAATACCACCATACCGTGACTGGATAACACCGCCACACCAGACCTGACCAATACCGCCATACTGTGACTGGATAACACCGCCATACCAGATATGACCAAAACCAACACACTGTGACTGAATAACACTGCCATATGGGTAAATACAACCCTACAGGTATACAGGACCCCAAAACTATACACTAAAGGTGCACGGGACCTCCACAAAACTATATACTACAGGTATACAGGACCCCAAACTTTACACTACAGGTATACAGGACCCAAAAACTATATACTACAGGTATACAGGACCTCCACCAACTATATACTTCAGGTATACAGGACCTCCACCAACTATATACTACAGGTATACAGGACCCCAAACTATACACTACAGGTATACAGGACCCCAAAACTATACACTACAGGTATACAGGAACTCCACCAACTATATACTACAGGTATATAGGACCCCAAACTATACACTACAGGTATACAGGACCTCAAAACTATACACTACAGGTATACAGGACCTAAACCAACTCTATAATACAGGTATACAGCACCTTCACCAACTCTATACTACAAGTATACTGGACCCCAAATATACTACAGGTATACAGGAACTCCACCAGCTATATACTACAGGTATATAGGACCCCAAACTATACACTACAGGTATACAGGACCTCCACCAACTCTATACTATAGTTATACAGGACCCTCAAACTATTTACTACAGGTATACAGGACCCCCGAACTATATACTACAGGTATACAAGACCTCCACCAATTATACACTACAGGTATCCAGGACCCTCAAACTATAAACTACAGGTATACAAGACCTCCACCAATTATACACTACAGGTATCCAGGACCCTCAAACTATAAACTACAGGTATACAAGACCTCCACCAACTATACATTACAGGTATATGGCACCAACTATATACTACAGGTATACAGGACCCCCGAACTATACAGTACAGGTATACAGGACCTTCACCAACTGTACACTGCAGGTATACAGGACCTCCCTCAACTATACACTACAGGTATACAGCCCCCCCCCCCAAATACACACTACAGGTATACAGGACCCCCCCCCCCAACTATACACTATAGGTATACAGCCCCCCAACTATGCACTACAGATATACATTGTGGGTATACAGAACCCCTCCAACTATGCACTACAGGTATACACTAATTCCACTGATTAACTCAGATGAAACAATACCTTTAGCTTGGCCTCCTGGGCACCTTAGAACAAATCTAATTAATGCACTGACACTTTATACCCAGGCAGCGCCGGGTACATTTTCTAGTATGTGTGTATATATATATATATATATATATATATATATATATATATATATATATATGTGTGTGTATAGATTAGTTACTTCCAGAGTGCCCCTTTATTGACCCATGACATTTATTTTCATCATGAGACCATTAAGGGTGTATTAGGTGGGCTGGCTGCATTTTGCGGCCTCATACAGTGCTGTCCCCAGATGGTTTCAGAACTCTATGGGGACTGTGACTTTGTCTCATGTTACACTCCACCACTTTTCTAACAGGAACTGTCCAGAGCTGGAGAGATTTTCTATGGGGATTTGCTACTACTCTGGACAGTTCCTGACATGGACAGAGGTGGCAGCAGAGAGCACTGTGTCAGATTGTAAAGAATCCACCACATCCTGCAGGACATGCAGCAGCTGATAAGTACTGGAAGACTTGAGAGTTTTAAATAGAAGTAGATTACAAATCCATATAACTTTCTGAAAGCAGTTGAGTCAAAAAAATATATAGATATTTTTCAGTGACTTTATTACAGCTCAGTCTAAAACCAATAGAATAAATTTGGATGTTTTTGTGCGGCGGCCTCTCCTGAGTTACGATGAATTGCGGTGATGTTTGTACAAATGGAAGATTCAGCGCCGCGGCCATCCCCATCTTTAGCCGCCGCTCACAGATTTTCTGTCAGACAGTGAAAAATGAGCTCGCTGACAGAGATGTTGTCGTGTAGCGACGTAGACTGACACGCATCACAAACAAAGCCCCGGCATTGATTTCCCCCCCAGCAAAGGGATCAGGGAACGGGAAGATATTAACTGAGAGATCAAATCAACGACCCCCTCAGCACAATGTCATGTGTCACAGCTGTGTCATAAAGCCGCCATTCTCTCCCATCATTCCCAATTCCTGGTAATCTCACCCGCCCCCCTCTCAGTTTTTATATTTCTGTTGTTTTTTTTCATTGTTGCCTTTTTTACTTTTTCTCTTTTTTTTGTATTTGACATTTTTCAGTAAAATATACATTTTATTATATACAGTGGTGCAGACTGTGCTTGTAATCCAAATCACTGTTAAACTTTTCCCATAAACAGTCATGTAAATGCAGACAATTGGTTCCACACCCCAAAAATATATTTTTTTAATTCTGAATAACATGTAAAACAAATGAAACAAACATTTAGAAACAGCTGAATGTGTCATGTAAGTTACTGTATAGTTTAGCAATCAGCATGTGGTGTATAATGTATAGAATCTGCATAAACCTGAAAAAACAGCAGCAGTTTATAAGTACAGGATGGGGCTCCAGATCCCCATAATGTAGTAGCGTAGTACAACAGGCTAGAATTACCTCCACAGTCCTGTCCCCCCTGATGCAAGCCCCAGCCTCAAGTGTATGTGCCACGATTTGGAAGGTGAGGGAGACTTCCGGGGTCAGAGTACAGAGCTGTAGACCCCGCTACGCAGACCATACCCTTCCCCCACTCCCGCTCCCACCCAGTACAGGGAGCTCTTACACCAAAGCAATGCTCTTAAACCAAGTCACAATCTTGAAAAACTGTGAGCTCTTCTTGCAAAATGCTCTCGATGTAAGTTACTCTTAAACCAAGGTACCATTATATGTATGTATGTATATATATATTTCATCATATACTGTAAATGACCTCATTTGCATTCCCTTTTAAGGCTGTGTGTTGGATGTGGAAAGTCCTCAGCAGATAAGGCTGTATTCACACTTAGATTTTTTTGGGTTTTTTTTGCAACGACAGATGGATAAACTGATTCATTTGTGTTCATCCATTTTGATCTGTTTTTCCATTGACCACATTTTTGTGAACAAAAAAAATGGATGCGTTGTGATCTTTTTTTTTTTTCTTTTTTTTTTATAATGGATGTCAATGGAAAAACAGATTTGTGTTAAAACGGATGAAAGAAACATAGTGTGAACCCAGCCTTATAGTAGCAGCAAAGCGGATGAGATTGGTAGAACTCAAATCACCTTTTTCCTGCAAAAAAACACATTGCTGATTTTTTTTAATTTTTTTTTAGCATTTACAATAAAGTACCGTGTCACCGACCTGTGTTTGTTACCACATGGAATCGCTGCCGCCCCCCCTATCATAAATAGATCTACATATAAAGTCTGTGTCTTAAATCAGTGCAGATTTACATGCAGAATTTTAATGAAGAATTTTCCTCCTCTTAAAAAAAGAGGTCATGCAGGCTAAATTTATTGTTTGACTCCACTCAGATAGGTCATAGGTCATCAATATCAGATCAATGACGTGCTGACATTTGGCACTCCATCTTTATAACATATCAAAATATATATATATATATATATTTATTTTGGTGACAGGTACACGTTAAAGGGGTTAGGGAAAACTTTTTATATATTGTTGCAAGTATATAGAAGATAATAGAGAGCCAATGCTTACTTCGCTTCCTTCCCCCGTCCAATGGGTCTCCAGGTCCCCAAGTGAATGTTTCAGCCTCCACCTCCAAGATGGACTCATCTCAGCGGTGACAGCCCGCTCAGCCAATCACTGCCCACTGCTCTGCCCCGTCTCAGTCAGTGATTGGCTTAGAGGGCTGTCACTCCCGAGAGGAGACGAGTCTCGGATGTGGAATCACTGCAGTCAGCGGGGGAAACTGGGGGAGCACGGTGAGGTAAGCATAGGATCTGTATTATTTTCAATATACTTGCAAAGATTAGAGATGAGTGAACCTGGGGGACCCTTGGGTTTGTCTGAACCCGAATGTTTGGCATTTGATTAGCAGTGGCTGAAGAAGTTAAATACAACCCTAAGGCTTCCTGGAAAGCATGGATACAGCCATAGGGTGTATCCATGTTTTCCAAGACTCCCTAGGGCTGCATCCAACTTCTTTAGCCACTGCTAATCAATTGCAGAGTGTTCGGGTTCAGACAAACCCAAGGGTCCCCGAGGCTCATCTTTAGCATCAATGTATAAAAAGTTTTCCCTTACCGGATAACCCCTTTAAGCAATTCCTTTATGTAGAAATAGTCACCACACATTGCTAAACACAAACTTTAGTAACTTTACCTGCTGCTCGCTCCCGCCACCATGCTTTACACTGACATTCAGGTCATACACAAGCCTACTGTTAAAGGTTTGTTTTTTTTTTGTTTTTTTTTTTATTGAATATAACTTTATTCCAATCAGTCGTTATCAAACATACATAAACTGTGACGCAGCGCAGCCCAGATAAATAGGACAGTAAGGGGTTATCCAGCGCTATGAAAACATGGCCACTTTCTTCCAGAGACAGCACCGCTCTTGTCTCCAGGTTGGGTACAGGCTTTGCTTCTCAGTTCCATTAAAGTAAATGGAGCTTAAAGGGGTTATCCAGCGCTACAAAAACATGGCCACTTTTGCCCCGCTCTTGTCTCCAGACAGGGTGGGGTTTGAAACTCAGTTTCATTGAAGTAAATGGAGCTTAATTGCAAACCACACCTGAGACCAGAACGGTGCAAAAGTGGCCATGTTTTTGTAGCGCTGGATAACCCCTTTAAGCTCCATTCACTTTAATGGAACTGAGAAGCAAAGCCTGCACCCAACCTGGAGACAAAAGCGGTGCTATCTCTGGAAGAAAGTGGCCATGTTTTTGTAGCGCTGGATAACCCGATTAATTGCAAACCGCACCTGAACTGGAGGCAAGAGCGGTGCTGTCTCTGGAAGAAAGCGGCCATTTTTTTGTACAGCTGGATATCCCCTTTAAGGGTACAAACACACACACACCGTATACGCAGCAGATTTGATGGTGCAGATTTGATGCTGTGTTCAGTTATTTAGATCTAATCTGCTGTGTATTTGTTGCGTATTTGCTGCGTATACAGTGTGTGTGTTTATACCCTTAATATTAAACCTTTCCAGCTGGACAATCTGATCTCTTATCACAGCGAGGACAACACAATTATAACTAAACCATTATTATAGGGGAAATGTGGGGTCTCCCTAAAATAACATTGAGTATTGGAAATAGTGCTGAAAATCCTTCAGAATAAAGCCTAGTTAACCCAATGACATGTATGTATTCACCTGTGATTGATGGCGCCTACATAGACACTGCAGAGCGGCCATAAGCCAATAAAAGCTGCGTATATTAGCCGTAGCGGTCTCTTGGTGGCAATATACCATTAGATTGACTGAGTGGCGTGGCATAGGTAAACGCATTAACCTATCTGCCCTGCAGAGTGTTGCTGCCCACCCTGCACTTACTGGGTACATGGTGACCCCAGGACATTGTCCCCTGTCACTGCCCGCTGTGCAAAACATCTTTCTATTCTCCAGCCCATTACTATCATACTTGCTGGAAGGTTCCGGCTCCCGGTGGAAGGAGAGCTGATAAATCATCTGTGTGTGTGTTTTTTTTTCTTTAAAGATAGAGAGATTAGTGTGAGAGTGCGGGGGGCAGGAGGGCTCCCCCCTGAGACGTGTATTTACACCAGATACACACACAACGCTCCGGCTCTTCTGTCTCTATTAGGATGAGAATAGATACAGGGACTCAGCTGGGCCCCGGGTGTTGCATCAGGGTCTGTGCAGCTCATCTGGTCCAGGTGTTGCATCAGTATGCCAGGACTCGGTGGAATGACATTGCTTCATGCTCTGCTCCGAGGGGAGGACACCGAGCTTGACTGTAATGAAGTCGGTGCTGAGGACCATTACCAGTAACCCATTATTTGCCGGAGCCCTAGAGACGTTTTCGCTGATGCTTGCCGATATTGCTTTTTTGTGCATGGTAGGAAAAGTATAAAAGCAATGGTGGAAATAAAAAAATTAATTTGCTAAAACTTGACTGTAAATGTACTGTAGCACCTCCACTGGTAAAATTAAGAATTGCACAGTTTGCAATGAAATAATTGGGCTGTTCATGCAATACAGCTCCCTAAAATTGCTGGACTACATCCCCCGAAATGCCTTGATATCCTTTTGATAGATCCAGTCAGTAAGTCTTCAGTTTTTTTTTCTGCAGCGCCACCACAGGCGAAATTAAGAATTGCATAGTTCCCATTCAAATCAGTGAGCTTCCCAGGTCTCCTATCAATGACTCCGGATCTGTTGCAGAAATACAACTACCATCAATTCCTGGCAACATTTGGTAAAACCAAAAACTCCTTGCCAAAGGCTGCCAGGGCACAATGGGAGTTGGGGAGCCACAGGCAGGATCCAAACGCTTACTTTTTTTGCACTCTGTTCAGACACCAAACAGTGAGGGGATGACAAATTAAAGCCTTCTGAGACCTGGGGTGAAAACCTTGCAGAGAGTTGGGTGTCTGCCTTGGCACCTCATAAGAGGTAAAGAATTGCACAGTCACCATTAAAACCAATGGACTGTCTGTTGAATGGAACAGTCTCCAATCTGTGGCTCCCTAAGCGTTTCAGATCCGCAGTTTTCAGCATGCCTTGACAGTCAAAGGCATGCTGGTAGCTGTAGTTTTGCAACAGTTAACTACAAGGTTGGAAACTACTGGTGTAACACATGGGCTTCCATGGTGAGAGATGCTTACCGTAGAAATTTTTTGCAAGACCCCACTAAGTAAGGTGTCCCTCACTTTTGGACAGCCTTTCCACCTTGCTGAGAGTGAACCCTGCCTCATCTATACTCAGCCTCAGCATTGATGTATATAAGGGGTGTATGTATGGCAGGCTTCCCTGCTTGCCTTGTAGTTTTCTTGTAAAGTGTAATTTGTGCTCTGGGGAGGCGCTGATGACACTGCAGCGTGGTCTTGCATCGCACCTCAGCACGTGGGTTGCCATCTTCTCCAGCTGTTTCTTCCCTGGAGACCAACACCTATTGCTTAGCAAACTGACTGAACCCACCAGGCCCAGTTTGTTTTGTTACTGTATATAGAAGTCAGAAATAACTAACACCACCGTCTGCACGCCAGCACCTCCATCGTATCCCACGTATATATATCAGTCCCCCGGGGGATAGAAAGTAACTTTAGTGGTTCTTCTACCAAGCAATATCCTACTCCGAGACGAAAAAATCACCAGCAACCTTCTATGGGACCGGAGCTCTAGGAAAGCTGGGTGACAACCAATAGGGTTGCTTATCCCACTGTCCTTCAGGACT
Organism: Dendropsophus ebraccatus; assembly: GCF_027789765.1. NCBI lineage: Eukaryota > Metazoa > Chordata > Amphibia > Anura > Hylidae > Dendropsophus > Dendropsophus ebraccatus. The sequence continues at coordinate 10,331,685 of NC_091465.1, forward strand.
CTAGGAAAGCTGGATAAGGCGGCGTTTTTGCAATCATTTTTTTTTTTTCATGCATTTTATGCAAAAAAAAAGTTGAAAAACATGATTTTGTGTGTATCTGATCTGTTTTGACTTCCATTATATAAATAAATATTATTAAAAAAGAGGATTAAAACACATTTTTTTTTTAGCATACACAAAAATGTGGTCGGCCAAGTTTTTAGATGCGCAAAAAAAAAAAAAAAAGCATTTTGATCCATTTTTTTTATTCTTTTCTATGATGAAAGTCAATGGTAAAATGGATGCACACAAATACATCTGGGTTTTTTTTTTTTTTTTTGCATAAAATTGATTAAAAACGGATTGCAAAAACGCAGTGTGAATCCAGCCTATTAACGTCTGCCAGAGGTAGCAGGGAATGGACCTTTCAGAATCCATGTTTTTGTCATCAACAGCGAACAGTAGCATGTGTTGGATTTCACCAGAGCATCTTTGTTCCCATTCCAGAATACATGCATGCTCAGCCAAGCCGAGAATGCATGTGTATAGGGCAGGGGTGGGGAAGCTTGGCTTTCCAACTGCTGCAAAACTACAACTCCCATCATGCCTGGACAGCCAAAGCTGGGAGTTGTAGTTTTGCAGCAGCTGAAAGGCCAAGCTTCCCTATCACTGCTATACGGGTTACGAGGGAGATTGTTGTCTAAAATATATGTCCAGCTATATCACCAGTCTTGTATCCATTTTGTGATATCAAGACCCCATATAAAGTTGTTGAAAAGCCCCATTGTAAGGATAACAATGGCTACACGTTAATAATTATTGCAATTTTGTTAATTAGTTGCGCACACGACTCCATTAGATGGTAACCATGTGTCTGTCTCTCTCTCATTTTATGACACATACCCCATAGGTATGTATACAGATCTCGCCGCCGGGCTGCCAAAGGGAGGGGTGTAAAACCCATAAACAATGTGATATATAATATTTTTCCCTCGCCCCTTTTAAATAAATACCGATCAGCTTTATGTTCAGAGACAATAGGAGCCGTTGGCTTAAATTTGCAGTTTACAGTATTTATGGCTGTAATATGAAGGTGCTGGCATCGTAATTTCATGCCCCAATGAGAAGAGCAAGGTCGAGGAGAATGCCTCTATCCACATCTGCTAACACACTAACTCATAAACAAGAGCCGTCTGTATCAGGTAGCACAGAATACGCTCGCCTAATGAAATACAGCACAGCTTTCCATTACTGTTAGTTTTTACTGTGTCGTCATTACGTGTAATTTATGTTTAAAAAATTCAATTTTATACAGGGCTCTGGGAAATAGGGGTCTTAGGGGTCAGCCGGGGACTTTTAACGGCTCTCTCGCCCTGTATGCTCTCCCAACTCAACCTTAACCCTCTCACCGCCGCCAACACCGACTCCTGCGGCATCTCGCCCCGGGGTCCCGCGGAAGGGGGGGACGTAGACTTACCACCCGGCCGGCTGGTGGCTAGTGAAGTGGCAATGTGATTCATTCCTTGAGATGCACCTAAGTATAGGGGCAGGAAAAGAAGAGCAAGAAATTGGATAGCAGCAGAGGTGGGTTTGTCATTTGGCTCTTATACCGGTTACCTTAGGATTATAGTTACATGGGACTGCAAGAAAAGGTGCTACATTATCTTTAGTCCTAGTTATGTGCATATGATACAGCTTCTTAAAGGGGTACTCAGGCAAAAAAAACTTTTTCTTTCAAATCAACTGGTGCCAGAAAGTTTTATAGATTTGTAATTTACTTCTATTTAAAAATGTCCAGTCTTGCATTACTTATCAGGTGCTGTATGTCCTGCAGGAAGTGGTGTATTCTCTCCAGTCTGACACAGTGCTCTCTGCCGCCACCTCTGTCCATGTCAGGAACTGTCCAGAGCAGCAGCAAATCCTCATAAAAATCCTCTCCTGCTCTGGACAGTTCCTGACATGGACAGAGGTGGCAGCTGAGAGCACTGTCTCAGACTGGAGAGAATACACCACTCCCTGCAAGACATACAGCAGCTGATAAGTACTGGAAGAGTGGAGATTTTTAAACAGAAGTAAATTACAAATCTATATAACTTTCTGACACCAATTGATTTGAAAGAAAAATATTTTGGCCGGAGTTCCCCTTTAAAGGAGGGTACCCCCATCTCACGATAGATGGATTGTATGATGATAGATACACTTTATGATCAGTTGGACCCCTGCTGATCCTGCAACATTACATCTCATTTACTTTGTCCACCACATACATTGCACCAATCAGCTGTAGCTGTAGCTGTTTCCATGCACTTAAATGGAGCTATTCTTCTGCACAATGGGTGACCAGGCCTCACCACTCAATCACTACTCGCAGCTTCTTCGTTCTCAGGATCTGTAGACGAGCTCAGAGCAGACCCCTACTGATCATAAAGTGTAGGCATGTGCTAGCTATATGGTATCGGTGGGGAATACACCCTTAAGACACAAATACAGCTCTGCTACATGTGTACATAAGAGCTAGTGACCTATAGACATTAGACCAATGCAGCGAAAAGACGTTAAGGTTTTAGGACCCAACAAATAATGCAAATAAAAGATCACTGACATCTGCCCGGGACTCTAATATGGCTGATGTTAAAGTCAGTGAGGCTGACCCCAAAGCCATGAAACTGGCAAACAACCAGCGGGAGACGACAGTACTAATGGCTCCCATTTTCTGTGCCGCTTCCTAAACTAAATAGCTGAAACCACAGAGCACATATATAGTGAATTTATCTGTTATAATATCCCCTCTGTCTATTTAATATCCTATCCATCTATGTATCTATCTCTCATACAGTTCATAAATAGATCTGATGTATGTAAAACTTTGTCGAACCATAGAAATAAATTACATTACTTATGTCCTTATTCCGAATTACAGGCTCTATTGTACTCCAGAGCTGCACTCACTATTCTGCTGGTGGGGTCACTGTGTACATATATTACATTACTGATTCTGAGTTACATTTTGTATTATACTCCAGAGCTGCACTCACTATTCTGCTGGTGGGGTCACTGTGTACATACATTACTGATCCTGATTTACATTCTGTAATATACTCCAGAGCTGCGCTCACTATTCTACTGGTGGGGTCACTGTGTACATACATTACTGATCCTGTACTGATCCTGAGTTACATCCTGTATTATACTCCAGAGCCGCACTCACTATTCTGCTGGTGGGGTCACTGTGTACATACACTACATATCCTGAGTTACATCCTGTATTATACTCCAGAGCCGCACTCACTATTCTGCTGGTGGGGTCACTGTGTAAATACATTACTGATCCTGAGTTACATCCTGTATTATACTCCAGAGCGGCACTCACTATTCTGCTGGTGGGGGTCACTGTGTACATACATTACATTACCGATCCTGAGTTACATCCTTTATTATACTCCAGAGCTGCACTCACTATTCTGCTAGTGGGATCACTGTGTACATACATTATATTGGGTTATTGTCTAATATAGTTTAAAATGGTTGGGGAAGGGGGGTGGGGATTCCGCCATAGCCGTATATTTTGGCCTACAAGATGCCGCCACATATAGGGTTTATTGTAATATTTCTAAATAAAGTCTTACAGTGAGTAAAATACAGTAAAGCCCTGTGATGTGTGCTATATACTGATGTGTGCTATATAGTGTGTATGAGAGTCTGGGAGTGTGTGACTGCCAGGCATGGCTCTCTGAGTCCTTGCCTTGTGTCCCCTCGGTGTCTCGCAGATTATTCAGCTCAGATAGCAATCAACTGGGAGACGCGTGTGTCTAATTTGCATTAGATTATTCGAAACAAAAAAAAAAAAAAGCTGCATTAGTCAGGCTGGTGATAAACAACGGCAAGGAGTTTATAATATCAGCCAACGCTGCAACGTCCTTCTCTCTCGGACGATCTGCTCTTGTTAACCTCTTGTCATCCGTCTGTTTTAGGGGAGGAGGAAGAGGGGGAGTAGATACAGGTCTCACGTCCTGTGAATTACATAGATACACTGCAGGTTAATAAATGTTCACAGTGACTGCTGAGACAACAGGTCACCTAACACTGACATGTGCCGCGCCATATGTATATTAGATATAGTTACTTATGCCATTGTTGTAGTAAAACTGTCTTCTGGCGTCCCCCTTTATAAAAGGAAAAAGAGTATTCCTCATTTCAGATCCTACTCTTTTAGATAAATGACATTACACATAGCGGCAGTATAATAGTAGTTCTATTCTTGTATATAGGAGGCAGTGTTATAGTAGTTCTATTCTTGTATATAGGAGGCAGTGTTATAGTAGTTCTATTCTTGTATATAGGAGCAGTATTATAGTAGTTCTATTCTTGTATATAGGAGCAGTATTATAGTAGTTCTATTCTTGTATATAGGAGCAGTATTATAGTAGTTATATTCCTGTATATAGAAGCAGTATTATAGTAGTTCTATTCTTGTATATAGGAGCAGTATTATAGTAGTTATATTCTTGTATATAGGAGCAGTATTATAGTAGTTCTATTCTTGTATATAGGAGCTGTATTATATTAGTTCTATTCTTGTATATAGGAGCAGTATTATAGTAGTTATATTCCTGTATATAGGAGCAGTATTATAGTAGTTATATTCTTGTATATAGGGGCAGTATTACAGTAGTTATATTCTTGTATATAGGAGCAGTATTATAGTAGTTATATTCCTGTATATAGGGGGCAGTATTATAGTAGTTATATTCCTGTATATAGGGGGCAGTGTTATAGTAGTTATATTCCTGTATATAGGAGCAGTATTATAGTAGTTATAGTCTTGTATATAGGAGCAGTATTATAGTAGTTATATTCTCGTATATAGGGAGCAGTATTATAGTAGTTATATTCCTGTATATAGGGGGCAGCATTATAGTAGTTATATTCTTGTATATAGGGAGCAGTTTTATAGTAGTTATATTCTTGTATATAGGGAGCAGTATTATAGTAGTTATATTCCTGTATATAGGAGCAGTATTATAGTAGTTATATTCTTGTATATAGGAGCAGTATTATAGTAGTTATATTCCTGTATATAGGGGCAGTATTATAGTAGTTATATTCCTGTATATAGGGGGCAGTATTATAGTAGTTATATTCCTGTATATAGGAGCAGTATTATAGTAGTTATATCCCCTGTATATAGGAGCAGTATTATAGTAGTATATCCCTGTATATAGGAGCAGTATTATAGTAGTTATATTCCTGTATATAGGGGGCAGTATTATAGTAGTTATATTCCTGTATATATAGGAGCAGTATTATAGTAGTTATATTCTCCTCTATAGAAGACAGTAATTTCTTCTTAATAGGCGCAGTATTATATAGTAATTATTGTACTGTCCGCTGAATGTTAGGGCTGTGTTATTGACCATTGCCATTACAACTTAGATATGCTTTTCATGTCTGCTGTAATGTATACTTTTCACACACCTGCTTAGACACCTATATCCAGCCTATGGCAGCACCTACTAATATTAGCCTTATCCTTTACCAGTGTCACCAGACCTATATTACACGCATCTCATTCATTGCTAATGTTATAGTCCCCTACAATCTGAGCAGTCACTGCACTTGACTGTACATAGTAAGCAGTAAGATCTTTATATATATATATATATATATATATATATATATATATATATATATATTATAAACAGTGAAAAATTCCAATGGAGTACTCATTCAAGAGTCTCCACTGATTGTCCCATACAAAATTTGAATATGCAAAAAAGGGGTCCGTGGAGCCTCATTTACTCGTCAGTGTGGAGCAGGATTCTGGCTACTGGAGCAATGATAAATTGACCAACAAAACACAACAATCACTGAACTCAGGGAGAACAGTGAAAAATTCCAATGGAGCACTCATTCAAGAGTCTCCACTGATGAGGCTCCACGGACCCCTTTTTTTGCATGTATATATATATATATATATATATATATATAGTATATATTTTAGAGATGAGCGAATCGGGTTCGAGTCCATCCGAACCCAAACTTTCGGCATTTAAATAGCTAGGGCTGCTGAACTTGGAAAAAGCTCTAAGGTTGTCTGGAAAACATGGATACAGCCAATGACTATATCCATGTTTTCCACATAGCCTTAGGGCTTTGCTAATCAAATGCCGAAAGTTCAGGTTCGGATGGACTCGAGCATGCTCCAGGTTCGCTCATCTCTAATATATATGTGTTACTGATACTTATTTATGGATTATAGTATCAATGTATTTCTTATTAACAAATGTGCTGACGTGTTGAATAGATATCATTCTAGGGTCCAGAAAATTATATATAGGTTATAGGTATAGGTAACCCCAGGCTAGTTTTGATAACTACTTGCTGTTTTTCACATTGTACTATGTTCTGAAATACTCTGTGCTGCTCTAAAACCTCTCCCACCACGGAGACCAATCTCTTGCCAGTATGTGGCGCCTTGTTCTCTCTAATATAAGGAGTTATCCCCTCTGTCAATAGGTTATAAGTTGGTATGATGAGTAAACCACATCCAAGTAGTTGTGAAAACATCACTGTTTTCTTTTTCCTCTATAACCATTATGGTGTCCTCTATGTCACCATGGTTACAGACTACAAACCCTGTGTAGTCTGATCATGCACTCATATTTCCTCCCGCCTGTCCCCTAGATGGTGGACCTGAAAATAAGACAATTTCACATTTTATTCACACAAATGACCCATCTACCCCACCTTGAGGGGAAATGTTGAAATATGTGCTAAGAGGTCCCTTTGCACCTGAAGATTGCCTACTCTAAGTTTAGACCAACTGATACTTTGCTTAAAGTGTGGCAGAAGTTTCAGCAAGATTGTGACTTATTGTGTTTCACTGTGTGTAGTTTTTATTACTATAAAATCAGACTTTGCAGGGTTCATTTGTAGTCTGTTACCATGGAGACACACAGGACTGTGTAAAAAGTTGTAGACCTGAAACTGTGGAAAAATTTCAATCAAAACTGGTTGCAAAATTAGTTTTTCACATTGAGGCATTAAACAAAAAGATTGATTAATATATGATTATACTTATTTAATGGGGTGTTCTATTCAAACTTCTTCACTATCAAGGCCTTGCCAAAAGACTAGGACCCAAGGAGGAGGTGACTTAAAGTGGCATCCCACGCAAACATAACTTTGATATGTTTCTGCACATGGTGAGACAAATAATTCCTTCCATACTTGTTATTATCTATTCACTCTCCTTCCCCCAGTTCTCAGCTGCTGCTTTCTGCTGAAGACACAGAAATCTGTCTGTGAGCCTTTCTCTCTGTCTCCCCCTCCAACCCCCCCTTCTGAGACAGATGATGTAAACAAGTCCTTGACAGGCTTTATCTGAAACATTGTTGCTTCTTTGTAATGCTGAGAGGATTATTATGTGGTCAAGTTGCTCATGAACTCTCTGTGAGGTCAGGTACTTGTTTACATCAGCCATCTCAGAAGGGAGGAGGGGGAGACAGAGAGAAAAGCTCACACACATATTTTTGTGTGTTCAGCAGAAAGCAGCAGCTGAGAACTGGTGGAAGTATGGAAGGAATATGGAAGGAATTTTTAGCCTCACCATGTGCAGAAACATATTAAAAGTTATGTTTGAGTGGGATACCCCTTTAAGTCACCTCCTCCTTGGGTCCTAGTCTTTTGGCAAGGCCTTGATAGTGAAGAAGGCTGCTGGCATTTTGCTGCCGGGACTATTTTGTATTCTTTTTGGCTTTTGCTCCTTTTTCCTATAATCGCTCAGTGTGTGTTTGATTTCCTTTTTATTTCTCCTTTTGTCATAAAACGTCGACTTCCTCTCTTTCCTCTAGTAATGATCCGCGGTTACGAGCTCCCTCTTTACATAATTAGCTTTGGTTAGTTTTCTTTCTGTTTTGTCTGGTTTCATTGCGTCTTTACGTGAGCTGAATGAGGGGCGCCAACCTTTAACCGTTGTCATCGCTCGGCACATCCTGCCCGCTGTCTTCCTCTTTTGGCAGGGTGGAAAGAGTTAAAGGTCTTTGCGCCGCCACCATTGCCATAGCTGATGATGATGATGAGCTGGGTTTGCTGTTGATGGGTTACATGGAGGGGAGTGGTTGTGTGGTGTATTGAGCTCCGAGCCGCGGTAATAAAACCGTTGAGAAATTAAGCAAATTGAATGAGAAAATCAAACCTCAAACAATATCCGCGCGCCGAGTCTATAAGATTGAGCGCGATAGTTTATTGCCCTCCTCGTATATATATTAAAGTGACAGTGGCATAATGGGATGGCGCTCCTGCGCACATACACACTGGATCTTGTATCTCTTACATGAATTTTCCCCGTTTTTTTCCTTCCTCCTTAGGTTTAAGCGATGAAGAGATTGAGTTGGCGCTCCAGCAGTCTGGCACTGCCCACGATGATCCGCCCCCTCTGGGTTCCACCGGCTTACCCCACCCAGGGCCACCGCACCAGTTGGCAGTCCAACCCTACCGTGAGTGGCATCCTATGCTTACAGATTTCTACGTGAACACCATTTTGCATTCATAGAACGTGCATTTAATTCCTAAACATCAAATTTCATCCATTGAAATAAAATTTGCTCAGAAATAACTTTTATGTGGAGCGCGCCTCCGCCGCATAAAACAAAGTCATTAAGATAATGGAACTATTTTATGGTCCTTTTTAGGGTTTTGCTGCCAGAATCCAATTCTTTTTTTTTTTTTTTTTATTTCGTAAAAGTTACTTTTTTCTTGCTGAAGTGTCCACTAGGTGGCGCTGTTAGATTTGTGATTATTTGAGGGGTATCTGTATGTGACTTAGTGTGGAAATTCGCTGAAAGAATAGAACTCACTGGAGTTTTGCAGCCGCTTATTTATCACCTGTCCATTAGTCCGCATACAGAATTGCTGCTGGTGGTGTAGGATGACTTGGCTGTCCTTTTCCATGCCAGTCCACAAAGAAATGTGGCTGAGCTGCAATACCAGAAACAGCCTGTGAATAGGTGTAGTGCTGATTTGAAAAAACTAGCAATATTTTTATACATTGGACCAGAGATGGGGAACCTTCGGCCCTCTAGCTGATGCAAAACTACAACTCCTATCATGCATGGACAGCCAAAGCTCCACTTTTCTTGCAGATCAAAGGTGATTGATCCTTGCTATTCACAGCTTTCTGATTAGCTCATTGTCAAGAGACTCATCTAACAAATTAGGATTGTATCGAGTGCCAAACCACAGATCGAGACAGAGAGCCCCCCCAGACTCCTCCAAAGTTTTGGCAGGATAGTTTTCCAATAGCCCCATGTTTGACACCACTGGGCCAAAGTGTATGGTGGCTTCCTGACTTCCCCCTGACAGATGATGGAAGGTGTCACCTTAATTTCTCATTAGAGTCAGATACTAAAACTTGTTCTCTTATTCCAATCTATTTCTATTTTCTGACTAATTTTGCCTGAGCTGTTTTTCATAGCATTTAGTGACATGCTTTACAGCAAGACTCATGGACATAGACGACAATAGACAGATGCTACCCCCTTGAGATGAATGTGAAACACTGAGTGTGCTCTGTGACCTGTGAAGAGGTCATTCCATAGGTAGCTGCTATTGTCTCCTCTATCTACTGGTGTCACATGACGCTGCAATGCTGTACATATCACTTTACAGCTGCCTCCTCTTATCACCACAAACACAACACGAATTCTCAGTTTAAGCCCCTATTCCACAGGGCGACTGTAAGGAGCAAAAAAGCGCTGTCAGCAGCGAGTGGGTAAGTGCGTGGGGGGGGGGGGGCTAGATCGTCCGGGCAGCCCATAGCATATAGCGGCGGTCTGCTGCCGCCGCTCCTATTCCACGGGGCGGCGGCAGAAGATCGTTGCTGTATGAGTCGTTTGTCTTTCAACAATGTTGAAAGACAAACAACTGCAACGATCAGCCGACATCGTTTATGTCGGCTGATCGTTGCCTTCTATTACACGGAATGATTATGAGCCGTAACGGCCGATAATTGTTCCATGTAATAGGGCCTTTAGTTTTAGCCCCAGTGTTGAGAAAGAAAACTGCAAGATATCACGATTATTTTATAATATAGATAGAAAAATGAAAAATTAGAAAAAGTGTCACCAAAAATTCTTAAAAAATATGTTTAGCCTAAAATTTTTATTTAAAAAATAATTAATTTTCTTATGACACCTGCTCCTTTAACTACTTGACCCTTTTGTTCTTGGAAAGTTAAGCCGTTCCCCTTAAAATGCCATGCCAGACATTCAGGTGTATGGGGAGATCAGATTGAAGATTGTATTTACCAAGGCAGTACGTCTTTTAGTGCTCCTGTGTTACACTGCCCCCTCTGGCGGCTGCGAGATAGGAGCAGGTCCTACGTATGAAATGGCCATCTAAGGTCTCTGGTAATAGGAACATAAAAAAAAAAATTAGGACTTTGTATGTGACTGTAGTAGAAGCCATCATTTACACACAGTCTATAGATAGTTATGTAGAGGTATAGGAAGGAATGCTATAAGCTCTGCAGAGGTGGCGGCTGCTGAACTATTACACCGAGAACTTTCCGGGGACGGGCAGGTTTATGAGCAAACTCCAAAGTCCCCGAACGTAGACCGAGTGTATCTTTAAATGGTGACCTTTTCCGGCACTTTTGTGTGATGTGATGTGCGCTGTTCAATAAACCCCTGTCAAATATCATATCCTGACCCTATTAATTAATTGTAAATCAGGCCGGTTGTTTGCGAGGGGGGTGGAAATCATAATAGATGTGTTTTTACTAAATTAAAATGTAAATGTAATTACCCCATAGATTGTGAGTGAGGGAGGGCGGCGTTATTAATATTCTGCTTCACGGTCTCCTTGGCAACGACCTCGCCCAATCCCGAGGCATCTATTAGTAATGTGACAAAATTTGTGTTTTTGTTGTTTTACTTTTTTTTTGTGGATTTGCATTAATATATAATATCAATTTTATTTTTTCAAAATCTGACATTTCTAGATTGCATTAACCATTAATTGTTAATATTAAAAATTAACCCTCTCAGCCTAATGCAGCCTAGCCACACGGGAGCCACGCTGGATCCCCCCCACCTTAGTGGTCCGAATAGAGTTAAAAAGGAAAATGTTGATTAATCCCGAGAAACGGGACTGATAATAATGCTGATAAATGACACCGAAATTACTTTTTGCCTGTAATTTATTACATAAAATATCTTGTGTTTGACATGCGATTAGTCGCCGGGTGCATCAGTCAGACTGATGTGGATCTAAGGAGGAAAGTCTTAGCTGTCACTCCCAGCCGGGAGAAGCTTAAATTGTGAGAAAAAAAAAATCACATTAATTTCCTTACAGATTCGCCTAATTGCCAAGCAGCGGGGAAAAAAAAGAGAAAAAGTCAGCGGCACACTATGTTTTATTTTCCCCCCGTCTATTTCCCTTATATAAAGCTTATATATTTCTACCCTCATACCCAGATGAGAGCATAAAATGTTAGTCCGCCAGTGCATATTAAATAATTCTCCTGCCGTTGTGTGTATACAGCTCCGGAAGCTCTGCTTCTCAGTAGATAGTTAAAGACTACAGACAAACTCTAGTTGCAGTCTGATCCAGTCACACTCCTTTATCTAGTTTATGTTGCTTTTAGGGTGCCAACATATTCCAGGGTGTTGTGCATCCGACCATGCCCACCTCCGAGCCACTGCGCTCCCTTCCATCTGACCCTAAATTTCTTGGTGATTTCCCAAATATATGGGGTAGGAGGACAATCGAGAGAGACTAATGCATGAGTGCAGGATCAGACTACACAAGGTTTGTAGTCTGTAACCATGGAAACACATCGGTTTGTATAGGAACTGTAAACCCATATGGTAGTAAATTGTCTATTTGCAATAATGTACTGAATGTTTGTTAGACAGGAAAAAAGGATAGAGACTAAGGCCGCGTTCCACATGTTGATGAATGAAAACAATGCCCCATGTGTTCAGCAATGGCTGTGCTTCCTATGTGTGTAATAGCCCAGACAGCGAGCGCGGAAAGAGGGGGAAGTGAGAGCTGATCTGACAGGTTGGTGCTCGCTTCCCCCTGGTGTAATACAACACCAGCTCCATTCATTCTGTATGGGACGTGCCAACATCCCCAGACCTCTATACATTGGCTACTTATCATCTATCCACTGACGTTTTACCCTTGGGATATCCTCCTTTATTAAAGAAAAATCACATGGCTGACCGCGGGTGGAACTAAACTGCTGACTGATTCCACAGGCAGCCAACCAGACTTTGTAGGCAGCTTTATAGAGTGAAGGAAGTGCCGTGAAATCAATAGTCGACACAGAAATAGTTAAGAGAAGTATTTGACAAAGTTACTGAACCTTTATGTAAGTTGAAACCATGAAATGTTGATAAAAGTGGAATCGCCCTTGAAGTCAGAGCGCCATTGTTTTCCTGCCTGCTGGGTGCTGCTGTGTATCCCCCTCCCTCTTACACAGACACAACTTTACATCAAACTTCATTTTTACAAAATTCTGAGACTTTTCTACCTTTCCGTCTATCACCTTCTATGGCCGCTGCTACTTCTATACTTCACCTGTGTTATCGCCTTTTTATCTGAGCGTTCTGCAGGACTTAATCTGTCACTTTTGATACTAAAGAAAAATGCTAGTAAGACGCGGTTAAATAAGTTGTTTTTGACATTTTTCCATGTACCAACACCCTTGGGTGTGCCACACAGATTACCTAGCAAGAAAAACTGGTGTTCTGCCTCCTGTTACTGTTTTAGGGCTGTTCTCATGATGGAGAGTGGAAAGCAGGGAGCAGAATCTATCTCAAATTGATCAATTAATTTATCAATCTGTTTATCAGATATCTATCTATCCTATCTATCTATCTATCTCCTATCTATCTATCTATCTATCTGTTTATCTATCTATCTATCTATCTATCTATCTATCTATCTATCTGTCTATCTATCTATCTATCTCCTATCTATCTCCTATCTGTCTCCCATCTATCTATCTCCCTATCTATCTATCAAAACACAACAATCACTGAACTCAGGGAGAACAGTGAAAAATTCCAATGGAGTACTCATTTACGAGTCTCCATTGATTGTCTTTGACTCACAGGGGCCACCCTGGTGTTTCCCTATTTAGGTCCCAAAGCTCACAACAGAGTGAGGACCTGAGGGACTACGTATCAGGGTGGTTTGGTGCTCTCCCCACTAGGAGGCACCCCTTGTCAATGGGCTTCCTTCTCTGGAGAGAGGGATATCTGGCTATTCCCGTGTTTTGAGACTCGTAACTGAGGCTCCACGGACCCCTTTTTTGCATATCGATCTATTTATCTATCTCCTATCTATCTATCTATCTATCTATCTATCTATCTATCTATCTATCTATCTCCTATCTATCTATCTATCTATCTATCTACCTATCTATCTATCTCAAACCTGTAAGCTGTTAAATGGGTTCTCTGGACTTATGGCCCTATTCCACGGGTCGTTTTAGAGGAGCAAACGAGCGCTATTAGCGCTCGTTTGCTCCTCGTTCCCCGCTCGCTGCCGCCGCTATTCAACGCGGCTGCAGCGAGCGGGTGAGTGCGGGAGGGGCGGCGGGGAGCTGCGGGGGGGCTGCCCGGGGGATCGCTGATCGTCCGGGCAGCCCATAGGATATAGCAGCGTCTGCTGCCGATGCTCCTATTCAACGGAGCGACGGCAGCAGATCGCTGCTATATCAGTCGCTTGTTTTTCAACATGTTGAAAAACAAGCGACTGCAACGATCAGCCGACATGAACGATGTCGGCTGATCGTTGCACTCTATTCCACGGAACGATTATCGTCCGTAGCGGTCGATATCGTCCGAAAACGAACGATAATCGTTCCGTGGAATAGGGCCATTACATGACTCATGGCCTCTGCATAGATTAAGCCATTGATCACTGTTCGGAGAGGTGCTGTCACCCACCACCCCCGTTATTTAGCTGTTCGGCACCGGCACTACAATGAGGGGTCAGGAGCCTGCGCTGTTTATTGTATAGTGGTGGTGTGGGGTAACTGCAGCTTAGTTTCCATTAATTTTAGTGGCAGCTGTAGTTAACCAGCCCCAACACTATACAATGAACAGCACAGGGCACATGGCCGCTCGTTGTGTATTGTGGGTGATGAGAACACCTTTACAAGGCCAATGGTGAAAGGAGCAAGGCTGCAATACCTTGTACCACCACTAACAGTGCAAAATAAATAGACTTGCCTCCATAGTAAGCATTGGAGAAGCTACACTATGTGCCATGTGCCCTTTAAATGGCTCGGAGTTGGCCCCCCCACTTATCTAATATTTTAGGGCCAGATAACCCTCTTCAAGCTTCATTTACATTAAAGCCCAATGTAGCGTCATCGGACTGCACACAGATCACTCAGAGCAATACTATTCATTACCTCTTGAAAATAAACTTTCTTTCGCCCCCCTCCCTCTCCGTTCCTGCCCCCCCCCCCCCTTCTGATGTTCGTTTTTCTTCTTTAATTTTGCCACGAGACAGACTTGTGTCACTTAATGTAAAACGAGTGAGATGGCATTTCAGCTCCCAGGCTTTATAGACTTGCTGAACTTTTGTGAAAGATCATCCCAGTCCCGTTTCATTAATAATGAAAAGGAGGGGGCAATAAAAGCGCTCAATTCCAGGATGCACCATAGACTCTGAGCTGGGGTTAGCCTCGCCTGCTGGTATTAATGCTGCCCCCTTCACCTCTCTGCTGGCTGGGGGTCCGGCAGCTCCCCCTGACACTTCACCATTGCTCCCTATATCCCCCTGTACCTCTCTCTTCAGGTCTTGGAGGATTAGGGTGCAGTGATATAAACCTCTCTTACTTCCATCCCTGACCATGAAAGAGGAAGAGCATTTTATTAAAAGGATAAAAACCTAAATGGGTGTATTCCATCTGTCGATGGGGATCCTACTACTAGAATGGGGGAGACCCTAGTTGGGAGAGTGAGCGTGCCGCCCATACAGCTATGTTCTTCCCCTACTGTGATCATGGACAAATGTTGGTTAAACTAGTGATTATCATCTGTAACTTTCATAGGTAATAAATAGAATGGGTCTTGAAAACACCTGTATGGGTACTCCGGTTAAAAACTTAATGAATTCAAATTAACTGATGTTAACTAAAGTTATATAGATTTGTCATTTACTTCAATTTTAAAATCTTAAAGGGGTTGTCCAGCAAAAAACGTTTTCTTTCAAATCAACTGATATCAGAAAGTTATATAGATTTGTAATTTACTCCTATTAAAAAATCTCAAGTCTTCCCATACTTATCAGCTGCTGTATGTCATGCAGGGAATGTTGTTTTATTTTCTGTCTGACACAGTGCTCTCTGCTGACCTCTCTGGCCGAGACAGGAATTGTCCAGAGCAGGAGAGGTTTTCTATGAGGATTCATAGAAACCTGAGACACAGTTCCTGTCTCGGCCAGAGATGTCAGCAGAGAGCACTGTGTTAGACTGAAGAGAAAACATTTTCTGCAGGACATACAGCAGCTAATAAGTAAGGAAAGACTTGAGATTTTTTAATAGAAGTAAATTACAAATCTTTATAACTTTCTGATATCAGTTTATTTGAAAGAAAAATATTTTTACTGGATAACCCCATTAAGTCTTCCAGCACATATCAGCTGCGGTATGTACTGCAGGAAGTGTTATATTCTTTCCAGTATGACACAGTGCTCTCCGCTGCCACCTCTGTTCATGTCAGGAACTGTCCAGAGCAGCAGCAAATCCCCATAGAAAACCTCTCCTGCTCTGGACAGTTCCTGACATGGACAGAGATGGCAGCAGAGAGCACTGTGTCAGACAGAGAATATACCACTTCCTGCAGGACATACAGCAGCTGATAAGTACTGGGAGACTGGAGATTTTTTTTTTAAATAGAAGTAAATTACAAATGTTTATAACTTTCTAACACCAGTTGATTTAAAAGAAAAAAAAATCACTGGCGTTCCCCTTCATATCATTTGTAGTTTATAGGTAGAGCTTATAGTATCCCTATCAGGGAAAGTAGAGTTACCATCAATATGGCTGCCTTGTGAAAAGCCAATATAGCTGTCATTACTGCTATAACATACAGCCATGTTCACCATATGTTGTCTCTCCAGCTGTTGCAAAACTACAACCCACAGCATGCCCTGACAGCCTTCGGCTGTCAGGGCATGCTGGGGGTTGTAGTTTTGCAACAGCTGTAGGTTTGGGACACATTGTAATTACAAAACACAAGAAGCCTTTTGCAGGCAAGGGTGGTCAGGGCATGATAGGAGTTGTAGTTGTAGAGCCACATGTTGGGGAACATCATATTAGAATCGGTGACATGAACCCCTTTTTATTCTCCCCCCAGAGCCTCCTCCCTCTCGCTGGAGGGAATATGGCGCCCTGGCCGTCATTCTGGCTGGCATCGCCTTTGGCTTTCACCATCTCTATAAGGTAAGATACACAATATTCTCTGATACAGATGTAGCAGAGCTGAATTTGCTCTGTTAATTTGACTGAGACCAACTGGGCCCTGCTGCTGCTGACCGGATAAAGTCCAGGCCTCGCCAGGCTCGGGCGGCACAGACACTCCTGTCGTTGGGCACTGCCGCTTTTTATGTGCCCCATTTCTAATGAATAGGGTTCTGTTCCAGCTTGCATTCTTTACACTGGTTATTTTATGCTGCTTTTTTTTCCAAATGTCGTTACACCCAGAATAATCTGATTAATCACCTGAGTAATGTCTTGTTCTTGTTGCAATCGTTCTTTGTGTTGTGCAAAACATCAGACTTCTCACAAAAGGCGACTGAGTGAGGTCCTGTGCACGTCACCATATCGACTCTCGTGTGACGTACACATCTAATAAACCAGTATCCCATTGTATACTGTAGGTGTGCAGCGGGATATATTGCCCATAGGAACCTATTGTAAAAGGAATATGTATAGTATGGTATGCATGTGTTCGCAAGTTGTTGGGGATGGCTCAGGGGTTCAGTTGAACTATGTAGTGAATTCTACTTTGTATGTAACGTAAAGTGTCACTGTCGTGCAGAAATCAATAGTACAGCTGATTTTAAGAAACTTTGTAATTGAGTTTATTAGCCGAAAAATGCATTTTTATCACGAGAAAGCAGTTTGAAGCTCTCCCCCCTGTCTTCATGGTTCTCTTATGGAGAGGGGAGGGGTGGAAGCAGATGAGGCACCAAAACAGGACAACAAAGAGTTAATTTACAGCTACATCACCGGGCTATCTCCTCTGAAGTCAGCACTGACCTCTCTGACCTCTGAATACCCGCTTTCACACAGGTTCCGCTGTGTAATCCTTTGTTCTCTGCTCTCAGCTGGCAACTAATCTCCCTCCTCCCCCCCTCCCCTCTCCATAGGTTACACAGTCGAGATGCAGATGTTTTGAATGCAGATAATGGCATATTTGCCTAATAAACCCAATTACAAAGTTTCTTAAAATCGCCTGTACCATTGATTTCTAAAAAAAAATAATTATATATATATATATATATATATATATATATGTGACACTTTAAAGGGGTATTTCTCTTTTCAGCTAATATAGTTAATCTCGTAGAGCACGTCAAGTTATATATTTTCACAAATACATTCGTTTACCAAGCTTGCCTCTTTCTCCTTATATACTGCTCTTTCCTTCTCATTGTTGACAGATCATTGTCTAGGTTACTGACCACCACTCTGCTCTAAAAGCTGTGGTTTGGCTGGTGTGTATATATAGATAAAGTATATTTGCATATATTATACAGTATATATACACTGTATATCCATACATCTACAATATACCTATCTTTACACCTGCCAGTCTACTGCTTTTAGAGCAGAGTGGTGGTCTGTAACCTAGACAACGAGTGGTCGACAATGGGGAGGGAGAGAGCAGCATATCAGGAGAAGGATACAAGTTTGGTAAATAAATGTATTTGCTAAATTATTTAAATTGACGAGTCCTACAAGTATAACTATGTTAGCTGAGATGAGAATATCACTGTAAGTGTTTATTAAAGGGAAAGCTGTTTTGCTGTTGATGGATCCGTTTAATCTGTTACAAGAAATTGTGCTCACCACCCCTTGTAGATGCTTGCTCTCAGTATGACCTTACAGTCATAGGCTTCTATACCAGTGCTCCCTAGCTTACTGCAGTACTACAACTCCCAGCATGCAGTGACAGCCCAAGGCCTTTATCCACAATCTATGTAAAACTACAACACCCAGGCGACTATACCAGTGTTCCCTATTCTAAGGGGCCTACTCCTCGGAGCGATAATCAGCAGAATCAGCCCGATTCAGCCTATTATCGCTCCGTGGAATAGAGACAACGATCAGCCAATGTTGTGTCATTGGCTGATCGTTTATTTAGGTTCAAACCTAAAATCATTGGGCACTGACCGCGCATTGCTGCGTGGAATAGCGATGCGCGGCGAGCGACCAACGATTTCACCATCACCATACATTACGTAGGCATGTTGCAGGGATTTCCCTGCGCTCCTTCTTTCTCCCGGTCCCACACGCAGCAGCAGCTTTGGTGTGGCCTGTCTTAGCTGACAGACCGCTCAGCCAATCACTGGCCAGGACCCCCGCCGCCAGTGATTGGCTGAGCGGTCTGTCAGCTCGGTAAGCTGCTGCTAGAAGCCCTGCAACATGTTTAGGTAAAGTATGGTGTTTAAACAAGGGCTACAAGGACGTCGGTAACGATGTCCCTGCAGCCCTTGCTAAACGCTTATCAGGCCGTGTAATCGGCCCAGTAAACGAGTTCCAATCTAGCAGATCAGCGCTCGTTTACGTTATTGATCGGGCCCCCATCGGCCCGTGGAATAGGACCCTAAGGCTCTCTATTCCCAGCATACCCTGACAGCAAAAGGTTCCTATACCAGTGTTCCCTATTGTCTGGCTCTTTAGAACAATAGGGAATTCCTTTCTCTTCTCTGGCCAATCACAGGAGAGCACTTGGTCACAGTTCCTGCTTTTCTCTGTAATGCCAAGACATAGTGATGGAGACTGGTTACATCACAAAAGCAGCCATGGTCTAAGCTTTAACTTGCTGATACTGATGATGACTAAACAGCTGCATAAAAGTAATGATGCTTTCTAAGGGTATGTTCACACTGAGTAAATCAGGCAGAAATCAGAAGGGTTCCGCCACGGAATCCCACCTGCCTCAGTGGGCCATAGCCTGTGTGTGGGAGAGCTCGCATGCCTCCACTGCCGTCACTCAATGCTTGAAGATTTGAAATGTCATTTCTTTGAGCAGAGAGCGGAAGCAGTGAGGCGTGCGAGCTCTGCCATAGACAGGCTATGGCCCACTGAGCCAGGTGGGATTCCGCTGCAGAATTCCGCCTGATTTACTCAGTGTGAACATATCCTAAAGGAAGGAAAGAGAGGGGATTACATTCAGGAGGCTGAATAAGAAGAACCCTAGCATTCACACAGAGAGACAGAACTTTATAACTGGTAAGTTAAGCCTTATTTACTGAGGCATATAGCCTCAGGCTATGTTTACACTACGTAAGTTTCGCAGAAATCACGGCAGTTGTTACAACTGGCATGATTTCTGCTGTACTTATGTAGTGCTGCAGGCTGAGGGAATCCCGGCTGGAATGTATACGCATAGTATACACTCCGTCCGGGTTCCCTAGCGTCGCCATAGAAAACTGACATGTCAGTTTTCTGCGGCCGGTATTCAGTGAATAGCAGCAGCAGAAAACCCTGTCAGTTCACACAATGGAGCTAGTGGCTCTGGCCGCATGCTCCATTGTGTGCTGTGGGAGTTCTGATGCGCCTACATTAGAACTCAGTGGCGCTAAAGATCATCGGGCCAGCACTGCAGTTCCGGGGGGGATGATATTTTCTGAGACCAGACGTTCTGTGACCCAGCCAGGTTACATTGCATGCACGTTGCATGCCCTATCTAAGCTCCACCCCACTCTGCTTATGTTCTGTATTGGTCTCTGCTACTAGAGTTGGAATTCCCCTAACAACAGGCAGTGGGCAGCAGATTGCTGGTAAGTGAGACACCTAGTGGCCAAGATTTAGAGCTGTTTTTCTGGGGGTAAGGAGTCCTTTTTGGTTAATGCATTGAATTACAAATATGTTAGTAATGACATTAAGGGAAGTTGTTTGTAACAATATTGACCACTTAAAAGAACCATGGGAATATGCCTGGGGGGTGGAGCTTAAAACAGATGACATCAGAATTCACAGAAGGCCAATGAGACAGCCCCTGTGTTATGCTCCGCCCACTAAGGCCCTAAATAATATCAGTTAAATTGTATCTGCTATAACAGTCATGTATCCACCTTGGTGCCATAAGTTGACGCATCTGTCCTCGCCTTATACAGAGGTACCTGCTTCCGCTAATCACCAGCAGCAAGGAGAGCCGCAAGCAGCTGCAGCGCATCGAGTCCAGCGTGTCGGAGATGAGTGGCAGCGTCACGCAGACAGGTAACGATTAACGACTCCATCCCGGCCCCGCACGCCAGCCCGCCAGATCCCCCTCCCCCACCCCGTAGTCATAACTTCATTTATCTGCTCACAAAATCTGTTCACATTTGCAAATGAAGACGCCGTCATTTCGGTTTAATTTGAAATTGCTTGTTTACTGTCGCTGCGGCCTCAATTAATTATGTTTTTACGGAAAGGATCCCAACCTCAGAATATTAATAAGGGGCTGGAGTGACAGCCCTTTAGTGTGGTGGGAGGCTTAGCTTCATTCTCCCCAGCATGACAGCAGAGGTGTGCGTGCAAATGTTGTGTTGTGTTGCCCTGTTGTGTCACCCTGTGCTGCAAGCCCAGGTATATACAGTGTATAGCCACTAAAATGGATGGCTGAATACTAGACGCATATTTACATAGGAGTCTGGAAAAAAGCTGGGTGACAAACCTGTAAACGTTTCTATAATATTGACTTCCCAGAAAGACAGGGTACAAATTCCACTCACTGATATACTCAAGGAATTTTATTTACTCTGAGGAGCTGAGCTCTTCTACATCCGGGGAACACGGCACTACTACATCGGGGGAACACTGCACTACTACATCCAACAGAGCACTAATACATCTGGCTAAATCAGCTCTGCTGCCTCTCTCATAGGCAGTATGACCAGTACAACACTGGTATATGGTAGGAGCCGGACAAAAAGGTATACCAGTATGTACCGGAGTGCAGCGGCTCTTTGGGTGGCTAGTGACTATGTTTAGGGGTATTCCCATTTCAACTAGTATAGTTATACTTTTAAGACTCGCCTAGATAAATATTTTGAAAATAAGTAATAATAATAATAATAATTAAGCTCCTTCTACTGATATCCTGCTCTTTCCCTCCAATTGTTGATAAGCTCGTTGTCTAGGTTACCGTGTACCACTCTGCTTTAAAAGCATTGGTCTGGCTGGTGTATATGTAGATGTCTAGAGATATAGGGGGACATTTAATAAGCCTGGAGTACTCATACGCCAGTCTTTACATACTTTCCTGCTCCCTTTCCCGGCTGGAGGCGCACTCTTCTTATTAAAACCAGCCAGCCCTGCACCTGGGCGCTCTTTAATACGTCTCCTCCATAGTGTACATATATTTTTCAATATAGATAAATATGCATACCATAGCTATATTGATTAGCCAGACCACTGCTTTTAGAGCAGAGTGGTGGTCGGTAACCTAGACAACGAGCTGTCAACAGTGGAAGGGAAAGAGCAGAGTATCAGGAGCCTATCAATAATTGTATTTCCAAAAATATTTATCTAGACGAGTCCTATAAGTAAAACTGGGGGGTGGGGGGATGTCCTCAGCTTTCAGGCCTCCACCCCTCCCCATCTCTGTGTCCCTTGAAAGCAAAGCCACTTTGTATAAGTGCGAAACTTAGAAAGATCACCGGCACTACTCCGGACAAGATCTGGACCTTGGATCGTTGATCTAGGACTTATGGCAAATCCTCGCGTCGGGGTGCATTTCAAAAATCAGATGTAGCGATAGCAGGTACAATAGAAAAAAGCTGAAAGCACTCACCGCTCTGATGCAAGGTGTCTTTATTTCATAGTGGATTAAAACATGGACATTAGTCCTGCAGGACGGCAGATGCTGACTCCTACGCAAACAACTCTCTCATGACGGCCATTTCGCGCGCATGCGCGCTTCGTCAGATCTGACGAAGCGCGCATGCGCGCGAAATGGCCGTCATGAGAGAGTTGTTTGCGTAGGAGTCAGCATCTGCCGTCCTGCAGGACTAATGTCCATGTTTTAATCCACTATGAAATAAAGACACCTTGCATCAGAGCGGTGAGTGCTTTCAGCTTTTTTCTATTGTACCTGCACTTTGTATAAGTGACACTCGTTTTGCCGTCCTAGAATCACAAAGACGCTGATTCTTCTAAATCGGTGTCATATAATAGTGAAAATACCCTTAAACAGTCCCTGCTTCCCGCCCCCAGTGACGCAATAGAATTCTGAAATTGCAAAGAAAAGGAAAAAAAAAACACAAACTATTTTATTGAGAACAGTCACGAAGTTCCACCCAAATTTTTTCTTAATTTAGCCTTTTTTTATTTTGCATGTTTAAAAAAAATCCACCTTTTCAGGTTTTAGTCATTGTGTTATGCAGGTGGCCAAACCCAAAGATTGTGAGCAAGAGCGTCAGCTCCCCGTCCCAGCCCTGACAATGCTGAAAGTGTTCTTTTTTTAGAGAATCTCCAGCCCTGGAATGGGGGGGTGGCGAGTATTGTGTGATCTCAGCAGTGACTGGGAGGCTGAGGGTTCCCCCGGGATTCTTCCTTTGTAAATCTGTAAGGGTAAACTGTGATTTCTCCATCCAGCGAGCGAGTCGCACTGATCACGGCCCTGTTCTCTCTATGTCTGCCAGCAAACCCCCCCAACCCCACCCCTCCAGCGGCCTCTGTCAAAGAGATGACAGCCAAGGATAGATGGATAAAGCAGACAGTGCTGGAGATACAGAGAGATAGAGCCTGTGATAAATGGCTGTCTGTGATAAGGGACACACACAGCTATACTTTTCAATCCAGTCAGCCCTCCGCCACAGTGATACATTGCAAATCCCACAGATGAGCTGGGAGGGGAGAGATTAGATGGGGAAGAGCATAAATCCCAGGCAGAGGAGGCACACACACACTCACATACACTCACATACACACACGCGGTTGTGGATCGGTGTAGACGGGAGCCCCCCGCGCCCTCAGCACATGATTAGGCCTCTGCTCAGCCGGTTGATTTCCGAGTGTCAATCATCCCATTAGCGAGCGGCTTGTAAAGACACGGGGTGTGCGCCCTGACAGAAGTTTATTTCCCTCCTTTCTTTTGAAATCCATCACATCGTAAGCCTGGCGGAGTTATAGATAGGATCCCCGTCATAACATTGCCGTCACATGAACAAGATTTAAAGCCACCAGGAATTTTTAGGCATTTTTATTGGAAGGACAGATATGAGCACATAAGCAGATTATATTTAGTTGTCGCCGCTTTTATGGCGCCTCCTTATACTGTGTGGTAGGAAGCGTCAGACCAACATACAGACTCCACTCATATTTTGGATCCCTGTGCTGCTAGAGGACAGTGCTAACCACTGAGCCGCCATGCTGCCCCTTAGTCGAGCATTCTTGTGGGGGGGCCGGAAGCCGCTGCCAGACTCCTTAGGCACGGCTTATCTCCCAGAGAAGCAAAAGGATCAGGCTTTTAATCGGACATGCCCTAATCTACCTCCATCCAACATCTGTCATTTGGTGTTGGTGGTGGTTGGGGGGGGGGGGGGTTAAGAGGTCGCATACAGAGTAGATCATGGGTAGGGAACCTTGGCTCTCCAGCTGTTGCAAAACTACAACTCCCATCATGCGTCAACAGCCAAAGCTTTTTTAGCTAATTTTGTTTGGGCATGATGGGAATTGTAGTTTTGCAACAGCTGGAGGTCCACTGGGTCTCCATTCCTACTTTACAGCAAGCATTATGGTAATTGTAGTTCTGCAACAGCCAGAGAGCCACACACTGCCCTGTATGCACATCTTGGCTGGCTCCCTGGCTGCATTGCACCATGTCTGTAAATGCAGATTGTATATAGGTATAATGTTTATATGATCCCTGTGTCTTGTTCATTGTCTTAGTGACCCAGCTACAGACCACATTGGCTGCGGTGCAGGAACTGCTCCTACAGCATCAGCAGAAGATCCAGGAGCTGACCCAGGAGCTGGCCATCTCTAAGGTGAGATCTGACTCTCATCCCTTCTGTTTTACAGCTTCTACTATTTACACACTCTTCCTGTCTATTCTAACCATCAGCATAAACCATAACTATATACCAAATTATTGTCATGGTATAAGGGAAAAAATCCTATAAATGTTGCGGAGTCCTAATGTCGCCAGGTCAGAGGGGCTTCATCCTTGCAGTGGCTAATGTGGCCGTGTCTGCTCCCACCAGATCATGTGCCGCTCAGATATTTATGGCAATCAAAACACAGAATGCTGAGTAACATTTAGTGTTTCCTCCGGTCCCTTTATAGCCTTAGCCTTATGCACTGAGAGTTAATGGACCCTCAGCTGTCAGGGGAAGCAATCAGCCAGACGGCACCTTGGTGTCTTCATTTCTTCTTCTCAGGTTTGCACTGTCCCCGAGCAGCGGTGCACCTAGTCACTATGTATTGTGCTGTTAGACAATTGTATGGTTTGCTGCTTTATAGCGTCGTTGTTTCTGTCTCTTTCTTCTAGGCATCCAATTCCACTAACACAATTTTGGAATCTCAGAGCCTACAGGAACTTAAGTCTGAGATTTACTCGCTGAAGGGGCTGCTTCTCAACAGGTATCGGGGTCATGTATCTAATGTTTCCAGACGCTGCAAAACTACCTCTCCCTTCATTTGGCTCTTAGGGCATGATAGGGGTTGCAGTTTGCCAACATCTGTAGAGCCACTGGTTGGGGTACACTGCTTTAGTGGTATTTTTACTCCTTTTTTAACAAGGGGATATATGCTGTGTATTACTGGCATCATGTTTCGTGGGCCTTAATGGTGTTGAGGTAAAATGTAGTATCTTGTCTTTATCTATATAAAATTTGACAAGAAGTGTATTCTGGGTGCAAGGTGTGAGCTTAGAAGTTGGTGCAGAATATAACATGAGGCTATAACATGTCATAGGTTTGTTGTAATGACAGGTTCTCTTTTAGTTTGCAAAGTCAAACATGATCTGTGACTTGACTCTTTTTTTCCATTATTAGGCGGCAGTTCCCTCCATCTCCATCTGCACCTAAACTTCCCGCTTGGCAAATCCAAGTGAAACCTCCATCTCTACCAAATCAGTCGACATTAAATCACAACAGCAGCAGCGACATATCTCCCGTCAGCAATGAGTCTGGTTCTTCTTCGCCAGTGAAGGAGAATCACAGCCCTGAGGGCTCGAAGGTTAACTCCCACCATATGCCGGCCACTCGAGAAGAAGATGATCCCGAGATTGACGTGCAGAGCCAGGTGCGCATGGAAGTTCAGGGCGAAGAGGAAGGAGAGGAAGATGAGGAAGAGGATGTCGGACAAGTAGATGAAGAAGATTGCATCGGGGTCCAGACTGAAGACCGAAGAGGTGGAGATGGACAGATCAATGAGCAGGTGGAAAAGTTGCGTCGACCCGAAGGAGCAAGCAACGAGATGGACTAATGGTAAATGATTGAGATTCCAAGTATTTTTCCTAGCTGTCCCCCTCCCAACTCTCTTGAAGTTTATCTTGGGGGTCAGCCCCCCACCCCCGTCACCAGGAAACTGTGTGATCTTCTGTGGTACAGTTCTATATGCGAAGGAGGAGGAGGATCTTGCAGACAAGGTTGTTTTTTTTTTCCGAGTGCCCTGCGGTGTCTTTGTCCATCCAGCTATACTATAATTGTGTCTGCACAGTCATTTCTGCATATGTGTGAATAAATAGCCAAAGTTCTGTTCACTTTCACAGCCCTCAGCGGCCCGGTGCACTTGTCAGCAGTCAGCCGGCATGCAAGGAAATGTGACAATGGACGGCAGGATGCGACTTATATCCTCAGTTTACGAGAAATACGTCCCCTCTTCCAAAAATAGAGATGAAACGAAGAAATGTTCCTTTGAATTAATGTCAAATCACCTCCCGATCCGCACACAACATGTAATCACCGTTCAGCACACTATAAGCGTGCGTGCATGCGTGTGACACAGACTCCAGACAGACACTTCTTGTGTGAGTGCTACACGTGTTGAAGTTTCCAGTCTCATCGGCAAATGAAGACGTACAGAAACCATACTTGACCATTTAATGTCATATTATTGGGAGTTTTATATCTTCTCACTCTGACCATGGCTGTAATCTTCAGTCATTTTGTTACCTTAATCATTCACGTCTTACTGTCTTATTCGCACGTTATTGCTCAGTATTGGTTGTAAATCAGTTCTACAACCAGGCTGGAGACACGCCAGGCACCTCACTCTTCACTGCCAGACATTCAGAGCCCTTAAATACTTGTAAGTTAGATATTCCCCTGTATTGCAGCAGATCAGCCATGGAGAGTTACTCACCGATCGTACATATTTCATTCCCACTTACTTCATCATCTTCTCTAAGGAGTCCAGCTCTCCTGATACTTGTCCTTGTCTTATGTTGATATTTTATCCTGTTTCGCCCTTTTTAGCTTCCTTATTCCCACTGGTAATCCTTACTGCCAGCTTCTCTTGTCAACCATTTACACAAATTTACCATTTTTAAAGGGAAACTATCAGCAGGTTAAACAAATCTAACCTGCTGTGATGTCCCTATTGCACAGGAGAGGCCGAGGAGGAAGGTACGTCTCTTACCTTCCTCCTCAGCGCTGTTGCGGTGGAGTTCGTAGTTTTCTCCACAGTCCAGTAAGCCCATTAGGAGCACTGCCCCACCCCCTTAGCGCCTTTCTAATTATACTTAATGCAGAGGAGGAAGGTAATGCAGAGGAGGAAGGTAAAAAACATCCCTTCCTCCTCAGCATCTTCTGTGCAATAGGGACATATCAGCAGGACATATCAGCTTCGGTGCGGCCTGACTGAGCTTATACTTAATGAAGCTGCCAGCCAGGGGCGACAGTGCTCCTAACAGTCTTACTGGACCGAGGAGTAAATGACTTACTGAACGGGAATGGTGCAGAGGAGGAAGGTAAAAAACATCCCTTCCTTCTCAGCATCTTCTGTGCAATAGGGACATATCAGCAGGTTAGATTTGTCTAACCTGCTGAGATTTACCCTTTAAATACATTGAGATTTTGTTTTGTTTTTTTGTTTAAAAATGCTGCTGACTTTCTTACTGTTAGATATAGTCATTGCACCTTTTTTTTTCTTATTTTTCCCCTCATATACCCTAATATATTTTGCTACTAACTCCCCACTAGAGATGAGCACAACTGGATGATCAAGTCCAATCATTTGGCATTTGAATACCAGTGGCTGGAGAAGTTGGATGCAGCTCTAGGGAGTTTGGGAAAACATGGATACAGCCATAGGCTTGAGTTGCTCTCATCTCTATCCCCAACGTTTTCAAAATTTTCTCTTCATACATACATACATACATACATTCATTCATTCATTCATTCATTCATTCATTCATTTATTCATTCATTCATTCATTCTTCTTCCTTCCTTATTGTTCTTCTCCTTACCTTCTCATTTATATGTTTTCCTACTTCCTCTCCTATTCTTCTCCTTACCTTCTCATCCATTCTCTTTCGTACCTTCTCACCCATTCTTCTCCATGTTATTACTTTTTCCACCCACACCTTCTCATCCATTCTTACCATCCCACCCATTCCTCTTCCATCTTTTTATTTTACCTTACTTTTTTCACTTTTCACTTTCCCTCCGGCTGTTGCAAAACATGCTTTAGCTTTGGCTGTCCAGGCATGATGGGAATTGTTGTTTTGCAAGAGCTGGAGGGCTGAAGGTTCCCCATCCCTTCCTCATTTCTGGGTGTCCGATCTATATCACCTGATCATAGACAACCCCCCTAGCTATATACATGAGCTGTTCCTGTCTTATCATTGTCCTGTTCTCGTATTTTCAGCCTCATCCACAAGACAAGAACACAGAGCGAGAACAATGGCTATAATGACATATAGGACATATGCATCTGCTTTTATTTCCGTGGATAGAAATTATTTGCCTCCCCTTTTTTTGTGCTTTTGATGAATACTTCAAGGGAAAGGACAGAAGAGGCCATATGGGGTTTAGCTGCTCAATTTTATTATGTCTGGGACAAGGAAAAAAAAAAAAAAAGAAGAAAATCCTTATTCATTGCATGAATGCAACGCCGCACATCCTTAATTTCATCAGCCAACTGTGCTCATTAGTGTGCTAATGTATAGATTTCCAGTAAAAATATAATTGTACATAATTGTAATAAAGATGAGTTAGACTATTTAATCTGGGCCTTCCAGTGTTTTATTCTTGGGTGTAATTTATGCAGCGAGGTCGTCTTCAGGATTTTGTTTTTCTCTTGGAAGTAATAATAGGCTGTAGACTCAATATCCAGCTCGCCCTTCCTCCGCCATCAACAAGAGATCATCTCAAGAAGAAGAGATTGTGACTCACAGCGAGAAATAATACAGTGCGCAGGTATGTGACGGGAAATGCTCGGCCCAACACAGTCATCTCCATAGGAATAAGCTGCACCCTGCTGTAGTTTCACAGGTAAAATCTACATAATATGTTAACTCCCTTCGCTTATTTTGTATTTATTGTGAGAATTCTGTGTGCTCCACAATCTTAAGGTCCCCAAACTTTTGCCAATAGTACCCACCGCTCAAAGCGCGTTTGGTTGACAGTATAGGGCAGGGGTAGGGAACCTTGTCACTCCAGCTGTTGCAAAACAACAATGCCCATCATGCCTGTACAGCCAAAGCTTTAGCTTTGGCTGTCCAGGCATGATGGGCGTTTTTGTTTTGCAACTACTAGAGAGCCAAGGTTCCCTACCCCTGATATAAGGTTTATACCACAGACAGATGATGTCAGTGGAGATGGGCGTCAGGCGTTATAGAAAATCCCAACCTGGCCCCTTTGATCTGGCAGAGATAAGCCGCAGCCAGAGTTCTCTTGGGGCCCTATTACACAGAGCGATAATCTGCCTGATTAGGCTAAATTGTCAGATTATGCTCTGGGTAAGGGCCCTATTCCACGGGCCGAGCAATACATTACCTGTCCGTGCTTCTCCTGCGCTCAGTCTTCCTCCACGGGTCCCACGGCGTACCATCAGCAGCTCCGGAGCGGCCAGAAAGAGCAGTCAGACCACTCAGCCAATCACAGGCCGGGACCGCCGCGGCCAGTGATTGGCTGAGCGGTCTGACTGCTCATTCAGGCCACTCTGGAGCTGCTGATGCTGCGAGCGGGACACTGGGAGGAAGACGGAGCGCAGGAGAAGCCCGGACAGGTAATGTATGCTGCGCTTCTCAAATTGTCGGTCGCCCGCCGCGCACCGCTATTCCACCGTAGCGATGCGCGGTGGGGGAGCGATGACTTTAGGTCTGGCCCTAAATAAACGATCAGCCGATGACACGATTATCGGCTGATCGTTTTCTCTATTCCACCGAGCGATAAACGGCCGAATGGGGCCGATTATCGCTCCTGTAGAATAGGCCCCTAATAAAGACAACGAGGAGCCTATCATCGGCTGATCTTTGTTGTTTAAACCTGCTAAGAAATCATCGGACGCCAGCTGCGCATCGATACGTGTAAAGGTGCAAGGCCGATGGTTGATGACATTGTAAAAATAATAAAGTTTATACTTACCTATGCTCCCTGGAGTCCTGCAGCCTTTCCCCGCTCACCACTGACTCTTCTGGCCCCTTCTTTTTGGTAATGGACCGCTCAGCCAATCACTGGCTGTGGCCGTGTCCCATCTTGGCCATTGATTGGCTGAGCGGCCTCTCCCTTTTAAAAGTTACAACAAAATGTTGGCAATGGTGGAGAGAATGACGCGATAGTATTTTAGGACAATATGCGTGAATTTTGAAGTTCATGACAATGGTGGCCGTTGATTATTGCTGCAGCTTTGTAGCTATTGGACACTTATTTCCACTTCATAGGTGCTGGACATGTTCAACAATAATTTGCTTCTAATAACTGTAGAAGTAGGCTTCAAAAGTGCTGAAAAACACATTAACGGGATGAGATGATCTTCTATATGAGGGCAGCCCGCCCCATGTCTGCCGTTGGGTGAGCAAAGTTCAGCATGCTGGATATCAATATAAACAGAAGAGATAAGTGCAGCCAAATGTCTGGCCGCTGCACCTCTTCCTATGGTGATAAACATGTATGCTCGACCACCCAATTTCTTCTAGAAGCACAGGGAAGACAATGCAGCCCTCTGAGCCTTAGTAATAAGAATAGGAAAATATGCAATATTTTAGAGGGGTTGTGCCACTTAAAGGGGTACTCCAGAAAGAAAGGGGAAAAAAATCAGCTGCTGTATGTCCTTCAGGAAGTGGTGTATTTTTTCCAGTCTGACACAGTGCTCTCTGCTGCCACCTCTGTCCATGTCAGGAACTGTTCAGAGCAGTAGCAAATCCCCATAGAAAACCTCTGCTGCTCTGGCCAATTCCTGACATGGACAGAGGTGGCAGCAGAGAACACAGTCAAACTGGAAAGAATACACTACTTCCTGCAGGGCATACAGCAGCTAATAAGTAAGTAAAATATTTATATAGAAGTAATTTAAAAGTCTATGTAACATTCCAACACTAGTTAATTTAAAAAATAATTTTAAATCACTGACTGCCCTATAGACAGGACCTTGGGGAGCCCCATTCTCAAGATCATGGGGGTTAAGGGGGAGGGAGGTCTCAGTAGCCAGACCTTCTACAATGATATACTTGTCCCAATTCTCTGGGTAGTGAATAAGGCTTAAAGGGTTATTTCTCTCTAAGTCACTAGGAGGAACAAATAGTAGGAGTTAAACAAATTGAACTTTGCAAAAGGGCCGGGGAGCCCAATTTACGAGATTAGAATGCCTCTTTAATGGTGTCATAAGCCGATTCATACCTACCAACGCTATACCAAGGCCGGTTACCCCCTTTTAGTCTTTTTATACTTAATCAGCTAGTATGAATGTCTAAGGGGGGCTGGAGGGAACCGAGTGGATGAGGTTCTAGGACAATTGCTTCATCCACCTTCACAGTAATTTGTTCCTGTCTACAATGTAGCTACGTGTAATAGATACAATTAGGGATGAAATGAGGCGTTTCGACCAACAGCTTGTCAGGCGGCTTGCTCCAGGTGCCGGTAAAAGCCTGATCCAGTCCTGGGAAACTTCACTCAGTTTTCCAGTACTGGATCCAGTTTTTCTCGGCACCTGGAGAGGAGCGGCACAGACTTCAAAGCCGACAGCCTGACCAGCTACTGGCCGATCCTATTGAAGTGCTTTGCTTTGGTCCTACTGTACATTTGCTCATCCCTAGATACTAGTTACTATGTCTACATATGGGACAGATCCATCATGCATTGTGACTGCCCCTCCTACATAGGCCTATATGATACACAGAGAAAAACAATACACTGGATTTCCCATCTTTTCTCGTTGCACATAGAGATGAGCGAACCCGGTTAGAGTTCGAGACGATCCGAACCCGAACGTTCGGTATTTGATTGGCGGGGCTTGCAAAACTTGGATAAAGCTCTAAGGTTGTCTGGAAAACATGGATACAGCCAATGACTATATCCATGTTTTCCACATAGCCTTAGGGCTTTATCCAAGTTCAGCAGCCACCGCTAATCAAATGCCGAAAGTTCGGGTTCGGATGGACTCGAGCATGCTCCAGGTTCGCTCATCTCTAGTTGCACATTTTCCCCCTCTCTGTCCATTAACTGGTTAAGTTGTGTTAATGAGATTGCGTATAAACAGCAGAATTAGGTGATTATTTCCCCCCCCTCTTCCGTACTCGGTTTTGTATGAGAACTGAACTTTGAGATAGAGAGGAAAGCCAAGGACTGGAGGTATAAATCCTTCTCCTCAAGGACAAGATCCCTCGAGAAAGCCAAAAAAGCTCTAATTTAAAAATAAAAATGAATAGATAAAAACTGTTGTTATTAAAACCTGTCAGTTCTGTGTGGAATGGACTTATAAGGCAGATAGATCGCGGGAATGTTTTCCGCTGTGACTCACGACAGATTTTCAGAACATCTCCCTACAAATGTCCAATACCAGGCGAAGCACATTCCGCATGCAGAATAGTGGCAGATATATAATAGATACCTTCCAGTTATAACCGCAGCATATTTTTTTATTGATTTATTACATTTGATATTTTAGGAAATATCCAGCAGACAATATATATGTAAATTCTCGTGTAAGTTTTTAATGTAATACAATATTCCCCAACCTGTGGCTCTCCGGCTACTATAAGGTAGTGCCATGTTGAATCGCTGCAGTTCCGGAGACCAAAGGAGACACTAGATGGGGGTGTCTCTGATAGAGTGGCCATTTGGTTTATAGACAGCAGTGATCAACAGTGTTGGCACCCCCAAAAATTAGGTATAGCATGTAAAATATGTGCTTAGTGAAACCTTTATTTCTGATATTGAAACACTTAAAGGGGAACTCAAATCTAATCTGCTGATAAGTCCCTATTGCGCAGGAGACGCCGAGGAGGAAGGTATGTCCCTTACCTGCCTCCTCTGCACCATTTTGGTGCAGTTAGTCGTGCGCTCCATGGTCCGGTGAGACCATTAGGAGCACTGCCCGTCCCCATAGCACCAAGCTGGCCCACTGCATTCATTATCATTAGAAAGAAATGGGATGGTTGGGGCGAATTGGCACTATGGGGACGGGCAGTGCTCACCGGACCATGGAGCACACAACTAACTGCACCAGAATGGTGCAGAGGAGGAAGGTAAGAGACAAAGCTTCATCCTCAGCATCTCCTGAGCAATGTGAAACAAAGGACAAAATCAGATGAACCAGTGATTATTTAGAAATGACACTCACCCGCCCAGACGACGTTGGAACTCATATCAATTTGTCAACCTGTTAAAGTGGCCTTGTATTTCGGGGGGGGGGGGGGGGGGGATTGATGGGAGAACCCAAGAGAATTTGGTTCGGAATGTAGCAAACAAACCACATACATAGTTACATAGTTAATAAGGTTGAAAAGAAGACAAGAGTCCATCAAGTTTAACCTAGAGGAACCCTACAACATTTTAGAGAAATACGGGCTGAGCTGTAGCCTTCTGGAGGGGTTTCAGCCTGTACCATACTGAACAACCAACCGTACTATATAGCAGTGACTTGTGGCTTCAGGCGTGTTAGTCAGTCACTAACGTTGTATTCGGCTTTAGTTTCTTGACTTTGCTCCTTGTGTTCCTGACATTCTTCTCTGACCACTTTTGGTGACAAGTGGTTTCCATTTACAGGACCCCCCTCTGCTGGATGTTCTTCCTTGCACCGTTCTCTGTATCCTTACCACACAGTTAGACCTCATTTACACGTGTTGTAGTGCGGACACGCATTTGCAGAACGTCTGTAATGTTGTGGTCCGTGAACTGCAGACCACTATGGATGCACAATTGTGGACAGCACTATGGATGTGTGAATATAGCTTTATGCCTCATTCCCACATCTGCAGATCCTTAATTATAGACACATTTGTATCCCATTGGTTTCTATGTCTCTATTCACACATTCACATCTGTGATCACACCATTAGAAGTCTATGGGATCCGTACTTTTTGTGGCCGTTACCTCTGTACCTGTTTTTTTTTATGATGAGCTTCACAGGTGTAATATCCATACAGAGATATGAATTGTGGGCTGTAATAAAGTGGTCATGTGGTAATGTGTTTCTCTGAGAATAAAACAGGGTCATATATATTTTATTTATTTTCAAAAAAGGGCTAGGGCTTATTTTTGTGATAGGGCTTATTTTCAGAGAAAAATGGAATGCCCCTACACTTTTGCCCCCACTCTATATGGTGGTTAGCAACTATACTGTAATTACCCCTATAGTTAGGCCTCCATACTGTATACCTCCCTCCTCCCCCCCCCCCTCTGCAGTAAGGACCCCCCATACTGTATACATTCCCCTTTGCAGGTAGTCCCCATACTATAAATCTTTTCCCTCCCCCTCTGTAGTTCTTCCCCAATACTGTATACCTTCCTCCTCCGCAGTAATCCCCCCATACTGGATACTTCCCCCCTGTTGTTCTTCCCCTACTGTATTCACCTCCATCTGCAGGTAGTCCCTATACCTTACACATCCCCCTCTATTGTTGTTCTCCTATACTGTATACCCCGCAGTAAGGTCCATATACTGTATATCTCCCCCCCCCCCCCCTCCGTAGTTGTTCCCCGATACTGTATACCTCCTTCCCCCTCTGTAGTTGCCCATGTGCCCTCCAACCCCCCCATATGTAATTTCTCCTCCCGTGCATCATCTTATCCCTCCGCCCCCCCCCCCTTATGTTGAGCAGGTGGGGGCGGAGCATAACAAGTCTGGCCCTGATTGGCTGATGCTCAGTACCCAGTGTCAGGGATCTGGTCAGCTGACTGTAACTAGGGCTTATTTTTGGAGAATCCCTGTGTGTGTGTGTATGTGTATATGTGTGTGTGTGTATATATATATGTGTATGTATATATATATATATATATATATATATATATATATATATATATATATATATATAATTTCTGGTAAAGCAATGGTGCTGCAAAACTAAGATAGAAAATCCTACCAGGCATAACTATTATATGTGTGTGGCATTGAATTAAAAATATATATATCCTGCCCTCTAAGGCTTACAATCCTTTTCACCAAAAGATAGCGGGATAACATTATTACTGGAATAGAAGTATAACAGCGGTCGCCCCCTCCAAACTCTGACACCAAGAATCAACACAGAACCCTATTGATTTTAACCTGATGAGGAGACCAGACCAAGAGGGGAAAAACCTCATGTTTAAAGAGATGCCTTTCCGTAAAAATATAATATATTTCCTCCTAATAAGGTAAAATATTTGCAGAGGGACGAGCGCAGAGCAGAAGCTCCGGACTGTCTTCTAAGGCTTGTTTATTCATTACAGGCTGCAGAATCTCCCACCAAACACACATTGGCTCCGGAGCTGCTGCTCCTTGTGTTCTCTGCCTGCCGCCGCTGCCGCCGCTGGCTGCCTGGGCTGGGGTGTACAGCGCACTAATAGGAACTTGCTGTTAATATTCTGTAACTAATTATCAAATTAAAAGAAACAGAAAACACATTGCCACGTCTGCAAAACCGAGTCTTTTTAGAAGGAAATTTTTTCTTTTGCAAATTAAAGTGAATTTCTGGTTTGGAGCCGCTTTCTGGATGTTATTGGAATTATTTTATCATCAAATCCTTCTTATGATACCGCCAGCTGATCATAACAGCAATGCTTAGATCCAGAAGCAGCGACTGTAGACTGCGGATGGACGGGTGTTTGAGTTGATGTAGTGGGCGGCCTCCTCTTCTAGTGGCTGTATGTGGTATTGCAGCTAAGCCCTATTCACATAAATGGAACTGAACTGTAATAGCAGACACAGCCCATGGACTGATGCTATTTTTACTTCTCTGCGCTCCTGTGATGTCTCCGAGTCTCTGCCCCTTCCAAAATTAAATCACCTCTGCAGTGACAGCCCGCTTAGCCAGTCACTGACCACGGCGCTGTCCCATCTCACTCACTGATTGGCTAGCAGGCTGTCACTGCCAGGTCGAGTCTCTCAGCAATCAATGGGGGACATTGGGTAAAAATAACATCTTTATTATTTTCTATAAAACTGCAGGACTATATAAAAAGTTATAATGCTGGAGTACCCCTTTAAGTACTGGGAGATCATGGTGTACTCTGCTCTTTATTTTTCCAGATGGTGACGAATGAGAAAATAGGTTGACTTTCTGCTACCTCATCAGCAGACTATTCCGTATTTGTTATTATCTATTCCTTCTCCTTCCCCCAGTTCTGAGCTGCTGCTTTCTGCTTGAGACACAAATCTGTGTGTGAGCTTTTCTCTCACTGTCTCTCCCTCCTCCCCCCTCTATTCTGAGACTGATGTAAAGAAGTCCCTATTTGCAACTTTGTAATGCCCGGAGGATTAATCACAGTGATTTCATCAGCAACTTGACCTCAGATTAACCCTCCCAGCATTACAAAGAAGCTACAAAGTTGCAGATAACGCCTGCCAGGGACTTGTTTACATCTCAAAAGGGAGACCGATTGTTCACACACAAATTTTTGTGTCTTCAGCAGAAAGCAGCAGCTCAGAAGTGGGGGAAGGAAACAGAATAGATGTTAACACGTATGGAATGAATTGTTAGTCTCACCATGGGCAAACAACATATCAAAAGTTATGTTTGAGTGGAATATCCCTTTAGGCTATGTTCACACAAGGCCGTAGTTGTTTAATTAAATTGCTGATTACATTAATTGTAATGGAATCCCGTATACAATGGAGTATACACTATTTATTGAATAGTGGCCGCACAACACTGACAGTTCAATGTGAAGTGCAGCTCTGGTTGGACTTTACATTATCGGCTACTGGTAATTGGGATGCGGCCACACCAGAATGTGCCCAAATCCCAATTCTAAAGAAATAAAGTTCATTCAGCTGGTACTGCAGTACTGGCCGAGATTAACTTTACTGACACCGGTTAACGCTTTGGCTGTCCAGGCATGATGGGAATTGTAGTTTTGCAACAGCTGGAGGGCCAAAGGTTCCCCATCCCTGATTAAAGGAGAAGTCTGGCGAAAATTTTATTAAAGTATTGCATTGCTCCCCAAAAGTTATACAAATCACCAATATACACTTATTAGGGGAAATGCTTATAAAAAATGCTTATTTTTTTCCCTGTACTTACTACTGTATCAAGGCTTCACTTCCTGGATAAAATGGTGATGTCACAACCCGACGACAGAGGATGATGGCACAGGGATTCTCATTGTCCCTCCAGTGCCCTGTGTCGCACAGTGTCCCCCTACCATCATCCTCTCCAGCAGCCACAGCCCCCACAGCTCTGTAAGTCGGGGCGTGACATCACCATGTTATCCAGGAAGTGACATCCCCATGTTATCCAGGAAGTGACATCACCATGTTATCCAGGAAGTGACATCCCCATGTTATCCAGGAAGTGACATCACCATGTTATCCAGGCAGTGACATCACCATGTTATCCAGGAAGTGACATCACCATGTTATCCAGGAAGTGACATCCCCATGTTATCCAGGAAGTGACATCACCATGTTATCCAGGCAGTGACATCAC
The DNA here is from genome assembly GCF_027789765.1 of Dendropsophus ebraccatus. Taxonomy (NCBI): domain Eukaryota; kingdom Metazoa; phylum Chordata; class Amphibia; order Anura; family Hylidae; genus Dendropsophus; species Dendropsophus ebraccatus. The sequence goes on from NC_091465.1 coordinate 10,368,928, forward strand.
CATGTTATCCAGGAAGTGACATCACCATGGTATCCAGGAAGTGAAGCCTTGATGCAGTAGTAAGTGCAGGGAAAAAAAAACTGTTTATAAGCATTTACCGTGATAAGTGTATGCTGGTGATTTGTATAACTTTTGGGGGGCAATACAACACTTTAATAAAAATTTTCTCTGGACTTCTCCTTTAACTAAATAATTTATGCTACTGTTTGGTGTAAGTGATGGTAAATGGCAGCCTGGAGTAATGCCATGATCCCTCCCGCTTATCCCACATACTTTTCTAATTTTGCACCAAATTTTCCTGCTTTACACACCAGAAAAATGCGCTCATCCCCCCGGCTCCTGAGTTAATATCCAGACACCGGTCTGATAATTATCTAATTTTGGTTCCTTTACCAAATGTTTCGTTCTGTCCCCAGATAAATGATAAATGGTAAATTCTGCATAGAAACTCCTTACAGTGTCCGATTTAGACAAACAGTAGCTGGAGATGTGCGACTATCGCTGCTCCCAACAACTGCTCCCATGTGTTTTATCACCTACACATTATAAGAGCCTGCAGTTTATCAGCGGAAAATTATAACAAAGCGTCGTTTATGTCTGCCATAAATATATATGTTTCCATGTATCGGGAGGTTCGGCAGCGCGTGCTGCTCTCTCCAGGAGGTAGAGCTTTATTTTATAATTCTGTGTCCCCAGCAGTTTCCTGGTTTTTACCTTTTAGGGTAAAATGGCAAGAATAGAAGGCAGCCGAAACGTCAGGTGAGACTGTAGATTTTATACAGCATGTTATGTACAATGCACTGGCGGCGATATTGTTTAAAGGGGAACTCCACGTTTTACTATGGTTCTCAGGGTGGCTACATAACCCACTATTGTTCACTGTTCACACCTAACTTTGGTTTTCAAAAGTTGTAATCCCCTAGAAGTAGGACTTAAAGGGGAGAATGTGTCAAAAAGTAATACATTACTTCTATTAAAAAAATCTCCAGTTTTCCAGTACTTATGAGCTGCTGTATGTCCTGCAGAAAGTGGTGTATGCTCTCTGCTGCCACCTCTGTCCATGTCAGGAACTTTTCAGACTAGTAGCAAATCCCCATAGAAAACCTCTCCTGCTCTGGGCAGTTCTCGACAGGGACAGAGGTGGCAGCAGAGAGCTCTGTGTCATACTGGAGAGAATACACCACTTCCTGCAGGACATACAGCAGCTGATATGTACTGGAAGACTGGAGATGTTTAAAGGGGTAGTGCACCAAAAATTTTTTTCTTTCAAATCAACTGCTGCCATGAAGTGCCAGAGATTTGTAATTTACTTCTATTAAAAAATCTCAAGCCTTCCAGTACTTATCAGCTGCTGTGTGTCCAGCAGGAAGTGGTGTTTTCTTTCCTGTCTGACACAGTGCTCTCTGTTGCCTCCTCTGTCCATGTCAGGAACTGTCCAGAGAAGGAGCAAATCCCCATAGAAAACTTCTCCTGCTCTCCAGACTGGAAATAATACCACTTCCTGCTGGGCATACAGCAGCTGATAAGTACTGGAAGGCTTGAGATTTTTTAATAGAAGTAAATTACAAATCTCTGGCACTTTATGGCAGCAGTTGATTTGAAAGAAAAATTTTTTTGGTGCACTACCCCTTTAAATGGAAGTAAATTACAAATCTCACAGGAGTCACAGCAGCGGTGGACGTGAGCGTGCACCAGATTTGAACAACGCTGTGGGACACCAATCAGCTGTGGTGAGTATATGTGCCAGCGCCTACCGGGGGGGGGGGGGGGGGCAATAATAATTTTTTGTGAACTGCTTTAATCAATTAGTGATGTTTTATTGTAGGATGTAATGAATTGATTTATTAATGTTAAATGTGTGTATGTGTGAATTCATTCTTTTGTACATTTATTTTATTGTGTTGGTTAACCTATCGTTAACAGTTGCAGCCCCACTATCCAGCTAATGGGTGGTGCTGGGATACATGGGACATCTAGATATATTTTTTAGTAGAATTCATTGCTGTATATGACACTTGATAAAGAGACCAGACCGGTCTCGAAACGCGTTGTCTGAATAATAATGTGGTTATTTATTTTTACCTTATGGTAAATATCTTTACTTCCATTGGACCTGCGCCCAGCTGACCCAGACTTGGAGAGGAGGTTTATTGTTGTATCTTTAATCAATTGGCACCAGCGTGGGGATGTCGGTGGTGCAGTCCTTTTTTTGGAACGCCACCCTGTTCCCATGCTGAGCGCCAGTCGTTTCCCGAGCACTGGCCTGCTGACCCCCAAGTGTGGCAATACCCCCTCCCCTCTGTGACACAACTCTGTTGATTCTAATGGAGCTGTGTCACACAGGGGAGGGGGTTTCTTCACACTGGGATGCACGGGGGCAGCGCTCGGAAAAAGACTGGCGCTGAGCGTGGGATCAGGGTGGCGTTTAAAAAAAAAAAGGACTGCGCCACCAACATCCCCGCACCGGCACTGATCAATTATGTGACAAAGAAAGCAGCGATGTACCTGATGGTACATTTGCGTTAAAGTTGGGTTTAAACTGTAGTAAGCCATTACAATGTAGGTATACATGCAGGTATCCTGATAAAAAGGGGATGTCACCATGTGCTGCTTATTTTTTGGGACTCAAGTGAGGCCTGCTGAATAAACATATACATGTAGGAAACGGCCCATATGTGGCCACTAATCGACTATGTTCGGGCCATTAGGGTATGTTCACACTACGGAATCCAAGCTGAGAATTTATGCCAGATTCCGTACCCGTTCGCTCCAATGACACCATTTTATGGGCGGCCCGATTCCGCTATCCGCCGAAAGAATTGACATGTCAATTTTTTCGGTGGAATGCGAAATCCATCCGTGCATAGAATGGTGTCTATGGCACGGGTGGAGAGGTGCGCAGCCGTGAATAGGTACGAGCTACACAATCCGGCGGAAATTCTCTGCTCGCGTTCGTAGTGTGAACCTACTCTAAAACTGCATGAGTCCGCTGCCACTGTGCTGCAGTATATATTGGCCTCCTCCTTTGCCAGGGTGTTGATGTATACCTATGACCAGGGGCGTAACTACCACTATAGCAGCCATAGGGGCTGCTCTGGGGCCCACCACATCCAGGGGGCCTCACTGCCTGCTCCTGCAATACACTGGGCCCCCTCACCTACTCTAGTTACGCCTCTGCCTATGACATACAGGTTTAACGCATTGTGAACCCACCCTTTAAGATTTATTATCCCTACTCCTTGTAATTCTATGTGAGAACTCCATCTAGGACAGGGGTAGGGAACCTTGGCTCTCCAGCTGTTGCAAAACTACAACTCCCATCATGCCTGGACAGCCAAAGCTAACGCTTTGGCTGTCCAGGCATGATGGGAGTTGTAGTTTTGCAGCAGCTGGAGAACCAAGGTTCCCTACTAGAGATAAGCGAACTGGGTTTGGGTTCGAGTCCATCCGAACCCGAACTTTCGGCATTTGATTAGCTGGGGCTGCTGAACTTGGATAAAGCTCTAAGGATGTCTGGAAAACCTGGATACAGCCAATGACTATATCCATGTTTTCCACATAGCCTTAGGGCTTTATCCAACTTCAGCAGCCACCGCTAATCAAATGCCGAAAGTTTGGGTTCGGATGGACTCGAGCATGCTCCAGGTTTGCTCATCTCTATTCCCTACCCCTTATTAAGGAGCATTATTATTACATCTAACACCATGTTAGGGAAATCGCCATACTTTACGCTGCTCTTTCTTCCTGCTTTGTGATCCATCCTTCATCCTCAGTCCTATCTTATTGACACGGCAGAAAGCGATGCGGGATGACGCTTAATAGTGTATTAATCTGACTCTCAGGAAGGGCAATCTCTTATTAAAAAGAATGTGCGATAGTTCCCCTTTAACAGCCTGGAATTAAAGTCAGGGCTTGGAGCACATGTAGAGAAGTCCCACATTAATTACAGAGGACACGTTTAATATGAACATTGGGAGATGATTTAACTTGTGATCATTAATGTGGACAGAAGTTATAATGATTGAGCTGGAACGTTACACAGGATGGTGCTGCGGGGAAGCCGGTCCCATCTCTGTGCTTCACTTTACGCCTCTCCAGACTAAAATTTTACCGGCCAAGGAAATGCTTCACCGTGCAAAGCCTTCCAGCGACAGCTAGACAGACATATGGGGAGAGCTCAGTCTTCAGGAATAAAAGGCAAACACTGGTGCCCTGGTCGGCCATGATGCCATCTCAGATCTGGAGAATTAACCAAGAAGAGTAGATACGGATGTAGTGGGGTTGAGTTTGTCATCTGGCGCCACTTCTCATCATGTTATGATGTGTTATCTATTGTTCTCTGTTATCACCCTGAAAAAGACAATGAAACATAATGAGTTCTGCTGCACTGCAGGTGAAGTCACGCTGTGCCGGTTACTATATGTCCCTCAGCCTGTAGCTCCCTAAAGGCCCTATTCCACGGAACGATTATCAGCCGTTATGGCCATTAATCGTCCCATGGAATAGAAGGCAATGATCAGCCGATATCGTTCATGTCTGCTGATCGTTGCAGTCGTTTGTGTTTCAAACATTTTGAAAAACAAATGACTGTGATAGTTGCGATCTGCTGCTGTCGCTCCGTGGAATAGGACCGCCGCTATCCTCTATGGGCTGCCCGGACGATCAGCAATCACCCAGGCACCCTGGGGGGAGGTGGCAGCAGCAGAGATCAGTGTGTCACACTGGAAAGAATACATCACTTCCTGCAGGATATACAGCAGCTTATACGTACTAGAAAACTGGAGATTTTTAAATAGAAATAGCGTTTAACTAGTCCCCATACACCTTCAGTAACTGATGGCCGCATGATCATTGGGCCATCAGTTATCCCTCTTTTCATATACACAGGAATGTTCTGCACGGCCAAGTGATTGTGTCTTCTCTATGGGGAGGGTTAATCTCCCCCAGAACAAAGGGGTCAGGCAGTAATTTTCCATTACGCTAATATCGCCACCAACCTCATATTTCTGTGGTTGTGGGGAGAGCACCGTACACCTTATACCCTTATTTCCTATAGATATACTACATATAGATGATAGCCGTCCTTATATCGGGGTGCCAGCCATACTATACACTTATTCCATGGGTAAGATGTGGTTTTCTTGTGTCCCATTGGTTGGGGCACATATAGATGGCAGCTAGGAAGCCTGTATTGTGCCTGGTAGATGCCAGTATGAGCTGCTTTGACACTACATACAAGCTTTTCATATAATGCTTTGGCTTAAAGGGTATGTCCATGTATAATAAACATTGAAACAACTTTGCTGATAGTCATGATGATGGGGAGGAGGAATAAAGATCTCTTTGTTCCATGACCCCAATCCTTCTAAAGCTTTTACAGTAAGCAAATGAGTCTTGTTGTCCATAGCAACAACTTAACTCCATGAGTTTCTCTGGTTGGTTGCTATAGGCAACATAATTCTTTTTCCCCTCTAGTACAGGGTCTGAGGTGTGCTCCCTCCCCCTCTGGCCTTGCACTAGTGTCAGGTATTACTCTATGCCGTGGTATAGCCTATAGAGCAGGTTGCTAGGAGCTACAAGATCACTTTAATTTAGGCCCACTACTACACTAAGTGAGGCAAATTGGAAGCTGTCCCTAGCAACTAGTCAGATTGTGGTCCCTACAATCTCATTGGCTGCGTGACCGGGCGTGTTCTAGTACAGCCAATCAGTTGCTTCCTCACACGGGAAGTACACAGCGCTCTTGTGTCAGCGCGTCTGATTGGGTGATAGGTCATCCAATGGCAGCAGAGGAAACGCGCGAGCGCTCCGCTGAGGGAAATGCGCTTCTGTGAGGAAAAGAGCGGGAAAATCAGAGCGGGGCGGGCGATGGCGGAGCGCGGTCTGGCGTCACCTGCTGGTGTCTACTCTGAGGTAAATACATCTTGTTTGGACATTTTTTCGCTCCCTCTCCTCACTCCTATATACATAGTGACATGGAGATATATATATATATATATATATATATATATATATATATATATATATATATATATATATATATAATCTCACTGGCTGCAGTGTGTATTTTTTAATTGTTCAATTTTGATGTTGTGTGAACTGTTGTCTGTGCAGTTTACTTTGCAAAGTTGGATATTTATGATTAAATATTTACTATAACAGATACACATTATTGTGTGTTTAGATGTTTTATGTGCATATGTGGGTAGGAGCCTGTTCACACCACAGAATTTTGTGTTGATTTTAGTGCTGCAATCCATCAGATTGTCCCATCCCTCAGGAACCATGACAGGGATTGTCCTGTATCCCAGCTAATGTGTGAATAGGGCCAAGGTACAACCTGCCAGTGGCCCCCTCCATAGTCTTAGAAAAGTTTTGTGGGGCGACTACAGCCGCTTTGGGGCACAATGTATCGACTCCCGCTTAAAGTGAATGTACCTGCCACAGGCACACAGCGCTGTACCCCGACATTGAGCAGAAATGGGATGTAAATGGTAGAAGACTAGTGTATATATGTTATGCCCTGTCAACCTTCAGCGAGCGCAGCTCTGAAGGTAATTGGATTATAAGAAACAATTCAGTAGCAGAATCTTGACTATACACCAGACGAGTATGGCTGATCGTTGTTTGTGGTCTTTTAAAGGAGAAGTCCGGCCAAAATTAATTTTTGATATGTTGTTACTTATGAAAAGTTATACAAATTTCTAATGTACATTAATTATGGGAAATGCACATATAGAGCTATTTCCCTTAATTTAGTAGATCAGGAAGTGTTAGAAATATCTCTGAAGAAGTGACGTCACGACCCAGGGTGTAATTCCTATGGAGTGTCCAGCAGGGGGCGCTCTATATATAGAAGTCTATGGGACGTTATTGTTTCTATGGGTTTCTATGTAATGTAATGTAATGTAATGTAGTGTACAGTGCTTTATTGAATGAATACATCTATGGAATACTTTGGGGAGCAAGTGTCCTTGCTCCCCAAAGTATTGCATAAATGTATTCATTCAATACATTCAATACACAGTAAGCCCACCGATCCGCCGAATTTCCGCCGCATTCCCGCCGATCCGCCACACGCTGATCCGCCGCATTCCCGCCGATCCGGACCATATACATTGAACTACAGCTCCCATCATCTGCTTCTAGTATGAACAGGTGATGGGAGCTGTAGTTGGGTAAGGGATATGACATGCCGCCGGGCGCAGGGGGGAGCCGCTCAGTACACAGGAGCGCTCCCCCCTCCTCCTCCTCCTTCCGGGATAACTTCCGCCTATAGCACTGCTGAGTCCCTGCCTGGCCGCCGCTCTCCGCTCTCCCCCCCATACATACCGGCTCCCGGCATCAGCGCGGACACCAGGATGCATCGGGAGCCGGTATGTATGGGGGGAGAGCGGAGAGCGGCGGCCAGGCAGGGAGTCAGCATTGGTATAGGCGGAAGTTATCACGGAAGGAGGAGGAGGAGGGGGGAGCGCTCCTGTGTACTGAGCGGCTCCCCCCTGCGCCCGGCGGCATGTCATATCCCTTACCCAACTACAGCTCCCATCACCTGTTCATACTAGAAGCAGATGATGGGAGCTGTAGTTCAATGTATATGGTCCGGATCGGCGGGAATGCGGCGGATCAGTGTGTGGCGGATCGGCGGGAATGCGGCGGAAATGCGGCGGATCGGCGGGCTTACTGTGTATTGAATGAATACATTTATGCAATACTTTGGGGAGCAAGGACACTTGCTCCCCAAAGTATTCCATAGATGTATTCATTCAATAAAGCACTGTACACTACATTACATTACATTACATTACATTACATAGAAACCCATAGAAACAATAAAGTCCCATAGACTTCTATATAGAGAGCGCCCCCTGCTGGACACTCCATAGGAATTACACCCTGGGTCGTGACGTCACTTCTTCAGAGATATTTTTAACACTTCCTGATCTACTAAATTAAGGGAAATAGCTCTATATGTGCATTTCCCATAATTAATGTACATTAGAAATTTGTATAACTTTTCATAAGTAACAACATATCAAAAATTAATTTTGGCCGGACTTCTCCTTTAACATTCGCTATTACACCAATCAGCTCACAATGTCAGTTGATCCTGAAAACTCACGATCCCAACAGCGACAATCTGCTGCGCCTAGCCCCGTGTAAGGCTGGGTTCACACTGCATTTTTGCAATCTGTTTTTTTCATCCGTTTTTTGCAAAAAACGGATTGCAAAAACGCAGTGTGAACCCAGCCTAACAGGAATGGCGGCAGCAGACCGCTGCTGACTTCAGTGGGCAGCCCAGGCAATCTATGGGTCGTCCCAGCAGCACCTCCTGCTGGGAGCAAGTGAGCACCGTCCTGACGGGTCAGCGCTCACTCCCCTTTATATTGTGCTGTGTAATATGGCCTTAACTGGAGATGTGACAGGAACACAAGGTATGATGTAGAGATGAGCAAATTTACAGTAATAACAAAGCGAAGAGCCTTTTAACTCACTGCTCTCTGTGTCACTTCTCCCCTGGTACTGGGAAAAGCTGCATCCAGTCCTGAGAAGTTTCCTAGGACTGGATGCAGCTTTTCCCGGCAACCGTAGCCGAACGGCAGCAAGTTAAAATGCAGCCGGCCGATGAGCGGATTGCAGAGATTACGAAGCTCTTCGCTTGATTATTACTGTATATTTGCTCATCTCCAGATGTAACAGCAAAATAGTGGAGGTGACTGGAGTATAACAATGGAACAGTGGAATAGTCAGGTCAGCTGTGGACATGACTGGAGTATAAGACACAATGGAACAGCAGAATAGTGACTAGGGTATAAGACACAATGTGACTGCAGCTCTGGAGGTGACTAGGGTTTAAAGTGACTGTACCACCCGGCCCAGGCTGAAGCACTGGAGGCGGCCGACCCACCCCCAGTGGGAAGAAACCCCAGCCCCTCCATGACATGACTCCATTAGAATCAATGGAACCTTATCATAGAGGGGTGGGGGTTTCCTCCCACTAAGGGTGGGTCGGCCCGCCTCCAGTGCTTCAGCCTGGGCCTGGTGGTACAGTCACTTTAAGGGTGGTATTACACAGGCCGATGGGGGCCCGATAATACCTGTAAACGAGCAGCGATCTGCTAGATCGCCGCTCGTTTACTGGGCCTATTACACGGCCCGATAATTGTTAAACAAGGGCTGCAAGGACATCGTTACCGATGCCCTTGCATATTTATATACAATACCTATCCACGTTCCAGGGCTGCTGCTGCGGTCTTCTCCTCGGGTCCCGCACGCTGTAACGTCAGAGTGGCCTGTCAGCTGACAGGCCACTCAGCCAATAACAGGCCGGGACCACCGCGGCCTGTGATTGGCCGGGCGGCCTGTCAGCTGACAGACCACTCTGACGTTACAGCGTGCGGGACCCGAGGAGAAGACCGCAGCAGCAGCCCTGGAACGTGGATAGGTAATGTATATCGTTAGTCGCCGCCCGCGTACCGCTATTACATGTAGTGGTGCGCGGTCGGCGCCCGACAAAAATAGTTCAGAAGCTATATCAATGATCAACCGATGATCGTTGTCATCGGCTGATCGTTGTATTTATTACATTGAAAGATAATCGGGCCGATTCGTCTGATTATCGTTCCGTGTAATGGTACCCTAAGAGATGATGTAACTGCAGCTCTGGATGTGACTGGAGTATAAAGGCCCTATTCCTCCAACAGATCTGAAGACAGATTATCTGCCAAAGATTTGAAGCCAAACCCAGGAGTGGATTTGAAAAGAGGAGAAATCCAGTCTTTCCTTTATGACCTGTTCTCTGTTTATAGTCTGTTCCTGGGTTTGGCTTCAAATCTTTGTCTTCAGATCTGTTGGTGGAATAGGGCCTTAGACATGATGTAGGCTACAATAATTTTTTTAAAGCAGTGTTCTCCAATTTGTGTCTGTTGTTCTGGAAAAACTCTCATTGTTCTCTCATCAGAGTTGGGAGTAGTAGTTTTGCAACAGGTGGAAATCCACAGGTTGGGGAAGGTTTCCTTAGAGCAATCCTCACTGCTCTCTATGTCCAGTACTAGCAGCGCCTGTACTAGTCTAATGCACCACAGCTGCCACTATGACACAACACGAGTCCAATCTACTGTGACCAAACTGCGTGATGGCATGACAGTAAGGAGTGAGTGTTATGCTGTGATTGACCAGACAACTAAGGGAGAGCAAGTCCATGTATGTGTACTACTGGCAGACAGCCCTTAGTGTGATAAATAGCTGTGCCCCATAGTAAAGGCAGTGCAAGCACAAAAATCACTTACTTTCCACGCTGAAGGGTTAATCTTACAAATCCTGTTTAAAAAAAATAATAAAAATCTTTGTAACAACAGCTGTGCCTTTAAGGACCATGCAGCAGTTTTGTTTTTCTTTTTGTGGTCCCTTTCCAAGAGCCCATCAGCATTGCTTTTATTTCATGGCATAGAACTTGTCTTATCCTTGCATTACTCCTCGTGCACATATAATCTCTGGCCCAGCATTGCACAATAACAGCCTGACGTATATAATAGAGATAAGAAGTTTTTAATTAAAATAACTTCCTAGAGACTTCTTCCAGACTGAGGCTTAGATTGATTCACTTGGATAGATTGATTGGGAGATGGATTAGTTATATATACGGCTGTGTTCACACATTGCAGTTTTATTGTGGTACTGCCTAATTTTACAGTAACAAATGTTACAGTACTGTGACAGTACTGCAGTGTGTGAGTACACAGCCTATTTACACATACACCCACACACACCGATCAGAGGTGATATCAAAATACCTGCCACCCATGCCACCAAAACGGACCGGACTCTGAGACATGGCCTCCACAAGACCTCTGAAGGTCTTCTATCTAAATCTGGGAAATCCACTCAGCAGCCTCAAAAATCTATGCCCGCTCAGAGCATGTAGAGGCTGCACCCCCTCCGTGGCATGCTGTGCCCCCATGTCATCAGGTTACGGGATGTGCACAGGACAAAAATGGTCAGGTTTTCCTTATGATTCTCACACACTGGTAAAGGTGGCAGCAACATGGTGGACATTATAGTGAAGTACTTATTGCTGTGTCTGTGAATTCAGCTATAGTGTGAGATAGAAGTGTGAGTCTGGTCTCTCTCCAAACTCATAAAAAAGACAAAATGTGCAGTATTAGAGATTTATGAAGCTGTGATTACTGTGTGAACATGCCCTTAGGGTACACTTACATGGACTTGTGTGTTCCGCTGTGTTTGTTCATTGGCAAATTTGCAGTTGTCCTGCTGTCTTCAGTGTATTTGCCAGGATACCACTCATTTACATCTACAGAGGATTTCCCACAATAAAAAACACAGAATCAAATATAGTGATGGTGATATGGTGATGCACCCTTGTGAATGTACCCTAAGGGCCCTATTCCACGGAATGATTATCGGCCATATTCGGCCGTTACGGTCGATAATCGTCCCGTGGAATAGAAGGCGACGATCAGCCGACATTGTTCATGTCGGCTGATCGTTGCATTCGTTTGTCTTTCAACCATGTTGAAAAACAAACAATTGTGATAGCAGCGTTCTACTGCCGTTGCTCCGTGCAATAGGAGTGGCGGCAGCAGACTGCCACTATCCTCTATGGGCTGCCCGGACGATCTAGCGATTACCCGGGCAGCCCCCCCCAGCAGCTCCCCGCTGCCCCTCCCGCACTTGCTGCCGCCGCCTGTAATAGCGGGGGCAGCAAGCCAAGAATGCGGAGCAAACGAGTGCTGCAAGCGTACCGCATTTACCGCAGATTTTACAGATAAGAGCGTGTGCAGGTAATGTATGAGTTTGTTTAAAGGCCCGGCAGATGATGTGGCTACATTCTCGTTGCGGATTGAAAATCTGCTAGAATACAGAGCCATAGGGCATAACTGTACTGCATATCGCAGCGGATTTCGTGTAAATGTAAACGCAGCCTTAGGGTGCGTTCACACCTACAGGATCTGCAGCAGATTTGATGCTTTGTTCAGTTATTTAAATGAAATCTGCTGCAGAAAATCAGCTGCAGATCCTGTAGGTGTGAACGCACCATTAAACAGCTTGTGGATTCTTGTGGATTAAAGGGGTACTCCAGACATGCAGATTGTTTTCATATATTGCTAGGGTTGCTGAGAACATAAAAAACAACACATACTCATGTAACACACTGTCCTGGGGGTCCTCCTGTGGCACCTTTGGGTCCCTCGCCGATACTTCAGAGATTGACTCGTCTTGGCAGTGACGGCCCACTCAGGTAATCGCTGACTGAGTGTGGGTTCATACTGAGGAATTCTCGCGGATAATATCCGTGGAATTCCGTCGGCTGTCCGTGCACCTTTCCGCCGGCTCCATAGACACCATTCTATGGGCCGGCGTATTCCGCTATCCGCCGGCCCATAGAATGCTGTCTATGGAGCCGGGAGAAAGGCGTGCGGACAGCCGACGGAATTCCGCAGATATTATCCGCGAGAATTCCTCAGTATGAGCCCACCCTAAGACAGTTCTGCAACCAGTTATTGGCTGAGTGGGCCGTCACTGGCAAGACGAGTCCATCTCTGAAGTATTGGCTAGACTCTAGAGTGTTTAGCGAGGAACCCAAAGACGCCACAGGAGGCAGCATGTTGGGAGAGTATGGGTTACATGCATACATTATTTATATATATATATATATATATATATATATATATATATATATATTATACACTTTTTTTTTTTTAATGTGTCCAAAACCTGCTGCTGCTCATTCAGTTATTTTAAGTAATTTACCCAGCTGTGTATAACATTGGTTACATGGTCAAATTTGATCACATTCAGTGGAATCCTTATGTATTTACTGCTGTCTGGAGTCAGAACCATTTCACTAAGACCATGCCTAAATTCTTCTAATCAAGGTCTAATAATTTAGGATAAGGAATTGTAAAGTGCTATGGAATCTGTTGGCGCTATATAAATAAAAATGATTATTAAAAAATTATTATAAGGCTGGACAGTCTAATAGAATCTTCAAGAATAGAGGATGTGCTATTGGGGTGGAGGAGGATTTATCATTCCCCTGCATCAGCCCCAGTTTAGTGCAAAAAACAAAGTGCAGTTTAGCCACTCTATGCTAGGGCAGGAGATCCTAACCCTTTAAAGGGGTAGTGCGGCGTTAAGGAATTATTCACAAAAGAACACACATTACAAAGTTATACAACTTTGTAATGTATGTTATGCATGTGAATGGCCCCCTTCCCTGTGTTCCCCGACCCCCGCCCGTGGACCCGGAAGTGTAGTGCATTATACATACCTGATACGTGTCGACCCCCGCCCGCCATCTTCTGACAGTGATGTAATCTTCCGGAGGCCGTCCGACCCGCTCCTGCCGGCCCCCCTCTGCCGCGTCATATCTGTGCTCAGACGCGATTGGCTAAGCATAACCGTGCTCAGCCGCGATTGGCTAAGCATAACTGTGCTCAGCCAATCACGGCTGAGCAGCTGATGACGTGTGCCGCGTCATAACTGTTCTCAGCCGCGATTGGCTGAGCATAACTGTGCTCAGCCAATCACGGCTCAGCATAGTTATGACGCGGCTGTATACGCGCTGTATACAGTGTGCTGTGTGGCGTTATAGGTAGAGAATACAGTGCTGTGTGGTGGAGAATACAGCATGCTGTGTGGTGTTACAGGTAAAGAATATAGCATGCTGTGTGGTGTTACAGGTAGAGAATACAGCGTGCTGTGTGGTGTTACAGGTAGAGAATACAGTGCTGTGTGATGTTACAGGTAGAGAATACAGTGCTGTGTGGTGTTACAGGTAAAGAATACAGCATGCTGTGTGGTGTTACAGGTAGAGAATACAGCGTGCTGTGTGGGGTTACAGGTAGAGAGTACAGGGGGCTGTGTGGTGTTACAGGTAGAGAATACAGTGCTGTGTGGTGTTACAGGTAGAGAATACAGTGCTGTGTGGTGTTACAGGTAGAGAATACAGCGTGCTGTGTGGTGTTACAGGTAGAGAGTACAGGGGGCTGTGTGGTGTTACAGGGAGAGAATACAGTGCTGTGTGATGTTACAGGTAGAGAATACAGTGCTGTGTGGTTTTACAGGTAGAGGATACAGTGTGCTGTGTGGTGTTACAGGTAGAGAATACAGCGTGCTGTGTGGTGTTACAGGTAGAGAATACAGCGTGCTGTGTGGTGTTACAGGTAGAGAATACAGCGTGCTGTGTGGTGTTACAGGTAGAGAATACAGTACTGTGTGGTGTTACAGGTAGAGAATACAGTGCTGTATGGTGTTACAGGTAGAGAATACAGTGCTGTGTGGTGTTACAGGTAGAGGATACAGTGTGCTGTGTGGTGTTACAGGTAGAGAATACAGCGTGCTGTGTGGTGTTACAGGTAGAGAATACAGCGTGCTGTGTGGTGTTACAGGGAGAGAATACAGCGTGCTGTGTGGTGTTACAGGTAGAGAACACAGCGTGCTGTGTGGTGTTACAGGGAGAGAATACAGTGTGCTGTGTGGTGTTACAGGTAGAGAATACAGTGCTGTGTGGTGTTACAGGTAGAGAATACAGCGTGCTGTGTGGTGTTACAGATAGATATATACAGTGCTGTGTGGTGTTACAGGTAGATAATACAGTGTGCTGTGTGGTGTTACAGGTAGAGAATACAGCGTGCTGTGTGGTGTTACAGGTAGAGAATACAGTGCTGTGTGGTGTTACAGGTAGAGAATACAGCGTGCTGTGTGGTACAGGTAGAGAATACAGTGCTGTGTGGTGTTACAGGTAGAGAATACAGTGTGGTGTGTGGTGTTACAGGTAGAGAATACAGCGTGCTGTGTGGTGTTACAGGTAGAGAATACAGCGTGCTGTGTGGTGTTACAGATAGAGAATACAGTGCTGTGTGGTGTTACAGGTAGAGAATACAGTGCTGTGTGGTGTTACAGGTAGAGAATACAGTGCTGTGTGGTGTTACAGGTAGAGAATACAGTGCTGTGTGGTGTTACAGGTAGAGAGTACAGCGTGCTGTGTGGTGTTACAGGTAGAGAATACAGTGCTGTGTGGCGTTATAGGTAGAGAATATATATCTCCAGATGTACGCTACAGTACATGCTACTGTCTTGATGAGTCCTAGTCCCTGGACATGCTGACATCTTTGTCTTTTGAAACCAACAGGATCGGAGATTTGTCCTGAAACTTCTTCTACAGTTTTATTCTTCACAGCCGAGGCCTTCTCTGAAATGTAAGTGCAGTTTAGTAATATCAGTAAATGTCCTATAACTGTGCAAGTCTTCTCAAAAGTTACATGTCTGCATGGTGTAAAAGAAAAAGCAAGAATGCATATGTCAATAAAGAAGTCAGGGTTTTATGAGCATGTGTCACCTAGATATTTTTTTTTTCAGATACTGAAACACATATTTTTGTATTTCAATTTTTATTTATTATTATTATTATTATTATTATTATTATTATTATTATTGGAGCAGGCATCTTGCTGCTTAGTGGTGAGAATGAAAAGGGCAAGATTTCAGAATTACTTCTAAATTATAAATTGGAATATTAGAGAAAAAAAACCATAAACCTCATTAAAAGAATAAGTCATTTTTGATGGCTCGTTCCCTTTAAGGTTGAGACCTGAAGCTCGCAGGAGTAGAGTGTCCAACTGGCACCTTAGGCCCATGTTGTGTAGCTTCAAAGGATGGTCCATTGGACATCTGCCTGTCCAAACATTACTTGCTGGGGAAGTGGGGATGTAAATACTTGGTGGCAGCAGTGGAATTTGTGGATTTGTAGGTGGGTGTGGAAGCGGAGTACCCCTTTGTGGTCACATTCCAGGGTCATGTGTGCAGTAAAGGCCAGAGGGTCTGAGGAGTGTACCCCTGAGACTTAATTGTTATATGGAATTTAGGTCTGGTCCGTGCTGGTAAACATTTACTACTAGGCTTGTCCTCAGTATCTGATAATATCCATCCTGTTGTTTAAAGTAGCAGTTCACAATTTTTTTTATTTGACCACCTGCTGTGCGCTGGTGTGTATACTCACCAGCAATGACCGGGCTGCATTCTGGTCCAGTGGCGCCTTTCAAATCCTGCTCGCGTTCACCGCTCCTGTGACCCCCCTTCTGTCGCTTGTCGATTGTAGGCTGGAAGTCACTCTATCCTGTGCGTTCTCTATGGGAGAGCGGGATTTACGGCTTTGAATTTACAGGAAACAGAAGAGGGGTCACACGAGCGGTGACGTGAACGCATGCGGGATTCGAACAGCGCCGTGGGACTGGAACGAAGCCACGCCACAGGCCACCAATGATTGCTGGTGAGTATCAGTGGGTGGTCAAATAAAAAAAAAGTTTGTGAAACTGCTACTTTAAGTGCTCTGCATCTCTCTATGATATTGGTTACTGTAAACCAGGGGTCTCAAACTCCAGGTAAATCTGAAGTTGACGCTGCATTCCTTTCCAATCTGATACAATACAAAATTGTTAGAAATTAGTTACAGTATTAAACCCCCCTCTGTCCCATACAGTAGTAATGCCTCCATAGCCACTATACAGTACAAGTGTTGTTTGTCTTCTTACAGTAAAAGAATGTTTGTGCCCCAAAAAGTTATCCTGCCACCTGTGCCATCATACAGTAATCCTGCCACCTGTGCCACCATACAGTAATCCTGCCCCCATACAGTAATCCTGCCACCTGTGCCATCATACAGTACTCCTGCCACCTGTGCCCCCATACAGGAATCCTGCCACATACAGTAGTCCTGCCATCTGTGCCCCCATACAGTAATCCTGCCACCATACAGTAAACCTGCCACCTGTGCCACCATACAGTAATCCTGCCACCTGTGCCCCCATACAGTAATCCTGCCACCTGTGCCCCCATACAGTAATCCTGCCACCTGTGCCACCATACAGTAATCCTGCCACTTTTGCCGCCATACAGTAATCCTTCCACCTGTGCCACCATACAGTAATAGTGCCCTCAGTGTCCCATACAGTAATATTGCCTCCTGTGCCATCAGTTATCCTGCCACCTGTGCCACCATACAGTAATCCTGCCACCTGTGCCTTCAGTGTCCCATACAGTAATAGTGCCTCCTGTGCCATCATACAGTAATAGTGCCTCCTGTGCCATCATACAGTACTAGTGCTATATAGTTACTATAGGCAGTATAGCATTACCTGCCTCCTTGTCCCAGCAGAATCCACGTATGTTGTCTATTTTGGACTGCGGTTACCAAATTCATTTCTCACAGTTCCGGTTATTTCACTTTATCTCCTAGATGCAAGTTTTATTATAAAACACCTGTCAGAACTATTGGCTCTAAGTATTACAAGATTCATGAAAGATTCACAATACCAATATTATAGATTAAAATAAAACCCACAAGCTTACTTTTATGAGCTCCGCACAGCTAGTCACGTTTCAGGTATATATACCACAGCTCTGTATAATGTTGTGACTAGATTGTTATGTCAAGATCCTGAAGCTCAAGACGGGAAACAATTTCTTTTTTTTTCTCCTCTAAAATGGAATGTTTAAAGCAATCTCGGCTGGCCTGCCTGACATAATACAGACCTTTTTTTATCTACAATAAACATTAAGGATCTTTTTCCTCTAAACAGCCATGTATCGCTTCTCTATTCTCATAATATTTTACTTAAGAGGTTTTTTTGGTACCCAAATGCATTACTGAGCATTTGTCTACATTAAATCTATGCTGCCATTTATCTGCTCATTTCTGTCTTGTGTCAGTATATTTTTGGATTCCTTGTGCCAACACTTCATAGCACTTATCTAGCGTGGAGTAAGAAAATCCATCCAAGAGCTTCTGAGCCTCACACTGTCACCTGGTAGAATGGGGAATTCACACAAATGCAGACGCAAGGCACACAGAGGGATTATCTGCCAAATCATCGTGTAATAAAGACAATGACCAGACGGGGAGTGTACAATCGTTCGCTCGTCGGCTGATTGTTGTCTTGGAACAGGTTTAAAAATAATCGGTTACCAACCATGTGTAAGCTGAAAGCACTTTGCAAGTATTTTCATTTTCTTTTTAGGTTATTTTAAGCAGATTTTTCTAAAAATAGTTTTAGGTGATGAACATTCATAGTTGTGTAAATGTGTAGGCAAACGTTTGGACATGAATAAGTGCTGCCCTTTAAGTCAGATGTTTTGATCAGTGGGGCCCAGGTGAGTGCTTGGACCCCTGCTGATCGCACTGTGCTCCTTCCTTTCTGCTCTGCTCCTATAAAGTGAAGGTACTTGTGCTTCTTTGTACTAAAACAGCAGAGGTGGGAGCACCCGGACCCTAAAACAAATCATCTATGGTCCCTTTATGTCACTTTTTTTTTTTTTTTTTTTTTAATTATAGGTATCTTTTTAAGCTCATCTAGAAGAGCAGACTTCTACACTGACACTAGATTGGGTGGAGTTGTATTTTGCTGCCAACTTAAATTAATAACAAAAATAAAAATGTGAATCCTCCCCACTAGTGTTATGCAAATAGTGGATTAATATAAGTTTTATTGCCATGCTAAGTTTTAAGCATTGATGTAGAGTCATGTCACAGGGGTGGCTTATGTCTGCAGTGTACAGTTTGTAGTGTTAGGGCCCTATTCCACTGGGCGATTATCGTTAAATCGTTCGAATCTAAACGATAATCGTTCGGTTGAAATGCAGTTTGCAAATCGTTCGCATTGAATAAGACATCGTTAGGTCGTTCGCAATAGATACAAACGCAATAGCGAATAAATAGCGAATAAAATTACGCAATTATCGCAATTACGATCATAAGTTAACGATTATCGTTCCATGGAAATGAGTGAACGTTTTCAGGTCTTTTGCAATAGCGGTCGTTTGAGATCGTTAATCGTTAACGATTAGGCAAACGATAATTGTCCGGTGGAATAGGGCCCTTATCCGATGCAGTCGTCCACCTAAAACCTAACTTTTAGTCAGTTTATCTATAAGAAAAAAATGAACCTGGATGAAAAGTGCCTCACAGTAACCGTAAAATGGATACAAAAAGATGTCTCTAACAGGCCTTGTTGGCAGAGAGGGTAGTATGCTGTACTCAAGGGGCCTATCAGCCTAGCTAGTATGCCTTGATGGTAGTGTGCACAGGTATCCTAATTTATCATTACTGACATATGGTTTTGTACAAATATTTCTTTTGAATATGTGGCTCATAATAAAGGATTTTCTTAGCAATCTGTACATCCTGTCTGACCTGTTGCGTATTTAGGCTAAGGCAAGATGGCAATACAGTATTAACTGTGAGTCATAGTAAAATAATAGATTATTGTGGGTGCAACACAACCATGGAAAAGTCACATATGCCCCTACCCTAACAGTGGGGCATGTGTTGGATAAATCTGCTGCAAAATCTACGTGTTGTACAATAAAAAGAGTAAAAGTGTGGTTCAGGTTGTACTGCCACATGGATTTTCCTCAATAACTTTACTGTGACACCATGGCACATAGTTTTTTTTCCACCTTTGTACAACAAAATACTGTTGTTTGACAATGGTGAACATGCTCCACGTTTGCGACTAAGAAGTTGCTTATGTAAAGGTTTGTGTGCAAGGAATGTGGCCTAAAAACCACTTGTAATTGTAAAAGACCAGCAAGTGCCAATGGTGGGGGGACCTTGATCATGTCAAGTGTCCACTCTCCCCTTTACTATCCCAGTTTTGCCAGATCCATTGCTTAAAGCGTAACTATAAAATATTTTGACCTTTCAGTTTTAGTTAGCTTAGGGCATGATAACAATTTTTGCAATATACATTAATAACCTAAAATGAACAGTTTTTTAAATATATAAGGCTGATTATCCCCTTACAGCTCTGTCTGGCTCTGACTTATTTCTGCATTCCTGCTGGACACGCCCTCTCCCTGCAGATCCGAGTACAGACTCTGACAGGAGCATCAGATAACAGCCCTGACACACACATAAACAAAACCTCCTCCCCCCTCCCCCCCTCCTAGCAGCACACTCTCCCCCCTCCCCTCACAGAGATAACATAGCAGAGCTGAGAGTGTTGTGTGTGAGGAGCAGCGCAGGGGAGGAGATGGATGGAGGGACAAGTACTCAGTGCTTCACCCAGGGGGGACATGCCCGCCATGACTCCAATGTACTGCATGAGAGAGAGTGGGTGAGTTACTGAGGGGAGGACTACAAGTCCCAGCACAACACAGCTGTAGTCCTTCCATAGTACATATAACATTCCCTATCAGATGTCTGCAGCAGGTGCCCCCACCTCCATGGCTGACATTATTTTACAGTGTTATGAGAGCAGATGACTGTATCTAATCCCACTGTGTGTGATACCATCTGCTGGGGCTCTGTATCTAATCTTACATTGGGATACTGTATGCTGGGGCTCTATCTGATCCCACTGTGTGTGATACATCTGCTAAGGTGCTGCTCAGTGGATGGAAGGACGCAGCCAGGGAGATGAGGGATAGGCCACGCCCACTTTCATGCAGCCAGAAGAAAAATTCATTTATTCTTCTGAGCCAAACAACTGGGGATATCTCAGCAAGCGTACAAGCTATCAACGCAGTTTATGGCTCTTTTTAAAGGGTAACACGTGGGCTTTTTATTTGAGAAATTTAATTTTTTGGCTACTGAAATTATAGTTACGCTTTAAATGGCAAAAGATCTGCCAATCAAGTCAAGGGAGGAGGTGCAGGGCTGGGACAGGAATATGAGGTTGTTAGCACCTTTTCACCCCCTTTTTTTTTTTTTACTGTGGTCACAATGGTTGGAATAAATTGATGCAGTGCTTCTGCATTGCGGGAGATCGGCTGTCAGTATGACAGTTCTGGGTAGTTCATCCATTACATGCCATGGTCAAATCACAGCCGTGACAGGTAAAGGATCAATCTGCATCACTTACCCCATCGGCACTGTTAAATAAAGCCTAATAAAAAAAATGGTAACTGCAGTTCTTGCTTTATTAAGACCATGAAAAAATACAGGTTTACCATTGCCTTGTTGTTTTCTATTAAGCAGGTTATAAAGACAGTTTTTATATATTTCATCACATGAACTTCAAGCAATGAATTGCAAGGATTGATGTTAATGGATGAACAATAGCTTGACAACATTTTTTATCATGAGTAATTAGTTTCTCAAAAGTTAGAATTTTTTTTTACACTGAGATTTATGTCAGACATTTGCCTTTATCTCCCATGGCAGCGAGTAGAACGCTTTGTTTTCCTGAGAGGTTAATGCCCAACTCCACTCTAAACCTGAAAGTTCATGTTTGAGAGCATCTTTCACTGCTGAGAGTTACAGTCAGTGCTATATTATACTGTAATATACTTTCAGGTAAATGATGCCTCTTGCCTGACTTGTACTTGCCCTTTAGGGAGAACTTTCACCAACCATGATCACTGTTGATCAGTAATGACCTCACAGTCACTAAAAGGACCTTCTGTTTAGGATGTACAATAGGCTAGATTTATTATTTTGACATTTCAGTGACCTGCACCATGCTTATATGTTTTAGATATTTTTGCACCTCGCTTGACAAGAGGGATGGCCTAAAGGGGTTATCAGGCTTTTTAAAACCGATAGCCTGTCCAAGGATAGGCCATCAGTATCACATTACAGGGGTCCAACACACCAGGGCACCTTTCAGTCAGTGATACGGTCACCCCAAGTGTCATCAACAAAAGACATTGCACTTCTTCTGGAGCGGTGAATTCTGCTCCTTGGATCAGTTTGGTTCTTTATGGATATGAAGACGCAATGAGACCGTATTGGACACAGCCCCTATTGGGTCAGAATGGAGGTTGTCCGTAATATGGTTTCATTGTGTCTTTGTATGTGTGGAGACCAGAACTTTCAAATGAACATGCAAAATCACTTCGGCAACAGCCTTGCTGACAAGTACATAGGCCGATTATTGGTCAAATGAGTGTTCTTATGGTGCGTTTACACAGGCAGATTTATCTGACAGATTTTTGAAGCCAAAACCAGGAACAGACCATAAACAGGGAACGGGTCATAAAGGAAAGACTGAGATTTCTCCTTTTTTCAAACCCATTCCTGGTTTTGGTTTCCAAAATCTGTCAGATAAATCTGCCTGTGTAAACGCACCATTAGACACGCTTGTTTCTGATTATCTGGCCAAAGGCTAGTGGTCAGCCAACCAATGAGAAAATGTGTGTGTGTTGGCTGATTGAATATTTTGTGTGGCCATTTAAAGGGGTTATGGTGCGTTTACACAGACAGATTTATCTGACAGATCTTTGAAGCCAACCCCAGGAACAGACTATAAACAGGGATCAGGTCATGAAGGAAAGACTGGGATCTTTCCTCTTTTCAAATCCATTCCTGACTTTGGCTTCCAAAATCTGTCAGATAAATCTTTCTGTGTAAACGCACCCTTAATTCAGGCATAGAAACACACTCGTCTTCAAGCTTGGGTGGGGTTTTGCAGCTCAGTTCCATTGTTTTTCTAATCTGGACAAACAATCCAGTGACCCGGCTGCACGATTAAGCCTTGGCAAATGACCATTTAGAATAGGGCGTTGGCCTAAGACTAACTCTATGGTACAGATTTACTAAAATTTTTACTGTGCAAACTGGTGTATAAGTGTAGACCGTACAAGGGAGCCTGAGACACTAGATACATATAGTGCATTTTTAGTTTAACTTGTCTAGTATTAGGCTGGGTTCACATTATGTTTTTGCAGTCCTAAAAAAAAAATTATGCAGGTGTATGCAATCAGTTTTGATCCGTTTTTCCATCGACTTCCTTTTTTTTAAAAAAAAGGATCAAAACAGATGCGTTTTAGCTTACCGCGAAAAAAGCATCCATTTTGATCCATTTGTTTTTATAATGGAAGTCAATGGAAAAACGAATCAAAGCTAATTGCATCCTTTTTTTTTAAAATGGATAGAAAACGGACTGAAAAAATGTAGTGTTAAAGTGACTCTGTACCCACAATCTGTACCTTCAGATAGCTGCTTTTAATCCAAGATCTGTCCTGGGGTCTGTTCGGCAGGTGATGCAGTTATTGTCCTAAAACTCCCAACTTTTAAACTTGCAGCCCTGTGCCCAACGGGCATGGCCTAGATTGTGTATGCATTAGGCTGGCACAACCTCTCTGTCCCTCCTCCCCGCCCTCATCATCATTAGGAATGCTCCAGGCAGGTATTCTCCTATTTATCATCTGTGTCAGCAAGGCACATGAGCTGGATTGTTAAGGCACCTGTGCAATGTTCAGACAGAAGAAAATATTCTAGGGGCATTCCTAATGATGAAGAGCGTGGGGAGGAGGGGTGGTGCAGAGTTAGGGCACAGCTATTGTAGGCCACGGCCGTTTGACACAGGGCTGCCAGTTTAAAAGTTGTTTTTTAGGACAATAACTGCATCACCTGCTGAACGGACCCCAAGACAGATCTTGAATTAAAAGCAGAAGGTACAAGGGGTTTTGGGGGTCAGATTGTGGGTACTGAGTCGCTTTAACCCAGCCTTAGACATTATCAGAAAATCTCTCTCAATATTTCTAGGTATAGTACTGGAAGAGGGGGACCGTGGCGAGCTTTCATTTATTTATTATATGGTTATGATACACTTAAAGGGGTTATCCAGCGCTACAAAAACATGCCCACTTTCTTCCAGAGACAGCACCACTCTTGTCTCCAGTTTGGGTGCAGGTTTTGCAACTTAATTTCATTGAAGTGAAGGGAGCTCAATTACAAACCACACCTGAACTGGAGACAAGAGAGTCTCTGGAAGAAAGTGGCCATGTTTTTGTAGTGCTGGATAAACCCTTTAAAGTGTACCTATCGTTATAACTTTTAAAATGTAAATCAACAGTAGATGTGATGTAAAGAAAGTTTGCAATTTACACTTATTATTATTATATTTTTTTTTTAGTTATCATGCAAAACACGGCACTTCCTGTTTTCTGACTTTTTTTTCTCAAAGAGTCAGAAATCAGGAAGTCCAGAGAATGCAGTCATGTGATTGATGGACACAGTGAGCCGGGACTTGTGTTTAGTCTGTTTTTTCAACCAGCACAAGTCTAAAAATCTGCCTGACTGGACCTGGAGTTCAGCTTTGTTTTAAAGCATGAGCACAACAAAAAATAATCAATGTAAATTGCAACCTTGCTTTATTTCACATCTACTGTTTATTTAGATTTTGAAATTTATTATGGCAGTCACACTTTAAAGGGGGCCACTCCTTGTGCATAGGGCACAGAGACTAACCATGGCTGTGGTAGAATGCAGTATGCTAAAATTGTATGTGTTGCTCATTTGCTCAAAGCATTGATACCAAGCACTGGCTCTTGCAGGAATTGTTGGTTTTCAGTAGTGTTGATCGAACCGGGCCGAAGTTCAGGTTCAAACAAACTTGAACCTTTGCCATTTGACTCCCGCTGCTTTCCCGTTCCATGCGAAAGGTGGAGACAGCCGAGTACCGTCTGGAAAACAGGGATACAGCCTTATTACCTAGGCTGTATCCCTGTTTTCCAGGCGGTTCTCGGGCTGTCTCCACCTTCCCCACGGAACGGGAAGGCAGCGGGAGTCAAATGCCGAAGGTCTGAAATTCGTCCCTGTCTCTCTAGTCTTCAGCAATAGTGCTGCCCACCAGCTACAAGGGGTCACCCTGATGGGAAAGTCTGCAACATCCTCAGAGGCTTCTCCATGTATTAGAACCGCATGGTGACAATATTTATTTTTCCACCTCAGTGAATAGGACTAAATCTGTGGCATACAAAGTAAAAATCAGTGTCAGAAATAACGTCTGTATGTCCTTGGATAACATTATTCTTCAGTGGAAAAATGTCTTGTGTGAACAGTTTCTTAGCATTCTATGATCTTCTGTGTGCAGTGTGCTGACTGGCTTCAAATAAATGCAACATACGGGTAACCTACCTGTGCTGTCTGACCCTCCCAGAGAGGACTTTAGGTTTTTCGTAATTTTATAGCGGATCAAATTTTATTAATCGGGAGTATAAGGACAACTCACACTAAAGTATCTTTTTTTCTCCAGTTTTTATTGAGTGAAAATGTCAAACCTTGCATCAGTCATGCAACAAAAAAAATAAATCAAATAAATAAACACATATATTAAATTTCTAACAGCACTAAATTCAAGTGGAAAAATATTCAGTTCTTATCAATGCGGGAAAGTCCAATTCAAGTATTTAGAAGAACTCATTCTTACCTGGCTTATTAATAATAATGTTAAAAGTATATATCTGTATGTAATACATATATACATAACATATATATCTATCACATACCCCATTATATACAAATGTACACATGCTTATACCTATATCAATATACACATAAAGTATTCAGATATAGATAGTAAACCGTCATTAGCCAGGGTGACCATAGTTTTGCTTCCACAGAAAAACAAGAAAAGAAAAAAAGAAAAGAAAAAAATGACACATTAAATTTTGCAGATGAGTTGGAGATGGCTTACGTCCTACTGTGCAATATCAGGTTTAGGAAAACCTCTAACCTGATCGTTTCTTCAATTAATTTTTTTGTTGGTTTTATTTTTGTTACTTTTTTGCTACATTAATTTAATTTACCTTAGATATTTTGGGGGTGTTCATAAACTATATGGTTTTAGAGACTGTAGTGTCTAGTGGTTTTATTTGGACAGAACCTCTCCTTTTAACTCTATCCCTGATGCTTTGTAGGTCCAACTAATGCTTACATGCAAAAGAGGAAATATTTCAGATATAGAGAGAAAATACAAAAAAAGAAGTATCAAAAAAGAGAGGATCTCAGAGACCACTGCGGTGTTATACAAAGTAGAATCTATTTTGTTTTTATACTATTAATCTTGACTTTTGAGATGCAGTAACGACAATACAGTGGTGGTCAGCTCAGCTGCAGAAAGGTTTGAGTGGCATTTATTTCCCATACTCATCTCACAATAATTACAATAATAGTAAAAAAAAAAAACTAAACAGGGAGGGGGGAAAGCACACGTAACTGATTGAGGGAGAAACCCACAAAATTAAATATATAACTACAAACTTATATTAACCATCTGAAGATTACAATCCTCCATATTATCCGAACATTGTTATTTTGTTTTCTATAAAATTCAAGTTAAAAGTCGGAATCACGCTTTTCAGTGCTAAAGTGAAGTCAAACTTAAAGACTTCAAGAAATCAGAAGCTAAAACCCAAAAAATAAGAGGCATTAGAGCAGGGTCTGGGCGCTGATATCAGCATCTGATGATGCTCAGACACTCCAACAGCCACCATATGCAAGCTTACTTTAATTTTTTGTTTATTTTTTTTAATCTTTTAGTTCTATATATAACCTTTACAGAAAAAAATACTGTACAACTTTTTCATTTATTTACTTTTTATTTTTAATCAGAATGAATATGTTGCTCCAACACCGCTTTTTGCAAACACTTGAGGCTTTCCCCGCCTAATCTTTTTACTGTCTGCTTTAAGAGTGAGTACAAAGAATCCATCAAGGATTCATTGAGGTGGTTAGGGCCTGTATCACCTGTGTCTCTTAGAGAGAGAGAAGGCCTGTAGTGTTTTAAATATATGTATATATGCATCTCACAGATGGCTGATTCATAAACACACAATCTTGATCAGAGATCCTTCTCATCGATTCAACACTTCAGCACTCCGTCCTTTGGCAGATAGCTATGTTGAATCAGGATAAAGGGCCTAAAACAATTCATCTAGTGACTGATACAAGGAAAGGGAAGCAGAATGATTTTTAAGTGCAAATAAATTTTTTTATTTTTAATTTGAAACAATCCATCTGCACTTGCCCTAATGAATGAGTTTCTTTACTGAATAGTTTCCTACCTGAGAGAGAGGACATCCTGTGCTTGGTCTGTGGTGTAATAGCTTAACCCTCAATGTGACCTTTTCTAATAAGAGATCACTGGATTTACTGTCAGAGGGTGCTACAGCTGAGCTAAACCGGTAAACTCTGTGTTTTAGAGTTGTGGCCCTTGCTGGCCCCTGAGCAGTGATATGGAGTTTTCCCAGAATGTGCTACAGGAATCCTACCTCTTTCGATGTATATACCCCACACTAATATTTCCAATCTTTTCAAAAGCAGTAACAGCGTGTCCTATGAGGCAGAAGGCTTCCTCCACGGATGTGAGGTTCTCCTGGCTGCTCTTATAAGAAAAATCCCATTTTCATTATACCAAAACAATGCCAAAATAAATAAATAAACCAGAGCAATTGGTGCAGAGGAAAGTTTTCTATATAAATATTTATAAAATAAAACAATAGCTTCCCGGGAACAGCCCAGAGAGAAACTGGAAGAACAGGCGAGAGAGCCTCATCACAGGGCGCCCGATAATGCTAGTCAATAAATACCCATCAACCCAGCCCATCTGACCTCCTCCCTTGCCATAATAGTATAGGAGCGTCCCCCATTTTATGATGATTCTCCTCACCCCCCCTCCTACCCATGAAGGGGCTAATACAAGGACTTCATATCACAAGGAGTCAAATTGATGTCCTTTGTCCTACTGCTCTCAAGCACCAGTGTGAATGCATTGTAATGGAGGAGGCCAGAATAGCAGAAATGCCCCCTTGAGTCTCATGTAACTGATGACTTGGTTGAGTCCAGTGTTGCAGAAGCTGCTTTTGTTAAGGTTCATATTCCTTCACTTGTTCTTTAAGTCTTTTTTGTTTCTCTCTTTTTTCTTTTTTTTTTTTTTTTTTTTTTAACTTTTTTTCCTGTCCTTTTTTTTTGGCGGGAGGGGTTATGGGTAAAGAGAGTACAATAAGGCCCTCAAAGGGGGATACTTATAAAACATTCAGTCCTAAAGTGGTGTTAGGGGGATGTTTGGAGATTCAATGGAGTTTTGGAGGTATCACAGTGGTTTGTGGAATCCCCAGCACTTTCTTTGTTGTCTTTTCTTGATAAACATTCACCATCAGGCAAGGAATCTTCAGAATCTGTGTTTAGATCTTCCTCATCATCTTCCTCCTCTTCATCTTCATTAATTTCTTCATCCTCCTCTTCTTCATCTTCCTCATCCTGAGACATGTCATCATCCGCATCCCCACAATTGGCCATCTGAGTGTTTTCCCTAAGGATACTTTCAGCCCCATCCTGTGGTTTCTTGCTAAGGTCCAGGGAATCATTCAGGCCTACCCCTGCAGCATTTTGCAGGAACAGAAGGGAGTTGTGAGTGTCTGTGCTCAAATTCAGGGAGCTGTCCAAGTTCACTGGTGGATTTTGGAGGTCATAGTCAGCACTACATTGAGTGGACCCCTCTGGTCCAGGAGAAACTGAAGGTAATTCCCCCCTTTCCTGTTTCTCATGCTTTCGCTTATGTGAGTCCATTTGAGACATTCCCACTACAGTGTGCTTGCAGCTGGGATAAGTGCAATGAAAGTGTGAGCACTTTAGCTTATACTTGCAATCGGGCACCTCGCAGTCAACACTGGAACTAAACTGACAGAAGCCTGCAGCACTGATGACGTCCTGCTTTCCATGATGCTTACGGTGAGCGGTCACCTTCGTGCTGTCAGTGCAGCGGAAGCCACAGCGCAAGCAGTGAAAATGTGTGCTATTGCCAGAGAACTGGCAGTCAGGGAAGTTGCAGCTAAGAGAGGATTTGAAACGCTTAAAGTCATCGAGAACCAGGTTATCCACCCTGTCATGGTGCTGTGCATGCTTATACATGTGGGTTCGCCCGCAGAACTTGTAGCCACAGTTTTCTCTGGTGCAGTGGTAGTGAGTAACCTTCAGTGAAAACTGGCATGCCGTATCCTTACAATCTTCATACAGGTCATAGCGTCTGAATCCTTCCAACATCATCCCTTCATCCAGCATTTTGCGTGAAGAAGCGGTCTTCCGCCGTTTGCCAAAAGGTGACATATCCTCAATGATCCAGAATCGTTTTTTGGCTCCGGAAGCTGTTGGCATTGTAATGGTGTTTCCTGTGGGGGAAAAAAAAAAAATGTAAATCGTTTTCTACTGGGAAAAATTTCAGATAATGAGGCAGAAACTAAACCAAATCAATGCACCACATATATAGCTGGATATGTATCTGAGAATAAAGTAGTGCAGTGTTGTCTATGTTTTAATAAGGATTTGACACAGCTGTGGTGAGTAAGATGCTCAGTAGTATATGGGACAGTGGCTGCCATTGGGCTGGGTTACATAAAACCCAACAAACTGGTGTGTGCCAATAACTTTTCAAACTGCACAGGAAAATGGTTGTTGAGGGTACAAACCCACTTGACGTATTTGCTGCGTGAATCAGTCTTAAAAATAAGCAGGCAAAACGCAGGTTGGCTTTATACAATTGTTCTGCGTTAAAATACGCTATTGCGTATTTTTGAAGCGTGAAGCTTGTGTTAGCAAAGCATCAGTTGTTAACAACCTGTGCGAAAAACGCATGTAGCTTCACGCTTCAAAAATACGCAATTGCGTATTTTAACGCAGAACAATTGTATAAAGC
The DNA here is from genome assembly GCF_027789765.1 of Dendropsophus ebraccatus. Classification (NCBI taxonomy): domain Eukaryota; kingdom Metazoa; phylum Chordata; class Amphibia; order Anura; family Hylidae; genus Dendropsophus; species Dendropsophus ebraccatus. Next base: position 10,398,363 of record NC_091465.1, read on the forward strand.
CAACCTGCGTTTTGCCTGCTTATTTTTAAGACTGATTCACGCAGCAAATACGTCAAGTGGGTTTGTACCCTAAGGGTCATCAGTTCACGTCTCATCGTGTGGCGTCATGATAAAACACATATGGCTGTCCAGTTATTTTTCAGACATTATGTACCGACTTGACATTAATAACTATTGTGGGGTTTTAATATGATTAGCTTGCAATGGTTAAGGTATGGACATAGTAATATCAACATATCATCTCTAAGTATTTAAGTTATAACATCAAAATAAAACTAAATGAAGTGAATGTTAAAAAATATATATATTAAAAAAAACAAACAAAAAAAAACATATTACAGGATGAGTTTAATGGAGTATGCTTATATGCTTTGCTGCTGCTCTATTTAAAGGAGTTATCCAGGCTTACCAAAACATGGCTACTTCCAGAAACAGCGCAATTCTTGCCTTCAGGTTGGGTGTGGTTTTGCAGCTCTATTTCATTTAAATGAATGAAACTGAATTGTTATACCACACATCCTGAGGTGAGGTGATGGTGCTGCAGAGAAGTAGTCATATTTTTCTAACCCCGGATAACCCCTTCAAACTCCTGTTAGCTGTGGTCTTGTGTCCTAGGAGGCACAGGGTCCACTGTTCTTGTCGATGGAGCTCTCAGCAGTCTCACTCGTACTGATCTAATGAATAAGTGATCATTGCTGCACTACAGATACCCATTCAAAGCAAAGCTTAAAAACCCATGATATTTAATTTTAAATGGACATATAGAAACAACAGAAAAGAATAATAAAAACTGGTATAAACTGCCCATAGCACCCAATCCCAGCTCTGGTGGAATAAAAGCTGAGCTGTGATTGGCTGCTATTGGCAGTTTACACCATTTTATATTTTAAACACTTCAATAATTTTGGCCCCTAAATATTTCAAATGTTGAAGCAGATTGTGTGTTCTGTGAAATTGTGTGGTAGTGGTGGACTATGATTCCTGCACATTTATTTCAATTTTCATTCTGTAAAAATCTGAAGGGTACCTGCTGCATCTTGTACTAGTGGAACATCACTTTTGACTGGAGCTGGAGTGGCTATAACTGGTGTAAAAGTTGGAGCGCTGCTTGTTGGCACCACAATGCCCCTGCTGACCCCAAGGCTGGCAGTGATCAAGGAGTATGAGACACAGGATGGAGAGAGCAGGAACGGTAGGGAAGAGAGGGGAGGCCTAACCAAGGCAGGAGGAAAGGAAGAAGCATGAGGCATAGCCGCTGCTGGAGGTGGTGGAGGTGCATTGTGGGTGAGAGCGTCCTCAGAAGCAGAAGGGACCAGGCAGCCTGGAGAGTGTGGAGAAGCAGGAAAACAGAACAGAGAAAGGAAAAAAGAAACAGAATAAAATGAACCAAATGAGAAGCTGAAGAGAGAAAACGATGAGATGAAATGAAACACTAAACAGAAGAGGGACATCCAGACTCACAAAACTTGACTGTATGGCTGAAACTTGTAATGGTGGGGGCGATAAATGTATTTAATATAAAACGACACAAAAGAATGTTTAATTCATGGAATGGTAGTTGTTATATGATGTGCCCTGGTTACTTCTGAGAAGTCGTACAAGTTATCTGACATAAGTAGATTAAATATGACAGGATTAAAAAAGGAGCTTTGTTACCTGCATCAGCACTTTCATTGCCCACTGGAGTACTGGAGCAGCTGCGATCGAGGTTGGAGGACTCGGAGGACATCCCGCCAGGGCTCCCTAAGCCAGTGTAGTCCATGCACTCATCGGTCTCCGTGTCCATCATGGTTAGAGATGTGGCCTGTAATGATGAAGGATTTTCTGTAGAAGATGGACTGTGGGCTGTGCTGCCACCCAAGGGAGTATGTGATATCACCTAAAAAACAGCACCTGGTTACACTATGTGTGGGTCTAGGTACTGCGCAGACACCGGCTAGAGACATGCATTTACAAGTTACACATCTGGTTCTCCTGATTTACCTGGCCAGGTACCCGGTCAAAATTCTTTCCCAGCATTCTCCTCATGTGCTTACGGGCGTGTGATGTCATCTGGTGTTTAAGGAGGAATGAAAACTGACAGCCCTCCCGAATGCAGTGGAAGTGACTATTCACCTGATTGTATTTACATCCTGGCAGGAAAGAGGAGAGAAATAGTATAGATTAAGATTACATGAAGTCAACGTGAAAAATCTTTGTATCTGTGTTGACTTATTTGCCTCTCTTTGTAATCTGCTCTGCGTGCCCAGCATTTCTCAGATTCAGAATGATAAAATATGTTGTTCTTTCTTCTAATTTTCTGACCGTTGCTTCTCTAGCAACCAGAACAAACAGGTGGAGGGTTTGGCAGGTGAGGACTTGCAGTCACCATGACAGCACTGCCTGACTTTGTAAGCTGGCCCGGCACCTGTAACTCCAAAAGGTGAGCAAATAAGAGCAAGAACCGTCTCCTGACATCTGTAAGAGGACACGGGACTGGCTCGTGTATGTTGTTACTGATCACCGTGGTTACTGCAAGCCGCTATTAACCTGGGACATAAATACTTTATGAGTTAACAGGGTGAGGTCTTCTGTTTTGTTTGTTTGCAAAGGTTTTAGTTATGCAAGAAAACCAAGAAAAACGAGGCACTGCACGGTGACTAATATTTCCCAGCTCTTTTTCTGTTACTTTAAAACAATTGGTTTTGTTGTCACAGGATTGTTGCAGTAGTTACGGAGCTCTATCTAACCAGCTTCTAATGATAGACTTAAACACAGTGCTATAACATATTAGGAGGTAGATGCTGAAAAGTCTACATCTTCTTTTGGGTTACATTAATGCATTTTCTGAGTTTCCCCTAATATATTTTTGTAACATACTTGCATTAGCAGTTTATGAAACAACTGAACAAGTGGATGTAGAATTACAGAGTTCCTTCTGTCAGCCACCCTACAGATTTTACTGAAGTGTATACCTGGATGTTCATTAGTTTAAGGGGTCTTTATAGATCAGAATAAATAAGCTGTATTACTCAATGGATAAATCCCCCTACCATTAATGGCATAACTGCCTACCCATGTGACTGCTCAAGCCAATCACTGGCCTAGCAGTACACCAGAGTTCAACGACTAGCTGCAGGGATCACTAGCGCCAAACAGGAGGGAGGGATTTATTAGGCGAGTAAAGAGTCTTTTATTTAATGGTGGTTTCCTCTCTAGACCCCTTTTACTATAAGTAACCATAAACTGCTGCTGAGATTACAGGCTAGCATATACAGATAACCTAAAACTTCTGAAATCAAACACATTTGTAAATATAAGTGTATTATCAGCATTAAACATCCACATTTTGGGCCTATAAACACTTTTTTTTGTTAAATAGTCAGCTTGTTGTTGCAAGGCCCCATTCCCACTAAGGAAAGGTAGCGGAATTCCGCGACGGAATTGTCCGCCGCGGAATGCCATTAGCCTCTCGCTCATAATGGGAGTCTATGGGAGGCGCGCGCTCCTGCTCTGTACGCGCTGAAGAATGAACATGTTCATTCTTCAGCTCGGACAGGGCAGGAGCGCGCGCGCCTCCCATAGACTCCCATTATGAGCGGGAGGCTTACGGCATTCCGCGGTGGACAATTCCGTCGCGGAATTCCGCTACCTTTCCTCAGTGGGAACGGGGCCTAACTGTTTGTAGACATGGCTAAAATGACAATCTTTGCCTCCTGGTTTATACATACCCATTCTGCCACATTCTTCTCTCTTAGTGAAATACTTGAATCCATTTGCTGCTCTTCGCTCAGCCTTCTCATGTTTTTTCACATGCCATGGAAGCTTAGTTGTTATGTTGGTGACAAAGTAACAGCTGGGCCTTAAACAGTGGTAGTGTCCACGCATCCTGAACTCACAGTGCTAAAGTTAATGAAAAAAAGGACAGAATTATTTATTAGATAATCTGAATTTCTTACTAAATGAATGGTGTTTATGTCCTGGAATTAAAGGGGTATGCCCATTTAGGACACTTATGACATAGCCATTTCAGGGACCTGCCCCTATCCTCAAGATTTGGGGCTTCCACCCTCTTTGGCCTGCTTGCGGCTGCAGGATGTGGTCAGGAAGTAAAAAGCGATTTGTGTAACTTCTCTTGACTTAAAAGGGGTTATCCAGCGCTACAAAAACATGGCCACTTTCTTCCAGAGACAGCCCCACTCTTGTCTCCAGCTTGGGCGGGTTTTGCTGCTCAGTTTCATTGAAGTGAATAGAGCTTAATTGCAAAACGCACCTGAACTGGAGACAAGTGTCGTTTTGTCTCTGAAAGAAAGTGGCCATGTTTTTGTTGCGCTTGATAACCCCCTTTAATGTGAGATGGGATTTGCATCCTGTTGATAAACCATAAGTGTCTCAGATCGGTATAACCCTTTACATTTTTTTTAAGTTTTATAGTTTTGGAACTTGTAATGATTACATGTCATATACAGACCTGGTTAGGGCACAGACACTGCAGTGAGTAGTAAGCAAACTGGTCTCGCACATTCACTAGGCTGTTGTTGGGGTTGATGTGGTCCAGGCAGTGGGACTCTGCTTTCCCTGATGTCTTACAAACATACTTGCAGTTTCCAAACAAACAGTGAAAATGAAATTTGTTTGCATATTTGCAGTCAGTGGCTAGGCAGGGATCACTGCAAAACAGATACCAAAAGAGAAGAAATGCAATTGTTAAAAACCTTAAAAATGGAACTATGACGTAATAATTATACATTTTTAGTTTGCGTTTGTTCAGTTATGTATCGTATTTAAACTTGTCGCAGGACATTTCCGAGGCAACACTTAAAGCGATGCATCATAGAAAACTTTGGCCCATTGTAAAGAACATTGCAGCGAATTTCCTGTGGCAGCAATCACTAAGTGGTAGCAAAATGTTTATTGTGCTATATAGAACGCACAGCCCCCTAAAATGTTACTATATAATATTTCTAAAAACACAGTTAGGGCCCATTCACACGTCCGTGTCAGTTTTTACTGTCAGGAAATCCTGATTAGGAGGCCTCAAATGTCATCAGGAAAGTATCAGGATTTCCTGACAGTATTCCGTTTTTACCTTCAGGAAACCATCAGGAAAAGCCGTCAGGATTTCCTGATCAGAAGAAAAAATAGGGATGGATGGATGGTCACAGCTTGCAGAACTACAACTCCCATCATGCCCTGCTGACAGGTCATGATGGGAGTTGTACTTCTGCAACCTGGATGATTACAGGCTGCAGAACTACAACTCTCATCATGACCTGACAGCAGGCTGTCCGGAAAGGTATCCGTGACCAATTAAAGTCTATGGGTACGGACGTGTGAAGGGGGGCCTTACTTTTAAAATGACAGTTGTTGTTTTTTTTTTTTAACTATTGAACTCACTTCTCCTGGAACTGTAAGAATCCGGGCTTCACTTGAGGTTTAGCATTTTCAAGAGAAGTCGTTGCCATAGGAGAGGAGGCTAAACTGGGAAGTGATGCTGGTATTTGGGGGATTTGTGGTATGGATGACCCCAGCTGTTTCCATGCTAGTAGAGTCGGTGTGGATGGGAAAGCAGCAGGGCACGGAGCAGGAACCTCGCATCCAGGTGTCAGAGTAGGTATAGGAGGGGATGCTGACATTGGGGAGACCTTAGACTCTCCTGTGTATGAGATTTCTGAGCCGCCTTTAGTTCCTACATCAGTCCGAAAATGAAAGCTGCAAGTAAGATAAATTTATTAGGTACAGAACCGATAACACAGAAATGATTCTACATACAATAGCTTACGTTTAGACACTTACTTTGCGTGTTTTATGGCTCCATCTAGAGTGCTGAAAAGTGCTCCACATTCCTCCACAATGCAGTGAAAGTGCAGTTTATGCAGGAAATCACACTGATGGTCACACACATCACCCGGATCAAACCTGATGATACACGAGAAAGTGTTGCTAAAAATGGACACCTTTTAATAATTTTATACAGCTTGCCCTTGGGGTCTGCCTTGGTACCTGCGCAGGTACGTCTTCCAAAGCTCTGCATTCTTTTCACGATCGAGGGCCTTCATTACTTTTCCCAGATAATGCGTTGACTCCCCAGCTCCAGAGTCGCTGCTCTCTGCATCTGCTTTCAGACTCAGTGAGCTCCCTGCATTGGAGTGTTGGCTCTGCCAAAAAGAAATATATAAAACTGTTAGCCAAATCTGTAAAAAAAACAAACAAACAAACCCTGAATTCTGTACAAGACTGTACATGAAGCAACAGAATTGGCACTAGTGATTGTAAACGGATATTAATTGCCATTACCTTATTCCCAAGAGAGGATGGGAGCAGCTGATCACATACGGTGTCTTGACCATTGGGCTCATTACTATATAAGAAAAAATACAAGTCTTTAAATAGAAGAAGTTATCTTTCAAAACCTGTTGTAAAATGTAATAAAAAGGTAATGACACTGGTTTCAGTATTTGTTAGTACATTATATCAGTGAGACGTATTGTTTTTCCGGGAAGCAGTTCCCACCTGTTCAGACTCAGGTCTAGGCTGTGCTCCTGAGAGCTGTTCTGTAGTATTCCCTCTGCATCCAAAGTTTCTGGTTTGATGCTAAGGCGACCTGATGCTTGACCATTGGCTGTAACAAATTATAATTTAGAAAGTAAGAATAGATCATGACTATCGGTGATTATATACAGTTATCGAAGGTTGGTCAGGTGTGCAGCATATTGTGAAGACAGCCCATATAATATTGTGGAACACTTTACTGCCTTGACTGCATTATACGATAGTAATGTTACAATAAAAGTATACACTATATAAAAATGGTGTGGTGTAGAAGCTCACCTGCTTCAGGAGAGGGGGACTGCTTGAGTGCTGCTGCAGCCAACCGTGCCATCATTGGAGAGATTAGACCTTTACTAGCAGAAATCTTCTCCATAATAGATGTAGCAGCCGGGGAAGTGCTGTTTTGATCGCTGGCCCCAGAAGCAGACTGCGGAGAAGAGTCTGGGGCAGCTAAAGGTATTATATTACTTGCACTCAGAGGTAATGCGGTGCTTCCACGGCCACTCATGATAGGGAAATACGGCCCAGTACCAGCAGGAAGTGCTGAGCTAGAAAGGGCTAAAGCCAGGGGCATGTTTGTGGGTAAGGACTGGGAAAGAAGAGCAGGTATCTTTGTTGCCGGTGGAATGGTGCTGGTGGATTTATGGGTTTGTGGTGAAGGTGCTTCAGATACATTTGGGACTAGGGACACGGAAGACTGCTGGCTTGTAGGGGAGGCACTCAGACTAGAGTTCTTGCTACTCAGAGCAGAGAAGTCAATGAGATCATCGTTGCTGGACTCTTCCAGGTCATTGTCCTTTCCTCCCATGAGGGAAGACGAGAGCCCAAGCACCCCTGAGCTACGGATGTGTCGCCTCTCATGTTTGCGTTTATGTGAGGTCATCTGGCTGGTGGAGGTGAAGGTGAAGCCACATCCGGTGCGTATACAGTGAAAGTGGTTGGTAGCTTTGCTGTACACACATCCCTCATATTTGCATTCCTCGTACTTGTAAAACTTCTTGAATCCATCTTTTGCATATGCATCATCTTTTATATGGTAGCTCTTGTGCTTCTCTATGTCACACTTATTCTTGAAAGTAAAGCTGCATCCTGGACGTCTGCAAACAAATGAAGCATTCTAGTCATTGCCCTTTTTTTTATGCTAGTACCACTAGTAGACTCTTTAGTTGGTAAATAATGAACCAACATCTATACAGACAACCAATACAAAAAGTCTATTTTCATCACCTGCAATGGAAATGAGTGGTTTTCTGCCCATAGAACTGGCATTCCACTGTGCCACAGTCTTCGGTGGCTCGGAAGCGCTGAAAGCCGTCATTAATCAGCTGAGTGTTCTTCTTATGGAAGTTTTCATGTGTCATCACATCTGAGGTGCTTGTGTACACTTTGTTACATCCCACCTGGGGAATAGAGCAGGTCACCTTAATGCCAAATGGTCATGTTATGAATACATAAACAAGAGACGACTGCTGAAAACAATGGAGCATAGACTGGATGCCAAGCAGTGTGTTTCTTCAGAGTGTGCATGTGTAAGTGACACATTCAGTCCACAGCTACTGAAAAACATACACGTAAACTGGTACTTTTTTCCTTTTGCCTACACAACAACACTATATTAGGTAAAGGGAGAAGAAAAGGACAAGATATTATTAGCGAGGGTCTACAAAACCACAGCTGAAACTGTATTTGAATCCTGTAAGTCCAAGCTCAAAGTCATCACGTCACTAATGGAATGTTCAACTTGTCTTCCCTCTGGCATCTGTCTCCACGCAAACTGGGCAACTTTGCCATATTGAGTAAAAAAAAAAGTGCGGAATCTGTAAATGCGGCAGCTGAGGGGGGAAAGCAAGAGCCAAGTGCCAGGGCCTGCACCATCTCACAAATGAAAGGGGAAAAAAAAAGTACCCGTGCCTTTCCCTATTCACTCCTGTCCTGCTAGCAGGTTGATGAGAACAGACAATAACAAAACCCTCTGACAAATACCCAAAACGAAAAAAAAAAAAATCTCCAGCTGTTTGCTGTACAAACGCATACTGACTGTTGACACCTTGAAAAAAAGCAGAACCCCACCACGGGATCAGAAAAGAAAAAAAGAATTAAACAAAAAGCTGCAGAGGAATAATTTGCAATGTGGCACTAGGTTCTAAAGCTTGAAAAATGTGGGCTTTATATAAACACCGACCTGAAATTTATCCACACCAATTATGGACATAACCAAAGTGTCCTACACAAATCTTGTTGCTTCAGCTCTACACACCTTTACATGTAACAACAAGCAGCTCTGGGCACACACCCCCCAAATAGACTACCAGATGTGGGAAATCATAGTGCCCGTACAATATTGATTTTCTCTACTAAATATTGTAGGCGATTGAAAACAACCAAAAAGTTGGATGCCGGCAGAAGATTTATATACTTGCTGGGTTAGGGGATTTGACCATACTAAATGCTAATGGAGTGTTTACAGTGTACATCGTCAAAGATATACATTGGGAGGATTTCCTGATGTGTACCTCTGATTATAGCCACAGCAGTTGCCCATAGGCAATAAAAATAAATACAATGTTTGTATATACTATCTATATATTTTATTTTTCCTTTTTTGCAGGATGCCTCTACATAGAATAGTGTACTTGATTTATGCTATTGTTTTCAGAAATAAGGAAATGTATGCCAAGGTATACTACCCAGACTGAGACCAAAGGGATGCTCTTTATGTATGTTATCAGGTAAATGTGGGTCTCTGCATACCTTACTCTGGGAATGGCCTAGGTCTATATGTTAAGCATACACGACATGAACCCTGACTTAATATTTAATAATAAAACAGCTGGTCCAATAATCAGTCTTCACTATAAGTAGTTACAATTTAGGAAGAATTTAAAAAAATAACAACAACAGACAGTTTCTATAGATTCTATGAGCATTAGGGGTATACTGAGATGTCACCTTTGTGCAGAATATAAGAGGGTGTTGTCTGTGTATTTGGGCTAGATACGACCTGCATTCAGCATCAAGGAGTAGGGTGTTACCTGAGCAGTATCATGGGTCTGGGTGGGGTGTATTTGTATACTGTATAATAAAGCTGGGTGCTGTCTCTATATATATCAAACATATCCACATCAACAGTAAGACCTGGGTCTTTTAGCAATTTAAGTTGTTTCATATGTAATTTTAGGTGAATATTCTCACTGTTACGAGTCACAAACAGCCTCGACAGTGGCAACAAATTGTCACAAGCTAATAATGACTGCAACAAGAAGGGGTTGCTGAAAAATGGAAAACTTTAAATGCGAAAATAAAATTGGCTAATATCCCTGTCATTAAAGGGAGTTTCCATGTTTAATGCAAGATTCATTGTGTGATGTTCTGTAGCTTTCCTAAATACATTAGGACAGATTTACTAATGGAAAGGCTGCACAATTCTGCTGTGATTTAGGCCAAAAAAGGACTTACATGACACTATATAGTGGCATAAATTTACTAATTTCTTACATGACTTTTCTGCCATACAAAGGGTATGTAGCTTAATATGAGACAATGGATGCCAAAACAGCTTCAGAATTCTGCTATAGCTCAAGATAACCGATAGCTGATCTAAACATATATACAGATACATAAAACAGCCCAGTGTGATAACGCCACATCAGAGATGGGGAACCTCAGCTGTTGCAAAACTACAATTCCCATCATGCCTGGACATCCAAAGTTCTAGCTCTGGCTGTCCGGGTATAATGGGAATTGTAGTTTTGCCACAGCTGGAGAGCCAAGGTTCCCCATCCCTGCTCTACACTATCTAGTCTAAGTTTTCACCATCTAAAAATTACAGTTTAATCTGGGCATTTGTATTATGCTCACCAATTTAAAGACCCCTGCTTGCCGTTAGTGAAAGATAAATATTACAGCCAGAGACGTCTTTCAACATCTAAAAGGCGTATACAGTCATGACCGTCTTAGACAATCCTATGTGAGATAAATCAGTAATATGAATCTTTCCACTTTCCTGTTTGCCACATTGTACCAGAAAGTAACGTGTTGTATGTGCAGTAATCTGAAGTAGTTCAGCTTCTATACAGGTTTCAGGATGTAATTAGTATTTCTTCAACCACTAACAGCAAACAAATGTGTTGAAAATTGTGAGGATATGATTTGTTAGACCTGTAAAGTAAACCTGCTGTACATAGCAGTATGTTAGCCTTACCTGCATGCAATGGTAGTGTGTGCTTTTGCCATTTAAATGGCAGCCATGATAGTAAACACTGCAGTCATCTAAAGGACTAAAACGCATGAATCCATGTTGCAGAGAGTTGTCTCGTTTCTTGTGCATATTGTAATGACGAATAACATCTTGCTTACTGGTAAATCTCTGAGCAAAGAACACAAAAATAAGAGAGTCACTCATATGAAGGGCTATTTCCCACCGCATGTACCCTATGAAGGGCAGAGGCAATGGCTGGATGATACTACCTGGTAGTTACACTCAGGGTCCAGGCAATGGTAGTGCTCCCGGTACTGATACGCACAGTGAATATGACCACAGTGTTGGCTGCCCGAAAATCTATAAAGAAAACCATACTACCAGTGAAAAGATATAAAAGTATCTGATAATAACATTGTCTTCATGCACAGGGAGCTCAGTCGTATCAGTTGCTCAGTCTAGTAATGTAAATTTCACAGATGCTAGCACACACACAGGAAATATTCTGGGTATACTATCTGGCTGACCCCAGAACTTAACATCAGATGTTGGTGAAAACTGGCACATGGGCTTATGTCATATGGTCCTACAGTCAGTCATAAACATTCTCATCTCCATACGAACCACTCCTACCTGGAAATGTATTTCTGGTATATATTAACATCTTCAGGGGGCTTGTCTGGGGGCAGTCCATTCCTGGTGAGAAAGACAGGCCAGAGCTGGTTAGAGTCCACTTAGCTCCCTATCCAGCTCCGTCTCATGCCACACTCCCGGATCTGGATATCAGTAAACCACACCCAAATTACTTTACCCCTCTATAAATATAATTTAGATCCCCCTTTGTGGTGACAGGCACCCCAGCACTTACATTTAACCTGCCTGCAGTGTTCCTATTTACTCTATTGATCCATAGGCAACACATTCATACAAGCTTCATAATAAATGCTAACAAACCATTACCGTACTTATTTTTCTTTGATTAAAAGCCTCCTTTGTGCCCCTCGCATTCTGATTCTTCCAATAGTTTGTCAGACTTTCTCCTTTTACCTCCATGTGGACTGTAGGTCCTGAATTCTTATACCACTACTTTCCTGAATTCTTATACCACTACTTTCCTACATATGTCTTGTGTTCTGAACTATTATTGTCTATATGAGCCATGTCTACTCATCTCAATGCGGCCATAAAGCGGGTACTTACTTCACAGTGGAGACTGTCCCTGTAGTGATGGAGTCTGTCTTTGAGAAAGTTGACTTTAGATATTCTGGAGTGTTGAAAGGCAATGTGACTGGCTGCTCGGATGCGGGCACCGGGGTGGTGGGAGTGCTTGTGAGGGGAGCAGGGGATAAACTGGGGACGACTGCTGCAGCTTTCAGTGGAGTGAGTTTTTGGATATTACGCACATCGTACTTAGAAGGGCGCCCAACTTTCCCAGTTTTAAAAGCAATAGATCCGCCCATGTCTTGGTTCCCTTCACCAGGCTTAAAAAGATGAAGATACTTGACATTCTCCAGGTCATATTTGGAGGGTTTTTTGTAGGTGTTTCCATTTTGTGGCCGCAGAGACTCTCCAGTTTTTAATTTCTGAATAAAAAAGTCATATTTGGAAGATCGAGACATAAGGCCTTGCATTTGGGAGCTGCCAGCTGTCGTCAGAGGCAAAACAGTCGTTTTGGGTTCTTGTAGGATGATGGCCTCGTGTCCTGGGCCTCTGCTAGTTAGGGGCTGCGGTGTTGGCTGCAGAGGTGGTGCACTCTCTTTGCTCTGTATAGTTTTGGAGTTGAGTTCTTCAGCTTTTGCAACATGGGCAGGCCAAGATAGGTTCTCTCCAGCTTTTAGCTTTCTGATGTATTCCTCATATTTGGAGAACCTGGCTCTTTTGCTGAGGGGGTCTTCAGCAGAGGTGGTCTCTGAGGTAGCAGCATTAATCTTCTCAAAGCTAATCTTCTTTGCAAGCTCATCTCTTACGTTGGGTTGAGCGTACCCAAACATCCCCAGAAACTCACTCATAGTGTTGGCGGCATAATCTCGCAACGTGGAAGCTTCTCCTGTATGAATAAAAGTGCAATGTTCAGATTCACGGAGAACGCAGCCTGATCTATCCTTGCCTAGCACACACATCTGGCTCACTCGCTCGGTTTTATGACTTTTAAATTAATTTCTTTAAAAAAAAAAAAGTAATTAATACTGGTAAAATAAAAAGGAGTTCATCAATGGCAAGAAAATCAATTCCCTGAATGTTCTCTGCGATGGCTTTTCAGTACATTAAACAAAGTTTTCATAAATGTCTCTGCTCTCCCATCTTGGCCTAATAGGAAAGAGAATCATTTTACTGGAAGGGGAGCCAAGTCTTATCTGTCAAAATGTATGGAAATTTGTAATATATATATACGCCTGGTAATGTGCATCTGAGCATTGATTCTCTACTAAATGTCATCACTGTGAGGAGGGGTTTGTTTTCATACTTTTCTAGGCCGTAAAAATACATGAGGTTAGAAAAATGAGGAAAACCTATGACAACATGAAATGTGAGGAATCTTAAGTTTCTTGCTTTGGCCCAGCTTGGTACTGGTCATACAATAAAATAGTATAAAGGAACATACTAATTTATCCATCATTCTATAATATTTAAGTCCTACAAACTGTATGGGGGATGAACATACAGCAAATAAAAGTTCTTTGGAGGAAAATAAAGTTTCTGACGGGAAGATGGTGCTTGCTTAGTATGGGCATGCCATAATCCTAACGTGGCCAAACATTTTCACACACAAATCTAAAAACCTAAGGGGAGATTTATAAAAGCTTGCCTAAAGAATCACAAGGCTGCCCAAAGCAACCAATCACACTTAATGTTAGAGGCCATAAAAAAAAAAAAAAAAAAAAAAAAAAAAAAGGTTCAATCTGGTTGGTTGGGAAACTGCTCCTCTGCACAAGCTTTGATAAATCTCTCCTTTAATCCAGTATACTGTACAGATCAGCAGCGGACTGCGCCACTGATCCACAGTAAGGGTATGCTTTCATGATTTGTGTGTTTGTTTCATAAATCCTGAATAAGGCCGACTGCTTCAACCCTTGTAGATGATAGAGCTATTATATTGTATTGGAAACAATACGTTTAAAAGTGTGTTGGGTAGCGTCAGGGACTTCAAGTTGTGTATGGATAAGCAGCTAAGCCGACCATGCCAGAACAGCAGCCGGACACACACTTACTAACACTACGTTCACACATTCAGGCACATAAATCCTTTATAAAACCTGCTAACATTCTGTATACAATACAACTGAATGTGCTAACTGAGCAGGGCCCTCGCTCCTCAGGTATGCTATTTTCTCATAGATTGTAAGCTCTTGTCATCAGAGGCTCACCACTTGTTTGAACTGTTGGTTAGTTTACTATCTAATATCATGTGTTATATCCTCTGAAATGTAAAGTGCTGTGGAATAAGTTGCTGCTTTATTATATACTCCATTCACATGCTGTGGAATAGAACTGTAAACATTTATCTCTACAACGGACAACCCCCCCCCCCCCCCCCAACAAAAAAAAAAACGGTAAAAATGATCATTTTCATTATCCTCATTGATTTTGCACAGAAAAGCCACGTTTTCCTATATCTATTCTCCTATAGGAATCCCAAGTGTCGGCCTCGGATCTCTGCTTCGGCGAGTTTGAGTACATAGATCTGCCAGTCACTATGCACATTCACGACTATTACTGATGCAGTTGCAAGCTGATGAGCGAGATCATTAACAAAACTGATTACTTCCATTCACTGACAGGAAAGGAAACAGATCTGTGTATTTATTTTATTGGCCCGGCATTTTGTTAAATATCTGTGGTTTAAAAGCAATTAATGGAGATGTAGATGTGTGTTTGCATACAGTGCAGGAGAGCTCCCCCGGTGTCCCTTGGTTAGATGTCAGGGGACACAGGACTCAGAGATAAAAATAGTCCATGCTGTCTATATTTGGAAAGAAAACACTAAAGACCTAGGAATCTTTCCTGATCCAAGATCTCTGTAGAAGTGGCCGTATGTACTGTACTCCTGCAGTCATTTGTGTGTTTATGCCACTATCTGTGCACACAATGAGCGAAGTCACCTTGTCCCATGGAGGGAAATGCTTTCCTATGGGCGTCTGTTGAAGGTCACACATCTTCCCATTGATCTCACAATGTTTGTTAATTACTTTGTCACTGATGTGGTGAAGGATAATTAAACAGCTCTGTTTATATCTTCATGCATAATTATGAGCCGAGCACTGCCACTCGCAGCCAACCAGCAGACAGCCAAGCCAACAGTCTGACCGCCTAAACACTCACACAAAGATATATAGACAGGGATTACAAGCCTGCTCCTGTCTGTGTGGCTGTCATATAGGAGAACAAGTGCTTCATGGTCAGTAAAACCAGAGGAGGGCTGCTATTAGAGACCCTCTATAATAGCTGAAGGACAAGGTAACAGATGCACCATCTAGAGCAACGTTAATAAGAGTTATTTATCATGAATGCATTGAGTTTAGTATAAACACTTCATATTTTATGTTTTTGTAACTGTAACTGAGTAACTTACTTGTGCAAAAAACTAGTAATTGCTAGATAGATAGATCCATCACTCACTATATAGTGATTCTAGTTGTATGTCCCAGCAATCCTCTTATCTATTCCGGACTCCCCCATTATTAATGGACATTGCCATCATCTTGTAGTACACAACAATAAAGGAATGCTACGTTTTAAAGATGTCAGTGAGAGAACTATACTAAGCTACTGGGATTGTGGGGATATCATGATTTTATTTGCCTCACTTATAATATATAGGTATTATGTGTGCCATTATGGAATCGCTTACCTGAGGGTGCTCCTGAGGTTAGTTTTGCAGGTACTTCTGCATCCTTGGAGACTGTCCTCTCGGTTTCTTTTTCTCCCAAGTATCTACTCCCTTGGGAGGCTCTGGACTCTTCAGTGTTGTCTTCATCATCGCTGCACCCCTTAGGCTGTACCATATAGACCCCCTCAGGGGGAAGCTCGGGCAGTCCTATTCTTTTGCAGTCTTTGTTCGTCCTTTCAGTGGGTTCATCTGTGTATTCCCCATTGACCCACTTCTCTATTACCTCCCTACGTCGCTTGTCTTCCTCAGCACTTCTTTGATCAGTACCGAGGCCTTCAGCGGGATCTACTGTTCGTTTTTGTTCCCCATTTTTTTCATTGTTTTCTAGAGGCCCAGTTTCCGCATCTCCTGTATCTGATCCCTGTTCTGATACAACTTGCCGGCTCAGTTTGGCACAGATAGCATTTAGTTTCAGGCCGCCTTTCCGTTTGGCAGCCATCTTCGGCTTTCCTGAGGTTCCGTCAGTGCAAACACTTCTTTCAGCTATGAGAGGGGAACAGAGACAAAAAAAAGCAATAGTAAACTATCTTACAGACTTATGGTGGTGCATTAGAACCAGCAACAATACATAAAGTGGCATCAACCTTTACTAGTAAGACCAAAATATTGCTTGAAGGGAAACGTCAGTAAAAACAACTATAATTATTCATAGTCATCCAGTGCTGCTGTGTTTTTGGTAGAAATCTCCTGAAGTAGTTTGGGCAGCTGTTGCGCCTCCAGGGGGTGGAAGCAGCCAAATCAGCCAGTGGATATATTTACAGAGAATCCGTCACTGATTTTCAACCTATGCAGTTACTACAGTGGCCTAACATTTTTCTTTAAAAAATAAATAAATAAATAAAAATCCCAGCTACTGCTAATATGCAAGGCCCCAATCTAAGCCAGGTACCACTAGGAAACCTCTGCGGAACTAGGACTTTTCTGTCTTTTCTGGTGGATTTCAGGGAAACATGAGTAATAATGCAGAACACTCCAAAACGTTTTAAAAGAGAACTTCCTTTTCAGGCCTGAGATTTGCTAAAATTTAAGCAGTCTTATTTTTATATACCCATTTAGTAGTTTTAGGCTTCTTGACTTTCGGCAGGTAAAGCTGCACTGACGGTATACGTTGGTGTCTGAGAGGTCAGACGCCTACAATGAGGAACAGCCAGCAGACTGCTGAGGGGACCCTGATAACTCCTGGATTCTGAGCTGCATCTAAGGTGGAGGTGTGTGTGTGTCCAGTCAGGATCCTATAGGGATAGGAAGACGTGTGTGGTGGCCTGTTTATAGGTAGATGCATGTGATCCTAATTGTAGTCATACTATAACACCAGTTTCAGTAGGTGACTGGTTAAAAAGTGGGAAATGGCTGTTTAGAACTCCATTACCACAGCGGACTGGCAATGGTTAACTGGCTGCTCCCGCACTGGTTGAGCGAGCCTAGCATGTTATTGCTCTGTTAAAATAAACATCCCGCTTTATTTCATTTAGCCCAAACAAAAATTCTTTTATTTTACATCAATATAAGGAAGACATTCATAAAACCGGCCTGTCAAACTGAACGTTTTCATCTTTTTCCCAGCACAAACTCACCAACTACTTTATTTACACACACAACTTCCTCTTAAAACAATGCCAGTGCAATGTATTAGCCTCATGGGCCTGCCTCCCAAACTGGTGAGGATGCACTGAGGAAAGATCTGGAAGGAGAAGCTCCACAGCTGCCCCCAGTCTACATAGATGTGTCTCAGCCACCTAGGACAGCAGAATGCTTTCTTTCAATTTAGGATTATTTTTTTTTTTTAGCGATAAAAAATTTCTATAGAATTAGCACTAAAAGGTACAGTGTGGACTAGGCCTGAGCCAGCAGGCTTAAATATGGAGGATCTAGACCTGCTGTAGAGGAACTGACTCATGTCTTAGATCAATATATATAACCTGCTTTTATTTCTGAAGAATTCTTGAAGGTGTCACTGTATCTAAAGAGATGTGTGCTAAAGGGGGTTGTCTGAGATTACAGCTCTGCCGCTGTCCATCGGATGTGTCTGGTATTGTAGGTTAAACTAAGTTGACAGTACTAGGCACATCTTATGCACAAGAGTGAAGGTGGTTCTGGAGAGCTGAGCCTATTACCTATATTCTAACACCCCCATTGGCTACATTCTGATGTGCCAAGTCATGTGGTTGGGAGATCAACCGGATTTCGATACCTGTCTGCCAGAGCCATTGGGGCATTTTACCAGCGACTGGCATGAGATTCAGTGGTCTTAGTGAATTTGCCTCAGTATATTTGCAATTTCCATTAGATTTTCCTTCAGCTGTTGAACAATAAAATATATTTAAAAAAAAGAACATACACAAGCCAGACAGGAGGGATAGGTCATGAAATGGGAGACATCTGTAATAGCCACAGTATACCGCTGATGTGCTATACACCCATAAATATCCAGGAGGTATGAATGGAAACCATCGGCTTTTTGTGTGTACAGTATATAGCACATTCTACTATCCAGATTATCAATAAAACACATTATTGCTTTTAGTTCAGGAGATGACCTTGGCCGTGCGCTGTCCCCTGCTCATGTCCTTGTCAGTTTCACGCTTGCTGAAGAGTAGGAGTTTTAGTGAATGTGCTGCAATGAAATTTCCATTTTATAGTTTTTTTGTGCTTGTGTTGGATTATTTTCCTAGTAGAAGCATACTCTCGTATTCGTAGACTGCTGACACGTAGTAAAATGACCCATGCAACCAAGGTGAAATAATGGAATCGGACCAAATCTAAGTAGTACACTTAGTTCATGCCCTGCCCCATGTGTGTAGCTATGAGAATACCTCATCCACCATTCAAGCTGAAGACATCCACAATACAAAAAGTACTGTCCACACGTTTACACACTGGCTCAAGGGCAGAAAGTGACATATTTGAACAATGAGACGACCCCAGACGATCATAAGACCATAACAGCAGAATTAAGCATAGAAATCTTTCCCGTTCCTCGGTAATCTGTAAGCCCTTGTTACGTCTCATCCTTGTATTGTGCTACCTGAAATATATCTGGAAGGGCTCAGTGTGTGGCTTATTCTTTAAATGGAGGGGCATCTGTTTCCAGCTGTCATTCACACAGCTTGTTAGTACCACGTCTTCCAAATAGCCAGATGAAATATTAATCCTGTGTATTTTCATTAGATAAACTTAATTGCTTGCATCTGATGAACTGATTGTCTCTGCAGTACAGACAACTCACCCATGAGCAGCATCACTGGCACAAACTAGAACTTGTCACCTTCATCGCATTGTGCAAGGGTGACCCCCACAGATGCCATTCTATATTGTTTCTGAGTACTACAACACCCAGCATAAGTCACACAAATGTACTGACACTACAGTGGTGGTAGGCATTGCTGATGACGTACCTGATACACAACGTCTTTAACTGTATAGAAAGCACATGCCAACAACAAACTGTCATGTAATAAAGGAGAGCAAACACTGCGATGATCTATACACAAGTCTACTATGAATGTAATCCCCTGATATATATAATATATATATAATCAAAGTTAGCCAAATACTTAGACAAATACTTAGACTGAATACCAGAAAGTGTGAGTTACCATAAGATTTGTGCATAGACCAGACTAGAGACGCTGTCCGTTACACATGCAGCCGCAGTAAGCAAAGCGTTAACAGCAATTGTTAAATGGTACGGCAGATTGCCCCAATAAATAATTTACTGATATTTATAAATATTCAAATCAGCAGGCATCAGAAATTGAAAGGGAGGTGACATTAATTCCACAGCTCTCCAAATTCATTTGAGAATCGTTTCTCATTTCAAACAAATATTAAATCTTTGGCGGCAGTCCTGAAACATCCTCAGCGCTGCAAGAACTCCCACAATGCATCCTGGAGGATCCAGGCCTGTGATAATGTAATGTATAGATGTAAAACACATCCTTCAAGCCTTCGCCTGAAATATGGACGTGTAAACTAAAAGAACACTGCTATACCAAACACTATAGCTGGCACCAGGTGGTTAATAGGAAATATGGGCAGAAACCGTAGACTAGGATGGATTCTTCATGGTAACCTATGGCATGGATGTTATCTCTTCCTTATGAACCATAGATGTAATCATTATCCATATGGCCTAGGAAGCTCTAGGCCTGTTGTGGATCGGCCGTGTTATATACTATATGCACTTGATGGCCATTACCTATCTGGCCTT
This sequence comes from Dendropsophus ebraccatus, assembly GCF_027789765.1. NCBI lineage: Eukaryota > Metazoa > Chordata > Amphibia > Anura > Hylidae > Dendropsophus > Dendropsophus ebraccatus. The sequence goes on from NC_091465.1 coordinate 10,418,190, forward strand.
CCTTCATGGTGGATGGCACATTACAACCACTACTCCAATTCTCCATTTATAGTTAGACTGGACACCAGGATCTTCTCTGGTTCCTAGAAGATTCTGCTATCAGTCATGTTATGCACAATACAGAGGCTATTTTATACCAGAAGCGACTCTTCCTTTTAAATGCAGTTTTAGCTTTCCTCGTTCCACTTCCAGAAGGTTACGGTGTACTTTTCTTCCCCTACTCTTCCTGCCCTCTTATGATCTGCTGATTGTCCTAGCCTTTCTATCCTGGTCCAGAGAAATGAGCCCCCTCCCTTGTTCTATCTGTAAATCATGGCGTGGAAAGAAAGGGGGGTCGGACCTGGCATCCCTGCTGAATTATAGGTTTTCTAATGCAGGGCCGGCTGTCAGCTCCCTGTACTCTGCTTTATAGCTCTGTCTGTGTGTCTCTGAACTCCCTGGTAGGAAATAAAGTTACCCCTTGGCGAGACTTCTAAACATTTCATTCAGTGTGAATGCTGCTTAAGAAAAATGAGCATATATTTCTTCCAAAAGACGTATCCTCTTTCCTGGGTGAAGCTTGCACAATGCATGAGCCGTGGAGGCTGTGGTGCATGTTATAGTACAAAGTGCCATATTGGACACATGCATTAGCCGGACAATTTACAATTATAGTGATTATTAAAATTTATATATATAATTTTTATTTATTTTTTTTTAATTGGAACAAATTTTGGAAAACCCCTTGTGGCCTAGGCCGGGTTTCATTTAGAGCTGATACATTATGAGTTATGCAAAGTCTCTTATGGCTTATTACCAAACTCTTTTGAAGCACAATAATCATTAATACGTGGGGCTATTACATTGCAGTAAGCTCTTGAACCTGATGGAAGTTCAGTGTCCTCAAAGCCTGTATGGATGTCCTATGGTTCAATGGTATGGATCGTTGGGTACATGGTTAATCTCTACCTATTTTATATGATTTTGTATGCCCCATTACCAGATGGGGCATTTCTATGGGTGCTGTATTATGGATCCATACAACACATGCATGTAGGGGTTCTCATAGATATACAGGTTTTAAAAAAAAAACCAAAAAAACCTAAACTGGTCTGTGTAAATGGGCCCTAAGCTGTGCGACCAACAGCTATCCAAATACCTGTAATTGGTTGGTTAAACCAATTGTAATCTACATGTATAATGTATATAGAACAATATGGATGTTTGGGATCAGTGATAATTCATTCTCCATATCCAGATCGCCATAAGCCAAATACTGAATGGAAAATTGCACCATAAAGCTGGGCATCAATAGCAACATAGGATTTGCTTCTAGCAGACTGGTATCTGACCTTACCTTTCTAAGGGTGCGTTCACACGTACAAGATCTGCAGCAGATTTGATAGCCCAGATTGGATTTGCTTTGAACCTGCGCCATCAAATCTGCTGCAGATCCTGTACGTGTGAACGCACCCTAAAGCTGGAATAACTACCAGTATATTTTTATGCAACACAAAAGTTACCAACTTGTTAACAGGTTAGAAAGCCAAGCTGCCAGCCAATTGGGGGGGGGGGGGGGGGGGGGGGAGAGATTTTTTCCTATGGTTCCCAATAAAGGAGACTGAGCGGCTCACCAGCTAATAAGACACAAGGATCCACATGTCTGGAAAGAAATAGAAAGCCCTCCATCTTCCTGCCATCCCTCTGGTGTACATTATAAGCAGAGTGCAATTTCCTTATTGGTTTGTGCTGGGAACTACATGTATTTTTTTATTTTTATATATTAGCCCCATTTATTTCCTGATCGGTAACACCTATGTAAGAACATGTCCCAATTATATTAATGCCACCTCTCTAGATGACATCCATTGCCCCCTTCCGCTTAACATGGTCTCCCCACCATATAAAACCAGAATGCCCCCTAGATTTCCTCACAATGGAATAGAAAGAGAATAATCAATCCAACGTGTGCATTTTTTTCCTCCATAAACTCGATTTCTCTCTCCTTCTGAAAACAAGTGAGCTGTAAATACTGTTTAACCTCTCCCCCTCCCCTCAGCTCTATAAAAACACAAATATGCCATAACTCAGCCCTTCCAGCCCTGGCGTCTCCGCCATGCCCTGCTGCAGGCCTCACTGGAAGGTCAAAACAAACGACTTTCCGATTCACTGCTCCTGAAATAATTTTGTGTATTAAAACCTGAATCTGCACTTTCTGGACCGAAAGGCCCTCTTAATTATTGCAGCCGTCCTTGGGACGGACAGTGATCCTTCACGAAGACACAGTAACCAACCCCCCCCCCCCCCCCCCTTCGCCAATCTGTTTGCAAAGTGTGTCTGTCCTTTATTAAATTGTTTTCTTTTCCACATTATCAGTTGCCATGGAGACCTCATCTCTCGGATTATTTGAATTTCATTATATCTATTGATTTGGGAGCATTTCATCTTTTTTATTGTTTTTCTGTCAATTTTCAAAACGAATAACCATCTAATTTGCGTCAGTGCTGATTATGTTTGTTCCTCAATAGAGGTCGGCAGCTGCACCATGCACACAAATCAATGTACAGCCAGCTCAGCGCTGCCTGCCTGCCTGCCTGCTAGGGCATCTCACAAACACAACAGCTACACAAGTGCTGCACACAGCCCTCAGCTTATCACACAGACACACAACACTGGCTACACAAACTCACATACATCAAGTAGAATTTTTTTTCTTCCCAATTAACAACTGGACATGCAAATGTGTGCACCTAGTCTGATTTATCAGCAGCCACAGCATTTGTTCTCTGGGCAGGAGGACATAGATTTAGGAAGTACAAACAAGTGTTATCTATGTCACGTCTCTCTGAACCATGTGGGTTTTTTTAAGGGGGAAAAAAAAAGAGATAAAGAAATATTATTATTATTATTTATTATAATAGGGGGCTCAACCTGCTACAAAACAGTTACATAATAATAATAATAATAATATAATAATTAAAACACTCTATCCTTCTCCCCTCTGCTGTCACACAGTAACTTTTTAGTTAACTCTCCTGCTTGGATATCTGCACTGTAAATTTCTGATGTGTGGGAAAATGCAGTTACGGAAACCCCATCCACTTAAAATAGGGGTTGATGTGGATTTCAGCAAGGAATCCACACCGAAATCCATGTCAGAGTTGAATTGGAATTCAGCAATGTCCAAACTAATGGTGCGTTTACACAGAAAGATTATCTGACAGATTATCTGCCAAAGATTTGAAGCCAAAGCTAGGAGTGGATTTGAAAAGAGGAGAAATCTCAGGCTTTCCTTTATGACCTGATCTCTGTTTATAGTCTGTCTGTTCCTGGTTTTGGCTTCAAATCTTTGGCAGATAATCTGTCAGATAATCTTTCTGTGTAAACGCAAGAAACAACTTGCAATGTACAGAAGGAGAAGCTTTACCTCCTGCCAGCTTGACACTTCCCAGTAAAAACTTTGGTGTGAACTGGTGGGTAACAAAGCCCTGGTCCAGTAGAGTTGTTGCCCAGTTTATGGTGTGTTTAGACAGAGATTTATTTGGCAGATTTTTTAAGCCAAAGCCAGAAACAGACTATAAACAGGGAACAGGTAAAAAAGGAAAGACTGAGATTTCCTCTTGCTAGATAATGGACCAAACCTATCTGGGTGTTTCTTGCAAAACAAACAACTTCATTTTCAGTCTTTCTGCAGAAATCTTGTGTGAATAAGTTACATGGTCAATTCTTAAGACAGCCAAAGCAATAGGGATGAGCAGAGTATCAGTATCATACAAAAATACACAACAACAAAAAGTGAAAGTGAATGAACTTTATAATATCTATAGATCTGTCACTCTCTCACCATGGCGTGTAATACTGTAACACAAGGCAGCTGTGAGCAGAGATCATCACGACACAACAAAACTCTGCAGTTTATTTCCTTCATTGTCACTTTATGTGGATGGTAACAGAAGGGGGGTACAAGTCATTAAAGTGCTTACTTGGTTCCTTTTTTTTTTTTTTAATAATTTATGCAATTTTAAGCATTTGTGTATAAATTTTTTAATAAGCCACCCTGGAGCAAAATGGCCATTAGCAGCCCGTGCACTGCTGTCCAATCATCTCAGACCAGGATCACTCGCACAGCACTCTTGCTTTTTATGACAAGATAAAATGCTTTTAAAGCAATTTGCACGAATATGGAAATTTCCTTGCATTTTTTTTTATAGATGCTTTCCTTGGCCATGGGGGACAGATGTGTGCATTTTTAAGTGTTCATGGTAGGTAGCTGAGATGAGTTTGTCAATGCACTTAATGGCACATTTGTCATCATTCTATGCATATTGTCTATCTGAGCTGCAAAGTTCTACAGGTTCTGTAAGCTGGACGTTTCTTCCAGGCATGCTGTTTCAGGGGGTGTGTGTGTGTGTGTGTGTGTATATATATATATATATATTAGGTCTGCTCTCATTAAACACCTGTGACCTTTAAGATGAGGGGCTATAAAGTTTACACCTTACAAATCCAAGTGGTTGTATGTGCCTGGGAAATGCTGGTGGGAGATCTCTCTATTCCTGTGTATGTTCCCGTGTGTCTCGGCAGCTTCACATCCACTGTGCTCTCTGCAGCTGTCTGCTTCACAGCCTTGATAATTTAACTGTCGCAATTCTTGTTTTCTGTAACTGTCCCTAAAATAACAGGTTTCCATCTTAAACAAACATTCCCACGTTGGAGAAAAGGCTGCGATTTAAGCGGGTCCCTCCGAGTGCTCTGTTTGCACAGATCTCTTCACTAGAGGTCCCCTCCTGACGAAGTGACTTATTAAAGTTTAAACAGTAATTAACAGAACAATAAAAATAAAGGGATGTTTGGGGAGCTGTAGCACACACTGGGTTTTTGGCAGCGCCAGCACTTTCCAGTGCCCTGTGCTGGCAGGGAAAGTCTGTAGCAGAGCCAGGGAAATAAATCGTAGAATGAGAGGATGGATGAGAGGCAGAGGGTGAGGCTGATGTGTGGGGAACCTGGAATACAGGGGTCATGACACACTGTGTGACCCAACCGTCTGCATTTGGGAGGCAAATGTGTGTGGCAAGCAGCTCAGCAAAGTGCTGAAATTTTATCGCATGGCATGGACATATTAACATGAATGGAGAAGTGGCTGTCACAGACTGGTGAGACACATACAAGTTATTCTAAAAATTCTAGAGATTCACTGAGTAGAGGGACAGATTCTTACTTCCATACTAGTCACACATCAGCTACATATTCACCTGTATTACCAGTGAGGACATTCTGTATATTTGACATACTTTGATAGGGAACACTAGATGCCTAGAGCTAGATATAACCACTCCAATAACATTATATAATTATTATTATTTTTTTTTTTCACTATAAAATATATAGCATTTTCAGTCTTTATTTTTATGTTAAAAAATCTGTTCTATAATTATTCTAAGGGGATCTTATCCTATACTAGAAGGATCTGTTACAGTCATTATGAACAGACATTATCAGCACCAGTTATACTTGCATGCTATGTACTTGCATTCGCTAAGTCTGTTGTGAACCATCTGGGGATAGGAATTACAGTCACCTTCCTAATCCTATACATTCTAAACCCTAAAGCGGGTTACAGAGGATGGAAGAGGCAGGTGGAAAATTCTGGCAAAAAATTGAACGATTCAGCAAAGTTGTGTCTAACCAGTCACAATCACACAGTAATAAGCATCACACGCAAAAATAAAAATCTAAACTAACCGAGACCCCACATACTGATGCAGGTAACACTCAGATACAGGGTATGCTTTACCCAGACACAGACATTCACACAGAAAAGCACACACAGACACAAAGTCCCCTCTCCAGCGCGAGGCTGTCAGGTAAATTAGATCTGAAAGCTGACAATTTCTGACCATATTTCCTTGATTATTTCAAACAAATGCACACCAGCCGCTGTAAGGAGATTAAAGTGACATAAACGTCCCGGGTGGGAGGAGGGAGGGCAGAGAATTCAGGTCACCCCCATCCGTCCCCCATCTGACAGCCGCTATATCGCTATCCAATCCAATAAAATCCCCCCCCCCTTTGCTTTAATTAATTTTACAGCTAGCTTGCTTAATTACTTTCAATCAAAATCCTCCTGCCATCACAAAATTAGAAATGGTTGAGCTCCATTAGCCTAAATTCTTCATTTCCATACAGATCTCGTCCATGCAATTCTCTTCTACATGCTCCCTCACTTTGGGAGGCCTAAGCTAGTCAATCACTGGGGGGCTCATACTCTTGGGAGGCCGGCATAAGCCAAGGGCTAGGAGATCATAGCCTCAGGGGACTTGTGGAAAACAGAGGTTGGAGGATTACATGCATGAGTGAGTTGAATGCAGGGGTATCATACACTGGGAAGCCAGTTGGGGAGCCAACAATACCTGCAGGAGGCTGGTGAACTGGGATCACAATCCTAGGAGACATGAATCAGCTAGGCAGCCTACTCTCCCAGGAGGCTTGAGTAAGCCATTTACAGGCCTGATGGTTCTCTATTCCGTGATATCACACAATGAACCTGATGTATGTGGGGGATTATACAGTTAGAGGATCATACTCATGAGAAGCCTGAGCGAGTTGGCACAGTTGGAAAAGGCTCAAGTCACTTGGGGGTAGATGAATGTCTTAATCAAATTAGAGCCTTGAGATCACTGAACAAGGGAGGGCTGGGTCCACATCATGCTAGGGGATCACACTTTCAGAGACATGAATGAGTTCACTATAGGCAGATTAAATACCCTGGAGGTGATCACTCTTGTTGGGAGGTCAGGGCAGAGGGCTCAATGCTTTATTGCTGTGAGATCACAACCTGGATGTATCTGTATGAGCCAAAGGAATTCTGATAAATGATAGGTTACATATAAGCCTGATTTTCATACTAAAATTCAAGCAGATGAGTGGCTGACAAAAACCCATTGTTGGGATTATGTATCATGGATATTATAGGAATGGACTAGTCCCATGAGAAGTCCAGATGGCATCTCATGGGCGATTACCACCTGTAGGTATCATGGATTGGGCTTAAACCGGGAGCCTTTGAATGTATATGATTAATCTTTTAATAACCATTAAAAAACACAATCAACCTAAGAATAGTGCACCCCCTCCTCACCTATGTTCTATGTATTTATTACAGACTGTAATTCACAGTGCAGCCAATACAACCGATCAATAAAAATGTTGCATATTTTAACTTGATTAATAAAGCCGCCTTTTAAACTCCCAAGCTGACAGCTGAGAAGATGCACGGTAAAGGAGGTCCAAACCCCCGCAAACGCGCCCTACAGAGCACAGGCCGGTAATGTGGCTTGACACATAGGAGCCTGTTATTTTTTCTGTCATCGCTTGGATGAAGCTGTTCAAAACAATCAGCGTTAAATTCTATCTAACCAAAAAGCGAGTTGCTGGTTTGTTCGTGTACTACAGCACAGCAAGTGTCAGCGACACAGGAGGACCGGCCTATAAAAGCGAAACAAAACTGTATGCCACCAATACTACTACTACACCAGACACATGTAAAGAAGAATACAACGCGAGTGTTAAAGTTGCTGCATGAGCTGTACAACTCTTATACATATATAGCACTCCAGTAGAAGGGAAACCAGAGATTGCAATGATGAGTTAGGTACCACCACCAGAGTATTACAGAGTAGAAGGCCATAAGGTAGCGTATCGAGGAGGACCTGTATCACGAGTCAGTCTGTGCCTATTGTTTATTGCAGTAACTAGTAATAGACGTGACGTTATTAAACACTGATGAGGATACCCCTCAACTGTTTATCCATTTCTAGGGTTGTACAACCTATTTGCCCAATGAAATGCTATAAAGTTATCAAAAAGCTAACAGGAAAAGAAAAAAATTTGAAATGACAAAATTTACTATCAGATTTTTATTAGTCAATTTACTTTTATTACAAATAAAGAAAACTGAAACTAGGTTGTATGTCAGAACTTAGTAATCTGTCCACCAAAAGGGTTTGTCCAGAATTAGAATTGCTGCTTTCTTCCAGATACAGCGCTGCACCTGTCTATGGGTTGTGTCTGGGATTTTAGTAAATCCTTGCATTCCTCATACTGACAGTTCTAGATTGTCTTCCTTGTGTTGTGCTGTTCCTGTTACTGGTTGGGGGCCTGTCCCTGCACTCTGACACTGTCCAATCAACTCTGACTGTAGTAACACACCCCTCTGGCAAGGAAAAATTAGTCGACACCCAGTTGTCTATTAATATTTCGAGCCACAATACATAGCTTTAAGAAGAGATTTCCTAAAGAAAACATGTCTGAAGAGCTGACAGATCATCTGTAAAAATTCTGCAGCTGCTTGTTTGGTGACTATGACCCAATGTATTCATTATCCACAGTGCTATGGTGGTTCACTCTGATCCATGCATGTTAATGGAATTCAAGTGCAGGGCGATTTTTCCATGTCACCACAAGAGTCTGTCGGTTCTCCAGTGCATGCAGAGCAACCAGGGACTGGTGTATAGTACCTAATATTAATGTGCATCCAGCAGGAAATCATCTTGCTGATGGTCTCCAAACAGCTGATTGGGCACTTTTTAAAAAACATTTATCCTTCAATGATGCAAGATAAAAAAAAATATTAGAAACATGACTATAGCCCCCATGTCACCATGAAGCAGGCCTTATATTTATATTCACAATGACATATGTGCTAGGAGCAAATGTACCTTATTGTCCAGAAAAGTGCTGCAGAAAGTCCTGCCGGAGTATCGTGTGTTAGTGACATGTTAACGCTCCTCCAAATTTAGTTGCTAGTTTTGTTTTAAGACTTAAGAGCTATAATTTCTCACTGCCATCCGAATGGCATAACTCAGTCAAAAATGGAGATGTGTCCTATACCCTCTAAATGTCCTCCCTGAGCCAGTAAACTCATAACTACACAATCCACAGTTGTCTGGACATTTCTCACTTTGCAGAACAACTGTTACTATTCCACATAGAAAGAACAAGCAACTGTTCTAAAAAGTGCTACTCCCCTCATCCCGACCGAGCTACACAATCCCAAAACAAGGGCTCGTCTGCCGAAAAATGTTATTAACAAAAAGCTCCCTCAAAGCCAAAAGGACAAACCGCGGCACCTGTTAAATGAAGACAACTGTCTCATTCTGTAGTTTGTAAGTGACATTCAGGATATATAGACTACCCTGGGGGAGAGGGAAAGAAAGATTGTATGAACGCTGCACTATCTGATAAAGTCCACCATTACAGGGCGGCACACAACTGGGTACAACACAAGAAAAGTTACAGAGCCTGGGACCCACGATAAGTAACATATGGGATCAGTGGTTTGGGATTTACTAATGTTTCTATCCATTACAAAGGACAGAATAAGTGACTACAGGTTTACACTATACAGTGTTTGGATTCTGTTACCATGGAGACACATAGGTCTGTATTAGAGGTAAGCAAATCGCTCGTCTAAACAAAATAAAGTGCTTCACTCGTTAAGCCGTTGGCCTTTCAGTGGTGCTCCGCTCCCTGCCACCCCTCCCAAAATGCTGGGAAAAGCTGGATCCAATCCAGGCAAACTTCTCCCAGTTTCCCAGGATTGGGTCCAGCTTTTTCCCAGCACCCAGGGTGGAGCGGTACTGAAAGGCCGACGGCTTAAAGTGACACTGTCACCCCCTTCTGACATTCTGACATCTCTACACAAGTGTAAAGGGTAAATTTAGCGTTTTTCACACCTTATTTTATATCATACGTCATGGTGCTTGTTCAAGTAAAAAGTGATCTTTTATGAACTGCAGATTGTGTTAAGTGGGCGTGGTCTTGGACCATTCGCGCCACTTTGTCCCGCCCCATTGGTGGGCCGACCTAGAGGGGGTGGGGCCTAGACCTTTAGGCCAGCCTGTTCCAATGGCTGGTGAGGGGGCGGGACCAATGGTGGCGTTGTAGGCGGGGCTAAATGGGGCTAATGCTGCGAGGCCCCGCCCACTTAACACAATCTGCAGTTCATGAAAGATGACTTTTTACTTGAACAAGCACCATGACATTGAGATTTCTCTTTCTTTCAAATCCATTCCTGGTTTTGGCTTTAAAGAACTGTCAGATAAATCTTTCTGTGTAAATGCCCCATTAGATTGTCACATTAGGAAGGAATGAGAAACATATCTTTTAATTGTAGATATAAATTACCCAAAATTGTTAAATACATGGAAACATTTGGTTCGCTCAAGCATAATGCAGACACATTTTCTTGTCCGTATTGCAGTTGTAATTCCTGGCCCAACCACAGGCCTTTTGAGTGTAGGTGTAAAGGTGACCTAAAATTTATTGCATATTAGGCCAGTGTGTAGACAGCCGCAGGCTACAACATGTGACCCTAGATCTGCTCTCCTGCTTTCTTTAAGGGCCCTATTCCACCGGACGATTATAGTTTGCATAATCGTTAACGATCTCAAACGACCGCTATTGCGAAAGACCTGAAAACGTTCACTCATTTCCATGGAACGATAATCGTTACTTATTATCGTAATTGTGATCGTTTTTCTTTGCTATTTATTCGCTATTGCGTTCGTATTTATTGCAAAAGACCGGATGATGTCCTATTCAATGCGAACGATTTGCGGACAAGCTCTCGCCCTCTCATTCACTCAAAGCAGCACACTGAGCGCGGCCGAGAGTTTGGCCGCGGAATTACACCGTGTTTACTCAGTGTGAACTGGCCCTAATAGTCAGGTCGGTTAAACAAAATCTGTTGACAAGAATTACAGTACAACCATTTATAATCAACATGAAAATGCTACTTATTATAGATTATTTCTCTACAAAGTGGTGGTCCCGACCATGCAGCTGTGCAGGAAATTTTGGCTGGACCCAGTCACTTGAATGGGAATAAAAAAAGTGGTCAGTGTCACTGTGCGCATAAATAGAGCAATGGGGCATCAGTACTATAGCAATTTTTTTCTTCTTCAGGAGCAGCCGGGGTCCCATAGATCAGACTCTAACAGATCATAAAGTGATGGCATGTCCTTGTGATATTCCTCAGGGTACACATAGGAGGAAGGGACTGCAGCAAGAATGGAGGCACAAAACCCACCAAGGCATTTTGCCTGGTTGTGATCATTGCTTTGCTGTGTGCCCTGTCATAGTTCTCGCTATGTCCTCTCTAGACCCAAAATGGCCTTAATTTTTTTATTACCTGTTTGACTCTGCTGCCTTATTGCTCGCTCCTAGTTAATGGTCCCGTAACCACGGAAACCAAACGAATACAGAGTCACTAGAGAATAGAATGATTAAACAGGTTGCCCTTGCAAAACAAATTTACTTCAAGTAGAAATGTGTGCGGGGAAGAGTGCTGACATCGCGGAGGCTCAGAGCACCCAGGAGTGCAGCCCTCTGCACCTGTGGACAATAAACCTGCGTCCTCCACATTGGTGGAGAGGATCGGCACGTCCTGCCGGCCCTTATCACCCTCTTATATAGCATCTATATGCATCTATAGCTATCTACCAGGTCATTCTCAATTTGTTTCATTTAACATTTACTCAAAGAAAATTATACTACGTATAAAAAAAGAAGTTGCAAATATTATAAAAAAACAAAAACCTTCAAACCTCTGGAATCCTCCACCGATCTAGCGCAGATAATTCCACTAGACTTTATTTATAGTCTGCCAGCAATGATGAACTATGGCTGCATGTGACTACCTGTCACTACCTATGGCAATGCCGGTAGTATGGTATGCGATTACTAAGGCCGCTGATTGGCTGTCACATATAGGCTGGTCATCGCTGGCAGACTGTAAACAAAGAGTAGCGGGATCATCTGTACCAGATTGGGTGGGGAATAGACAAGGAGGTTTCTTTAGTCACCATGTTTGTAGTAAACTGACCTGTTGTCATCTTGGTATGAGTGATAGAAAAGGCCCATGTGGGTAAACCATACAAAAAAATAAATAAATAAATAACCCATCGTATCTGCTTCATACTCGAGAAAACACAAAAATATCTCATACAACCTTGAATGAACTATGAGCACAGACGTGGCTGATCTTCCATTTATAAGCAGCGTTACCTTATGGGGTTTAACCAACAAAACACAGTAATCACTGAACTCAAGGAGAACAGCGAAAAAAATTCCAATGAAGTACTCAATCAAGAGTCTCCACTGATGCCCCCAAAAATTTAAATATGCAAAACAAGAGTCCGTGGAGCCTCAGTTACGAGTCTCAAAACACGGGATAGCCAGATATCTCTAGCCTGTTGCCAACGGGGTGCCTCCATGATGGGGAGAGCACCACACCACCCTGATAAATAACCCCTTAAGTCCCACTCGGTTGCGAGTATTGGAACATAGACAGGGAAACAACAGGGTGGCCCCTTTTGTCAATGTCTAACTCAAGGTGCGAGTATTGCGATCATGACAAGGGCTTGCAAAGGCAGGCTTCCACCCACAGACAGCCATTTCGGGGTTTTTGCCCCTCGTCAGTGTGGGGTAGGATTCTGGCTAGTTGGGGCAATGAAAAATTGTCTATGTTCCAATACTCGCAACCGAGTGGGACTTAAGGGGTTATTTATCAGGGTGGTGTGGTGCTCTCCCCATCATGGAGGCACCCCGTTGGCAACAGGCTAGAGATATCTGGCTATCCCGTGTCTTATGGGGTTTAGCACACAATATTCTTGGTGACCTCCAGCTTGTTAGTTAGAAGCTTCAGGCAGATCCTACACGAGCCCCTCCTTCATGGTCTAACAAGCACCCTACTCACTTAACTCAGCTAACAGGTGTCCCCCAGCTCTCCAGCACTGATCAAGTGTCACACTTTTTTTTTTTTTTTTTTAATTCAACTCACACAACAAAGTCAGCCTGTTCCCCCTCCCCAGAAGCTCGAACTGACAGCTGGTTCCTTGCAGTCATTATTCCATAAGATGGCTCCTGCTGCCCTTCCCTAAGTAATAGACAGAGTATGCTCCTACACCACTCCAGGAACAGGCCCGATAACCTTAATGGCTCCTCAATGGCAAGTACAGCTATCAATGCAGGAAAACGTATTCTTCTCATAGTCTGGGAGAGTACCGGAGGTGTATGGCTGCCACTCATTATTGGTCATTTTGCATTTAGATTAGTTATTCCTATAACTATCCTGAACGAGAATCTCTTAGTTTTCCTCCTGGATATGTCCCCAGCTTCTACACCTTGTATCATCTGTTCTTGCTTCTGTAGAATCTGAGCCTCAAAAAACAATTGGGGAAAAAAAAAATACCATTTTTTTTTTTTGTTCCCCCGTAATGAGATTTTTGTACAGATGCCCGGCTTTATTCATACCTAATTGACCACTTTAAGTGGATACACAAGGAAATATATTCTTATGTTCATTTTGCTTCCTATTTCATTAGAACTATTTATTAATATTTAATACTATGAAAACCACAGGTTTATGGCACTTATTTTTTATGTTATACGCTGGTGAACTGTGGGTTTCCTGGAGTTGAACAGATGTAATAGTTCACCAATATTACACAGAGTTTTCAATGTATATTTAATAAGGGTTTCATCCCATAAATGTTACCTGGGAACCATGAGATCCCTATTATAGGAGCAGAGAGAATGGTCGCTGCTTTTTATAGGGTTTTCATTTCAAATTTATAATCTGTATTCCGGACAGTCATAGGGGGCGCCACATTCCCTTCTATAGAGAGTAAGGCAATTCAGGCCAACAATCTCGCAATTACTTTCCTTGTCAAGTTTTCATTTTCTACTTCCTAAAAGCTTTCAAATGAAGAGCTTCTGGCAGTGGGAAAAACAGATTATGATAAACATGAAAATGTTTTATGAGAACTGGACTTCTCTGCCCCAATGATAAATACGTGAGAAAAAGGCAATCCACCATTTACTAGTCAGCAGATGTGCGGCCCGCCCGGGCTGCTAGTCACACTGCTTTACTGCTGAAAGTCTGCACTTTTTTTTATTTTTAAGACACTGGATTATTGCTTTGTGCCCCTCTCAGTGTTTTATGCTCTTATTTTCAGTTCTGTAGATTATTTCTTTTTTGAGTAGAATAAGTTGTTTCAGCTTTTACTTGTTGCGCTTTGTTTTTCTGTGTATGAAAGGCAGCTAAAGATAAAGGCTTCTCTGGGTGAGCTATATAGGTAGATTTTCTATAGATTTCCCTGCTCTCTGGGTGTGCTGTGCAGAAAACTGTTGGTGATAAATAAACAAACCCTGTACCTAAGGTAACTCCAAATCTCCTCACAACCACCTGAAGCTACTACCCCTGCTCCCCTCTGTAATAGAGCCAGAGCCTTGTATGCAGTTAATTCCAGCCCCAGGCCCTGACAACCTGTAAACAGGAGGAGGAACCTGAGCTGACATTTGTTAGGACAACGTATTATAATCTGCTTTTCCATCACAAGTCACTACATCCTCTGAGGGAAACACAAGGACACAAACACTAGAAAGTTGTGGCTGTTAACCTGGGGGTCAGAGCACTACCCCCCTAATGGTGCATTTACACAGATTTATCTGACAGATTTTTGAAGCCAAAGCCAGGAACAGACTATAAATAGGGAACAGCTCATAAAGGAAAGGTTGAGATTTCTCCTCTTTTCAAATCCATTCCTGGCTTTGGTTTCCAAAATCTGTCCAAAATCTGTCAGAAATCTGTAGGCTTCTCAGCAGTGATACAATGACCTGTAATGCATCAAGTATCTAGCAAACCAAGAAGTCATCTTTTACATTTCAGGCTTATCACTTGTTGCCATTTCAAAAGACCTGGTTACACAGAGTTTTCTGAGCTATAATAATAATAAATATCAGGTTATCAGTCTGCTCTGCATTGTCACGGCTGATATCACTGCTAGGCCCTAAACACAAGTTGGCAAAGTTACTGCCCCTCTTCTTTCCGGGACATATGAAGCCTTGTGAGCTCTGAATGACTATATATATGTAATATAGAGAGGAGTATTTCAGCAAAGCAGGTATCGCCATGTAAAACCATATTCAGCAATAGATGAAGATGTGCCACTACATGCCTGATGCTGTATTGTTCATATACAGCCAATTCCTGTCCTATTACACTGAACAGACAAATCATTATAAGGTAAAAATCTTCTGGGGATAAAATGTATGATTTTTATCCACAGATGATTCCACTTTATAATCCTTATACTTATAGTATGTGTCTTATAAGGTGTAGAAACACACATGTGTGTGTGTATATATACATATATATATATATAGTGTGTACCGCCATGTTGTACACATCCATATGATGTCACTGACTATTGACACCATAACGTAAATTTCTCTCCCAAACTCCTCCCAGTCTCTGGGGAAATCAGGCTAAAAGAGGCTAATGCAAAGCAGTCACTTTTTTCCCCTCTTTTTCATGACAGTGTTCACAAAATTTATTTTCCAACTCTTCTAATCTTTGGTACACAACCATTTAATTTGCATAACCCAGCCCTCTCGTAAAGCACAAGGAAAAAAATATCTCAGCACTCGTTTAATTAAAAAATGTAAATTTGCTGTCATCTTGGGGCCTGGTGAGTTAGGGACGACAGTGGCATCTTTTACTGCTGACAGCGATGCACCGAACGTGTTGTGTGAACTGCAGGAAAATGAGATGATAAGGGACATGTGTGGACCGAGGCCCAGAACAGCACAACCTTCATCCTTGTCTGTACACACCACAGGGGAAAAGCCAGCACCACACCAATACCATCAGTTATCTCACAGAGACACAGCAATGCTACAATTTACACCTGCCTTTAAATAGCGCGTATATATATATATAAAATTATTATTATTATTTTTTTTTTTTACTTTTAGATATACAGTATCAGAACACTTATCCCCAGTAACATTAATAGTGATGATCTTATTGTGGAAAATGTCACACAACAATTGTACTGAGATTATGGCGTTAATGTAACTTATATGTGAAATAAGTGTCGGGTCCACCCATCAAATAGTGCGGCTACATAGTCTGCACTTGTCACCCAATCCATAAGTGGCATGTACAGTGAGAGTTGTAGTCCGACAACTGGAGAGACACATGTTGCACAGATGATGCCAGCAGCAGCTCGGGGGTCTGTGTCTTTGACACTGAACATATCCATCACTCACGGCCACTTAAGTCATTTGTGCAGCACTGAGCACACTGCCACATGAATAAATAATGCACGATACATGAAAGTTCAGTGATAGCGCTGCCTAAGCCAATGTGAAATTATACGTTTCTTTAACAATAGCAGGCTTTATAGGAGTATGCTGCTCTAACAGAGTTCTCCATCACAGAGAAAAGTAGAGCCAAGAAAGTAAGGCTCTCGGGCTTGTGATATGGGATGATGTTCAGAGTCGTAGACACCGTTTTTTTTTTTTGTTTTAATGCTGAAACCGTGATCTCTTGGGTGTGATCAGTCACCACGGAAACCCCTGAGCACATGTGCTGCTGTAACCGTCTGTGCAGACAATGCCTGCAAGGTTCAACTGCCAGCGACTGACTGCTTGCCCCCTCTCCTGCTTCCTCCCCCAGTGCTACCTCCACCTGAGTCCCTGAACACGACACAAGCAAACAGGGTTCCTCCCAAATATAAAATATTAAATTACAATAATGATCACTCCTCACAGCAGCCACTGCCTTGTCCCAAATTAATAGCATTCCTTTCAGGTTACACAGACTTTTACAGATAAACCTGAAGTACCAGAAGCTGGAATACAACAACAAGCAGATAGCCTGGCACCGTCGCTACTGCAGCCAGCGCTGCTGCCATCCAGAACCTCACAGAAGTCACCACCACCACAATATTCTCTATAATATTAGCAGCTACTTGGCCCTTCCATTTCACCAAGTTCACACAGACAGAACAGTACTGAGATCACCGCCCCTGAACCAATATAGTACCATCGCTGATGAGAAGAGTAACCGAAACTGAGGGTACAGCCCTGTGAGTGTCAGCATCCTATCCCCATGTAACTGCAGTGCCCTCTGTGACAGGCAGAAAAGTTTCTGAGGCAGCGGTGCCCATATGATTCAAGGTAGAAGGTGGGGGGGGGGGGGGGGGGACTGTACGCTTTACTATATGAAGCTAAACAGAAACTATAGACAAACAATAGCTGTAGTCAAAGTGAAACGACACCCCTGAGTCAGGAAGAAACACAATGCAATATAACACCCAAAAGCTTGTTTATTAAAACTTCTAATACATAGGAAGAGCAAAAGAGACAAGCAAGTGCCAGGTACTCACCATAGTCAGAGAATCCAAAGCTGAATTCACTTAAATAATCAACTTTCATAATACTTAATTAGTATCTAATTGAGGCTGATTTGCTTCCCGGATCACAAGTTGTTTGACTGATGTCACTGTGAGTGTCTGTGGGAGCTCTGTCAGTGGAGCAGGCGGGCAAGCTAGGATTGGCACAGCAGAAACGGCAACGCCTCCTCCTGGCCTTACCAACTGGTTAGAGGGCAGGTGAAAGATCAGAGAGCGTCCCTGCCCCTTTCCCTGTGTGTGTGTGTATATGCTTCTCTCTGAACAGCGCTGCCTCAGAGGTAGATGTGAAGTGAATGAGCTCCCAGCATGGAGTTTGCAAGGAGAAAAAAAAAAAAAAAAAACACACACACACACACAAGCCCAGTCACAGAGACTCGGGCTGCCCTATCAGTGTGTCGCTCTCTCAGGGGCTGTCCTTCCTGCTACACAGGCTTGTTCCCAGAGCATGGAGTCCCTGACAGCGGAGGCGGCACAAGACATTCCCAAACACACAGGACACACTCATTACCACTGTCCCAGCGTCTCCCACTGTCCCAGCACCACGGGAGCTGTACTGACCCATCACACACACACCCGCACAGAATAAAGACGAAGACACAAACTCTCAACCCCAATGGAAAACACAAACAAAAAGAGGAAACACTATCATTAAGAATATTACAAATGTCTTCCCTATAATGTAAAGCGGGCTTGATAAAAAGCAACAATTAAAAAAGATGGCAAAATGAAGTCATTTCCACGTCTACGGCTCTACTGAGACATTAATAAATTCCAAATGTCTGTAATACGCATAAAATCCAGGTGCAGATACTTTCCCGCAAACTGTGGAGAAAAATCTCACTAAGTAAGAGATTACATTATAATAATCTATCCCCCGAGCACTTTGTCAAATAAATACATGGGGATAAACTGTGTTTAATCTTTGCTGTCCACAGCAACTTAGGGGGAGACTGAAAACATTATGCAAATGTCAGTCCCTGTGTTCCTATGAATGTATTCCCCACCCTGGAGTGCTGCGGCCAAGAGTTCCCTGAGCTCCATGTGTAGACAAAGTCGCTCCCAGGTCTGACTATACTGTAATGTTACCGTCTTTATTTCCGTTTTCACACAGGGTTATAACTAAGACCACAACATCCTGTATTATGACATTAGAGGCCGATCATTACTTATCAGTCATTGAAGTCTATGTGCACATATATCAAGCTGTCTGTAGAGGAGCAGGACAATGAAGAAGTCTCCTTCAGTCATAGGTTTACTGTATGTTTCCTGAAGAAGGAACCGTCTGGACTATTCACAACTTTTTTAGCCTCTTTCAGTTTGCGTGTGCATGGCCTATGTCATATGTGTGTTTCTGAAAGTTTTATTTAAAGGGGAAACTATTTGTGAGATGCAGAATACGTTCTTGAAGCCTCTAAAACCTGCTCCTATTTGAAGATCAGGGGTTTTGCCTACTCTGTTTTCCAATCCAAGTCCAGTTGTAGCTACAGATAGGTCAGAAACAGCTGACATTGGCACTTTCCATTTTATTCTACCGGATTTACGGAAACCGCCATTAGATATCGGTAACATACCCTATAGATATGCTGTAAATAGTTTTGGTAAAACCACCACTGTAAAGGGATTATCTCGATAAAACCCATCCATAAATAGTCTTACTGGGGCATTTCATGTGTCTAATGTTTGAGCGCCACCTATCTGCTAGTGTAGACAGCGGCTACAGAAGGCATTACAGACCAATGACCTCCATTGGATAGCATGGCATGCTTTCTTTCTACTGTACAACTACACACCGTCTAGTTCTCCCACAGTTTATAGCTGAATATTTTGGGGGGTCACAGCAGCAGGATACCCTATGATCCAGTGTGTTTCCAGGGTCCTCAAGTCAAAAAAGAAAAACCATTATAAAAAAAAAAACAACAAAGTTACTGTACTCCTACCAATGATGTTTCATCAGTAGTGTAGAAACGGATATGTTCTATATACTTAATGCAAAGATAACGCCACCTATGTACACACCTGACACCATGGTGAGCCTGCAAACACACACAGGAATTTATTAAAACAATTTATTTGGAATATTTACACCATACGGCTGTCTCCTGACCTGGGATGGCCCCAGGCCTTCAATCTACGATGGTCTCTTCTGGGCTACTGTAACTGTATGTTGCCCTTTGAGTGACTTTTTATTTAAGGGTGCCTTTACACAGAGAGATTTTGAAGCCAAAGCCAAGAACAGACTATAAACAGGTCATAAAGGAAAGATGGAGATTTCTCCTCTTTCCAAATCCATTCCTGGCTTTGGCTTAAAAAAAAAAATCTGTCAGATAAATCTTTCTGTGTAAAGGCACCCTTAAAGGGGTTATCCAGTGCTACAAGAACATGGCCATTTTTGCTCCAGTCTTGTCTCCAGATTGAGTGGGGTTTAAACTCCGTTCCATTGAAGTAAATGGAGCTTAATTGCTAACCACACCGGAACTGGAGACAAGAGCAGGGCAAAAATGGCCATGTTTTTGTAGTGCTGGATAACCCCTTTAATGCTTCATGTGCACCTGCCTTAATTGTAACTACATTATTCGTACTGTACAGGGATACTGCACCTACATTGTACCAGACTGTATGTTGTGATCAAAGACAAGGCCTCTTTTATAACTTGCATCTTCCTGAAAGGGAATCTCCACCCTCCTCTCTAAAGCACACTATGAGAAAGTACTTTTCCTGTCCACATAGAAATAGGACGTGGTAATCCGTATGCAGTCTGTATTTGTGGATTGTTAACCCTGGCAAACCCTGGGCATTTGTGGTGTGTGTGTGCGTGTGTGGGGGGGGGGGGGGGGGGAGGATTGTGACATCATTCCAAGCATTCAGTTTTTATTTAAGCACACTTTTTTTTCACACACAAAAAAAATTCAACTTTGGACCTTCATTTTTTTTTAGTCTGCAAAACATTTCCAGTCATATGAAGGAGGCCTAACATTTAGTAAAACATCAGTCCAAGTCACCATGTAAACCTGGCCACATACATTAGATTCATATCCGCTGTAACTAGCAACCATTTGATGTGTATAGGGGCCTCCAGACTCTCAACTTGTTTGACCTCCAACGAAAAATTGACAGAATTTGGCTTACATTATTAGGCATTCGCAGTGCACTTAAAGGGGTATTCTCATTTCAGAAAGGTATCCCATGTCCACAGAGTAAGAGATACCTAGCCTGTTAGTTTGGGCTCTAACTGCTGGGACCCTCATCAAATCAGAGAATGCAAGAAACTAGTGCCCCCAAATGAATGAAGTGCACCACTTAGGGCCCTGTGTACTATTCATTCTTTATGGGGCTTATAAGTATTGCTTAATGCTGAGCTCACTAATGTTTAGAAGCCCCATAGACCATAAATAGAGCATTGGCTGTGTCACTCCCTTCATTCAGAGGACGGTTTTACCTTCGTTTTGCTGCCAAAATATTAGCTGTAAGAGCCAACATGATGTCCTAATATTACCATTTTCCATCACTATCTTTGTTTGGACCATCAAAAATTAGCAGGTGCCAGCTTAAAGGGGAACATTTTTGGGCAAAATTATGAAGCTACCCCAAAGGACATCTGGACTGTTATCGGTCCATATACTATTCACAGTCTTCTAGGCCACAGCTGAAGCCTGTGCTGATAATGACAAGGAGCTGGAGTAATTCCTATACAAAGTACTATGTGAAAATGTCAGTCTTCAGTCATGGTCTACAAGAGCGCAAAGGGGGATCTCTAGATAGCGACTAGTGTTAAAATGTTTTAGTGCTCGACTTGAGTAATGCACCTCATTGGGGGATTCGAACATTTACCAGATGCCCCCTGCTCGGTAGAGCAGAGGTGCCTGGTTAGCCCATTTTATTGTTTTAATTTTTGTATATTTCATTTAATCATTCCTTCAATGGATGGAATACGAAAAAATATATGTTTTTGCAGAAGTTATTACTGACAGATGAACGATCGTTTGGTCATCACTTATTAAAGGTGTATGGCCGTGTTTACCCGAGCATCCAAGCACCAAGCTAAGTTAAGCACCCTGATGCTCGATTGAGGACCACGTTAGGCTGAGCATGCTCGCTCAACACTAATAGCGGCCAATCACAGCTTAGTTTTCGTTTCTCAAAATGAACTGTGATTGGTCAGTGTCTGATTGTTGTCTGTTTCCATAGACTATTATGGCTACTGATATTAGGCAATGTAACCTCAGCTATGTGGCAGAGAAGTATCTGATGATGTCATTCACTATAGGGGGAGCCCAGACACCTTACACTTCACCCACTTACTATAAATCTTACTTTTTACATGATCAGCCCCAGCGTTCACATCACAATAGTCCTGGAGTTTTCTACCAAGTTCCAATAATTTGCACCACTCCAGTTTCCTGTAGGAACCTTCAGCTCTCCAGCTGCTGCAAGACTACAACTCCCATCATGCCTGGACAGCCGAAGCTTTAACTTCATCTCTCCAAGCATGATGGGAATTGTAGTTGGAGGGTTCCCCATCCCTGCTGTAGACCGTAAGGTGCCTGGTGTATGGAACAATGGTTACAGATCACATGGAAACATATCACATTATTTAATTAAAAAGGAAAATTCACTCATCAGGAGATTTCTTCCATTCTTAATTGTCTCCTGGTTAAGAGTCTTAATACAGAGAGATATAGGGGATGTGGTGGAGCTTCTTTTATCGGAGGCCTGCTGTGCTCTCAATGATGTTATTGTGCGCTGTGTGAATCCTCTTATACTACATGGGTGTAGTGTGTACCAGTTAGTGCATGTATGTTCGCTTGCTTTGTGTACTAAGGCGTGGCAGTGTGTTTACATAAGCGCTGTTGGCACACTGGCCTCTCCGTCTCTATAATCCTGTTAGCTGGCAGCCTTCTTTCTCTAGGCTTCTTAGTGAGTATTTGTAAACTAGATATCTAATGGAAAATTATAGGAAAATTATAGTGAAAGCCATGATGAGAAAATCAGATTACCCCCAATTCAATTCTGCCATCCCAGCCCACACAGTGCGTTCTCCATTTTTTTCCCATAAATGCCAATGCCAGGGGTCCCTATAATCAAATAAAATTGAAAATCATCTTCCCATTAAATTCAATTAGCTGCAATTTCTAAAGCCTATCAGAGATTTTAATTACTAAATTATAAAATTCTCCAATGCTAAATTGAAGACCCGAAAAAAAAACGTGCATCTTTGCATTTCAGTGAAAAATACAGCATAAGACCTTGAATGGCTGTGTCTCATCTTGTGTGACAGCGTCTCCCTGTCCTTCTGTAGTGACAGCACTGTGCCCTGAATGAGGACACCGTGTAGCCTAACCTGGATTTGTCACTTCACCTCTCCTATGTGGCCTTAGGCTCAACGCTAATTGTAACTTCATTGTTGTCTATAAATATGTAAATGGATAGATACGTCCGGGCCCGGCTATAACACAAATAGGAACTCTTCCAAGTTCATTGTCACAGGGGTAGAGTTTCTGGGAAGGGGGTGCGGTATTATACATGCTTCTCTGTCATTGGTCTGGTGTTTTGGTTGTTACATATACTGTGTGTATAATTATTATTGCCATGTAATGTCACTATGACATCAGAGCTCCTATCTGAGCGGGTACGGGCACACGCTGCTCTGACTGCTAAAATCATAGTAAATGATAAAACCCAAGGATACATACAGTTTGTTTGCCGTGTGAGAACATAAATAATCATTTCTCACTAAAGGTCAGAATTCTCTGTGGTAACTGGATGTAACATGTAATCCCAAATGAGATAAGCTGGCTTATAGGCAGGATTCTACCAGTGAAATCCCATCAAATATAAAACTGACAAGATGGAGGAGTAACCAGAGATTTTAGAAAGGGGGGGGGGGATAATACAAGAAGGATATATAAGGCCTGTCTGTTCTGGATATCCCCTAAAAAGTAGCCACTGCACATAAGATGGGGGGAGTTGTGTCCAGCTGATATGGGACACCTATCTGAATGTCAGGTGACCTGTAATGACTAGGCTCAATGGGTTGCTGAGTATTCACAGTCCTTGGCATAAAACCTGTGGTTTTAGCTGATAGTGGTGGTATTAATCAGCAGACTCCTTCTTTATGTTCCTCTAGTAACATGCCATGATGAGCTTCTAGCATCCAGCATAAGAACTGGGTAAAGTCTTCACTATGAATCCATTTTAAAGGGAGCCTGTCAGGTTGAAAATGCAGCCCGTCTGCAGTCATCATTTTATAGAGCAGGAAGAGCAGAACAGGCTCTTATCTAGTCTCTGTAAATAAAGTAGTCTCTATGCTTAGGAGTCCGGAGTATTCATATAGAGAAGACTGTCAGTCATCGTGTAGGACCACCCACTGGACTAAGCACAGAAATTTAAGGAAATGTGTAACAAGTTATATAGAATTTTTTTTACAATAATACAATATAAACTTGACTTTTTTTTTTTTTTTTTTTAATCTTGACACTTAGGACTCCAGTGGGCGGTTGAACATAAGTGCGCATACAGAAACAGCTGTCAGTCACTGAGTAGAATTACCACTGGACTTAAGTACAGAGCTGTAAGTTATTCTCAATCTGTACACATAACAACAATATAACAATCTGCTCAGCTCCCCACACTCTTTCACATGCCACCTGTATTATTAATGTGGCAGGTTCCCTTAAAATATTTGTCTTAGATAAAAACAGACCTAACATGGCTGTAACATGGAACACATGGTGCCGAAGATGCAGATAGAACCAAATGAAATCACTACAGCCACAGAGAACTCCAAGGAAATGTCCTGACAACTCACCAGAACACAAAAATAAATGGGATTATAACAAGTCCAGTTAGTAAAGCTCAGTAATGCGCACAATGTCCATTGTATTTGTACATAACATTCTGTCACTAGGAGATCCCCCACACACATGAATTGTGAATAGCCATGTTCATTTACACATCAGTCAAGCTCTACTGACTATGGTGACAGGTTATCACTAGAAGTCCTTAATTCCCAAAAATCTCCTCCGCTCCTTTTCCGATGCACTCTCAACAACAGTGCCACTCTCCTCCTTATCTGTACTACACTCCTCCTCATCATCTGTACTACACTCCTCCTCATCATCTGTACTACACTCCTCCTCCTCATCTGTACTACACTCCTCCTCCTCCTCATCTGTACTACACTCCTCCTCCTCCTCATCTGTACTACACTCCTCCTCCTCCTCATCTGTACTACACTCCTCCTCCTCATCTGTACTACACTCCTCCTCCTCATCTGTACTACACTCCTCATCATCATCTGTACTACACTCCTCATCATCATCTGTACTACACTCCTCATCATCATCTGTACTACACTCCTCATCATCATCTGTACTACACTCCTCATCATCATCTGTACTACACTCCTCCTCCTCATCTGTACTACACTCCTCCTCCTCATCTGTGCTACACTCCTCCTCCTCATCTGTGCTACACTCCTCCTCATCATCTGTGCTACACTCCTCCTCATCATCTGTGCTACACTCCTCCTCCTCATCTGTGCTACACTCCTCATCCTCATCTGTGCTACACTCCTCCTCCTCATCTGTGCTACACTCCTCCTCCTCATCTGTACTACACTCCTCCTCCTCATCTGTACTACACTCCTCCTCCTCATCTGTACTACACTCCTCCTCCTCATCTGTACTACACTCCTCCTCCTCATCTGTACTACACTCCTCCTCCTCATCTGTACAGCTCTCCATGCCATCTGTCCTACTCTCCTCCTCCTTATCAACTGTACTACTCTCCTCCTTTATTAGTACTACTCTCCTCACCGTCTGTACAAGCAAAGCTCTGTCAGTCCTCTTTTACCAGACTGTAATCTGTGGGTGAAGAAACTGCATCTTCTGAAAGGGCTTATATGTCCTAGTCCTTCCTATGAAGAATATGTCATGGTAACTATGTAACGCACTCAGTGTAATGTATATGTAATTTGTCATCCTCACCTTCCCTTTATATTATCCACCATCTTTCTTTAGGTCATAAATACGTCACGTCTCCCATCTGCGGCTCCCGCTTCCACCCGGAGTTTCAGCTCTCAGTTTGGGCAGTTGCATTTGGCAACAAGCAAATAAACACATTAATTATACTGGTAAAGGCTTTTTTTTCCTTCAAATAAAAATAAAACTGGTTGGACCTGATTCTCCTGTTTAATCTTTGCCTTTCTTTCAGAATTAGTAATCAGTTTCAGGTGAAAGCTCCCAAACTTACAAGTCTCTTTTGCAATAAGACAGTTGCAGAACACAATGAGTCCAGCAAAGCTTAGTGTTACTAGCCTCTTACTATCTGAAGACAAATGAGGAAAAATAGTCTCTGTGTGCAGGGACCTGGGGTGGCAGACTGTAGCCACTGTAGCATAGCATAGTACTGTAGTAGTGACAGCCATGATGGTACTGTAGAGACTTTGGTTGAGATGATCACATTGGGTGGACCCAGTGATAATCTGCTGTACATTGGTCTCCCTGGGATCAGTGATCTGTT
This sequence comes from Dendropsophus ebraccatus, assembly GCF_027789765.1. Lineage (NCBI taxonomy): Eukaryota > Metazoa > Chordata > Amphibia > Anura > Hylidae > Dendropsophus > Dendropsophus ebraccatus. Next base: position 10,443,953 of record NC_091465.1, read on the forward strand.
TACCATATGGCTTTACTAGGCATTGATCCCACCTAGCCAGAATCCTGCGCTACACACTGATGAGGGGCAACACCCTGAAACAGCTTCTGTGGATGGATACCTGGCTTTGGCTTTTCCTTGTCATGTCCTTAGACTTGTGAAATTGAGCTGGATATTGACTGAAAGGGCCACTTAATATGGTGGTTTTGGTGGTTTCCTTACTGGAGTCACTTTATGGCTGGGTTCTTCCCTGGAGTGATATATGGGTAGTCCCGTGTTTTGAGACTCTTAAATACGGCTCCACAGACTCTTTTTGCATACTGTATTTCCCAGAGGGCAATGTGCCTAGGAATTCACCTGGTACATTCAGTCTTATACATACCAACTGTTGACCTAAGTAGTTCACTTGACAATGTCCAGCATAAGAATCAGTAAGGAAGTGATAAAAAAAAAATAGGTTTTGGGTTTATTTTTTATTTGCTAATCTCTATCAGTAGTTTACATGGTGTGTCCATATTTATGTCAACAAGACAGTCACTAGTCATTAGTTCTCAATGGTTTACGCCATTTCACAACTGAGCAGTCCTGGGGGTGGGTGGGTGGTTGTAACCACTACTCAGCTGAATCCAAGCACTCTCCCCTTGGAAGTGAGTTATGATAACTGCCAAATCCAGGAACTCTCTAGCATGTAGGGTGGCAAAATGCACAACATAGACAGCTAGAGATGCTATGGGACAGTTTTAAGTAGGCCATAAAATGTAAAACCGCACTTTGCAGGGAAAAATGAACCCTTTCCCGCACGAGGACGTAACTGTACGTCCTCGTGCGGGTGTTCAGAGCGGGGCCGCGCGGCGACCCCGCTCTGAACCGCTGCGATCCCGGGTGCCTCATGTAGCCCGGGATCGCGGCTATTAGCGGGCACGGTCCGATCACCGTGCCCGCTAATTAGATAATCGAAGGCAGCTGTCAAAGATGACAGCTTCCTCCGATAACCGGATTCAGCCGTTCCCTGGTGTCTAGTGGGGGAGATCGCTCCTCCGGGACGTTACTGAAGCCGGCAGGGGACCGCTCCAAGATGGCGCCGTCCCCGGCTCGGCACTCGTTTGTTTTCGGCTGCAGCAGCCGAAAGCAAACGAGTGCCGATCTCATTGATCTTTGCTGTATTAATTAATCACATTACTGACCTCGCACGGTAATTGGCGTCAGCGCAAAAATATCCCAAAGTGCAAAATTGCGCATTTTTGGTCGCATCAAATCCAGAAAAAATGTAATAAAAAGCGATCAAAAAGTCACATATGCGCAATCAAGGGTACCGATAGAAAGAACACATCATGGCGCAAAAAAATGACACCTCACACAGCCCCATAGACCAAAGGATAAAAGCGCTATAAGTATGGGAAGGGAGCGATTTTAAGGAACGTATATTTGTTAACAATGGTTTGAATTTTTTACAGGCCATCAGATAAAAGAAAAGTTATACATGTTACATATCGTTTTAATCGTAACGACTTGAGGAACATATAAAACATGTCAGTTTTTCCATAGGACACACGGCGTAAAAATACTATCCCCCCAAAGAAAAAGAATTGTGTTTTTTTTTTCAATTTCACTGCGCATATAATTTTTTTCTGGTTTCGCAGCATATTTTATGCAAAAGTTCAGCCTTTCGTTTCAAAGTACAATTAGTGACGCAAAAAATAAGCACTCATTTGGGTCTGTAAGTGTAAAAATGCAGGTGCTATGGCCTTTTAAGCACAAGGAGGAAAAAACGAAAACACAAAAAACGAAAATTAGCCTGGTCCCGAAGGGGTTAAAATTAACTGGTGACAAAAGTTATACGAATTTGTAAATTACCTCTATTAAAAAAAAATATGAAGCCAACCCCCCAGTTCCTGACATGGACAGAGGTGGCAGTAGAGAGCATCATGTTGAATTGGAAAGAACTACAAGACTTTCTCTGACACCCCCAGGTGCTGAAGTCCTGCAAAAGTGCTGTGGAATCTGTTGGCACTATATAAATAAAAACTATTATTAATATAAGTGTTCAGCACCTGTGCGCCCCAGACAAAGTCTTGTGGTTCTTTCCAATTCTACATGATGCTCTCTACTGCCACCTCTGCCCATCCAGGATCTGGGAGGGGGAAATCATCAGCCGGCTGCCACTCCGTGCCGCTCCTCCCCGGATGCTGGGAAAAGCTGAATCCAGTCCTGGGTGAACTTTCCCAGGACTGGATTCAGCTTTTCCCAGCACCCAGGAAGAAGCGGCATGGAGCGACAGTGAGCTAAACGGCAGCTGACTGATGAGCGGATTTCAGAGATAACAAAGTACTTTGCTTCATCTCTACTGATGACCATCTAATGTGTATGATGGGGGGGGGGGGGGGGGCCTGTGGTTCTCCTGAATAATGTGGGAAAGAAGGGTCAAAGTTTAAAATCCAGATCCTTTTATTTTTTGGGAGATAATCTCCCCCAGGTGTCTGGCAGTGGCTTTTACTCTCCTATTGAGGGAATATTAAGAGATAACAGTAATACAGTATTATCCCCATTATACACATCTTCATTGAAAGTGACGTATAACAGATTCTTATATAAAAACAGGGCATTTACAGCAATGTAATTGAGTGATAGCTGTTACATTTTCACCAATGGGCACAGACAAGGCAGAACCATAAGGTCTTTAGATCAGGGCAGCGCGCAGCAACTTCTCTTTTGGCATCTACATTCTTATTGCTTAAATACGCCTAGTGTCTACAGTTGTTTACAAAGCAAGAGAGCAAATCTAAGCACTGTCTCCCTGTACTGAACAAACAACATGGAACAGAGACAACGTCGCAGGACTGTCACCGGCTATGTGCGAGGCTCTGTGTTTGTTTGCTACGGCACAGCAGCCGCTGGCTTTGGATTAGTTTGTGTATTCCCCCTCCTTTCCCTTCCATACTTTTTTTTTTTTTGTCTGACAAACCTATCATATTTTCTGTGTTTAGCAGAGCATGAATTAACCTTCATACCAGTTACAGGGCTATTTAGTTCCTGCCGCTAGTAAACACCAAACTTTCGCTGTCTGTGGTGCCTCTCTGTAGCAACAAATCTCAGCACATCACCGCAGACTCATTTACGACGTCACCGCCATACACCTAAGGCTAAGCTGGAAGCATTGGACAGGTAGAGTGTGCTGGGGGCTTCTGAAACACCGGATCACCGGTAGATGGCAATTTTTTAGCAGAAACTAAGTGTAAAATATATACATACACTCTGCTTCAAGACCTACACTATAAGGCTGACTTCACACAGAGTAAAACCACCAGCCCCCATGTCATATTGGCAGTCTATGGGAGGCTTGCGTGCCTCCTCTCTCTGCTTGGAAGAATTGACATGACCATCCTTCTGCGAGGGGTGAGGAGGCACGCAAGCCTTCCATAGACTGCCAGTATGACACGGGGGGGGGGGGGGGGGGGGGGCTGGCGGGATTCTGCTTCAGAGAATTTTGCCAGTTTTACTCCGTGTGATTTGGCCCTGAGGCCACCACTATAAGGCCATTTACACCAAGGATGTCAAACTCAGGCCCTCCAGGTGTTGTAATTTTGCCACACCTGGAGGGCTTGAGTTTTACACCTGTGATTTAAACAGTTTCAAAGCTCCCGGCATCATAATAAATGACAATGTCAGGAACTCTGTTTCGTAGCAGATTGTCTGTATTTACAGACCGTGGGAATAAAGGCTTTGCCCTAAAGTATTTGGACACTGGAACAAGATATACATTGAGTATCTCATTCCAAACCCCTACTCATTTGGGAAGGTCTTTGGTCCATTGGTTTAAGGTTGTTTTGGGATTAATATGGACTGTGTGCTAGGCCTCATCAGTTGATGGGATTTTATTGCCAGGTCAGCCATGGAAGAGTTGTCCATAGCTATCTGGCCGGCATAGCATACACTTATTAACCACACACTGATGGAGTATCTGGTGACAAGGGCACCTGCAATGGGGTGGGATATAATAGCAGCAAGTGACCAGCCAGAATAAGGTCAATGGGGGAGGTTAATCAAACGGTGTAAAATTTAGACCAGTGCAAACTGCGCATAGCAACCAATCACAGCTCAGCTTCCAGCTCTGGTGAAAGGATAGAGAGCTGTGATTGGTTGCTGTGGGCAGTTTGCACTGATCTAAATTTTACACCGTTTGATAAATCCCCCCAATGTGTTGGAAGTAGGAAAAAATGGGTAAGCATAAGGATCTGAGACTCAAGGGTCAAGTTGTGATGTGTAAATTATTATTATTATTTTTTTTAAAAGACCCCTTGTTGGTTTTTCCCAGTGTTAAGCATCTATTGAAAGCTCTCCAAGCAAAGAAAATCTAATACTGGGGACAGGGCCATGGGCATCTAAAAGTCCCCATACACCTTGATACTTTTGTCATTTTAAGCGTTGATGGGTTCAGCTATCAGTGTAAGGTGTATGAGACTCTCCTGGCGCCCAGACAATCCCATAGAGAACACAGGAACGTTCATCCGTGTATGGGGAGGACGGGAACAGGTCGGGAGAGATAACTAATGACTGAATGATTATTTGGCCATCTTTAGAATCACTTATGTGTGGGGAGAATGGAGGGCTGGTCCATGAGGTCTGATTCCATAGAAGAGCTGCTGTAGAAAAAAAACTGCTGAAAAAGGTTCTGCTGGCTATGAAAGAAAAGAGAATATTCATGCTGACTGCTGTCCACCATGGGAAGTGTCTACAGTAGGAACAGTTTAGGAACAGTTCAGGTTGTTGATTTGGCCTTTAGATTCTTCAGATCTCAATCCGATGGAGCATCTGTGGGATGTCTGCCCCCTTAGGAGTCACCCGTCACAGCGTACAGGATCTTCTGCCGATGGAGATACCATAGGAAACATTCATAGGTCTATAGAGCCCAGGCTGAGAACTAGCGGGACAGACAGTATTAGGCAGTGGGATTTCATGTTATGGTTGATCTGTGCACTGTATATCATGAGATGTCTCTCTCTATGGAAACCTGTGAATGGGAGCCCTGTAACTACTTATTTCAGTGGGCAGATTACTGATCATCAATAATAAAGACAACACAGGCCTTTTAGGTGCTAGGAAATAGCTGCGGTCTAGGGCTTGGACATTAGATTTTTTTTATAATGTTGAGCAAATGGGACGGTCCATGGTAGTTATGAAGTGAGACGGGCCGGATACTGTACATGAACAAACGGAAGCAGTAACAGCTACATCTTCTGACTCTGATATTACATAAAGTATATTTGTACATCGTGTCAACAAGAGATCTCATGCAAATCATTAGAAGCATAAAAAGGATGTTTGCAGGTTTAGATACCTGGAGTTCCTGTTTAGCTGGACAAATAATTGCATATAATACATGAAAATATCAGCAGACGTGTATCTAGAATATTCTGGTATACTACCTGATTATTCATGGAGGTGGCTAAAAAACATCACTGCTGCGCCTAGATAATATAGGATCACATCCAGTATAAAGGTATTATACGTCCCTTTTAGCCCCACAGACACCACACAACATTCTGGACGGTACAGGTTGTCGAGCTGTACTTGTTTATTCTGTAAACCATTGTAAGCTGCCATTGGGCCTCCAGTCACCGGTGAATATATTACCTGGTAGAGGCTTAACGTAAGGAAAGAACTTGCATATATAGCATCCCCCCATGAGCAGTGTAGTTACCTAGAGTTACATCCACTACACACACCACCCAGTACAGATCCTGCTTATTTACAGGAAGCAGGTTGCACTTTACTGACCCCACCAGAGGAAAGTGGGTCACCATATATTACCAGGCCGAACAGTGTGCACAGCGTCTATGAGTGCGCTCTGTTTAGTCACAGACACACACAGCATGATGCTGTCTCATTAAAGCAACTTATTGTTCCTCCTACTCTACCGTAATGTGCTTAATAGAAAGCTCCCTCTAGCAAGTGCAGGCTACTCAGCCCCTAACAGGCAGTGTGGATTAGGTCTCTCTGACTTTGGTGTCTATGCACCAGTAAAACCCTGCCTTCAGGTCATGTACTAAGAGCAGTCACTAATGGGGGTTACCTAGCTGATAGCCACCAGTCACAACCTGGCTATTATTTTACCAGAACAATTTTAGAAATGAAGACTGAGCTGTGATTGGTTACTATGGGCAAATCAGACCATAAGCTGAACATGAACTTCCTAGGTCAGTGCTGTCCTACAGAACTGCAAGCATGTGTGAGTATGGAAAAATCATAGGCCTAGCTTTAATAAGCTGCCTGATACTCTCACTTTCTGTTTTCCCCCGCAGCAACCAATCGCAGCTCAGGTTTCATTTTGTTAGAGCTCATTACTGCCCATGACGGACCACCCCATGCGTCGGCCATCGGCTGCACAGTAAGGACTTGCTTCAAACACTCATCTTGAAAGTAGGTTAAATAGATTCCAGGAAACGGGAAGAAAAAGAAGAACCAGAGCTGCAGTGAGGTCAGCTGTTAAGTAAGTCTTGCCAGGGCCCTAGAGTACCCCTTTACTCTTCTATTTGGTCTTTTATATCAGGGTCCTGTTGCTTTAACATGGAATTCTAATGGTTTATATTATTTACTAAAAAATAATAAAATAAAAACTCTGGAGCTTTATAATTGATAACAATTTATCCCATGATTATATTTACCATTCTTTAGCTATAAGGCTGTGTTCACATTAGCGATGAAGCAGCATTTTTTTTTTTTTTTTTTGCTATAAAGTCTATAAACAGAAGCAGTTTATTTCCTTCAACGTGTCCGCTCAGCCGAATCGAGCGTGCATGTGTATCGGGGGGTGGAGAGGAGTAGCTGGCTTATGTGGACTTCATTAGCTCCCTTGTGAACTGATAAAACGAGACTTGCATCTCTTCTCTATCTGGACTTGTAGCCCACAACAAAGGCCAACCGGAAAGTATCTCACATAGCAGGGGGGGCTATTAGTGTCTGAATGGAGTTAAATGGAGATAAGCAGCCGCAATTATCAAGAATTTTCTATATTATTTTGAGTCTCCATTATCTAATAATCTTTAATTCTGTGTTTTCCAACCTCTGCTCCACGGGACGCCGCTGAAGAGCAAAGAGACGAAGCTATGTATGTATAAATCAGTGGAATTTCCATACTAATTCTCCTAATAACTACACAAGTACATTGTCTGCTGAACACAGGCCTCTTGTACAAATATACTTATCGCCGCACCATTTCTGCTTACATCAAGTAACCAACCTCCGAGCGTAATACAACACAGATATATGGAAGTCTATGTATTGTTTCTGGCTCTCAGATCTCGGTTTCAGAGGTTACATGACAACATTTGTGTCTCCAGAATTATTATTATTATTATGTGGGTTCCTATATGGATAAGTAGTTATTATATGAACACTAGACTTGGGGATGTCAGGTAAAAGACATTTCTAGGTCCACCAGATGTCTATATAAATAGGGATCTAGGATGGGTGATTGTTCTCCCTTTACTGCCTGTGTCTTGGCCTACCCGCCGACCATGAACTGACTGAAAAAGCATGTGCCCTTTTTATGGCCATTAGTCAAAATGACATCTCTCCCCCCCAACCCCCACCCCCACCAAAAGTATTTTCAGATCCATGTGTGGAGCTGTCATCTGAACTGGAGAAAAAAAAAAAAAAAAAAAAAAAAAAAAGCATCAGGTGGTTGAAAAAAGGGGAGATCCAGCACAGGTAGTAACACATAGGTATTCACAGGTAGGGAGCTCACCTAACACAGGGAGAATACACTGGGATGGATAAGATGACTCCTCAAATAGTCCCAGAGCAAAGTCCTGTAGCAAAGTGAGACTGAGGAACCCTGTGATGGATATCAGGACAGAGGAGGTAACTAGGATCCAGGGCAATGAATAGTAAGAATCCCAGAGCAGCCATTCACACTAGCAGGCACCATGCCCTAACGTGACCTGCGGTGTGCTCACTGCCTGGAGCTTGCAGACAATGATTGGGGAGGGCTTTGAAGTCAGAATAGAAGCCGAAGGCTAAACAAGCAGGAGGGGTGAATTAGGGAGGGGTTTAGCTGGGAGGGTAGAAGAGGTGGGAGCGTACATTTATATATATGTAAAAAAAAAAAAAAAAAAAAAAGTTGAAAGGACAAAAGAAAAGTGGTTCACAGTTGGGCATCAGATTGTAAAAAGACAAAAGGAAAACCAAACAGATCCAGGGCAGGGCACATGCTGCTAATGTCTGGATGCTCCTTCTGTGCAGTGAGGATGATGATGGATGTCTGGTAATGGCTTGCAGGACCCAAGCATGTTACATCACTACTATTTACATAAACTGCTGATCCAGCCGTAACCTCTGACCCCAGCCACACCAGAGGAGAGCGCAGGCTGCTACACATCTTGGAGAGTCCTTACCTATCTCACACTTGGGGGTGGGCTCTGCACAATGTCATACCAGCTATTGGATATAATCCTATTTTCCAGCGGCTTCTGCTTCACTTATCCTTAGTGCTGCTTATGCAAAACTTTTCAAACTTTTTTTTTTTTTTTTTTATATAGAATTAACACATTTTGTATCCATATAATGTAATGAACTGGTATGCACTTTATTTTTCAAATGTATTAGTTCTACTCATATCGTGGTAAATACTTGTGATCAAAGTATTTTGGGAGTGATACCTTTATTGGCCAACAAAAAATTGTTCACAAACTCATAGAACTTTCCTGAATATACAGGTACACTTTAAGAGGTCATAAGTTGTTGTGTGTGTTGGCAGAAGTAGCGGCTCAGTGAAGAGCAGTGCCCCATCGAAGTGTGGTGTACGGACGGACTCACGGTCTATGTTCACTTATTCAGAATTTACCATAGGCGGAACTGAGGTATATTTTTTTGAAGAATCTACTGCAGAAATCCAGGGCTGACATTGAGGTGCTAATGGGTCCACACAATGATTAGCCCTATTGTCATTTAGCGTAGTTATTCTGCAGTTTTTCTCTGTGAAATCCAGTGTTCTTGCATCTATTGTGTAATGTGCCATTTTATGGCCTCCTCACTTTGGCATATTTCTTATGCATTGTTTGTCAGTTTTTGCTTTATGGTAGATGCTGGGATCCCTGGCTTAGCAGGAGTTAGGGGTATTTTTTTAATATACATTATTTGTACCTCTTTAAAAATCTCACCAACTTGATGAGTGCAATAGAAATCCATAAGGCAAATAAGTGATTTAAGAAATGTGTCGGACTCATCTTACATAACCAACAATATGGTGCAAATAATACATTCTTCCTTTGTCTATGGATCTATACACTCTGCTTGTTCCTCCAGAGCGATGACTACATCTAATGGTGCACAGAGCTAAATTCGCACCTCTGACCCTTTATTTTAGCAGTCATGGTCTCAATGGCCAGTCCCCTTTAAAACTTATGACATGTCTTTTGATATCAATATCAACAAGGCTTCAGGGTACATGCAGACATGCCAAGTACACAATGGGTTTCAAAAAGTGTCAAAAAGGTACACAGATTTGTAAACTCTATTTAAAAATCTCAAGTCTTCCAGTACATATCAGCTGCTGTATCTGCTGCAGGAAGTGGTGTATTCTCTCCAGTGTGACACAGTGCTCTCTGCTGCCACCTCTGACCATGAAAGGAATCCAGAGCAGCAGCTATGCCCCATAGAAAACCTCTCCTGCTCTGGACAGTTCCTGACATGGACAGAGATGGCAGCAGAGAGCACTGTGTCAGACTGGAAAGAATACACCACTTTCTGCAGGGTGTACAGCAGCTGATAAGTACTGGAAGATTTTTAAAGAGAAGTAATTTACATATCTGTATAACCTTTTGACAGTTCTTTTTTTTTGTTGGGGTACCCCTTTAATGGGTACACAGAAAATCTGTAATAGCGGTGGACTTTTTCTCGGGACCCACTGTGGTCAATAAGTAGCTGAAGAGGCTGATGACAGTAAAGGAAACAATAGTAAAGGTACTTTTTCTTCTGTAGCATCTATGTGGGGTCTTTTACAGTGACACCTGTTGCATTTACACCGACACACAGTAACTAAATCATTGCTAGACAACCTGTCCAGCGCACTATTTGGCCTCTGGTCTTGTTAAGCCAAACTTGTAATGGGCATTCCTGTGGTTACACGTCAGGGGGCAGCTGCTTATGACTGAAGGCTACCACCACTAAACCCTACAGGACCAAATGTGACAGGTCTTACCTCGTATAGAGACGCCCCGAACCCTTTCACTGCTCCAGCCTTCACTTCATCCTGATTGAAACAAGAAAACAAAAGGGTTAGCTCTATATATCAGCTACAGAGAATATAAAAGTATATACAGTAGCACGTGGTAAACAGCAGTGATATAGCATCTATCAGGCAGCTGTACACAAGACTATAAACGTAACAGGTGTCAATGTCAATAATTGTTACAGGAGGGGCAGCTGTATACGGAGGAAGAGAAGAACAAGGAACCTGGAAGCCTGTGTCAGGTACAATACATTTCTCAGAACTTGGAAGTCAGCATCAGGTGGAAATCTATCGATAATTTATATATATATATATATATATATATATATATATATATATATATATATATTATATATACATACATACATACACTACCGTTCAAAAGTTTGGGGTCACATTGAAATGTCCTTATTTTTTAAGGAAAAGCACTGTACTTTTCAATGAAGATAACTTTAAACTAGTCCTAACTTTAAACAAATACACTCTATACATTGCTTATGTGGTAAATGACTATTCTAGCTGCAAATGTCTGGTTTTTGGTGCAATATCTACATAGGTGTATAGAGGCCCATTTCCAGCAACTATCACTCCAGAAAAATGGCCAGAAAAAGAGAACTTTCATCTGAAACTCGGCAGTCTATTCTTGTTCTTATAAATGAAGGCTATTCCATGCGAGAAATTGCTAAGAAATTGAAGATTTCCTACAACGGTGTGTTTTTCTCCCTTCAGAGGACAGCACAAACAGGTTCTAACCAGAGTAGAAAAAGAAGTGGGAGGCCGCGTTGCACAACTAAGCAAGAAGATAAGCACATTAGAGTCTCTAGTTTGAGAAACAGACTCCTCACAGGTCCCCAACTGGCATCTTCATTAAATAGTACCCGCAAAACACCAGTGTCACCATCTACAGTGAACAGGCGGCTGCGGGATTTTGGGCTTCAGGGCAGAGTGGCAAAGTAAAAGTCATATCTGAGACTGGCCAATAAAAGAAAAAGATTAAGATGGGCAAAAGAACACAGACATTGGACAGAGGAAGATTGGAAAAAAGTGTTGTGGACGGATAAATCCAAGTTTGAGGTGTTTGGATCACAAAGAAGGTGGTTTGTGAGACGCAGAAGAAATGAAAAGATGCTGGAAGAATGCCTGACGCCATCTGTTATACATGGTGGAGGTCATGTGATGGTCTGGGGTTGGTGCTGGTAATGTGGGAGATTTGTACAGGGTAAAAGGGATTCTGAATAAGGAAGGCTATCACTCTGCACCGCCATGCCATACCCAGTGGGCAGCGCTTGGTTGGAGCCAATTTCATCCTACAACAGGACAATGACCCTAAACACCTCCAAATTGTGCAAGGACTATTTACAGCAGAAGCAGGCAGCTGGTATTCTATTGGTAATTGAGCTGTTGTGGGAGCAGCTTGACCGTATGGTACGCCAGAAGTGCCCATCCAACCAATCCAACTTGTGGGAGCTGCTTCTAGAAGCGTGGGGTGCAATTTCTCCAGCTTACCTCAACAGATTAATAGCTAGAATGCCAAAGGTGTGCAATGCTGGAATTGCTGCAAAAGGAGGATTCTTTGACGAAAGCAAAGTGTGATGTAAAAACAATGTTATTTCACATACAAATCATTATTTCTAACCTTGTCAATGTCTTGACTCTATTTTCTATTCATTTGACAACGTATGGTGGTGAAGAAGTGTGACTCTTCATGGAAAACACAAAATAGTTTGGGTAACCCCAAACTTTTGGACGGTAGTGTGTATATTGTGAACTGACAGTATGGTCACACAGTGTACATACACATATATAATTTTTTTTTTCCTCTAACAAATAACACTTTTTTTGTTTTGTTTATTTTGCAATACACGGCACCAATAGACTGTTTCCCGGTAATGAAGGTCTCTGATCTCACTGAATTGTGATGTCACGAGCAGAGTTGATAAAGCCTCTTTTTATTCATCCCCAGCCCTCCTTACACTCAGGAAGAGGCCACTGAATTATTTACCACCATATGTTCCAGAGATCTGACAGAGGAAAACTTTTAGTTCTGAGGAGAGGAGAGGGGGGTAACTTCTAAATTTATAGCATTAAGTTTGGTGTTATTTGTCAATAATCAGCTTATCCAGCCCCTCGCCCTTTCAGAACAGATCCCTTGAATTATGTGATCCATAGTATCATTCTTATTTCCCTGAGCAGATCTAAGGAAGGGAAATCTGCCTGAGTGTTCAAAGTCACCGTGTCCCCTGCTGCCACGCAGGAACAGAAGGAAGAGGATTAAAAATTCTCTTTCTGCCGTCCTCACTCCTTTCTTTTTAGCTTATTTAGAGTTTGGAGACCACATCTCAGTCCATAAACTGCCCCTCATGGGTTAGGGATTACACACTCTCCGAGTGTCCCACACACAGCATGAAGCACAATCCACTAGTGAAAGCCACCAAGTCTCTGCACAATGGACACCATATGTATTATGTTTTGGCTTTTTTCTTGCATTGAAAAGTGATCTCAGTGAACACACGTGTGCTCTGTGCTATCCATTTCGGGGGTTTTTAACACAGTTTTTTTTTCCTACTATATAAATTGAATGTTCACCAAGTGTGGTGTATTATACTATATATATGCCCATACTATGAGCCCTGCTGACTTAGGAACCTCCTAGACTATGACATTGTGGCTTCTGATTGACCCATGGGACTGGAGAGGTTTGGGGGCCATTTTGGTTTCCAACACTAACAATTACATCAGTTTGTGTCTTGGGACTTGGGAGGGCTGCAGGTCCTAAATCTGGCTCTGTCTTTCTCCCAAAGGAGAGATACAGTGACAGCCAGTCACACAGTATATACATAATACAACAGCCAAAATGGCTGCATTAAGTCAGGATCCTGCCATTACCACAAAGACGGAATTAACGGCAGAGTAATCCCTGGGTTAATAAATAGCTCTAAATGTTCTCCATTATGACATCACCCATTCATTATTCTGTAGAGATCCTAATATGTACTATGGTGCCCATCAGCTGAGTGTCCTCTCCACACTGCGGTCCTTGTCCTAAATAGTCATGTGTGGATATAAACACTGCTAAATGTCTATGGTGAAGGATGAAAAATAAAGGAAATAATGTAAAACTTTTCTATCTTCACAAATGTAAAGTTGATATATAGTTACCATTACTCCACTTTGGGTCTAGTTACTGCAATGTTATGAACATAGGTTTGTGTTCTGTGAAACCCGATAATATGAGACGACATAAGATCAATAGCGCATATGTATGACCTCCCCATTTTTTATTTGCTTCATATCACCATAATGAAGCATATTCTATACCCACGTGATTTCTTTTTCCATGTCTTCACATATCCCATCTTTTACGCTCCTAGTTCGCAACTTATTGTGACATTGTGTGTATGTGTGTGTAGGGGGGGGGGGGGGGGGGGGTATGTCCTTACACTGAGTGACCAGCAAGAGGCGCTCTAATAGACATAACAGCACTGTTTACATTTCTTTGTATGCTCCCAAGATATTTGTAGTGGTTCAGGGCTGTCAGCAGCTATATATATGTCAAGAAACAACAAAAACAGATGCTTCATGGATCCCCTACTACTAAACATGTCCAGGAGCTGTACGTGCTCAGAAGGTATCCTATTCACATCTATGGATCAGCAGAAAGGTGGCTGGTAACTACTGTATGAGCCCATGAGTCGACCTATTACCTTCTGTGGCAGGGCCAGAAGCTACTGTGTGTATACAGCTCATTTCTGTGGAGCTGTATACATCAGACTGGAAGCTACTCTACATTCTCTGCATATGTGCTTAGAAAGTTGGCCAAATGCTGCAAAAATAGAAGGATGTTATATGGGACAAGTGTCACCACCAAAGCAGAGGCTGTAAAAACTAAGAATACCCAAAGGGGTCTGGTCAGGATACAAACTAAGCAGGAATAATAGGGGGGAAAGGGTATTTATAAAGGCCTCAGAGACATATTACAGATAAATGCCCCCAGTCCTTATTCCTCTTCATCTGGATTTATCATTTCTAATTTATCTTTTTTATTTTTTATGACGGTGCAAATATAGGGAATTTAATAGCATCAAACGCAAGAAAGTTTGGTCACAGTGACGCGCACATTGCAGAGAGACGCTAGTGACCGGACCAGAGAAAGATGTCCAGACGTCTAGATACATAGGGGAGAGACAGGCAGAGAAGGTAAAGAGATTCAGGTCTGTACAGGATAGCAAGAGAGGGGGGGGGGGCATATGTACAGAGACTGGGCACAGAATCTTCTGCTGCTAGTACACAGATTGCCCAGACCAATAGGGGGCGCTGTACAGGACATACTATACTTCAGAGACCTTTATCCAGTCCTGGAACATCCCATAAGAGGTTCACACATTTGGTTTGTCAGATTTTTGTTTCCCCTCGTGTGTCTTTCAGCTGTGGCTTATCAGTGATGCAAGTAGAATAACGCCAATTTCCTGAGAATGCGTAATCCTAAAATCAGATTGGGGGATTTTATGAGGCAATATGACCTTGCATATGTCTCCATTAAAGCTATAGAAACCTGTTCTTGTATGCTGTGTTCCCAGTACATATTTAGACAGATAACACTAATTGCACTTGACATGTCCTCTTAAGGATGGACTCCCTCCTCCCCCCGCTCCTCACAGCCCCCCTCCCTGCAGAACGGCAATGAGTGAGATCTGCATTCCCTGACAATACACTCTCCATCAGCACAGAGCGTTACCCGTGACACTACACATACATTTCATCACCACTACTGACAGCACCCACACTCACATAACTCCACACTACACCACCACAAAGCAGCAAACACTATAAACATATGGGGACAAAACTAAACTTCAATATCACTTCTAATCACTTGTACCATGGTGTACATTGCTGTGTACTATGCAACACGACAGTGTTACACGACCTGTAGATCTCCAGCTGTTGCAAAGCTACAACTTCCATCATGCAATGAGGAATGGTGGGGGTGGTAGTTTTGCAACAACTGGAAGGCCACAGGTTTGAGAACACTACTTTAGGGCCTGCAGGACAAATTACATGTTTATAGACTATTATAAAGTAACTTCCTGTCATGCTTGGTCAGAAACAGTGAAGCTGGTATGAAACTACAAGATGTGTGGTCCACTGCTGACCAATACTAAGGCTTATAGGGAAACTGAAACTCCTAACGTTCTCAAGTCACAGAGACCACTGCGATAGACTGACCAAATCTCGTAGTGGTGTCTGCCCCAGTAATAGTAGCTATACAGCCACAGCAAAGCAGCCATAAAGACATGAAAGAAAAGAAAGACAAATCACAGTGGCTATACCCGGCATTATCACCCATAAAAAAAACTAATTTCTTGTCAATGTCCACACAGCACGTAAAAACTCTAGCGGTAGCGTAGGCCTAAGTTGAAAAAACTGCACGTTACAATGTCTGCAGACTTGATTCATGTCACCATTATAAAGCGTCCCCTGTCAAAGACACAGAGCCACTAACTCTCAGCCTTTCTTCCCTGCTACCCCTTCTTTTTATTTTTTTTTCTAGCCAAGCAACTGTGCATTTATTAATTCATGAGGCACTAATTAGTTCTTTGTTTAATTTTGTGTTAAACAGACTGACCGGAATGATAACGACTTGCAGCGCTGCGTTGCGGTCCCAAACCGCCCCTCTTTTCTGACAACAAGGGAGCGCAGTGCGACTGCCGTGATGAACCCAAATTCCCTCTTCAGTTGCACTTCATTAAGTCAAAATGTGACAAGAAGCTTAGAGAGCAACTTTCAGATCCGATCGCACATAACAATTGGGGAGTGAAGTTCTCCGAGAGGATGCTGGGGAGGCAGCAAATGTTCTGGCTGTCTCCTAACCCCTCCAATGCCACCAAAAAAAAGTATTAAAGAGACAGCAAAACATCAGCAAAGCTTGAGCTGCTGACTGTGACGATAAGTCTAACGCACAGAAACTTCAACACGCTGCAAAGACAACTTTATACAACTAGCCCAGCCTGACGGAATGTACATAGGATAAATGTATGTACACAAGGCTCCTACTATAACACATATTTACTATCTTTATGATTAATCTTATAGATGGTGAATGGTCTGTATCCATTTGATGTTCATTGAGAGACAGCGCAGTATTGGTGAGAAGACACAAAGATTCCTCGCAGGAGTTATCGCTATTTTGAAGCCATATTGACCGCTTGATGTATAGACGTGCTCCTGGGACATCTGACTTCAGAGTGTACACGACAGCTAAACTTGCTTGGAGGCAGAAGGCACAAAGCCTTGTGAATATGTGAGTGAGTGTGCAGGGTACTGGGTTTCTCTGTACGAACCAAGTCCCTTCCTGTTTATCTAGATATCCTCACAAGACTTTCTGAAGTAGAGAGGATTCTGGGACCTGCAAGATGAAGGACTGTCACTTCGTAAGATTGACACACTGTAAAAGAGTTCATTTACATACACCTTTGTAGTATGTGCTGTATGTAATAGTCCACGTGATGGAAATCCATTGCAGATGACAGTAAATGTAAGTCATTGATATTTTTCCTGCAGATATGAATCACAGAAATTGGAGCGATAAATGCATTCCTTTATGATGAGCCACCGTAAGGTGAGGGCTCTACAGGCTACATTTAATGTTTCCATAGGCAAGAAAAAACATACAACCAGAGCAAAAGATCCTACCACACCGACTCACAAATCTGCTATAAAGCCGCGACTTTACTGGAAATGGAGGCAGTTCATGTAATAGGAAAGGGGTAACCTAAATGTGACAGCATAAAGCCAATCACTTATAGTCCCTAGAGACATATGGAGCACAACTGCTGTATATCTACGGAAAAAAACGTATACCTACTGGTGTGTGGTGTAGGGAAAAGCTTACACCCCTGCCTTCCGAACATCCTTGCAGTAATCGGGAAAAAAAGCTTCCTGTTGCTCCCTGGCTCCATTGATCTAACTTATGAATTTTAATAATTTATAGATATAAAAATTGCTGTATGTGCAATTATAAGTCCAAAATATATGAATAAAGAGTCACTTTGGTTTCTCCAAATTCCACTTTATGGGCCTGAAGCAGATCTGTATGGCTGGAATGGGTTAATCTGAGAAAAGCTGCATCGCTGCAGTCCGGTACGTAATGTGTTGCGCACATGTTTACCAATGACAACATACATGGAAGTGATTGATTCCAACTGCAGGACCAAAGACTGAGTACAGCCAACAAGTATCGGAGATAAATTATATGTTTCTCTTTAATAATGACACTCATTTATACTGTCCTCTGCCTCCGCTGCTTGTCTAAACAACCCCATTCCCTCCTATCAAATATGATCTATAAAACCTGCATCCTCCTTCCATCTATCACCAGCCCCTATTAGTTCATCTTCACTTTGCTTCTAATGTTCTTCAAGTTGGATCATCAGCCAGTTGTGTACAAAGTGCCTACATATCCTTGAGCCTTTAACAGCATGTAGGCCTTCACAGGGATAGCTGGCACTATTGGCTGCCAAAGAAATGGGCACAGGTTCTGTTGTCTCAGAGAAGCACAATGTATTATGTTAGAATACTGGGTAAAAAATGTAACACCATGGGGCACATAATACTAACTTTAATCACTGAACATGAAGCACAAATGTGTAAGGTAACTGGGCAAACCTATTGGTGCTTTTGACGAAGCAATTATTGGTGAACGATTTTTGATAATGATCGCATTTCAGCGATAATCGCCTTGTGTAAACACAGCGAACGATCAAGCGACGAGAGAGAAATCGTTCATCGTGATCTTTCAACATGTTTTCAAATCATCATTAGTCTTTCACTGAAAATCCGAAGAACGCTTTGTCTAAACAGTCTTTCAAAGATTCACCCTATGTGTGAGATAGGCTTAAGCGATCTTAAAACGATCGCAATAACAATTTTTCAAACGATTGATCTTTTCGTCTGAACAGTGATCGTAATTAAAACCAAATCGTTGCCTCAAAATCGTTCAACGATCGATTGGGCGAATTATCGCTTCGTGTAAAAGGACCATAAGTGAAGGTGATTAACTAATTTTAACCTTCTGGTAAACTAACAACTCCATTGTGTAGATATGGGATTGGTGTTGGTGGGTTTCAGAGATATCTTTTTTTCTAGGAGAACAAACTATGTACTATTAAACACTTGAACCCCCTTACACATTAAGGCTATGTTCACACTACAATTATTTTCGTAAAACTATTTTACTAAAATATATGAAACAGTGACGACTATGGAATCTCTCACTCGCGCCCCCCCCCCCCCATATGGATTTTTAAATACATCGCATACTGACACATTTCAACATGGAAACCACTTTGGGTTGCTAGGACATGGATTAGCCCCATTGTTTGAAGCTAATGTGTCCAACACGGCAACTAAATCCATAGGCATGTCATATTTTTTGGGAGTAAATGACTCAAAGACTACATGTGTGATTTGTGATGTGTAAGCCTTATACATGTATTCCTACTGAAGCTCCAGTTCAATGCCATTGTCATTAGTCTTGCATTTTCCCACAAGACAGCTTAAATTACAAGACCCCTAAATACTTAAAAAAAAAAAAAAAAAGTCAAGGAAATTTGTCCTCAGTTTTCGCTCACCTACTGGAAGAGCAAAGCAATCCCACATCACATTTTGGCAGCGGCTGGCTTGCTTTAGCTAATTTGCTGTCAGACTGCCTAAGCAAACCAATTAAAACTAATCATTAATTATAAAAGGAGAAAGAGAGCGAGGGGAGAAGAGAAGGGAAAAGTGGGGAAACGTGAGACCTGAGAGGTGGGTCTAGCAGGTAGATAGAAGATTAATGCAGCGTCCGACTGGCGGCACAATAGTGATTTCTTATTCTTCATGGGGACTGCCATGCTTACCAGCAGCTACAGTGTTAAAATACTCCCCTCTAAATGACCTTTGAGGAATGCTAACCAAATTAAAAGCACTTAGCATATTTAAGCTAGATCTGCCCTAGAAAATTCAATTACCATTTTATAGTGTGATCTGTTTCTCTTCTAGGTAAACCTGTCTGTAAAGGCTCAACTTCTACCCATAGAGCGTATACAGTTTAAAGTGCGGCCATAGACTTTAGGAGACCAGCGCAGTGAGTAACCAACAGAGGACCGAATGATGGGGATATTTATTTTTCATGGAACCATTTAATCAAATTTAGGTGTTTTTTTCCCCCCCTGATACAGATGGCTCTTCCAGTAGCTTCTCACAGCAGACTCCTCTATTGTAAGGCATGGACACTGCCCGAAGGGGGAGAAACAGCAAAAAAAAAAAGGGGCAGCTGTCATAGCATTTACCAGCTCCCCTAAAATGCACCCCTTCCCCAGCCTAACTCCTACATCCCTCGGTTGGAAAAGAAAGAAAGAAAAAAAGCATGCACCGAGCTTGGTTCCTTTTGTAAAGTGCAAGACCCCCAAGAGCCCAATGAATCGCTGGGGGAACGGACGACATGGAGCGGTGTCATGGAAACCAGAGCCTTCCTCAAAAAATATCCATATCCCTTCTCTGCCTTTCAGGAGCTGTCAAGAGACTGTGTGATTGTCACACGACCCACAACCCAGCCGTGACAAAGCCAATTTTCTGCCTCATACTTGATTGATTAAAAAACTTTTTAGTAAAACCATGTTAAAAGACAAAAAAAAGAAGAAAAGAAAAAACAAGGGACAAAAAACCCCTAAAGAATTGTAAGTGACACAGAGGGTGGTGAGGGTCTAGGGCAAAGGCCTAACAGCAATGTTCCCTAGGCAATAGGTCCTGGGGTGACTGTCATCAGCGCATTACACACCAGAAGCAGTGAAAAGGAAAACGGTCAAATTGAACACAATGGTGATTAAGATAATGATGAAGTAGGTAACAGGGGAAAAATGAAGGTGACAAGTTAGAACTCAACATCTTTTCTTCTTCCAGGAAACAAAACCACTCCAAGCGGTGGCTCTCTCTGCTGGAGGGCTGGAAAATGGTGTTGTTTGTATAAAGGGGAACACAAGGGGGGATGCCTGGATGCGGCTCTCTCTGGGTAAAAAGGGGCAAACAGGGGCTGTGAGAAGATGATTTTACTGTGACAGAACGCAGCAAGGAACGTGCCGCAGAGCTGAAAGGACGCTCTTGTAACTTGAATGTCCAAGTGTAAAATTCGCTTGCAAAGCTTTCAAAAACTTCTTTTGTTTTGCAGGGAAAATAACAAGAGCCGAGTGGTGTCTGTGAAATGAGGCTTCAGCAGAAGTGCTCGGGATGTTTCTTGAAAATGCTTTTTAACCATCAAAGAGGCAACGTGCAAAGTCAGCATCTCTCATTCTATGCATTAAGGAACAGCACAACTCTTTACTGCATCCTATATGTCTCTCTGCACGGCTGTGGTCTCCCTGAGTGATGCATCACTAAAACTTGTGGTGCCATTTCACTATATAACACACAGAGACTTACAGCTTGGTGCTATTAGTGAATCATTACTGATATTATTAATATACGGACCATCCCATACTGATGTACGACCAGAACCGGTAGTCTCAGGAGAGGCCAACCATTGCCAAGACTCCTCCGATAGCATAGAGGTTTATTATTATCCTATATTAGTATATTGGGTAGTCATATTAAGGTTCTTTTATACATTGATTCTATAAGTTTTTCTGATCATTACTGTGTCATTAGGGCGTAGTGAATATTGTATGTACAGTACGTGACGTTCCCCAGTAAAATTCAGATTCTCAGTTTACACACTCTTATTGAGTTCTTAGCGGGTGATTGATGATATAGCAGGGAGTCCTTCATGTGATTTCCACATACTAAAAAAGCCCACAAATGCCTTAAATGCTTACTACCAAGAGGGCTACATTCCAATTTATCCTGGCACAATGCCCCAATAATGTATAGTGGCGGCACTTAGCAGTGCGCTACCACAGGACGTCAGATCTGAGAAAAGCAAACAAATCTGTTCAGTGCAGATTTTACTGTGTACAGAAGGGGAAGATGTTCCCCCTTAAACAATCAATTACATACATAAACTTGAGGAACACATCCAATCCTCGTGGTGAGATAATCTGTGAACCCGGTTGTTATGCCATTTACCCATAACAGATGAAAGTGGAGATTTGCAGCCACTTCTCGCCCTTCCAGGCATTTGCAGTCCACCTGCACAGTACTGTGGCCATATTACAGATAATAAAGCGCAAAGATAAGATGGTGAAAAAAAGCAGCAGGGGCTGCGTACCTTAGAAGGCTTGGACTAAGGTACAGTAAATCCCAAGACTTTCAGCTACTCTAGGAGAAAAAAAAAAAAAGATGCTTCTTGACAGAGAGTCATTTATATTTTAGCTTTGTTCCATTATCCTAACGAATTCTTCATCAACGGATGCAATATTAACGGCAGAAAATCAGCTCCCTCCACTCGCGGGAATTTCACAAAGACATTGGCCATGCTCGTGTCTCCTGCAGCCGTCCAGAGGGAGCCCTGCAATGATCGCTCACTTCCCTTCAGTTTTCACCACTTTACACATATTTACCCTCTTACATCTTTAAAACATGACAGCGCTACTGAATCTGAGCAGAAGATCTCTGGGCTTTTAGTATTATCAGACGCCAAGTTACAATTTCAGTGTATCTGATCCTCCCTATAACATACTTCCATGTAGAGGATTTTTGCAGTGCAATCTTTAGGGTGTGTTCAGATGTGGCGGAATTTGTTGCAGAATTTTGCAAATTTACAGAAAATTACAATATTCTTTTATGAAGTTTGGAAAACACCATCCACATGTAGTGGAAATCTTCATAGAACAGCAAGCGTGTTATATATGTTGCAGTGAAATTATAGAATCAGGGATTTAATCAAATCCCGGAAAATGATGAAATGACCGCGCCGTTCCATTATTTCCCTAGGGAATTGATCAAATCACTGACCCCTTTCAGGGAAATGATGGAACAAACTATCATTTCCCCCTGCGACATAGAATTCGCTTACTGTATTGGCTCTCTGCTCCCCCTAGTCTGTCCGCTCTACTCCCCATCCGCCTCCTCTCTGCTCCCCGTTCCGCTCATTTCCCCTGCTACGTGCCTTACTCCCCCGGCCTGTACGCTCCGCGTACGCCGCCATACACCTGCCGGGAGGTGTGCCGCTCTGCTCCCCATCCGCCCCGCCCTGCGACGTGCCTCCTGCTCCCTTGGCCCATCCGCTCTGCTCCCCCCGTCCGCCCCAACGCCGTATGCCTGCCGCGAGGTGTGCCACTCTGCTCCCCGTGATTTGTAATTTACTTCTATTAAAAATCTCTAGTCTTCCAGTACTCATCAGCTGCTGTATGTCCTGCAGGAAGAGGTGTATTCTTTCCAGTCTTACACACTGCTCTCTGCTGCCACCTCTGTCCATGTCAGGAACTGTCCAGAGCAGTAGCAAATAGAAAGACTCTCATGCTCTCCAGACTGGAAAAAATACCACTTCTTGCAGGACATATGTGGTTTATACCATCATGTTCCTGTGTTGGAACTATATGACATAGGGTACTTTCCCTTCCTTGTATGTGAGAATGGCAGATTTATTATTGTATTGCAAGCATCAATGATACTGAGGTATTGTGCAGGTTCACACAGCCTATAAGTAAAGGGACATATACCTGTGCCTCTCCCTCTTTATCTCATGGGCCCTATAACAGCTGCATGGGCCGCCTATATGATAAGCATGCCCCCTGCACCCAGGCGATTGTAGTCTTTCCACTAGTCATCCATCAACCTTAGACGGAAGTCCCCCGCCACCAGCTACACAATCCTGAAGAACAGTCCATGTCAAGACTCCTTTACCACCCAGTATGGCTGGAGAAACAAACAAGCAAATTAAAGAAAAGCAGCAACAATGCTGACAGCTATTTGGCAGCTTAACAAAAAGACCAAACCCGGCATTACTGCAAGTAAAAGCATATTATATGGTCTCGCTGGCTCATGAAATGACTTTGTGGTGGAACATTACAGATATCAGCCGTTTATTTTTAGGAGTAAACGTACATTTTCTCTAAAAGGAAGCCTTGGTTAGTTTCCTATTGATTAAATGCATATTATATGATTTCTAAGGAGAAAAATAACACTGTGCTGAATATTTATAAGATTGATTTCATTTTCTTTGTTTATCCAAGGAAAATAAAAAAATAAAAATAAACAACTTTCTGAAGATTTTAGAATTTCGGAAGAAAAAAAAAAAACACAGTTTGACGCTTTTTAAGATAAATCTATCCTGTTCTCCTACCCCCCAAACGCGAGAAGATTTCAATATTATTAATATTTGTTAATCCATTGATCGGCCTAGAAGATGACCGCTGCCTCTCTCACTGACTTCTAACATTGGAAGCCACTGCCTTGTCTCGTCCGCCTTCTCTCCGAACGTATGAGTGTCACTTCAATCGATATTTACTGATGCTTATAAATAACATGACAGGGCTCCTGGTTAAACCATCAATGTACGACCAAAAGCTCTTAGCAGGAAGAGAGGAGGAGGGCAGAGCTGTGGTTAAAGGTGCCTTCACTCTGACAACATAAATCTGGCTCTGTGGAATCCCCCTAAATATCAGCATAGAAGGAGATATTCCTTTTCCAATATTTAAACTTTTGCAGAGGGCGAGCCCTTCTC
The DNA here is from genome assembly GCF_027789765.1 of Dendropsophus ebraccatus. Taxonomy (NCBI): domain Eukaryota; kingdom Metazoa; phylum Chordata; class Amphibia; order Anura; family Hylidae; genus Dendropsophus; species Dendropsophus ebraccatus. The sequence goes on from NC_091465.1 coordinate 10,467,796, forward strand.
ACTCCTGCGCTTTATGTCAGATGTTTCACCAATAAATCTACTTGGCCGATCGGATTATATTAGGAAAGCCGTCCCATGACCTCTGGGTGCCCAAATCTTCCAGGTCTCTCTATACAAGCTCAAAAGATACAAATGTAAGCCCAGTATTCATGTACATTTATACGTTTCCTATAAAAGACTTGCGTCACTTATTACCTCCGTCTATCGAGGTGGGTCTATAAATACTCTTTAATAACTGAATTCAATGGAACTGCTTGTGGGGCCATAAAATAAAGTGCTGATTTGAGGTACATCTCGTTCTTACTTTAGCTGCTATGATCTTCTTGCATCCTTCCTTGGATGTAACCAAAGATGACATGGCTTGACTGTAATAAAATATCTTTTCCTCCTAAGAAGTAAAGCTTTCAGTCGCTGACTGTGAGACACCAGTGTGAATATGTGCATTTTCCAGGAACGTCTGGACTGCACCAAGATTACAAAGATCTCTTTCCTTTATAAAAACAAACAAAAAAAACACCTTAACTATACATAGCGTCCCACCGCACGAGGAATGCAACATTAGTGTAGAACATGTAAAGCCACTTCTCCATCCCTAGTGTGGGCAGACCCCCTACTGTGATGGAGGCTCAATCAATGGCAGCATTATCTCTCCATGTCCAGCCTGACAAAACACACTGTGCTGCGTGGCCTCCTGCATTGACTGGTGGCTGCACTATCTGATACTATTTACTCTCATTCCCTCTGCAGGGGTCGGGATTCCCTTCCTGAGGGAGAATCTGTTCCCAGACGTTGCCTCCAATCTCCGCTCCCATATCCCACACATCCCCACTGTGTAGGAAACTATGGGTAGGGATTTTTGGTATTATTATGGTGGCTCCATGGGTGGGTCCACGGCTGACCTTGTCACTTCCACTTACTTTTCCTATCAGTCTTTAAACGGCAACCTCCTCTCCTCCGCAGTCTGCGTAGATAATACAGATCGCCTAATAGCCACCGCTTCATTTGTCACTTTCACTCGGCACAATCGTTTTGTGGAATCCTGTGTATTTTGTACTTTTCAGCACACTTGTCGCTCGCTGCCCTCCCTTCTGAGCTGCAGTTAATCCGGTGTTTCAAACTAGAGGATTCTCCGAATATTTATTAGATTATCAACTGCTACCCGCTGTCTCTGTGCTGTGCTGCTAATCCTAATCCCATCTGACTCCTATTAGCCTGATTCGGGGGAAGCTAACCTGTCCGATCTAAGTAATTAGGGTCCCTCCCCCCGACATCGCCACAGCTGCTCGGCTCAATGCACAGTTGTGTCCCCAGTGACAGGTGCAATTTTCTGCATGATTACTGTGATTTGGTGCAACTTTAAGAATACGCTGTTCATCGCTGGTCATGAAATAGGTCGTATGTCTCAACATACCCATATCTGGAGAGAATGGGGTAGAGAGGGTGAAAAAAAACCTTAAAAATCCTCATGGTAACCTGCTGAGGACAATAGTTCATCGACGTGAAGGGTAAATAAGAGACATGAAACATTCCCCTATCTCCCCTTAAACACTTCTCATGCGTCCTAATGTCAGTTCATAAATGTTCCTCCAAATATTTTTATGTCATATGCTAATTTTGGAACAGCCTGTCCTTGAACAGGGAAAAAAAAAGGAACGGTCAGCCATATGTTGAGCTATCAATCAGCACTGTGTTATAGAGAGGGCATCTTTTTTAAGTGGCAAAACATTTGAGAGTAGATGTGTTTTTCCACCAGGTGCACTACAATTCCCATCCTACCCACCACATTCTAAACTTCTACCAGAGTAGTATGCAAATTCTAGTACTGGAACTGTTGTGGGAGTACAAACCTGGTGAGGCCTGACATATCTATATATTATATATCCTGAGAGCTTCTCTTTAATGTAAAGATATTTTCCCCAAAAGACACCTATGCCCTATAGGTGAGAAATGTCTGGTGAAGATATGACAGCCCCACCAATCAAAAGAACAGTGGTCCTATGTCCCTGGTACATGTCCTGCAGGAAGTGGTGTATTCTTTCCAGTCTGAGACAGTGCTCTCTGCTGCAACCTCTGTCCATGTCAGGAACTGTCATAGCAAATCCCCATAGAAAACCTCTCCTGCTCTGAACAGTTCTATATAACTTTCTGAAAACAGTTGATTTCCAAGAATTTTTTTCGCTGGAGTACCCCTTTAAATGGAGCAGTAGTAGAACATGCTTAGGGTGCGTTTACCCAGAAAGATTTATCTGACAGATTTTGGAAGCTAAAGGCAGGAATGGATTTGAAAAGAGGATAGATTCCAGTATTTCCTTTATGACCTGATCCCTGTTTATAGTCTGTTCCTGGTTTTGGCTTCAAAGATCTGTCAGATAAATCTGTCTGTGTAAATGCACCATTAGTCTGACCCATAGAGTGAATGGAACATAATAGAACATGTCCAACTGGACCTCCATTCTCATAATCACGTGGTCCCAACAGTCAGAAACCCCCAATCAGATGTACCTGGTCATATGTTTAAATTATGTACTTTTTTTATTTTTGCAAAATGGGTATTGTATCTTGTCAAGTGAAGGAGAAATACATTATCTATCCAGATCTTTTATTTGCAGATTTGGATTCGACCCAAGGAAATACGGCCACTCAAAAGAGTTAAACCTAAGTAATATGGTGATTCTTGTGGTTGCAGCCTTCCTGTGATTTTACTGGACACTGCTGTGTAATTTAGGTGTAAAGCCCCTAGAATTCTACATTAACCAAAACACTTATTTTGAGCATTTAGTGCCGTATGTATCTTCCCCAAAAATTATCATTAGAAGTACAAGCCTTGATAAATCTTGCACTTTTTTTTTAGCTTTATTTGGCTTAAAAAAATAAACTACGACAAGGTCTGACTGGAATACTGCAACTAATAGTTTTGAGCAAAATAAAAAAAATTGTACATATTAAATTTGGCCCCAAAAAAGTAGCTAACCACGTCCCCTCTGAGCAAAAAAATTTCAAAAATGACGCGACTGTCATAAAATGCTCAAAAGTAGCAAAACTTCTTCATAAATGATGCGCACAATGTAATGCCCTGCGCAAAAATAGAAAATACACCAAAATAAAGGTGCAAAAAAGAATGATACATATGTCCCTTAGTGTTCATTGTATCAAGTAAAAGAAGAAGAAAAGCATGTATCCAACAAACTGCAATGTGAACCCTTCCGTACCCTCTCATACAAACCCTGCTCAGCTACAAAATAACATAAAAGTCAAAAAGGAGAACAATGGGCAGATTCAGAAAAGAAGCAAAAATGATCTGAAAGGTTCAGCACCTGTGTGAAATATTTATGAGCGTGTGGGTGTGATTGGGTTTGTGTTTGAAAGGTGACTCAAGTAGTAATTTGAGTGTTCCTGAAAACTTGTGTATACGTCAAACAATAAAAGGGGCCGCTCTCCAGGCACCAGCTGCTGTCCCCTCTCCATCAGATCATATGATACTTCTCACCGGCTCCTCTAAATGCGTAAACTAATTCATATTTGATGTGTTACATAGAAATAATGGGAACCATTACAGTAAGCTAAACTGCAGTTATCCAGTGAGGAGCAGGACACAGGATGATTGTCGTGGTGTAGGGGTGTACCCTGGATTCTACAAGGCACATATTGTTCGGGACTATTGTCTTCAATTGTAAGAGCTTTACTGTACAAAGCAGGACGACACAGACCCTGATGAGAAGATGTAGGGGATACCATTTCCATCTTATATATATATATATATATATATATATATATATACACACACATATATATTTATATATCAGCTCCTACAGGGGATATAACCTACTATCATCCACACTCCTGGGAGGGTTCATCAGTATATGGAGCCTGTACTCTATCACTGTGAGTCCATAGGCAAGATGTTTATCTCTCCCCAAATTCTATCCCAAATACACTGTGGATTCCCAGTGAAGGAGCTCGTACACAATTCTCGGGCCTTGTCCCGGTATAGATGCAGGAATAGTTGCGAGGATCCACAACTCCAATGGCGCATATAAAACAATAACAAAAATATTAAACACATGCCGATGCATTTCGAGGTACTATCCTTAATCAACTATGTACAAGTTTTTTTTTTTTTTGTAAATCTGAGTTTAATTAAAGTTTTTAATACACAGAGAAAAGTAACAAACACCAGGTACAACCCCGGGAAGGAATATACAACGCATACAGAGAATAATCAAATCAACCTGCTCTGTGTCGGGGGCTAAGGAGCTTTAGAACAGTGTCCTTCGCTCAGCATTCGTCAGTTGCGGCGGGCCGTGGCGGAGCAAATGTGGCGCAGATCACCAACAGTCAATGGGCCACTACCCTGAAGTCCTTGCCGCTCTCTGTTAGCAACGCAGGGTACACCGTTAGCCTGTAGAATTAACTATGAACCCAGGAGATTCAGTAAAAATGCAGACCTATACAGGAGCGGAGGCAGATTAAAGCAGAAGCCTGATGTGGAGGAAACCCCTGTCAACTGCACGGGGAAATGCAGGTTGGCAAGACCCTCTCAGGGCCACTATAAGACAGACAAGGGGGGGGGGGGGGGGGTAAATAAAGGTGAGATAGAGGCAAGCGTGAAAATATGCCTGGCAGCAGGCATAGACAGACGAGAAGAGGAGAGAAAAGGAAGAACCACAGTCAGAAGAGCATCCCGCGAGAAGTAAAGCATGATATCCGTAGGGTGGGCAAAGTGCTTTCCAATCTGCCAAAAGTGGTCAATTCAGCCAATTGGCGAAGAGTGGCCCACTTTTATAGGTCACCCAGGCCATCCATGTTTTCTCGACCCCGCTTCCCCGATCATGTTCCTCTGCTGTCAACGTCTCCATCTGATAGAGGAAGTTCATTTTGCTGACCCACTCAGAAATGGATCGGGGGGTCGTCGACTTCCAATGCCTAGGAATGACCGCTCATGCAGCCGTAAGAAAGTGGCGTAGCACCAAATATGAAGCATCGAGCCAACCTCCCTCTCGCAACACCAGCGCAGGTCCGAAGCCTCGGGAAAACATTGGCGTAACAGTTGCGGGCATCTGTACCACCGGGTCAGGATCTTGAAGTTCTTTTCCTGCGCATGGCATGCCATAGACATTTTATGCGTCAGGGTGTATATTTTTAGCTTATCAGAGTCCGAAAAAGCCACGCCATGCTCATTTTCCCATGCCTGCATGTAGGACGGCTCAGCGTCAGCATCCGCCAGTAAAAGTAAGCGGTAGAGCTGTGAAATGGTCTTAGTAGAAGGAGAGGACTCCATCAGGAGGGTATCCAGGTCAGTCGGGGTGGACATGACGATACCCTGTGGAAATTTTTTGCGCAAGAAAGCTTTCAGTTGACTATACTCCAGGCATGACAGGGTCCCTTCTGGGCAGGCCGCCTGAAGATCAGCAAAGGAGGGGAATGCAGAGCCAGTCCCCAAGATCCCACCCAGCCAGACACCCTCAGAGGACCTCCATCCCAGGAATGATTCCCTCCCGCACGCGGGGGGAGGAGGGGGGGGGGGGGGTTGAACGCAGGATCGACGAACAGTGGGCTCATAACTCCTGACCTATGAGAAAGGTCATATTGCAGAATCATCCTATCCCATACTCTAAAAAGTGACTGGTCAAGTAGGTAAAAGACTATGTGAGGGGGATTAACCGGAAAGATCCAGGGAAGAGACTGCAGTGCAATGGGGGAGAATTCACTTTCTATCCTGACCCATTGTTTGCTCCTGGAATCGTGGAGCCAATCCACAAGTCTCTGAAGAACCGAGGCCTTGTAGCACATGGAAAAGTCAGGGAGACCAGCTCCGCCACTCAACTTGGGTCTTGTAAGTGTTTTGTATTTTAAGGCGAGGTCTTATTGACCCCCCCACACAAATTTTCTCAGCAGGGTCTGAAGTTCTTTGAAGAACGTGACCGGCACGGGTATAGGGAGTGCCTGAAATATGTATAAAAAACGCAGCAGAATTTCCATTTTGATTGCATGTATTCTGCCAAACCAGGAAAGGAGCAGTCGTCTGTTTTTGTGCGGGCCAATAAGGTGGACTAATTTAAGGAGAACAATGTAGAAAACTCAGCCGAGATCTACACTCCTAAATACTTAGTGGCCTGGGATTGCCACCGAAACGAGAAGGAGGTCTTCAATTGTGAGACCAGGGTGGCCGGTAGAGAGATGTTTAGTACCTCGGTCTTACTATAGTTAGCTTTAAAATCACCTGACCAAACCGTTCAAACTCTTTAAGAATAGCGGGGAAGGAGACCCTGGGGTTGGTTACGTAAAGCATGAGGTCATCCGCGTAGAGAGCAATTTTAGAGTGGGAACGCCCGAGCCGAAGCCCCGTTATGTCTGGGGAGGCGTGCAGAGCCACTGCTAGGTGCTTCATTACTAATGCATAGAGCATCAGCGACAGGGGGAATCCCTGTTGCGTGCCGTTAGCCACGGGGAGGGGTGAGCCGTTGACTCGCAACCTGGCCGTAGGGTTGCTGTATAGCGCCCCTATCCTCTCCCGCATCCCGCCCCCAAGTCCACTCTGCCGCAGGGTAGAATGCAGAAAGGTCCAGTGCACCCTGTCGAAAGCCTTTTCGGCGTCAACCGATATTAGGCACGTGGGTGCACCAGACCTCTTCGCATGGGAAACCAAGAGCAGAGTAACTATGTACAAGTTGATTGGCAGTCACTTGAAGAACATTTTAGGCCCCTTCCACACGTCTATTTATAGCACAAATGCAGACCCCTTTATTTCTATGGCCACATACACACATCTGTAGGGGATCTGTGTTGGGAAAAAAAGCAAGCCACTGTGAATCCCCTATTAGTTGATGGGTCTGTGCAGATGTGGGAGGTTAGGGATGCACATCCATAGTCTTGTCCTGGATGTGTGAATCGGGCCTAGACTGTGTACTCGCATGCATGTGTCCGAACCCCCCCCCCCCCCCCCCCCCCATGCATTCTCCAATGACTGTGCAATGTTGTGGGACTTTTGACAAAACCTTGCGCCCATTGAACAACGCAAGGGGAGGTGGGCGCATGCGCATATTCAGACATGCTTGCATGCATGTGGGAACGGCCTTATCTGGCCCAGTCATTGGGAGTGAACAATCGCTGGATTGTTTGTGCGGCCATTTACTTCCGTTATTGTCAACAGGACATCCCTTGTTTACACAGGGAGATGCGGATTAACACATTTTTAGGCCCAACCAATGAACAAGAGTTTGGGTCCATTTACACAGAAAGATTATCTGCCAAAGATTGGAGGCCAAAGCCAGGAGTGGGTTTTAAAAGTGAAGAAATCTAAGGCTTTCCTTTATGACCTGATCTCTGTTTATAGTCTGTTTCTGGCTTTGGCTTCAAATCTTTGGCAGATAATCTGTCAGATAATCTTTCTATGTAAATGGACCCTTTGCTTGGCTGATCAGTGGGTCTTTTGCACAGAGCAATAATCATCCTGTTCGCTCGTTATCAACCTTTGTATTAGGGACCAGGCTGTGTCTGTACAGGGGCCCAAAGATTCAAAGGGAATGTGTTATCAGAAAATGACTTGCTGTTTAACCCTTTAAGGACATGGCCCATTTTCGTTTTTACGTTTTCGGTTTTTCCTCCTTGTGTTTAAAAGGTCATAGCACTTGCATTTTTCCACCTAGAAACCCACATGACCCCTTATTTTTTGCGTCACTAATTTTACTTTGCAATTACAGGCTGAATTTTTGCATAAAGTACACTGCGAAACCAGAAAAAAATTCGAAGTGTGGTGAAATTGAAAAAAAAAAACGCATTTCTTTTATTTGGGGGAAATGTGTTTTTACGCCATTCACCCTGGGGTAAAACTGACTTGTTATGCATGTTCCTCAAGTCGTTACGATTAAAACGATATATAACATGTATAACTTATATTGTATCTGATGGCCTGTAAAAAATTCAAACCGTTGTTAACCAATATACGTTCCTTAAAATCGCTCCATTCCCAGGCTTATAGCGCTTTTATCCTTTGGTCTATGGGGCTGTGCGAGGTGTCATTTTTTGCGCCATGATTTGATCTTTCTATCGGTACCTTGATTGCCCATATACGTCTTTTTGATCGCTTTTTATTACATTTTTTCTGGATTTGATGCGACCAAAAATGCGCAATTTTGCACTTTGGGATTTTTTTGCGCTGACGCCGTTTACCGTACGAGATCAGGAATGTGATTAATTAATAGTTCGGGCGATTACGCACGAGGCGATAGCAAACATGTTTATTTATTTATTTGTTTACTTTTATTTAAAACCTGGGAAAAGGGGGGTGATTCAGACTTTTATTAGGGGAGGGGGCTTTTTACTATTAACAACACTTTTTTTTTTTTTTTTACACATATACTAGAAGCCCCCATGGGGGACTTCTAGTATATACACTTGGATCTCTCATTGAGATCTCTGCAGCATAGATATGCTGCAGAGATCCATGAGATCGGCACTCGTTTGCTTTCGGCTGCTGCAGCCGAAAACGAACGAGTGCCGAGCCGAGGACGGCGCCATCTTGGACGCGTCCCCGGCCGGCATCAGTAACGGAGATCGCTCCTCCGGGACAAGGTCCCGGAGGAGCGATCTCCCCCACTAGACACCAGGGAAACGTTGCCTCCGGTAATCGGAGGCAGCTGTCAACTTTGACAGCTGCCTCCGATTAGCTAATTAGCGGGCACGGCGATCAGACCGTGCCCGCTAATAGCGGCGGTCCCGGGCTACACGCGGCACCCGGGATCGCGGCACTTCAACGCGGGGCCGCCGCGCGGCCCCGCTTTGAGGTGCAAGTGAGGACATAGGACGTACCGGTACGTCATATGTCCTTAAGAGGTTAAATAACGTTTTTATGTTAAACATATTTTTTTGGTGAATTTTTTTCTAATTTTCCATTTTTCCATCCATATTATAAAATAATCCTGATATCTTGCAGTTTTCATTCTCACCACTGGGGCTAAAACTAAGCTGAGGCTTCCTGTTGTGTCTGTAGTGCTAAGTAGAGGCTGCTGTAATTTGATCTGTACAGCATTGAAGCGTCATGTGACACCAGTAGAGACAATAGCAGCTCCCTGTGGAATGACCTTCTCAAAGGTCACAGAGCACGCTCAGTAATGCTTTACATTCATCTCAAGGGGACAGTCTGTCTATTGTCGTCTATGTCCATGAGGCTTGCTGTAAAGCATGTCACTAAATGCTGTTAAGAACAGCCCAGGCAAGATGGCTGCCCCCATAACAATGTACAAAAAAAAGAGATAAAAAAAATTACATTCAGAAAATAGAAACATTAAAATGAAAGAACAAGTTTTAGCATCTGATTCTAATCGTCAAAAGAAAATTTAGGTGATACATTCCCTTTATTTCAGAGTTCAATGCAATGTTATAAATGATGAGGTCCGTTCCATAGCACATAGTCTATGCACGGACCATATTTACAGGAGGTACGGATGCAGCCTGTTTACTTATAGACGGCTTACTCTACACAGAAATAGAAATGTCGCACTATGACTGCCGACAGTAAATAAAGACATTACTAAATAAAAAATTAACCCAAAATAAAAACAAAACTAAAAGGCTAAAAATCAAACCAAAATGAATCTGCCACTCCCTGTGGATTGCAGCTGTAGCAGCCGGCACCCATGTCTGCTTATACAACGTGGATATTGTGGATTGTACAACTAAAAAGGTGAATTCACAGCACAAATCTGCCCAAGGAATTGATAAATGTGGATTTTAAAATCTATTTTTGCGTGGAAATTCACAGCAAAATGTATCCAAAAGGGCTGCTATGTACATACTACACATGTCTGGTCAGAAAGCCTAAAATCCATCTCTTTTATGGAAACTTCTAGCAATAGAGAAATACACGCCACCTTCCCACTGTCTTGCTCCTCTACAACCTGCTCTTTCCTCCCTTTTTAGCCTTTTTTTTTTAACAATTTATCAGCAGATAGAGAATGTAGCTGCCTCACCCTGCTAAATAAAGCTTTGGCATTTCTGATAAAGCCATCAAATTCCTTATCACACTGTCATAGGCAGCATTTAAAGGGACACAGTTAGGCTAAAGTTTCCCACAGACAGGGATTTGTGAGCAGTGATGACTAGCGCCACCAGCAGTCGGACATGTGCCAGAGCAGACATTCACCAATTCTCAGAATCACAGCTGCTGAAAGTGAACATCTCACATTTACAGTATAACAAGGTAATGCAAAGCAGAAAGACCACAAACTTTACACCATAGGATAGACGGCTCTCTACTTTATTGTCATAGGGGGTCCTTGTGTCTCCGTATTAGAGAACCATAGATTCGCAGTGTGCTGCACCATGGTGCCTCCGTAATACAGAATCCAATGGAGCAACCTTACAGAATCGGGGCACAGTAGGCCTCATAGACTTCTATGGGTACACTATTATGACTACAGTTCGATACATGAACCCTAGAACTGAGGGATGGGAATATATTCTAGCAACCTAAGCATTGGGAGAAGAGAAGGATTTCTGTAGACGTGTCCCATCCTAAAGTCGTCATCAAAGTAACATGGAAGCCTACAGTATGGGCCCATAGAGCTAAAATACAGCAGTGTGCATGAGGACTTAGTTCTGTAGAGATTGCTAACAGACCGCCTCTTTTAATAACTTTCCCACAAAAAAAACAAAAAACACAAAGTTCTGCTGTAAATATCCTGTGATAAATATAGGATACACGTGGCCATTTATTTATACAGAAGATGCGTTGAGCACTTGTCTATCTCGGAGACCATCCTCTTCATGTGCATTGCTGTCAGTACTGAGCTATAGCTTCCATACATCGGATATCCCTAGTCTACACATAAGCTCTTTCATCCCAGGTATAGAGAACACAGCTGGGAGGTGCTGGCAGTTTTCTGGGTAAAACAGGCGGGCCAGGCTGGCTGCAGAGCTCCCTGTCGACACACAGAGAAAGAATACACAGCTGAAGTTACAGCTGGCGCTGGCATGGTGCTACCCACAGAAACTACACAGCTGGAGTCCCAGCTGGTAACCAGAGGGCACTGCTTCAGGGAAGCCCACAATGATATGGGCATCTTTCCTAAACCCCCAAGGCTGGTGTCCAAACCTCTCGGCTGCAGAAAGCAGCTTGTCTCTCTCGGCACAAGCCATTCGCTGAGCTGAGATCTATCCCTACTAGAATACACTTTTACTGCCTAGAGTGATGCGGGATTTATTTACTCCCAAATTTATTATTTTTAATTATTTTGATTTACAAAAGTGCACGGCCATTAAAAGTGGATTAAATAAACTCGGTACTACAGTATTTAGCACTGAGACAGAGAAATCCATAAACTAAGAGAGTGACTGCCTCCCTCGCCAGACGCTCCTCACACTTCTCCCTGACCAGCGCCCCACTCACCAGTGCAGCTTCATTTGCCGCCATTTTACTTTCTTGTCTGTATGTCTTAGAAAGTACTGGACATTGTGCAGTGGCATATAGGGATATAATATATGATGATGTCTGCTATACAGTCACCAATCCAGAGCTCTTATTTAGGGTATGTGCACACTATGGCATCCCGGCGGATCACACGCCACGAATTCCACAGCTCGCACCCACTCACGGACACGCGCATCTCCGCTGGTCCCATAAGCTTCATTCTATGGTTTGCCAGATTCTGCTTTCCGTCCGAAGAATGAACCCGCTCCCCGGGATTCCACAGTGTGCACATACCCTTCATTTGCAACTAATCCATGATACCCTATGCCAGCCAATTTTCTGTGGATAGGCCATCAATGATTTTTGGCTAAAACCCTATTAGCGGAAAAATGAGTTGAGGACATACTGTCAATTCACAAATCAGGACCGCAAGTGAACTCTGCAAAGAATCTCGTTAACTTTTTCTTTTAGGCACTGTAATCCGCCAGATGTGTATTTACCCCGATACATGTGATGGAGAACATGCGATCCTCCAGCTGTTACAAACTACAGTTCACATGCCCAGACAGCCAAAACTTTAGTTGTACAGGTAGCATGAGATTTGTAGATCTGCAACAGCTGGAGGGCCACAGGTTTATGTCCATTCACAGGTGTCCAACAAGGCTGGTGTTAAAGGGAACCTGTCACCCCCCGTGCCGGGGTGACAGGCTCCTGGCCCCCCGTTAGAGCCCCCTACACTCACCTAATCCCGCTGGGTCCCGCTTCTGGAGGTGGTCGGGTGATGAAGATCTCAGCCGTTGCAGCGCGGTGCGCGCGCTGAGAGATGAGTCCAACAGCCATAGAGAATGACAGGAGAGTCCAGCGCTCCGTCATTCTCTATGAGCGTTGGACTCATCTCTCAGCGCGTAGCGCCGGGCTGCAGCGGCTGAGATCTCCGTCACCCGACCACCTCCAGAAGCGGGACCCGGCGGGATTAGGTGAGTATAGGGGGCTCTAACGGGGGGGCGGGAGCCTGTCACCCCGGCACGGGGGTGACAGGTTCCCTTAAAGGGTCCTCAGATGTTATACTGACATTCATATAATGAAAGGCCAACACAGCAGCACAAAGAATTTGCTTATCTTGTATAAAAAAAGAACAGTCTTGTCCATAAATGCGCTCATGTTATGGGGACCTCTTATAAGGAAGAAAAAAAAATTGCACTGGAAACGTGGGAGGACATGTCAGCACTAGAGATGAGCGATTCCGAGCATGCTCGAGTTCATCCGAACCCGAACTTTCGGCATTTGATTAGTGGTGGCTGCTGAAGTTGGATAAAGCCCTAAGGCTATGTGGAAATCATGGATATAGTCATTGGCTGTATCCATGTTTTCCAGACAACCTTAGAGCTTTATCCAACTTCAGCAGCCGCCACTATCAAATGAACTCAGTTCAGATGAACTCGAGCATGCTCGAGGTTCGCTCATCTGTAGTCAGCACATTTAGATCAGAGTTCTCCACCTAACAGATTTATCTGACAGATTTTTGAAGCCAAAGCCAGGAATGGATATGTAAGAGGAGAAATCTCAGTCTTCCCTCTATAAAGGCACCCTAAGGATTTCCAGCTACTCCCAGCGCATTTACATTCGTATTCTCCAACCTGTGACCAAGCCAAAGATTGTCAAGCATATCGGGAGTTATGGTTTTCTATTAACCGCAGAGCCACAGGTTGGGGAACCCGGCTATAGAATATAACAGGCATCCAGAAATCACTGCTTGCCCCCTTGTACACACCTCTGTGTAGAAGCACGCTCTCCATATTACATGTCTGTTTTCCCAGCACTTTACTTAGCAGGAAGTCAAGATGTCTGGCTAAAGACCAAAGTTTACCCGAGCAAAAGCAACTTTGTGTTGCTCCATCTTAATCAATTAATGTGCCCTGATTCATCCGCAGCCATCTTATTGCAGTCTCGTACCAGCTGTATTGGTTATTGAAACAACAGCAGCGTTATTATATGCACATAAATTATGTATGCCTGTTTTCCACAGAGCATTTGGATCAGGAAGATCGGACACAATGAAGTAACATTTGTCTCCAAGGCTTTTGTAGTGAGTTTTTTTATGCTTTCCCTTTCAATTGCCTTAGTAACCTACAAATTGTGCGTTTTATTAAAGATAAACCAAGAAATTATAGAGTATTCTGGAGGGGCCACAACCCTGGAGCTGGGGGGGGGTCGGTCTCAAGTGAAAGGAAGAAACTTTAGCAAGCTCAAGGTCAATGAAATAACTTGTTTGCTTTAGAACCAAGCTGGATGCAGAAGAGAAAGTGTTATAAAAAGCGACCACATGTCATCGGAGCTGAATAATCTGCTTCTACAGGAGCTGCAAAGACACACGGCACACTGGGGCCTTCTAGGGAGAAAGGATTTCTTAAGGATCATTAGAGGTAAAATACTCAACCTGAAGTTACAGACGAGTAGAGAATATACACTGCACAGTGAACTCTCTTACAATGTCCTACACTATAGAAGGGGTGGCCACACAGGAGGTCTACCAAGTGGTGGACATATACATAAGTCCTAACCTATAGAAATGGTGGTCTGACAACATCCTATAATACAAAAGTTATCGCTTGCGACATCCTATCCTACAGAAGCGATGGACATGACGGGTTAGTTTGAATCAGAGCATACAGCATTTCATTACCTGTGGCTGAAGAGGTTGGATCCAGCCCTAAGCCATAGGCTGTAACCATGTTTTTCAGGACACTTGAGGGCTGCATCCAACTTTTTCAGCCACCAATAATTAAATGCTGCACGCTCGGGGTTTGCTCATCTCTAGTCCTATCCAACACAAGAGGTGGACACATAGAGAATGTGCTGTCGTACAGAGGCATTGGTCACATGGAATGCTCTATCCTACAGAAGAGGACGACACATAGAGAATGTGCTGTCGTACAGAGGCATTGGTCACATGGAATGCTCTATCCTACAGAAGAGGACGACACATCGAGAATGTGCTGTCGTACAGAGGCATTGGTCACATGGAATGCTCTATCCTACAGAAGAGGACGACACATAGAGAATGTGCTGTCGTACAGAGGCATTGGTCACATGGAATGCTCTATCCTACAGAAGAGGACGACACATAGAGAATGTGCTGTCATACAAAGGCATTGGTCACATGGAATGTTTTATAATACAGAAGTGCTGAATACATACCTGTACACTCCAGTGGAGAGGGATGACTTTTTCTACTACTATTCTTGCTCAAGATGAAGTGGTGACAACTATCAGCTCAGAATTTTTGCATCTTTCTAGTCTTTTTTTTTTTTTTTTTTTTTTTTTTTTTTTTACAGTGTGCAATGTTACATTTGGTTTAACTAGAGCAGCGGTGCATGTGAATAAAGAAGTACATCAATATAAAATTAATAAAGATAGGTGCAAAAAAGAACAATGAGTACTGTAAAAGCAGCCCTGGAAAAGGACAGCGGGCCATAATCTAAATATAAGAATGAGCAGTGAGCAGGGCTTTTTGTTGTCGTCTGTCAGTGCGGCTGCTGGTGTGTGTGAGGCTTTGGTATGGGGAAAGCGGAGGGTAAGGGAGGGCTCTGTACAAGCTGCCTCCAGTCACACTGTCTTGTCAATAAATTTTGTGTTCACTTGCTTTGTGACAGGGATTCTTTCCCTAATATGGGGCTGCCAGCTTTCTGGGTTATTTCCAGTGTGTGTGATAATGCTGCCTGGATGCCAACGACTGCTGAAGTTCAGGATTCCAAAAAAACTTAACGGCAGGACAGTGAAAGACAAGAGCAAGGGGGGGGGGGGGGGGGGGGGGGAGAGAGAGAGAGAGGGGCCGGGGTGGAAAAAGGACACCAAAAAATAGTTTGGCAGGAAAGGTACACACAAGTAGGTTTATAGAAGCCATAACCCAACACGAGAAAAGCTGAAAAGTCACCCTGCGTCGTCGGCAGATGGGAAAGTTGCGTGTTATTCGGAGGATCTGCAGACGGCGGACACAAGATGGATTATATTGTTATATTGTGACAGTGTATGGATAGCAGAAATATATACCTACTGTATCTTGTCATTAATATTGGCATTAGAATGAAGATGGTGCATGGCACTGGCAGAGTTAATCTGTTTCCATTTATTTTCCTGCCTTCGCCCCTCTCCTGTACCAACATTCTCGATGGCTTCCATCACCTTCCTCCCCCGCCCCCTGATCTTAGGAAAAAACCCATCAAAATAACTATTTTATGTCTCCAAATATGCAGATCATTTTGTTTAATGAAAGATGCTTGACGTCTGCGATCCAATTAATATGCAAATGCGGGCAAGGATTTATTTGTGACATTCTGTCTGGGTGAGAGAAAACAAAAAAGGCCCGTTAACCAAAACACTAATTGCTGTGACTGATTGTCACATATCATCATTTTCATTGGAGCTCCACAATCCCTGGCTGGGGAGAAGCTGGGAGCTGTGCTCCAAGGAGAAACAGGGCAACTGTCTCCAGCATACAGGACTCACAAGAGCAGCCTCCCAGGGGGCAGCTAAAGGAGACCGCCAGCCTCACCACAAGGGGAATGGGGAACTCCCGGGTACCTGGGGGGGGGCACGGCCGACTCTAAATCCACACTCCGTGTCTTGGGTCTCCCACATATAGACACACGCTTGGTTAACACGTAGACCAGAGGGGACAACATGAGTCACCTCTCAGACGGCACAGACTAAATGTGACATCCTCACCGGTTCTTTTCTCTACCCTGCAGTGCTCACAATCGCTGGCTGCAATGCCTGCACAGACATGCATTACTGTTGGGTCTCTCGGTGCAATATTAACCCTTTGTTACAAGGGTCCATGACATTTACTCCATTAGACTGGTGGTATAATAAAACAACTGATCTTCTGTAGATGCAGAATAAAAGAGAAAAAAAATGCACACATAGTTTAGACCCTAATGAAATTAAAGTATAACTTCTTAATATGTTATATCATAATTCAAGAGGAAAATCTGAATTATAAGGCATGACATGAGAAAAGACATCACATCATGGTTAGCATTGGCCTTTTCCTCTTCTCTTTTGCCAGCACATTGGGACCAATCCAGTGTAAGTCATGCTATATATTGCTTGATGGCTAAAGACACTTGTTAGGTAGATTTCTTAGCAACCAGTCTAACTCGCAGTGCGTATGGCATCACACAGGATCCCTACGGGTCCATTTGATACAGGCAATCTGTGTGACACACCGATGATTACAGAATCCACGTCAGTGGTCAAGAATCAATGGTCCAGCACTGAAAACAATCGATCTGAATATGACATATGGACAATATGTAAATATATTACTGTTATGCTTTCTCTACTCTTCTGGTTTTAGGAACTGGACAGAATTTTTTCATACATGTGGATTTCAGATAGAAGTGTCAAAAGTATCTAGTGGTCACCACCAATAAAACCCTCAACTAGAGACAAGCAAAACGCTCTGCCTTTGAGTCTCCGTGCTGAGCGTTCAAACTTACTATAGTCTCACTCATCTCTAACTGTAATTTCTTAAACTTCTCAAAGCCAATATATAGAAAAAAAAACAACCTACATTTTGGGCACATTCATCATTCCCTTTATGCCATTATTTTAACTCATTGATGTTTCTGCGCACAGTATAACATTTTAAGCAACATTTATCAAGTTTCTTGCACTATTTTTGATTAGTTAACACCAGCTTTGTCTTTGTTTTTTCGCCCAGAAGGGGTGTAGTGGGGGCATAGTTTCATGTTATTTTATTAGCCAGATTTATCATGTGCGATTTTTAACTATTTGGACACAAAATTGGGCAGCAGTACTCTTACCCTGGCGAAGCTTAGCCAAGGTTTGTTAGCCAAAAAATTACACATCCATACAAGAAATGATCTGTAAGATCAAAAAAATTGTGCACACGCAAAGAAATTTGGGCAGATGATATGTGCCACTTTTGGGATCATTTACTATGTTTCTGCCCCTGGCATAAGCCTGTTGTATCCCCTACTTGCGGGGGCGCAACAAGGTGTGGAGGAGGTGTGGCCTCCTCACATGCCTGATCTAGCATGATTTACCCCAAATCATACAAATCTACACCTGCTGAAAGCAGCCGAACGCCAGTCTTCATAAATGTCCCCCACAAAATCTAATTTAGAAGCAGAAATTAACACAAGGTTGCACCCTTCTTCTTATTCCAGAGGATTATAGAGACCCCTACAGGAGATTTTAGGACAACCCATTCTAAATCCATAGGTATTAACACAGATATTGTCACCCTTTTACAGGTATAACATCTTACACTCTTCTGGGGAGACGTTATACAAAATGATGACGGTATCTTTACACATTCATCCAAAAGATCATTTCTGAGGTAAGACCGTAATGTTAGGGATAGACCAGGCTCACAATATCCATTCTTGTTCTTCCCAAAGGTGTTGGATGGGGTTAAGATCAGGACTCTGTGTGGCCAGTTATGTCCTTCACACCAGACTCCCCCTCCATGCCTTGATCAACAGCTGGAACAGAAAAGGGCCAAACCCAAACTGTTCTCACAAAACTGGAAGTGACAACTGTCCACAATATCTTAGGGGCCTATTCCACGGAGTGATAATTGGCCCGATTCGGCCGAATTGCTCCATGTAATTAATACAATGATCAGCCACTGATCATTGAAATAGGTTTAAACATATAACTGTCGGGCATCAACCGCATATCGCTACGTGTAATAGCAGTGTGCGGCCGGCGACTGACGATTTACATTACCTATCCAAGCTGCGGGACCCGGGGAGAAGAAGACCGCAAGTGGAGCCCTGCAGCCTGGATAGGTAATGTATAAAGTTTAAACAAGAACTGCAAAAACATCGGTAACGATGTCCATACAGCCCTTGTTAAACGGTTATCGGGCCATGAAATAGGCCCAGTTAACGAGCGCCAGTTTTTTGTTTAGTCTCTGCAGTTATTGAGTAAGCACAGCACTGGTGACTCGGCCTCAACACTCAATGAATCTGTTCTGTAACCTTACGTAGTCTCCACTGGCTGTGTGATTTGGTTCCTAAACACTTCCACTTCTCAGTAATACCATTCATAGCTGATGTTGGAAATATACAGGAGGGAAGAAATCGGAATAGGAACCAACATCCTATTACAGCTCCATGTTGGTATCAGTGAGCGCTTCAGAACAACCTATTCTTTTACAAATGTTTGTAGAAGCCGACTACATTGGTAGGGTCTTCTTTTTATGCATCTGTGGCAATGGGATTGAATGAAGCAAGTGAATTCAATGATTAAGAGAATGTGCCAAAGACTTTCGTATACAATTTAAGATAGATACATATCTTACACCACCATACAGAAAATGGCACTTTATAAGGTATATGACCCTAGCCGGCAGCAAGGCTTTTTGCTATAGGACATGAAATCTATGGCGCGTCTGGATGTAATATATGTTGCTTTGGGCTTTAGGATTTCCAGGAGCATACAAGTGACAAAAAGGTGAGAAGAAACAATGAAATATAAGAAAACAACACAGTACACCCTGTACACAGCAACACCATTCTAATGCTGGGTAGTCCTCAGCTCTTTACTTTACTTTTTAAATTCACAAATTGGCAGAGACCTTGGCACTGGATGGCACTACAGATCAGAAAAACAAAAGACAAACCCTGAATGCTGCAGAGTCATAATGTTGCGCCCTCCAGCAATATTAATATTTTTCGGCCAGAGAAGCTTAAAACTGTGGAGGCTTTTCATCTAAGGGAGTGTGTGACCCTCCAATAGCCAAGCTAAAGAGACATTAAAAAAGGCAGGAGGTTTTAAATTAAGGGTAACAAACTTCTGAGGAAGAGGAAAAGTGACGGCCGCCACGGTGGGAAGAAAAGCCGTTCTCTGTCATTTCATGATATTGTGTGTTTTAAATTTAATTCTGGTTTTCTTGAGTTCAGCGGATTAAAGTTGAAATAACCTACAAATTACTTAATGTGTTGTAAATCTTGGGAAATGAAGGTTTAATGTGCAACACATGTCAGAGGGGAGCAAGACGGAGAGGGAGAGAATTCCTCTTCCCCACGACGGCCATGAAAAAAATTCATTTTTCTTCCATGCTGAAAACATGCAGGATTAATGCAGCCATAAGGACGGGTAACAAGCGCTGTGTGAGCGGGGACAGAAGGGTTACAGCTGCTACGCATCACCCATAAATGACAGCTACCACAGTCCTTTTAGTGGGAATTTATAGAGACCAGAGTAGTCCAGCAGTAATAGTCGTAGCATCCAACGGGAAGAGTGTCAGCCTTATTGGACACAAAACATACTCCCAAGTAAAAATCTGCCCAATTACACTATGTATAGCAGTCACGTGTCACCTATGTGGGTCCATGAGTGGTGAAACATTGTCGGCACGTGCAACACAGTGATTTTGTTGCAGATTTACCGTGATATTTTGCAGTGGATTTAACTTTTTTTAAACTATATGTGTGTGTGTGTGTGTGCACGCAAAGTAGTTCTCACACCATCACTACCTTTCCAAGGTAACTTTCCCTTAAAGTCAGTGTCTCACTCTAACTGGGAGTCGTAGAGCATGGGGATGTATATTATTCCCACCCTTTAACATTGAAAGAGGTGAAATCTGCATTGAAAATGTGAATCAGAGATTGACAATTGTGTGCCGCAGGTCAATTTTCATGCGGAATTTTTTTTTTATGGTTGGTGGATGATAAATGAAGAGGAGATAGGCACAAATATGGGATTTTGGACCCCAGTCTCATGATCAGTGAGTGTCCCAGTGGTCAGACCCCCATTGGTCATACATATAGTATATCACCTATCGTGGTAATAAGTGATAAACCGTGTTTGAGAGACAACCAATTCAAACCTTGATTCGTGGTCACATTTTTTTCAAATTTTTTTTATTAGCATTTTTTTTTTATTAAAAAAGCATAAAAACTGTGAAGATGTCCTACAGCTTATGGTAACACCAACATGCTTGAGACACAGGTGACTGCTGGGGCGGCAGTCGGCCCTGGATAAAGACTCTGTCATCATTTATGGCACAAGCAGGAGAAGCTTAATTGTCTGAAAATAAATAACAGAGCCATTGTACATCTTCCTGACATGAAGCTAATCCCTCCAGAAGGTGATCAGCGTTAACACCTTCCGTGACAGTAGGACACAGAGGACTGGGCCAGGTACAACACCAGTCATGTGAAGTGAGACACAATGCTCTCCGGACACATACGCTCATACACATACACTCTCTGAAGACACGGCCGCAGTACTGCCTCGTGTTATTTTTAGTCCTTGTTCTTATTTTGTACACACATTTCTCCATAGTTTTATTTTATGTTATCACCTATTCTCTTTATAGATAATAAACGTTTTAGTGGTCGAAACATCGTATGACACTGAGTGATATAGTGGATCAGTATATGGAATCTGCACATGTACAACCCCCGATGAAAATACTGAAGTCTTCACATATAGGCTATGTGCACAAACTAAAACTTGTGATTTTTTTTTTTTTTTTACAGAGTATTTGTGTTTTTGTAATCCTGCCAAAAAGGACTAATTTAACAAACTATTCATGAATTTATGAATAGAATATTCAAAAAAAATTGTGCAAATGTATTCACCTGGTACTGACCAGACATAGGCCTGCACCAGTTTGTGCGACTTCATAAAGTCGCAAATTATACATCCCAAATTATGCAAATTTTTGGGTAAATACTCGAAACAGGCAATTTAAAAAAAAAAAAAAAGTTGCATCTAAAAAATATTTGTCAAATAATGGTTCATAAATATGAGTAAATGGACGAAAAATCCAGTTATTCACCTATAACAAGCACAAAGCCCTTGATAAATGCCCCCCAAAGTGTTTTTATGGGGGAAGTCTCAAATATTCATAATTTGAAATTTTATTTTTTGCATAAGGACATGATGTTTATAACCCAAAAAACACTTAAATACATAACAAACAAGCATCATCCAGCTGAAAAGGAGTACTGTGCACATAATTTTATGTTGCAACAAAGTAGAGATGTAGAATTGACTGAATGTGAATTAACAGACGTTTTACCTTGGAGTTCAAAGTGATTCTGATGGTAAAAGGGGAAGAAGCTTGTAGAGTCACTGAGCTGTGGGTGCTGACAGAAAACATGGCCCAAACAAGAGAGGTAACAATCTGTGATACAGAATGCAGCAGAAGATGTTGGTTGTTCCCAGTCAGCTGTGTGTAGAATTTTGCTGAAGTGTAAAGATGATGAGAGGGAGATAAAACAGGGATGAGGAATCTTTGGCCCTCCAGCTGTTGCAAAACTACAATTCTCACGCCTGGACAGACAAAGCTTTATGGGAGTTGTAGTTTTGCAACAGCTGGAGGGCTTAAGGTTCCCCATCCCTGATATAAAAGGAGAACACAACATAGGTGGACTTAGGAAGAAATTCCAGTGTCAGGAAAGACAACTGAAAGCAATAAGACTAGAAAACAGAAGACATACAACAAAACAGGAGAAACAAGCAGGTTTTCCTATACCTGGTAATTAATAAAATAATTCCTTTCAAGTCTGAGGGACGTGGCATGAAGTAAAATCTTCAGCTACTAAGCATTGTTATGTCATATCTGTGATTAAGGTTGGAAGTTGAACGACTGTCCTCTAAGTGTGAGGAGTCCATAACTTTTGTGGACACGGTCCTAAGCCCAGATCCTCCATTTAGTTCAGGGTTATACCTCTTTAGCTTCCTATCGGTTACTATTAGGTGCTCGTTCTGTCATGTGAGAAGCTCACAGCAAGGTAACTACAAGCCTACGAATGACCAAAGCGACCCAACGGCTAACACTGGGCGAGAAGCATCTCCTCAGGTGATGGAAATGATACAGCTTGTTAAGTGTGACTACAGAAGAACATCAGTCATATTACCCAGCAAAGAACACCGCTCTCTGTATCAGACAGCAGTAAGGGCCTAGAAAGTAAGGCTGAAATCCTGGTACTTGTAGTGTTGCCTGTACTGAGATCTCAGCTGTACACTGCGTATATAGCAAGGAAGAAGGAAATGTGGCAGCTCCTCGGATGTAACTCAAAGCTGAAGAGACATCTTCATATAACGTTACATAATATCGGGAACAGACTAACTCCACTAATGTTCGGACAATATATATTAATTTATTGCTAAAGTTCATGGATTTGTAAGGGCTCTATAGTCATACTGTTCAGTTGACAATGAGAGAATGAAGCTGCCGCAGAGAGGCCTGGTGTCAAAGGTCCATTAGCTGGAAGAAACAGATGGCTCCCCACTATCAGCCGAAAACTTGTGTATCATGCATGAAGGATCGGACAAGATAAAAGAAGTTTATAATGAAATCTCTGCATTGGGATGTGCGGCTGCCTCGCACACACACCTGCTTATATTCCAGTGCTGCTGCCTGGCCCTATCAGTGCGGCTGTGTGTGCGGTTCCCCTGGGGTGGTAACATTGTCCATGGTAATCAGGAGACAGACGGTCACCCTATCTACTCCTGTCTGCCCTCCTCGGTGTCCGCTCTCCCTTTCTGCAGCTACTTCTCTCCGGAGTGGCTGCCATATGGTTCTAGTTAAGCTCCATATTTTTTCTTGTCAATAGAAGCCACACTTTCCTTGCTGCCAGACGTTCTACAGATTGCTCTGTTGGCTCAATTTCTTATTGGATTTTTTTTGCTTAAAAGAAAAAAAAAACTGACATTTTAAATTAATTTACAGCCACAACAAAAGGAGTTCAGAATTTTAATGGTGTTGTAAGTAATTTTTACCTAATCCGCTCCAGATTTTAGTATTAACCTTTGAAATAGAGTTCATTCAGCTACTAAGTTACAAGCTTTGGACTGATATACTGCCGAGAGGAGCCGTGTGCGCAGATGAGAGTGCTGGATAAATGGTGTTTAGACATGTACCTACAACCCTATGTGTGTCCAGACAGGAGGACGGCGCAGATCATGAGCGGCTCTCCCACAGGAAGCCTCCTGGGCTGCGCTCACACTGCTGGGGTAAATCCACACAAGACTGATTTACTGCAGAAATATTCCACAACAAGTCTGCACGGAAATCTGGAGCGGCAAATTCACAACATATTGTGCAGATTTGTGGCCTTAAAAAAACCCTTAGATCTGTCAATTATACTGCAGATCTACAGGTAACAACCCACTACAATAAGGCTGCTTGTGGATTTCGTGAGAGAAGGTTTCTGAAATTCTTCAGCCTGTAGATAAGATTTGTTCCAATATTATTCCCTCACCTGGTGCTATAACCTTTATGGCCTATTACCCGGGCTGTACTCGGGGGTATTCACACGTTTCGTGCATGGTCCGTAAATATAGATGATGTGCTACAGAACAGAATTCGGAGGGAGCTCCGAAACCATTTGAATCTTAGCGCTACTGTACTGACACAGCATAAGTACAGTGATGCAAAGTTTTAGGTGCTGATGGCTTTATTGTGCATGATGATGCCGGGAGTTCTGACGTCAGGTCTGAAGCACATCACCATTGCTCTGATTGCAATTTAGGAATGGGTAAATGCCCCCAACCACTCATGTAAGAGATAAGGGAACACCATTGTATTGACTAGTAGTCCCAGTGGTTGGACCGTCACCAATCAAATACTTATCCTACGGACCATAACTTATAATCTTAGGATAACCCCTTTAAGATACATTGTAGAAGAACAGTATAATTACTAGTGTATGACATATAGACAACATAAAGGGGGGCCCCAACTCCATAGCATTCAGCAATAGAGATGCTTCTGCAAGAATACGTGGCTTCCAAACCTGCGGCCATGGATGGGATTACTGTACTATAGAGACATAAGAAATAAATGAAAACAGCCCCGATGTTCTGGCACCATGGCCGCTGCTAACTCAACAGCATTCTAACATTTTTAGGTTACAGCCAAAGCCCCTGCTCCCACCGGGCTGTCAGCGGCAGTACTGGCAGCATTCAGCGCTCTCACGCTGGTGGGTTCTCGCTGCTATTCTTCATGGCTGGATTTGATTAGGCAAAGCAGAGATTGGCCTGAGATGTCGACAAGAGGAAATAAATGATTTATTTCACCTTTGTCGCTTCCTTATTGATAAATGTTCAACTCTAAACGTGTAACGACAGTTCAGCTATGAAGGCTGCAATTATTAAACAATATCACAGCGTGAGACGCTCAGTAGCGCTAACTGATGATGGGGAGCGGAATATCAATCACTAGGAGCCATCGCTGCATCACCATCACCCAGCACTATGTGTAGCAGCAAATGCAGCAGTTCCATCAGTGCTAGAAAGAGTGGCATCAGGGGGTCAAAATGTATCCACATCCTTGGCATCAATGACTGGGGCGCTGCCAGCCAGCAGTGAGTCTACATTCCTAGAATTCCACCGTGCCCAAGAGGTTTCCCTGGCATCAGAGCCCAAGACTGGAAGATCCAACTGCTGCAGGGAGAGCAAAATGAGGAAGATGTCACACACCAGGGGGGACTGGCACAGACTGCGGAGAGTGACAAGGACCGGTGTGTAGTGGTCTACATCGTGTCTGATATCATGTAATGAAATAAGAAGTTTGGTAACTGCATAAATCTACAAACTAAGGTGAAAAACATAACTATTACTATACTAACCGGACGCCATGGCTTCATACTGCTACTGCTAAATAGAAATGAGTGCAACTCGAGCATTCAGAATCCGTCCAAACCCAGAAGCCTCAGCATTTTATTACCGGTGGCTGAAGAAGTTTGATGCGGCCATAGGGAGTCCTGGAAAAGATGGATATAGGCCATAGGCTTTATCTATATTTTCCAGGACTTCTTTTCCATGGCATTAGCCCCGTGTGGCAGGCGGAAGTCCCGCCTCTTAGTAAATCCAGCGGGGTGTATGGGGGCGGGGCTTTATTTAAGACTGATGTACAAGTACGTCGTTATCGTTAAACTTCCCCCTCAATGTGTTTTAGACATACAGCATCTCATCTGTCTAAATATTAGTAAATAGGCCCAAATATTCCGCACATGTAAATAAAACACCTTGTGTGACAGCAATGGACTGTCTCTTTAAGGTGACGTCACAGATGCCATGTCGATGCAGAAAGGTACCATTCATAAGTCATTGACTAACCATAATGTTTCCTCCTTAGTATACTATGGGCACATATACTTTGTGCCTATCCTCTCCAGCTACAAGACATGGGCTCCTGTAACCCCAGTGCCTGGTCTGATATGATTCTAATACTAAGTGTAGTAGCACAATATCCAGCCCCTGAGAGCCCACCTATTACCAGTACTATACCCATCTACACAACTGATTTTTTGCATTAGATTAAGAGGGGAAGAAACTGTGAGAAAAACTTTCAATGTTCAAATTTGCAAATGGCCACAAGACTTCAGAGGAAGAGACGCCCTTCACGCGCTCCTGTCAGCTGCCCTCATGTTCATATCATATCAGCTTGCGTATGTTTTGAAGGGGGGCATGAAGGGATATTTTAGTCCCCCTGGCTTGGATGACCCAAGCGTTTCTATAGAAACCTCAGTGTGAAAAACAACCTCTGGAAGTTGCCAACTATTTTGTCTTCTAGTTTAACAACTGCTTCGCTCACATGCTGGGGACAGCTGGGGGCCCCTGCCTTACTAAATAAAATGGGTTTATAATGGACGGCCTTATGTTTTCATGATACAAAGAAGAGTGTAGGGTTTTTGTTTGGTTTTGCCTTGTTTTTTTTTCCAGGAAAATGACAAGTGCTCCCTATAGATGAGCCGCTCACAGTTCACCGTCTACATTACCACATTTGCTGCATGAGTGACAGCGACTCCTCCGACAGATAATGTGTTAAACTACCCGGTTAGGAGGAGAAGTCTCTATGTCAGGACCAGTTAAACCACCAATAGAAGTGATAAACAGGAGAATTCAGAAACGCTGGATACATACAAGATGTACACCACCCAGACTTATTACTATTACTGAAGGTCAGTATTACTGAATTCTGTACAATAAATACTACAGGACTTGGCTTTAGCAGAATATCAGCCCCGGTGACGTCATAAGAGGTTGTCTATTACTGTGTAGAAGGATTGCCTGGACAATAATGCGTCATCGTGATAGAATAACAGGGTAATGGATGGATCTCCTTCACAAAGCAGGCCATTCTGTACACTGTTCCACTGACTGGTCTATAGGTAACAGACTGGGGAATATAGAAGCAGAGATCAGAGTGCCCTGTATACTATGATGTTACATTGTAGAAATGCTTACCGAGCTCTCAGGGAATCTGTCAGGTTTGTGTACAGAGCTGCAGACAGACAGAAAGGGAGATAAGTTATACTTTTGCCTTTCCTTATGGCCATTTGCAGATTTGTATTGGATTTTCCTTGGAAGCTGACAACTACAGTGCCGATGAGAAGAGAGCCTAGGTTAGTACAGGCTTCACAAGAACATCCACTGAGCTCTGAACCTGCAGCTCCACACGCGGGGAAAACAAGAAACAATACAAAAATAAGACAATAATATGGGAAAATCTCAAAGCACGGACACATATATATCTAGAACTTCTCTAAATGATATCTGTGCTTGTATGGAGGAGACGCTGTATAGTTTCTGGATATAGGAACGCTTGTGATTTGCACATTTTCAATATTATAATAAGGTGATACATAAGATAGCTAAATAATGAATTCAGCTCTTTTACCAGTGCACATGCATTATGCTATTTTACAAAATGTAACTCTTTACAAAACTATAACAAAAATTATATGCAACAAATAAAGCTGCAGCCCGTACGATGGATCATTGCATGACAGTGAATGGAAGCCACAGATCCTATGCACCAGGTTGATACAGATGTTGCTTCAGGCATGTTCTCCTCTCCTGCTTCTTACTAACCTCCTCCTAAGCCCTGTCGAGGTCTCTGTGGTCAGAAAAGGTCAGTATTACACAAAGTCTTTCTCTGGGGGGAACCACTAAGCTGCAATTTCTCATACGTTGCAGAGACTATTTATTTTCAGTGCAAGAGGAGACACAAACTGCTGAGAAAATGAGGACGTAGAGAGAAGGTGACTATACGGGGAACACCCACTAAGCTCTGAACCTGCAGCTCCACAAGCAGGAGCCCAGAGAAAGACAAAAAAAGAAACAACATAGAAACTGGCCAATGACATGGAGCAACACAGACATACTGTACATCTATGTTAATGTTATAAGTGAATATGGGGGATACATTGTTTTCTTGGAGGCAATAATGAAAATGTATGATTTCTAGGCATGTTTTGCTTGTCACAATGAGATGGAAGCATAGTAAAAGTTATAATAATAAGCTAATACATAGGAGGAATTAGGTTTCACATTGCACCAACCAAACCATTAACATCGTTATACTAGACTATATGAATATATATATATATATATATATATATATATATATATATATATATATTAGTTATACTATTAGGACTAATCATGTTAAATATTTTTGTACATACAATCAGCAAACTTGTCTCCTTCTGATAATCTTGTTGTCTAAGTTATTGACCACCACTCTGCTCTAAAAGCAGTAATCTGGCTGGTGTATATACAGATATAGTTTACATATGTATATCTATTTTACAGTATATATACACACTATGGGGGGGGATTTATGAAGACATCATACACCGGTCTTAAATTAGGCCCTGCCCCTTTTCCCCAGCCAGATTAACTAAGAGACACACACCTCTTAGGAAATCTGGCAGGTGTAAATTTGGATCATAATTTACGCCTCATGATAAATGAGGTGTGGGAGGAGGCCACGTCTTCTCCCCGCTGTGCCGCCCTCCCATAGGGTGAAGGGGCAAATGTCCCCCTATATCTCTATACATCTTCATTATAGCTATATATACACAAACTATATCTCTATACAGCTACATTATAGCTATATACACACCAGCCAGACCACAGCTTTTAAAGCAGAGTGGTTGGTCGGTAACCTAGACCTGTTAACAATCTGTTAACAATGGAAAAGATAGAGCAGCATATCAGGAGTTTGGTAAATTAATGTATTTGCAAAAATATTTAAA
This sequence comes from Dendropsophus ebraccatus, assembly GCF_027789765.1. Classification (NCBI taxonomy): domain Eukaryota; kingdom Metazoa; phylum Chordata; class Amphibia; order Anura; family Hylidae; genus Dendropsophus; species Dendropsophus ebraccatus. The sequence continues at coordinate 10,496,242 of NC_091465.1, forward strand.
TTGATCCTACAAGTATAACTATATTAGCTGGTGGAAAAACTCCCCTTTTAAAGGGGAACTATCAGTAGGTTAGACGAATTCAACCTTATTATAGCCCCCTAATGCGCATGGGATGCCAAGAAGGAAGGGATGTCTCTTACCTTCCTCCTCTACACCGTTCCCATGCACTTTAAATCCATGGCCCAGAGCACTGTTAGGAGCAATGCCCACCCCCATTTTGCCAATCCGGCCCACTTACTCCATTGATTATCATAAGGAGGAGCAGGTTGGCTTGACATGATGGGGGCGGGTAGTGCTCCTGGCTGTGGATTTATCTACTAACTGCGCCAAGGTGGATGGTAACAGACATACCTTCCCTCTCAGCGTCCCGTGCACAAAAGGGGGCTATCACAGGTAAGATTTGTCTAACCTGCAGATATTTCCCCTTTAAGCCAACTAAAGAAAAGGACTAAAATGCATTTCTGGGTCACAGGCATTACAATTAGCCATTACGCCCCAGTACAAGCCCAGTCATTACTTCCACATCGCGGGTTACACAAAGACAATTAATGCTGAACAATTAATACAGGGCGAATATTTCAGTAGCCTCAAACCTCTGCGCTGCCACAGGAAGAGCAAACCACAAGCCGATCTGGCTGCACATTACAGCCCTCTATGGAAAAGCTCGGTTCATGCTATAAAGTTCCACAACAGTAATAGTATAAAGAAGGCAGAAATGGCTTCCTATGCACTAAAGTTTATAGATGCAAAATTTGAGAAAAAACAACCGCCATGTAGCTACCGTAAATTGTTTGCCCCATCTCATCCAAGAATCATCTTCTGTAAATGCAATAATATAAGGGAAGTAATCTATTTTCTCTATTACCACTATTGTTCTTCTATGGAAAGTCTTATTAATATTTACTAAGATGACACATATTTTGCTCCATAGCTCTGTATTATGGAGCTATAGACTCTACATGTACCACCATATGGTTCAGACATTACATGTACCGCCATTTGGTACAGACATTACATGTACCGCCATATGGTGCATCAATGAGGCTCCAGAGACAACTCTAGAATAGTGCAATGCTATGGAAGAATATATCGATAATATATACAATTTAACATCTTTTTCCTCCATTATTTCATGGATTTCATATTAAATTACTGTAGAGACCTATGGGGGGGATAGGTCCTTAGATACTAGTTACACATGAAAGTCAGTCATGGTGTTTTCTAAAACTTGGGAGGAAGGAAATCCAGTGACATCAGAGTCTAGAAAAATGATCTTGTCTGCGTCATCTAATAAACTTTTCCGCGTCCTCCACCAACCAAGCGCTTTCTCCAGTAGTGGACTGGCAGCATCGGAGCACTTGCACCTGTCGGCTCCGGAGTTGCCAAAAATGAAAAAGGAGAAGGAATGGCAAAAATGTGAAAAGTGTTGTCTAGGAATCAAAGAGTCACCACTTCTTTTTATTTTGTGTTTTTTTTTCTCAGTAATTACACTAAAGATGAAAAACTCATAATAAACATCTTGCAGTCCCCACCTGCTAACAGTAATTATAATAGACTCAACAATAAATGGTAACGCAGCATAGAGCAGCATCTTGGGAATTCTCTGGGGTATGTGGATTAGCTTGAAAAGCCTGAATGATTAAAATACACTAATTAAAATTTTGCGTTCCTTGGTAACTCGTCTGCCTGGGCCCCTGGTGTTGGCAAAATGGGAATTAACGTGACAAAAGCAACACAGAGGGGTTTTGTTTTAAATAAAAAAAAAAAAAAAAAAATGATGCACACAAACTCTTCCGCAGGACAGGGAAAAAAAAGCGGAGATATTTGCCGCCTCTTTTTTTTTTTTTCTTCACCACGACTATCCGTTCCTACAGCGGTCGTCAGGATCTTGACATATCTCGCGATCATCGACATGTATCTGGCTGCAAAGGAGAATGTACGAGGCGGTAATCCGGCCCCCGAGTGTCGGGAACACGAGCTGCACCTGACACCTTATTGAGTAACATTGTACTTTATTGTGTTACCTTCTGAATGCTATCACTGCCCTCGCGCTACCGGAGAAGGATGAGATACACCTGCATGATACTGTGGGTACACATATATGTTCAGGTCTGGAGGGAGTTGCAACAGATGCTCGGCTCTGCAGCTATATACCGCTGTATACTCCTAAGTGTTTATGCTGATTTGCTGGGAGATTTACACAATATGGTGAGGAAATAATTTTTCTTTAAATGATCCTTCTCTCGGGTAAATATTTGTCATCCACGAATGATATGAGAGAATAGTTCCGCTGGCACAGGGAGGGCACTCAGGTGGGCTCCACAGGCAGGGGCCACTCACATTCCTATAGGGACCTCGGTGCCAAGACTTTAGCTGGAAAACACTGACTTGTGCGCGCTTCGCTTTTTACTAAAGAATAGAAGCACTTCTGAGTTGCCCTTAGCAACCTAATTGCATCAGTACATTGCACACAGGAGCCAAAGTAACTGAATTTTGATGAAAAGGCGGCGGTAATTTACGGCATCACAAAATTAGTTGCCGTGGCGACGGGTTAATTACATCTCAAATTAACAAAGCAAGTGTGGTGAAATTAAATATAAATCATATTTTCTGCATAAATTATAGGGGTTGATTAGACCGGGGCTATGGGAGAGGAAAAGGTTGTCCCACCGAGGGCCTACGTTGGAATGACTTAAGCTGACTTTGCAAGTGACATAACAAAGTCTCACAATGTTTCTCACAGGCTGCAGACTTCTCTCAGGTCTGTAGTCATCAGGCATCCCTCGGCCACACGCCGGCCATTGACCTGCTGCTTTTATACTTCGGGGCGTCTGTGCGGCGTTACCAAGCACGGACCCTGCTGTGTGTAATGTGCAGGCCGCGCCGCATTGTGCTATTGTGTTAAAGTGATCTGTGATCTCCCTTTAATACCCGGACACTATGAAGGAAACAATAAATCCGTGCTGCTCTATCCTGACCCGAGCAGTCATACACGGCTTTCAGATGATACAATAGGAAAGGTCGCTTCAACACAGATAGTCTTTTCTACTTTTACTGGAGATTATATGTGTGTGTATTATGATGGGGACAGATGTATATAATGGTACATACCTGATGCATAGATGTATATAATGGTACATACCTGATGCACAGATGTATATAATGGTACATACCTGATGCACAGATGTATATAATGGTACATACCTGATGCACAAATGTATATAATGGTACATACCTGATGCAGAGATGTATATAATGGTATATACCTGATGCACAGATGTATCTAATGGTACATACCTGATGCACAGATGTATATAATGGTACATAGCTGATGCACAGATGTTGTATGTTCACGAGCGGATACATTATTCTTATGGTATAATAGACCAGGGTGCTGTGATTTACCATTACAGTAAATAACCTGATATACACAACATTCTGTTTTCTATTCAGGGATGAACTACCATAAGTGAAGCAGCAGGGGGAGACTTAATTGCATTCAGTAGGAGGGATCATGTTAGAATGTGACTGGAAATAAGGGAGGGGCTGATCAAAAAGGATGGGAGGAGTCAGGGTAGAATGCTGCTGGAATAAGGAAGGGGCTGAACAGAAAGGATGGGAGGAGTCAGTAGAATGCTGCTGGAATAAGGAAGGGGCTGAACAGAAAGGATGGGAGGAGTCAGGGTAGAATGCTGCTGGAATAAGGGAGGGGCTACACATGGGAATGTCACTGAAATTAGGGAAAGGCTAAGTAGAAATTGATCACTGGGGGTGTGAACATCCAAACTCTAATCGATCAAAACTTTTGATATGTCTGTACTATAGGTCAAAGTTTAGTATTTTTTTTTTCAAACGATAGTAACGCTAAGTGGATAACAGTACCATAAAGGCATAGAATGGCTGCGGGTTCTGTTACAGCTTTGGGCTGGGTTCACACTACGTATATATATTTCAGTCAGCATATTTCAGTCAGTATTGCAACCAAAATGTTCACACAATGGTGAAATTGAGTGGATGGCCGCCATATAACAGTAAATAACGGCCATTATTTCAATACAACAGCCGTTGTTCTAAAATAACAGCAAATATTTGCCATTAAATGGCGGCCATCCACTCAATTTCAACATTGTGTGAACAGATCCTTTCTGTGTTTTTAATCCACTCCTGGTTTTGGTTGCAATACTGACTGAAATATACATATACTGACTAAAATATATGTAGTGTGAACCCAGCCTTGTATTGGACCCAGAATCCTTAAAAGAAACCCGTCACCATGAAATTTGCAATCTAATCTATTGGTATCATGTCATAGAGCAGCATAAGCTAAGTAGATCGATATATACCTGAAAAAATATTCAGTGTTCTTGTGACTGATCCTGTGATTGACACTGTGCACTGGACTGGACTATTTTTTACGTTTCATTTTTTGTACACCATCATGGGGGCTGCCGTCTTGCCAGCATGGAAACAATCTGCATTATTGTGCTAATATAGTTCCCTGCTGCACAGCATAGCTCTGCTGTGCAGCTCCCCGAAGCTAGCAGCTGCAGCTTTACATCGGGGGAAAAGTAGTTTTATTCCCGCTCGCGATGACAGGAGAGGGGCGGCAACTAGTCATCTGGGCGGGGAGCCATCTGTGACTAGTCATAGCTCTCTGCGTGTCAATCATGCCCACACTGCGCACTGACAGGCAGAGAGCCGTGACAAGTCACAGGTGGCTCCCTGTCCAGGTGACTAGTTGCCGCCCCTCTCCTGTCATCGTGTGGGGAATTAAAACTTTTCCCCCAATGTAAAGCTACCGCCACAGCCTCTATGCTGTGCAGCAGGAAACCATATCACCACAAACTGGTTGCTGATTGGTTCTCTTTAACAGCATTTAGAGATATGCTTTACAGCAAGCCCCATGACACTTAGGAAACAAAAGACAGAATCTGTCCCATTCAGATGAGAAAGGTTTTGGCGCATGCTCAGTGACTTTTACATAGAATATTCTACAGGGAGAGGGACTGAGGAATAAATGTTTAACCTAAAAGCTTGACTTAAACAAAAGGTGCCTTTCTGATGACACATTCCCTTTAGCCAGAATGATCAGCTATTTCAATCAACAGGTTACAAGTAATACTGAATCTCTTCCCAAAAATTATATATATTATATATATACATACATACATACATACACACACACTATTAATTCGCTCAGCTCTTCCTGCTCTATATTATAAAGTCAGTAGATTAAATAGCATTTTGTGGTGACAGGTTCCCCTTTTAAGCTAACTCTGTGACTCAAATTATGCAACACCATTGAGATAGATGATGGCAGTATACACAAGGACAAGAACATATCGGGAATAATCACTCTCTACAACAGCTGGATACAATGGCCAACGCCACTAATCTAATAGAGAAAAAAAATACAATTATAAATGTAAGAACACTGGACATAAATATGACTTAGGTTTATGAAGCATATACACGTTATGCCCTTCATATAGTGGTATGGTATACAGAACAGTGTACGTACAGTAACAATGTGTGTTCAGTATTCACATACAGTGCGTGTTACGAATAAGACTAAGAGAAGTGTTGAGAAGGCGACTAGCCCCGGCCACTATTTCACTTATCTTTCTTTACCGACGCATTGTTTCCTTTCACGCGCGCACCGCTCTTTCCTCTTGGTGTTTGAAGGTGACTGCGAGGCCAATTGGGAATGGAAGTGAATGACTGTAATCTGTAATTACTGTCCAGAGCTAGTAAAAATTACAAGGACACTTAAAACGAGAGCCACTACCTCGAGAAAGCGGCTTCATTATGCAATAAAGAGCCGCAGAGTTAAATTAGGACGAAGGACTGCCAGCCTCCGTCCTCACATAAAATAAATGGCAATGCTAAATAAACTATATCGCCCTGTTTGTTTGTGTGGAGACGGAGGAATCAGAAAGTAACAATAAGGAATGGGGAGCGCTCAGCGATATGGATAAGCCGGGCGGCTGTCAAGGGAAACGACCAGGATTAAAGAAGAGTAAGACGCTGTTCACATCTTTCCAGGCACATCTGAGGTAAAATGTTGGAAGTAGAGATGAACGCAACTCGAGCATGATGGAGTCCGTCCAAACTCGGAAGTCTCAGCATTTGATTACTGGTGGCTGAAGAAACTTTACACTGGGCGTCAATGGGCAATGTATGCCACTGTGTAGCTATACTATAGGTATATCTCAGGAGACAGACACAAAGTATACATCTAGTACGCCGATGGCCCCATTCACATCATGCTTCAGGGCTATAAATCTACTATCCTTTCAAGTGCAGTAAACAAACCACAAAGAGTAAAGAAACTAGTAAAATACATCTGATCTACGGTGGCATCACAGCTATATTGTGGCGGACATCGGAATACCTTTCTTACATAAATCAGCAAAATAGCCCCAAAATGTGATGTGAATAGACACTTAACATAAATTTTTAATTATTTCCGTCAACGTTGTGTATTCTGAACATTAACATCAGTCTAAGGCCTGTGATGGTTTTATCCCCATCTGTAATATACGTAAAATAAAGTACTTTTAAGGGTCAATACAGAGGCATCGCATGGTGGCGCACCTTAACTGGTCTGTAATGGTAAACCATAGGGGCCGGACAGGCCTCGGGCTAAGAGCGCCCCCATAAAATCAATAATAGCACATAGTAACTGCAGGAAAGTGAATGGCGGAACTATTAAAAAAAAACTTCATTTTCTGAGCAGTAGGTAATTACTTTGCAGAGCATATTCCTTGTTTTACGAGCAGATATTGGCTGGATGCACCGGGTTCTAAACAGCGGCGGGTCTAAATTCATAAATATGAAGAAAACATCACTCAGAGATTTTTTTTTTTTTTTTTTTTTTTAAAGGCTAAAGAACAGTAAATAACTCAAAAAGTGAGCGTTCCTATAAAAAGGCAACCAAAATATCCTATAATGTGTAAAAGCTGCTTAGTGTTCAGCCCAAGGTAGAAATCCATAAAACTATGCTGAAAAATTCATGATGCATCCACTGAAATCCAGTGACATTGGCTCTGATGTGCTATGTCCTTGTCCTGCTGATTTCTGGGCAAATGGAAAAGGACGGGCTAAACAGATCCCCCACCGCCACCTCCCCTCCACCCGCTCCAGCCAAGACTGCAGCACCGTGCAAGATAACAGCCCCCACCCCCCCCATCCCAGGTAAAACAGCAGGGGCAGCCGGAAGTTTGGAGAAGAGTGACGGGATGCATGTACCTGTCTGCACCGTGGACCCACACATCCGGAGCATTGCATTTCTTCGCATGGCCTCCCCCAACTTGTACTGTGCACGATATCACAGCAGTAAAGGGTCTGATGCAAAATGTTTATGAAACGCTTTCCTGTGGAGCCAACTGAAATTAAAGTGTTTTCCTCTTTCACCCCCCTCCTTAATGTTTCATACAGGAGCATTATAATAAAACCATAACATAGCAGGAAGTAAAAGGTAGACGCAAGAAAGTAGAATAGACATTATAGAAGACAGACGGATGATATCTCAGGACGTATTCGCTTATTATGACAAATCTATAGTGATCACTACATGGCTCTGCCTGAAGAGGATAGTGTGCGGCTATGTGAACATAAGGAAGCCAGTAAGAGAAAGGTGTGGGGATCAGGGCTCCTTAGATCAATATGGGCTTATGATATACAAGTGTATACATCAAGTGTAACCCAGAGCTGCACAAAACCAGGAGCGCCCCCTCATAATCAATGGATGAACATCACTCAGGACTCCTTAAGAGAAGTGTCAGTCATCTGCTGTCAGCACCTCAGGTAATAAAGCCGTAAGTGTCGGACAGTTATGGTCTCAGTATGACTGAACACTGCAGTGACTTTTTCTTATACTTAAAGGGGTCGTCTCATCTGTAACAGTGCTGCGGAAGTAAATTTGTTTTTTTTGGTTATGCAGAATGTGCATATTCAGAGCATGCATTGTAGCTTTCTGCTATTCTATAGAAGTGAATGGATCCCAGACATGCACAATACGTTCTTGCCTGACAGCCTACCTAATGCTCCATAAAAATAAAAAATACGGCTCCTGGGCACATGCAGTACAGTCCGGCCACATATCTACTTCTCAATAAAAGTAAATAACCAGGCATGGGCAGTACCTTCTGGCCCAATCACCTCTGTGCTGCTCTATAGGAACCAATAGGACGACTCCTGTACATGCAGAGCAGCTCCCTGCCACCTCTATACTGCTCCATAGGAATGAATAGGTCGGCTCCAAGACATACAGAGTAGCTCCCTGCCACCTTTGTGCTGCTCCATAGGAATAAATAGGATGACTCCTGAACATGCAGAGCAGCTCCCTGCCACCTCTATACTGCTTCATAGAAGTGAATAGGACGACTCCTGAACATGCAGAGCAGCTCCCTGCCACCTCTATACTGCTTCATAGAAGTGAATAGGACGACTCCTGATAATGCAGAGCAGCTCCCTGCCACCTCTATACTGCTTCCTAGAAGTGAATAGGACGACTCCTGATAATGCAGAGCAGCTCCCTGCCACCTCTATACTGCTTCCTAGAAGTGAATAGGTCGGCTCCAGAATTAATAGATTTTCACTGTTTGAATCCTGGCAAAAAATGTGAAACTCCACCCTACAGTCAGACATGTGATCTAAGTGCCACATTTAGATGGTTGTATTGTACGTTAGTTTATAGCCGTCCATACTTCAGATGTAACACTCAGATGGACTTGAGCGTAACAGCCAAACGTGGCCTAGCTGTGATTTGGGATTCTGTAATGAACTGCTCTCGGATAACAAGGAGACAAACAGAAAAGACACCTGCAAAAGTATTTAAAGGATTCCCCAACCTGCCGCTCTCCAGCTGTTGCAAAAACCACATCTCCCATCATGCAACAGCTGGAGAGCCTCAGGTTGAGCATTAGAGTATGGAAAAGAAACCAGCACGTGCTCAGACACCAGAAACTGCATCTCAGTCTTGTTCACACAGTGATCTATTGTTGTAATTGTTTGCAATTTATTGCCAAAATAAATCGGATGGAAGTTGCAGTGTGTAAAGACCCCAAATGTTTTGTCACAACGTGTTTTACATTCACGTAAAGAGGCATCAGAACAGTTGTTATAAAAATGTGCATTGCTGCATGCAGATTCCTAGGTAGACTTACATTTTGTTGTAATTTTTCACTTCAATAGTGGGAAAAAAACACTAAAAATGACACAAAGGGCACCCAGCTAACATGCCACAGGAAAGAGCCGAGATACAACTAGCTAGCTTCCCCCTCCCGATTATTAGGGATATGTTGCCGAATCCTGCAGTACTGTTCATGTATGTAAGTAATACTTGCTGCCTCCCCCGTTGTGACGTGCCCCCTTCTCGCTCTGTATTCCGTAGCTCTCCAGTCATTTGTGGTACACTGGAAATACTATAGAAGTTCCTGCTGCTGTTATACGGTTATTCTTCTTGATTAGATCCACATCACTGCTGAGTCTCAGTTCCAGTAAAGACACCCAGCTGCTTCACAATATTGTGGCCACAGGATGGAGTATTTTCCTTCTATGATAAAAGTATTAACTAGAGAGCCTGGTAATATTCGTTAACACTCTTTTTATATATATATATATATATATATATATATATATATATATATATATATATATTTTTTTTTTTTTTTTTTTTTTTTTAAAGGTTAAACAAATTGAACTGGATGATTCCATAAATTTCTGGTTCATCCAGATGTAGGTGCCGAGAGAAAGAACTTGACCAGTCTTGATGCAGCATGAGTTTCCAATCATTACCAGCTGTGGAGTGTATGAACAACTTTACGGTGGGACGCCTCTTAAAAAAAACTTTGGGCCTGGCTATGCACAATATACCCAGTGGGATGATCTAGCTTCTAATATTGTTAATGAGAAAAAAATTTGTGACCGGTCCCCTTTAAAGGGGAACTATAAGCAGGTTAGATAGTTGCTGATAGTTCCCATTTAAATAAGACTCCAGATTCTACACCCTGTTGTCACAGCTTATATCACAGTATATTTTCGCCATAGCCTTTACCACCGTTTCCCTTTTTTTTCATCCGTCTCGCAGATTGTCTTATTTGTGACCATTTCGGTGACAAAGTATAATAAGAAAACACACATTACCGAGCGCCACGCGGCCGAAATCCATAAATAATTATTAATGTTGATAAAAGCGGAGACGACCGGGTCTTCTCACTTCTCGGTATAAACTTTAATAATAAAAATGATGTAATTTGCACCAAAGTGAATCCCCGACTCTTCACAAATTTTTGCCACATTTCACCTGGTGCGGAATTTCTCAGGTTGGAGAGAATTTCTCCTTCACGAGAAGGAAGAAGAAAAAAAAGGTTATCCTGTCGTGTATGTGTGAATATTTGCAATGAGCACGGGGCTAGGATGGAAGTTCTGAAGCATTTCGTTTAACCCTTCGGTGCGGCCTTTGCAGACGTAGCAGTTCTTAACCAGGAGATGATGTGTTTATTTATGAATCTCCATGTGCAAAGCCATACACAATCTCATTAAACAAAACTATAACAAATGTCGGGAGACTATCAGCAGTGCGCGATACTTCCCTTCAGCATATAAATGACCGTTTAGCAGCAGATGGACAGCTGGAATATTCTCTCTTTTATAAGTTAATAGATGTCACCCAGATATTATGATTTAAGTTTGATGCATGAGGTTAGGGGGAGACTTACCCAAGGTCGAGCACAACCACTACTTTTCCTCCCGTACTGATTTAAGACTACTGCGCCTCCTGGTGGTCAGAGGAATCTTTGTTTCTCCCCATAAAAGTGTTTGCTAAATGTAAAGAGATGTCCGTCAGCTGCGGGTAATGAGAATTCCTGTTGGGTATTTGCTGCAAGGTTACGAGCGATTATTCCTATGACCGTAAATCGGTATATATTATATCTGATCAGGGATGGAGAAACAAAGTCAATGCAAGTTATATCCTTACAAGTTATATCTGTTCAACAGTTTCTAGGCTCTGTTCTACCTAATAAAACAGTCTGATGGTGAAAAGCTAAATGTTCTCCAGGCATGATGAGAGTTGTAGTTTTGCTAGTTGTTAGCAGCCTCCTCGGCCAATATGAGCATCCATGTTCAAAGAGGAGTGGGTGGCGCTTGCAGTGGACTTTCTTACTATGACTTCGGGCCGTTTCCTTCCTTAGGGCATTTTCACACTGATGTTGTTCCGCTGAAAATGAAGCAGCTATCGGATGTGGATTTTGGTGCAGATTTTAAGCTCCCATTGATTTCATTAGGAGTCATGCAGAAACGCTTCCGCTTATATTGAGATTTTAAATACTCTGGGCTGCTGTGAGCATGTACTCTTTTACCTCTTGTGAGTAATATTCTGTTATCTAGTTCAATGTCAGTCTCTAAGCAAGGCACTGACAGATGTTGGAGGAGAAGACCCCAGCAGGCAGGCAGAAGCCCCATATATTGCAGCTGGTTTCTTTAGCATGGGTCCCAGTATAAACAGCCATATACTTCACACTCCTGTGTCCTGCCCCACACAGAAGCCTAATAAAACATGCAACGCTAACAGATTAAATTCCAGTCAAACAGCTCTGTGCTGTGGAATCCTCCTGCTCTATTACTGCACAATGTATAAACAGCGCAGACACTTTTACTAACCAGTGGAAAATACAGTTATTAGATGATCTGTTCCCCCGAGTGACGGGATGGGAGGCCAGGAAATGCTGCCATTTCTAACATTACACCAAGCTATTTGAATCAGTCTGACGTATATGACAACTATAAATGAACATGGTTTTTCTTATTTTATTTTGTGCATCGGAATAAGATGAGACTGAAACACTGAAAGTTCTTTATTATATTTATTCATTAGGGAGTCCATGCAGATAGGGAATAGGCCCTATTACACAGAGCAATAATCTGCCAAATTAGGCAGACCATCGCTCCATGTAATAAAGACAACGATCGGCTGATTGTGTGATCTGAATAAAATCATCGGCCGCAGCATCGCTGAGTGTAATAGTGATACCCAGCTGCGGATTGTGTAAAAAAAAAGGTATGTACATATCTGACCACACTGCCAGTTCCTCCGTACCTTCCTGTCTTCTGCCCGCTGTCCACAGCTACCGGTGAAACTGCAGAGCCAGTGATTGGCTCAGCAGTGTGTGTAGAGAAGGCTGTGCATGTAGGGGGGGGAGCAGTGTGTGTAGAGAAGGCTGTGCATGTAGGAGGGATCAGCAGTGTGTGTAGAGAAGGCTGTGCATGTAGGAGGAGTCAGCAGTGTGTGTAGAGAAGGCTGTGCATGTAGGGGGGGGAGCAGTGTGTGTAGAGAAGGCTGTGCATGTAGGGGGGGGGGAGCAGTGTGTGTAGAGAAGGCTGTGCATGTAGGAGGGATCAGCAGTGTGTGTAGAGAAGGCTGTGCATGTAGGAGGAGTCAGCAGTGTGTGTAGAGAAGGCTGTGCATGTAGGAGGAGTCAGCAGTGTGTGTAGAGAAGGCTGTGCATGTAGGGGGGGGGAACAGTGTGTGTAGAGAAGGCTGTGCATGTAGGGGGGGGGAGCAGTGTGTGTAGAGAAGGCTGTGCATGTAGGAGGGATCAGCAGTGTGTGTAGAGAAGGCTGTGCATGTAGGAGGGATCAGCAGTGTGTGTAGAGAAGGCTGTGCATGTAGGAGGGATCAGCAGTGTGTGTAGAGAAGGCTGTGCATGTAGGAGGAGTCAGCAGTGTGTGTAGAGAAGGCTGTGCATGTAGGAGGGGTCAGCAGTGTGTGTACAGAAGGCTGTGCATGTAGGAGGGATCAGCAGTGTGTGTAGAGAAGGCTGTGCATGTAGGAGGGATCAGCAGTGTGTGTAGAGAAGGCTGTGCATGTAGAGGGGGAGCAGTGTGTGTAGAGAAGGCTGTGCATGTAGGAGGGATCAGCAGTGTGTAGAGAAGGCTGTGCATGTAGGAGGGATCAGCAGTGTGTGTAGAGAAGGCTGTGCATGTAGGAGGGGTGAGCAGTGTGTGTAGAGAAGGCTGTGCATGTAGGAGGGATCAGCAGTGTGTGTAGAGAAGGCTGTGCATGTAGGAGGGATCAGCAGTGTGTGTAGAGAAGGCTGTGCATGTAGGAGGGATCAGCAGTGTGTGTAGAGAAGGCTGTGCATGTAGGAGGGATCAGCAGTGTGTGTAGAGAAGGCTGTGCATGTAGAGGGGGAGCAGTGTGTGTAGAGAAGGCTGTGCATGTAGGGGGGTGAGCAGTGTGTGTAGAGAAGGCTGTGCATGTAGGAGGGATCAGCAGTGTGTGTAGAGAAGGCTGTGCATGTAGAGGGGGATCAGCAGTGTGTGTAGAGAAGGCTGTGCATGTAGGGGGTGAGCAGTGTGTGTAGAGAAGGCTGTGCATGTAGGAGGGATCAGCAGTGTGTGTAGAGAAGGCTGTGCATGTAGGAGGGATCAGCAGTGTGTGTAGAGAAGGCTGTGCATGTAGGAGGGATCAGCAGTGTGTGTAGAGAAGGCTGTGCATGTAGGGGGGTGAGCAGTGTGTGTAGAGAAGGCTGTGCATGTAGGAGGGGTCAGCAGTGTGTGTAGAGAAGGCTGTGCATGTAGAGGGGGAGCAGTGTGTGTAGAGAAGGCTGTGCATGTAGGCGGGTGAGCAGTGTGTGTAGAGAAGGCTGTGCATGTAGGGGGGTGAGCAGTGTGTGTAGAGAAGGCTGTGCATGTAGGGGGGATCAGCAGTGTGTGTACAGAAGGCTGTGTATGTAGGAGGAGTCAGCAGTGTGTGTAGAGAAGGCTGTGCATGTTGGGGGGGGTCGGCAGTGTGTGTAGAGAAGGCTGTGCATGTAGGAGGGGTGAGCAGTGTGTGTAGAGAAGGCTGTGCATGTAGGAGGGGTCAACAGTGTGTGTAAAGAAGGCTGTGCATGTAGGGGGGGGGGGGGGTTGGCAGTGTGTGTAGAGAAGGCTGTGCATGTAGGGGGGTGAGCAGTGTGTGTAGAGAAGGCTGTGCATGTAGGGGGGATCAGCAGTGTGTGTACAGAAGGCTGTGCATGTAGGGGGGGGGGTCGGCAGTGTGTGTAGAGAAGGCTGTGCATGTAGGAGGGGTCATCAGGACTCTAAATGTCTCTCCTAGGAGTCCTGTTAGGATTTACTCTGCTGTTTGCTTCTCTCCCAATATCATATCCTGCTCCCAGATAGAGCAGCATAAATCACCTGACAGATTCACATTTACATTGTGCACTGGGCAGTATATGTTTATTATGGTTGGGCCTTGTTGTCACTTTACGTAGAGATGCCAACAAAACTCTATAGAAATGCAAGATGCAAAATTCAGGAGATGGGTGAATGACATACAGGGGCAACACTGTAACCTGTTGCCCAGTTGATGATGCTTTTATTACTAGGTAGGTGCTCTGTAGTGAGCCTTATACACTGCTGTAATTTGCGGTCCACAATAACACACAGTATATGACCAGTAAATTTGCAAAAATCCTGGACCACAAATAAGACCTATGGAGCCCATAGACTTATGAATGCGATCCACATACCACCATCACAGACTGTGCATTATAGCGGCACACATGGATGAATGCAGGAGGCCTTATTGAATCCAGCCCAATAATAGAGAGAGAAATGTCACTGTGTTGTCTGCAATAGGAAAAACCATGTTGCTCGCACTGAGGAGGCTCTTATCAGTCCAGTTCTGTTGACTGAAATTCCAAACTAGGACATGAGAGGCTCCTGTATATTGCACTTTCCTCACAAGCTTGTAACTTTCCAGATGAATCCCAGACACCTACAGAAATGTCTCATTTAGATAAGGGGTGATATATTCCCTGTGGGAGACAAGCTGCCCGAGGGCCTGTGGTCATGAAAAATGAAGACACTTCACACAAGAGCGGCAAGGCTGAGCTGCAAACGGGAAAAGTGCAAAAAGAATTTTTGATTTAAAAGAACTATTTACACCGAAGTCGGGGAAACCAACCACAATGGAGTTGATGCAAAGGGAAAGTGCAAAGGGAAAAAATGATATATGTATATATTGTCCATTCAGATTGTCCTGGTTAGGAATCCTGAGGACTAAGTGACCAAATATAAAGTTCGGTTTGGTGGCTTTTTTGGTTTACACTGAAAAAAATTTGACTTATGAGGCAATGATTTCAGGACGGAACAGAATGTTATCAAGCTCTATCCATAGTCTGATACCCCGAGAGGGGCCGTCTGCATCCAATCCTTAAAAAGTCAACTCTTCTTGGGTTTACATGACAGACTGATTGGATTTACTAGACATCACATTCTCCGTCTATGGATAAAAAGATCATATAATGGCGTTTTTAATTTCTTTTTAAATAATAACTTCCCTTAGCAGAGGCAAAGAAAAGAAAATTATGTCTGTCTCTTTAACAGAATCTTCATTTAAACGCTCTTATATCTTCCACCATCCCAGTGATCTATATGCAAATATGCTAATGCATGCAAATTAAGACACTACTTTTAGTCCCAATTTAATAGAAAGCATTAAAATACCATTTTTTTTTCTAAACCCTCCATATGCATATGCACGACGGGCTCCAGCAACAAAATGAGCCACTGACAGTTCTCAAGAAAATCAGCCGGGAGCCGCATCCCGGAATCAGCTGTTAATACACTAATGCATGCCTGTGATCGGAGGTGCGCTCTGTTCTCTGCACCTGTGATTACTGACACTTTTTAGAAAAATTTGCCACCTTGATTAAAACTAATGCAGTGGGTCAATCTAGTTCAGTAAAGAGGGGGATGGCGTCTTCTTACGACAAGGCGGCTGCAGATCTCAATGTCTTCATGGAAAACAGTATAGTAAACGTACAAATAGGGGAGAGAGTATGCCAAGGAGCTGGTATTACATGGGGTAATATGGTCATTATTAGTGTCTTTGCCAGTAATGCCACCATGTCTTCAGGTACTGTGATGGGTGAAACAAAGGCCAATATTAAGAGGCCCAACAATTCCCTTTCGAAGTCATGCTGAAGAATTATCAGTAAAAAGGAATACACCATGTCAGTCCGGAACCATCCTGGATGGGAACACTGGCGCAATACACTGAAGTAGATTCAGAGTCCAATCTGATGCCTCAAAGGGTGAAATACAGCACAGAGATGGGCCTACGGCACCATTACTCCCCTGCCGCTCCAGTGCCGATGCTGTAGTGGTCCCCACTGGTACTATATTTATTTTCTGGCAGTGACAGCTGCAGCCAATCAAAGATGCGATCAGCCAAAGAGGAGCCATTTTCCTTTTCCTTGGCTGACTGTGACACTTTTACACTGGCCGGTTTTCGGACGAATGAGAGTTTCTAGAAACTCTTGTTGCTGATAATCAGCCCATGTAAAAGGGCCCCTAGAGCCAGAGACTGGGAAACACAGATCTACAGGGGTGCAGTGAAGCACCTATATGTAAGGAGTACAGTACCTATATGTATGTAGTTCACTGCCTATATGTAAGTAGTACAGTACCAATACGCATGTAGTGCAGTCTCTATACCAGGGGTAGGGAACCTTGGCTCTCCAGCTGTTGCAAAACTACAAGCTAAAGCTTTGGCTGTCCAGGCATAATGGGAGTTAGAGTTTTGCAAAAGCTGGAGGGCCAAGGTTCCCAACCCCTGCTCTGTATACATGTAGTGTAGTATCTATACTCATGTAGTGTAGTATCTATACTCAGGTAGTGTGGTATCTATAGTCATGTAGTGTAGTATCTATACTCATGTAGTGTAGTACTTATACACATGTAGTGCGGTATCTATATGCATGCAGTGCAGTACCTATACGTATGCAGTGCAGTATCCATATGCACGTAGTGCAGCACTTATACACATGTAGTGCAGGATCTATATACATGTAGTGAAGCTAATATGTAAGTAGTACAGTACCTATATATATGTGGCGCAGTCTCTATATGCATGCAGTGCAGTCCTTACATACATGTAGTACAGTACCTAGATGTGCGTAGTACAGCACTTGTACACATGTTGTGCAGTACCCATATGTTAGCACAGTACATAGATGTATGTAGAGCAGTATATATACGCATGCAGAGCAGTACCTATACGTATATATGGCGCAGTACCTCCTGCACTGATTGCAGTGTACTCCAGGGCTGATAGGAGACCCTGTTCAGTGACAACACAATGAGTAAACTAAAACACTGGCACGACATAGACTCCTGTGACTGGTAAGTGGCAGAAAAGTGTTTGAAGTAGCTGAGCCATTGTCAGCCTAGCCCCTCGCCCTCCTCCTCTTTAGGTTTTGCTTTCTATATGAAATGACAAGAAAGAAACATTTGTATAAACTTTCCCAACAGCAGCAGCCATCAGTCACCACGCGTCTCCTCCACCCAACGCCAGCACCACTGTGCCCTGCGGGGAGATGTCATACAAAGGGGGGCTGAGGTGGGAGATGAGGAAAACTCAGAGCAAACAACAGCAACAGGAACCAAGTTGAGCCATTTCAATTATTCATATGCCAGATGGAATCTCTTCCTGCCTTCTTCTTCTGGAGAAAAGAAAAAAGGAAGGGAAGCGGGAGGCGGATAGAGAGGGACACGGGGAGTGAAAGGGAGATTCAAAGCATATTGATATATACAGTAGAATAGGAGCATGATAGGAGCCACATGCATGGAGGGGGGGGGGGGGGGTCGCTGCCTGTTCTGGCCTTGAACCCCACACACCACCTTACACACTCTGCACCCTCACACTTCTCTACTCTCCTCGGAACGGCAATCAGCAAAGAACGCTCGGACAGAAAAGGTGTTCTAGATAAAGAAGTGGACTCCAGGGTTTTGTAATATGTCAGCTCTGATGATCGGGGGAGAAAGGTTAAACAATAAAAAGCTGGAAGAGAAGAAGCAATATGTGATAGAGGTATAGGGAGACTGGAGGGAGAGAGGCGGGGGAGACCGAGCATAAGGACAAGTAGCCAGGAAAGGGCTTTGACCTTCTATGAAGGAGATAAAAAAATCCAGCAGCCTCAGGGGACACCCAACTATCTAGCATATTGCTGTTAAAATGTCTGCAAAATTTAATACACTTGGCATGCCATGTGATCAGCCGTTGGACAGCTCGCCTCCGCCTGCTCCACAGCCCCACACGTAAGGGAGGCTCCTGCTTCTTCGCTGCCATAGACAAACTTTAAATATCCCTTCTGGGTTAAAACAGCGGCTGTCCCCCCTTTTTCTAGGAAACCAGTGAAATAATAAGAGACACGGCATGTGGTTACGACGCATGTACATGTGCGAGACGGCCGAGGTTTATTACAACGCATTTGTGATGCGGGGGATGGTGCAAGCACGACACTGACACTGTTTATTGAAAAGGACAGCTGCTTCCATAGCTGGGTGGCTTTGGAAGCCGTATTTCTGCCTTAAAAGACGTTACTGTAAGCGACGGCGGCGGAGTCTGGGAGGACGTCAGTCAGCTGCTCCCATCCGACAGTCTGCACGCAAACGGCGCAGGGTCCACGCAGACCTGTGGTGGAGTATGTGCATGCACGCTGTAGGGGAGGGCTGGGGAGAAGACGGGGTTAATAGTGTCAGCACCCATGGAGGACTTGATGTGCACAGCAGAGGTTAATAGTGTCATATGTACACAGCTCCTGAGAGCAATATGCCGCAGCATAACAGTGTTGTGTTATGTACATAGATCAAGTTATAAGAGGAAACAGAGGACATGGAGAATTACAGTTATTTGCTAGAGAGGATGGGAGTGATGTACTGCCAGGGGCAGGAGGTTAACAGGGCCAATATATGCACATGGTAGGCAGGAGCGGCAGCGCTGCACTATACACCAGCTCCACAGAGCAGATCAGTCCTCCCCAATCTCAGACTCTCCAGCTATTACACCATGCACACAGATTTGGGGAAAGACTAAATCATCATTGTAAAACTACAAATATAAAATGGTTGCGCTAAGACGTCTGCTCAATGTTCTGCTGAAATCTTTAGGTAAATGTGGAAATCCCAAACATTTCGTAAGAAAATCTACAGACAAAGCAGCAGCAAATTGTGCAGATTCTATGGAAAGGTTGCGGCTCTGGACTGCCCTGCAGACTGCACAAACAAGAACAGAAGGATCGCGTATTGAGCTGCAGATCGGCAGAAAAACTACAACTACACATCTTATTGCAGATGCACTGGTCATTTTTTCTTTCACATTGGATATAAAAGGGAAAAAAAAAGAAAAAAAAAAACATTTACTATTTCCAAATTTAAAAATTTACACCATGTGGATGAGACTTGCCTGAAAGACCAAAAAGAAAATTTGCAATGATCCTTAATTCCCTATTACACGGAACCATAATCTGGTAAATCGGGCCGATTCAGCAGATCACCGCTCTGTGTAATAGAGACAAGGATCATTGGTTGATTGTGTCTTTATGTCCTGACCTAAAATCATTGGCCGCCAGGTCATCGCTACATGTAATAGTCATGTGTGGCCAACGGTTGATGAATCTGTAAAGAAACTAATAAAGTTCTTATGTTACCTTTCTGTGCTTTCCGGTGTCTTCCTGGCTTCTTCTCGCAGCTGCCGATGCAACTACTGAGCCGATCTCTGAAGTGACAGGCCGCTCAGCCAATCACTGGCTGGGATGGGACCGCCGTGGCCAGCGAATTGCAGAGTGGCTCATCACTTCAGAGAACGGCTCAGAAGTTGCACCGGCGTCTATGGTGAGAAGCCAGGAAGACATCGGGAAGTGCGGAGAGGTAACGTATATACTTTATTATTACACTTTTAAAGCAAAGGCTGCATGGACATCACTAATTCTATATATTCACACAGCCCTTGCTGCACAATAGTCAGTCCATGTAGTAGGCTCAGTCAACGAGCACAGATCATCGCTTCTTTACTATATTCATGGGGTCATCTAATACAGCCCTTACGGTATAGTGACATAGTGTATTTTTCCCAAGAGAAAAAATCTGCCGTAAAATCTGCCCTCCACACGTCTGATGCTTACTATTGGGTAATATGCTCATAATAAGTGACATCATACATATATTCTTATAGAATATGTATGAGCTGAGGTGCGTAATCCCATTGAAAACAATGGGTGCACATAGTACAGCAAGTATCTTGGCACATAATATGCACCAAAATAGATGCCAAAAAACTGTGTGAACATAGCCTTAGGGTACATCCACAGAGGATGGAAAAATCCTTGGCTGCAGATATCGCCGCTGTACAGTGAAAGAGATGAAACCCCTATGAAACTGCTGACACGGTTATATAGCAGTGGTGGCAATGAGAGGGACAGTGGCCGTAGTTAGCTTGTCAGTGGCTGCGCTTGCAGAAAAGGGAGTGGGAAGGGTCTTTGCAGCCCAGAGCACTTTGATGTCCCAGCCACGCCCCTTTGACCCTTCAGACTGGTAAACAAAACCATTTTTACCATTATTACAACCACGGACAAGCTCACTACAGGCCAACTATATAACCAGATGAGCGGTTTCATGGGGGTTTTCTTGGTGACGGTTTCCCGTTAAAGAAGGGAACTCATCAAATTCATTGTAGGTTAACTCCTGAATATGACAGCAGAGGTCAAGGCATGAACAGGGAGCGAGCGCTATCATTAGTCGGGGGCGGTCAACACTTTGTGGACTGAAGCAATGTATAGTGAAAACCGCCCCAGTAACCTGACAATACC
Source organism: Dendropsophus ebraccatus (assembly GCF_027789765.1). Taxonomy (NCBI): domain Eukaryota; kingdom Metazoa; phylum Chordata; class Amphibia; order Anura; family Hylidae; genus Dendropsophus; species Dendropsophus ebraccatus. Next base: position 10,516,887 of record NC_091465.1, read on the forward strand.
TATACTGACTGTACTACATCACATCTGATGCATTCTCATGAATATTTTACCATTCCCTTGAATATTTGTTCAGCACTCAATATGGCCATTACATTAATGCAGCAGGTACAGGAAGCTTCACCTGCACAATAATCCTCACTATGGAGGAAGATTCACACTCTCCTGTCCATAGGAAATGATGGGGAGAGGATTGAGCACGGGACGGCCGCTTTCATGTCCTGCACTTACTATACCAAGACGTCCGCTCGCAATCTTCACACTCGTAACATAAGGAACTCACACCGACTGCAATATATTATGTGTAAACAGGAAGATTCACTTCACCTTAAGAAGGTCGGTCTGACTAATTCTTGGCATTACTTTATCAACATTTTATCCAATCTTCACTAATACTAAAAGGTATTCTGCGGGTTATAACTCTGATCCTTAACCATCTCCTGCTTATTCATTGTCTGCAGAAAGTAATACAGCACAAACCATAGCCATGCATTCATAGGATAGCAGAATAGTGAGTGCAGCTCTGGAGTATAATACAGGATGTAACTCATGATTAGTACAGGATCAGTAATGTAATGTATGTACACAGTGACCCCACCAGCTGAATAGTGAGTGCAGCTCTGGGGTATAATACAGGATGTAACTCAGGATCAGAAATGTATGTACACAGTGACCCCACCAGCAGAATAGTGAGTGCAGCTCTGGAGTATAGTACAGGATGTAACTCAGGATCAGTAATGTATGTACACAGTGACCCCACCAGCAGAATAGTGAGTGCAGCTCTGGAGTATAGTACAGGATGTAACTCAGGATCAGTACAGGAGCAGTAATGTAATGTGTGTACACAGTATACCGGCAGAATAGATATCAGATTTGGGAATACTGGCCTTCCAAGCATTACTAGTGTCATGGGCCAGTAGTAAACTATTAGCTGGATGGTATAATGAAGGACACATCCAGTAAAGATGCTTATTTTGTAGGATTGCAGAATGCGCATGAGAATCGCATAGATAAAGCAGGGGGTACACATCAACCTTGTATTGGAAACCATCCCAGTCGTTTTTCATGTAGTTACCTAGTAATACGGAAAGAACAGCGATCACAATGGAAAGTGCTCTAAATTTAGGAGTCTTTCCTTTTTAAAACCTCAGAATCTGAGCCGTGGACTTGGACAACCCAAGACATCAGAACCTTCCTCAATGTCGTGTGGTTTGGAGAAGGAACAGCAGCTCTGTAGCCACTTAAAATGTACATTACATATTGCAAGAGAAAACCAATAAGGACCATTTCACCGTCATCAATTATTTAGAAACAAGTGGGAAGCGATAGAGAGCGAAGGAGATTTTCCAAACAATGAACTTCTTATTAAAGGGGAATCGTGCAAGGTTCATCCGAGAAGGATTTATCTCTATTACATACACAACCTATCACAAAATACTCTACCCCAGCAGTGTTAGACTCGCGGCCCACCAGCTGTTGCAAAACTACAATTCCCATCATGCCTGGACAGCTAAAGCTTTGGCTGTCCAGGTATGACGGGACTTGTAGTTTTGCAACACCACCCATACTTTACACCAACAACCCTGACTTTCTTTGGATTATACAGCCATATTTTTTTTCCTGCTGAGCAATGCTGACTCACCAAGAAAACAGCGCCCCCTAATGGTCAACTAAATATAACCCCTTAATTTATGACAGTAAAAGCAGATTAAAGCCCCCCACCAGAAAGTTTCCATGTGTACCTATTACTGGAAAATACCATCTAAGCACTGTGCCTGGGCTGGATCAGGTGAAAAAAAACCTATATAGTTTGCAACATACAGATTTGCTTTCCGCGCCCTTTAACTGAGGTTATCCAAATGGCCAATTCATCTCACAAATAACCCTTTAAACACTTGGCTGAATGCCATTCTTATCCAAGGGCACGATGACCTCTGTCAGGGGAAAAAAGGAAAAGACTTCTAATATACAAATGGGAAGAAAATGTGATTTCTTAAAGTAAACCTGACTTTTTTATTATTATTTGCGGTTTTACACTAACAGCAGCCAAAGCCGAATCTACAGACTCAACCTTTCTGAAATCCAGATGACATATATGGTTTTTCCAAACTAATACTATATACTAAAAGTGAATACTAGACTAAAAACAAAGAGAGTTATTTGCAACAGTATTATAAATCTTAAAGGGGTATTCCGCTCAGAATTTATTTTTAATACATTGATGCCCAGATGCAGAACATAAAGAGCCTATTCTTACCTCTCCACACTCCCCCGGGGTTCTCTTACTTGATCCTGCTTCCACTTCCGAGATGGACTCTTCTGACAGCCCGCTCAGCCAATCACTACGACGGAACAGCTCTGTGACCAGTGATTGGCCGTGCACGCTGTCAATGCCAGAAAAGTCATTCACGGAAGTGGAGGCAGGATGGTTCAGCTGGGCAGAATATGACGTAGGACGACACCGGGGAGTGAGGACAAGTAAGAATAGGCTGTCATGTTCTGCACCTAGGCATGGACATATTAAAATTAATTCTAAACGGAATACCCCTTTAAGGTCAAATCCAATGAAGTATGATACTCAAAACATTTGTTTTTGTAAGATTTACTTAGATTTCATCGATATTTTCTAGGATAAACCACAGTAAATAGTGTTGGGTTGTGGGAGGTCCCCCCCCTTTTTTTTACTTAGCTCCACCCACTTTGGAAAACTAAGCCTAGTGCCATAAAATAGGAGACGAGGCTTGTGCAAAAATGTGTGGCTTTTGTACATCAAAAACTGGCACAAATGGTTTCAGAAATTCTACCAATACACATTAGTTGCTTTAATTTAAGGCCATATTAACCAACGCTGGAATCCTTCCCGAAACGCACGTGGAATTGATTTTCAATGTTTTCGCTGGGAAGTTTTTTTTTTGTTTTTTTTTCACAGATTTTAAATCCACATTGCAGATGGAGAAGCAATGACAAATGAGGTGGAATTGTTTCCAATGGGTCCTAAGGAAGTTGTGGACTGTGGCAATACATGTCTGTCTTCCTTCAGTCACTGACCGATTTGTTCCCCCTTTCCACCTCCTCAGATTAACCACTCGATGTACTTTGTGGACTGTCTTTGTCACTGTTTTTTGATAGTTGGACATTACAGCTTATTAACGGAATATAGACTGGGGCATGTACAAATACTGAGAGGTCGGGTTTGGTATTGAGCAGTGTGCATCATTTTGTATCCCATTTGTGTGTGGTCTTGCAGATGATAACATTTTCTGTATACTGGATTTGAACCCATGTTCATTTCTTACACTTTTTTGCACTGTGTGCGTTATTTATCTGTGTAAAGCACCTCCCTGTATAACTCTATTTACCACTGCCTGCCAGGCTTTTACATATAGTTCTTTACATTAGGCTGCAGTGATGCCGTCTCCTTATGCACAATGTGAATGCGGCCTGACATGGATACGAGTGTGCATCCATATTATCACATCACATTGGTCTTGCACCAACAATGCATAAACATGCATTCAGATTACATACATGTCAATGTGGCCTAAATGACACATCCAATAGTTGAGGTTACAACTATTGTTGAGCGGAGTTGCCGTACTCTTCGGGTTCGGCATCGTACTCTGAACCCAAACCTTCAGTATTGGACTCCCGGCATCTGGAGATGTTGGATGCAGTCCTGGGGCTACGTCCAACTTCTCCTAATGGTGGGAGTCAAATGCCGAACGCTTGGTTCCGAGAACATTGTCAAACCTGAACAGTTCGGCAACTCCGCTCCACACAGGTTACAACTCTAAGGCTGGGTTCACACTACGTTTTTGCAATCCTTTTTGAAACAAATGGAAAAAACGTATGCATGTATGTGCATCCGTTTTGATCTGTTTTTCCATTGACTTCAATTATAAAAAAAAAAAAGAAACTGATCAAAACGGATCCTTTTTTTTTTTTTTTTTGACGGACACAAAAATGAGGTCGACCACGTTTTGTGTCCGTCAAATAAAAAACTGAACCGTCTTTTCTTTTTTTAATAATGGAAATCAATAGAAAAACGGATCAAAATGCATGCACACAGTTGCATCCGTTTTTTTCATCAATTTTACTACAAAAATATGAATGGCAAAAAGGTAGTGTGAACCCAGCCTAAGAATCGAGGTGTGTTCTCAGTCACTGTGTAAGGTCAGTGCCGCTTTCTATTCTGCTTATTACAGTGGAATAGTAAGAATTCGGGTGCTATGTATTTCACATGATCTCTGTATAACCCGATCTCTGACAACCCCTTTAAAACACTAGGGGGGATATCAACATGAACATCTTACAGACCATGGTATAGTGGTGCTAATCGGTTACTGACATGATACGTCAGTAATTCCCATGACTAATGTAGACAAGACTCCTACATGCTCTCACATGGTAACATGGCACATTTTCCTACCACAAGCAATGAAGACTATGTCAGCTGTGTTAACAGATAGAAAAGGGGTTCCTCAAATACCCTAAAAAAATGTGTTGTGTCACTAATGCAGAACGTGGCTATATATGAGGATTCGGGGCCATGTGGGGTTAGTCTCCCTCCACCCAGGAGCAGGGACCTCATCAGCAGTAAATGCCACATTCTAGCTGCCCGGTACAGAGTTAAGTGCTGGATTATGCCAGCTGTAAAGAGCGAGAATATCTAGAGCCCTCATCCTGCCAACCAGGGCTACAAGCCATCCGAAAGACACAAAACAGAGAGAAGACAGATGCTAAACACTTGCTACAAAGGGACAGAAGGTGGAACTTCACTGGAATTATTTACTTTTGCCGTTCCCACAATCACAGGGAGGATTGGCTTGGCCGTGTGGTGCGATTTCTGAGGACACCTTGTATGCCTGGAGGCGATGAAGACCCCTCAGTGCCCACTAAGCAGGCGCGGCCCCCCACAAGGCACCCAGTGGCTTTACAGCCAGTGTGCTCGATACATTTGCTGGTCAATTCTATACATATATGTCATGGTAGAAAATGACTTAAAGGGGTTGTTCACCAATTAATTTTTTTTGCTTTCAGATTAACTGGTGCAAGAAAGTGCCAGTACTTATCAGCTGCTGTATGTCCTGCAGGAAGTGGTATATTCTTTCCCGTCTGACACAGTGCTCTCTGCTGCCACCTCTGTCCATGTCAGGAACTGTCCAGAGCAGCAGCAAATCCCTATAGAAAACCTCTCCTGCTCTGGACAGTTCCTGACATGGACAGAGGGGGCAGCAGAGAGCACTGTGTCAGTCTGGAGAGAATACACCACTTCCTGCAGGACATACAACAGCTAATAAGTACTGGAAGACTGGAGATTTTTTTATTAGGAGTAAATGATAAATCTCTGGCACCAGTTGATTTTTTGGTGAACAACAGCTTTAATAACAGCACATTACCAGCTCATAGTCTATACCCATGTGGTGAAACTACAACTCCCAACATACCCAGGGAGTTATAGTTTTAACACAGCTACAGGTCTGGGAACACTGGTCTATACCTAGCCGCAGTATTAGCTGACAATCTGTGTAGAACAGTATGGCTGATAACATAAGACAATAGCTACACACATCACTTGTGGGCCTCTCTCAAAAGAGCCACAGCCCAAATGTTACATTGGTGCAGATATACTTACACTGTCTACTACTACTGCCGCTTCACTCTATGGCTGTCCAGCTGTTGCCGCACCACTACTACCAGCATGCTGGATGGAAATTATAGTCTTGCAGTAGCTGGAGAGACACAGGACTAGTCTAAGAATGAACCAGATGCCTCAGACTGTTTGATAAAACTACTGCATCTTTACAAACTTTTGTCCAACTGCTGCATGTCCTGCAGGAAGTGGTGTATTCTTTCCAGTCTTTCAGTACTTATCAGCTGCTGTATGTCTTGCAGAAAGTGGTGTATTCTCTCCAGTCTGACACAGTGCTCTCTGCTGCCACCTCTGTCCATGTCAGGAACTGTCCAGAGCAGGAGAGGTTTTCTTTGAGGATTTGTTACTGCTCTGGACAGTACCTGACATGGAGAGAGGTGGCAGCAGAGAGCACTGTGTCAGACTGGAAAGAATACATCACTTCCTGCAGGACATACAGCAACTGATAGGTACTAGAAGACTGGAGATGGAAGTAAATTACAAATCTGTAACTTTCAGACACCAGTTTATTTGAAAGAAAAACATTTTTGCCGGAGTTCCCAGAGTGTTAGTTTTGCAACAGTTGGGAAAGCACTGACTTAGCATAAGGTGAGAGAGTCTAAGGACGGAATGGGGAACCTTCTGCCCTCCAGCTGCTACAAAACTACAATTCCCAACTAATGCAAAACTAACACTCCTATCGTGCAGGCTCTCGGGTCACAACAGGAGTTGCTGGAGAGCCACAGGTTGGAGAACAACATTTTTCCTCCTTAAAAGTTCCCTCTGAAAGACAAAGGCACTCAGTCTTTGTCTGGTACGGAGCGGATTTTATGCTACAGTTGCATGTAAGTGTTTGCTAATTTTCTATATGAAATAATGTTGTGCCTGGAGATCCTTAAATTATGTCGAGTTTTCCCCGTAACGAAGGAACCTTTTCACATGTCTAATTACCATACAAATCAGTTATCCCAAAAAATATGGCCTGGGCTCGCATTTTAAATATAGGTTTGGGAGCCTTCAGCGACCGCCATCAACATATTTCTATAGCGGCAATATTTCATAAGTCTTGGTACGGGCGCTGGTTGAGTTTAACCCCTTCTGTCAGACGGCGCGCTGAGTTAATCGCTTTCGTCTTCCTCGTGACTGTCGGCCCCATAATTACTTCTGGACCAGGGATTGTTGCAGAGGAGACGTCCTTAAAAGCTTTGTGTTTGCGCTGAAGGTCTACGCTGTTGATTAATAAGCGTTTCATAATCGGCGGTGCTTTTAATACCATCTAGGTCTGATGCCGTTAATGAAATCTAAATGCCCGAGTTAATGATGTGGCCAGAAGACACTCTGGGCAACTGGTAGCTGTAGAGCATGGGGGGGTGCACGCATGATCTCACTCACGAGCTGGGTTCTCCTCTCCCACTCAGTCATGTGCCAACAAAAGCTATTAAGTGCTGGCACAGCGATCTACAACGATGGACCACTAAAAAGAGGTGCCGTGACCTCCAATATCAGCATTATGGAATTTAACCTTGTTGCTGCCAAAGCGGTCGCAATTTTTTTATTCTGCTGAAACATTGTTAGTCGCGGCTCCAGATTTACTACATAATTGCTATTTTTGTATACGGGAGCTTAGAGCTTGCAAAAAAAATATTTTTTTTTAATTGGAACTTGTTTTACAACTCTAAAGCTTTGGCTGCATCTTGTCCGCCCTGTATCCTGCTCAGTGTATATGGTATAATGCCCCTATTCCACAAGTCGTTTGAAGGAGCAAACGAGCGCTATTAGCGCTCGTTTGCTCCTCGTTCCCCGCTCGCTGCCGCCGCTATTCAACGCGGCTGCAGCGAGCGGGTGAGTGCGGGAGGGGGCGGCGGGGAGCTGCGGGGGGGGGCAGCCCGGGGGATCGCTGATCGTCCGGGCAGCCCATAGGATACAGCAGCGCCTGCTGCCGATGCTCCTATTCAACGGAGCGACGGCAGCAGATCGCTGCTATATCAGTCGCTTGTTTTTCAACATGTTGAAAAACAAGCGACTGCAACGATCAGCCGACATGAACGATGTCGGCTGATCGTTGCACTCTATTCCACGGGACGAATATCGTTCGTAGCGGTCGATATCGGCCGAATACGAACGATATTGCTCCTCTAAACGACCCGTGGAATAGGGCCTTAACTCTATGCTAAAGTCCCCGGAAGGACAAGTGCACATGGGTCAAAAGCTGGTGGTAATGTGAATACACCCTAAATGGGGGGTCGCTACAGGGCCATGAAAGATGTCTTCCTGAACTGAAAGAGTCAATGAAGAACCAAGGCCAAACGCAGCACTTTTACACTGATCCTATCTAGACCTTAAAGGAGTTATCCAGCGCTGCAAAAACATGGCCACTTTTCAATCTCTCTCGTCTCCAGGTCAGGTGCGGTTTGCAATTAAGCTCCATTTACTTCAATGGAACAGAGTTTGAAACCACACCCAATCTGGAGACAAGAGAGGGGGAACAGTGGCCATGTTTTTGTAGCGCTGGATAACCCCTTTAAGGGGTAATTCACACTTCTGTAGAATTCTGTCTGTACACGGGGGATGCTTTGTAGAGTGGACCTGGGAGCTCCCAGTATCAGGATTAATTATGATGTTAGGAGCCGCGCGGCTGTGTCAGTACAGTAGCCCAAACTTTTAAACTGTTTAAGAGCCCTTGACATCATAATTAATCATGATGCTTGGCCCTCCTAGGTCCAGTCCACAAAATACTGTCCAAGAACAGATGTGGTGTAAGTGACCCCTAAGACGGCCATATATAACCTCATGGGTCTCCTAAGGATCACTGCTATTAGGTCAGTACATCGGATTTTCTCCAGCTTCACTTCTTGTTTGTCTGATGCCGACTACGGCCCATAACAACATAACAGAAGCCTTCTCTAGCTTTGGCCCCTTGTGTGTAGTGTTATAACTGGCTGATACAGATTATGGAATGAAAGGGTTATTCTGTTGGATAAGGCTTCGTCCACATCTGCACTAATATTTCCATTATTCTGCTTAGTCATAGGAGAATACAGAAAAGATAAGTGATAAAAGACACTAATGGCACCCAATGGACTGCCGTAACTTTAATGGGGTCCGTATGGGTTTTTTTTATGGTGCCCATGCTGCGTTAGTTTGTCCTGTATCTTGATTTAAATAGGCTCCTGCTTTATAGATGATATAGACTTCTATGATGTGGATTTTTATTAGGGAAGTGTTGCAAATTCATAAGAAATGTTACAATTAGATGATTTTTATTAAACTTTTTTGTGCACCAACAAAAAAGAAAAGTTTACAACTTGACAGGTCGCGGAATGTGTTTTATCATGGAACATAATGATGTAAACCATGAGATGTCATATTATCAGCATTCGATATAGACTTAAGCGGAAGCAGCTGAGGATTTTATAAAATTATTTGAAAATCCACAGTAAATCTGGAAAAAAAATTCTAAAAAAAAACAACAACTTACACATAGAGCCTCTGATCACAAAAAAAAGCTATAAAACACCACAATCCAAAGCACACCATACGTACTGCACTCCATATTATGACCACACACATAAAACAGAACAAAATGAAAACTTTGCTGAAGGCAAGGGGATGAGGGAACATAATAGAGAATCTATACTTACCTGTCGCGGTGCCCCGCACTGCTGCATCATCGCTTTAGGACCCCTGCCAGGATTCTGCAGCTTCTGCTCCTGCCAAGTCATTACCCGGGATCAGGAATGTCTGTTTAGCCAGTCAGTGACTGGGGAAAAACAACTTTCCCCTAGGTCATTACATACCAGGAAGCTGGGAGACACTGGTGGCGGTCAGGGAGCTGGCGATGTGTCGCTGCAGGGGCACACGAACAGGTAAGTATACAATCTTTATTATGTTCCTGCACCCCCTTGCCTTCAGCAGAGTTTTCATTTAGGTCGGATTTCTCTTCTAAGGCTAGGAGGGATTTGGTCGTGTGACACAAAGATTGTGCAACATCACACCTAATGTTGGTGAATGGTGTCGCACTGTGATGTGACTTTGCCACCATAGATCTCTATGCCACTTGCTCGTGACTTCTCTACAATTTGGTTGTTTTGTGAACAGTCCTAAGTGTAATGAAGTTGTGCAACAGCAAATCGCACAAGAATTCTGTGCCTGTAAACATGTCCTTAAAGCTTGATAGCAATGTTCATCCTGGACCTCCTGCTTCATGCATCCCATGCTAGTTTGTAAAGTGACATTTAAATTTTATTTTTTTAATTAACATAAAAAAAGTAAAAATAAATAAATAAAATAGATAATTTCTGTTCTGCTACAGTTCAGGGTAGACTCCATATAACAGATGTCTTGAGCTAGAGGATTACGCCATCGTTCAGACAGAGCGGGTGTTAGGATTATGGCAGAACAATGAAAGTCGCATCTATCTATTGTCAGAAATAGTAGGGGATGCTACCTGCCCAGGAGGAAAGTGGGCACCTGAGGACAAGGGGTTAAAAATCCAGATTATCTCGCCCAACGTAGCCGACAGGACTCTGATTTACACAAATCAATGAACAGAAGGAAAACACAAGATCCTAAAAAAAACCTGCGCAGGGATTTTCCCTGTCACCTCGGATACTCTGTAGAAGGCGACAAATCACTCCCCATCTAGTAGAGCCGGAGATATCTGTACATCATTCCCGCTCGGCGTTCCTCCAGGGATTTGTAATGTACACCCCATAAATCCTGCTGCTCCCCCGTCCAATCTCAGTCTCAATAAAGATATATATTTAAAAAAAAAACAAAAAAAAAAACACAGAACTGCTGTCAGTCTCCCCCGTCTAGTGCTGTCACCTGCCGGACCCCCGGGAGAGGTGGGCTTGTCTGCAGGAGTTTGGTGCTGTTTGGATAAGCAGCTAATCCCTTGGGCAGCTCTTGTCAGATTACTAATTATCTAATCGGATCGGCCTGAGAAGACCATGCGGTCAGTCTGACTCCACCAGAAGCAGGACAAGGAGTATGGGGGGGGTGGGCGACTTTAACCCTTTCCTGGGTTAATGGTCCAGCACATTAGCTGACAAGATGCTGCTGCTAGACTTTGGCGCCGTGCACATAGGAGGACAGCGATGGGACTTATAAATTTACTCGCCCGCGTGGCTTCCAATTATCTGGCACGGCTACAAGTTCACCTGGTGACAAAAAAAAAATCATTTTCCCTACAGAACATATTACGGCTTCACTAAAGCATGATTTATGGAGACATAAAAGCAGGATGCATTGAATCAGTACCTAAAAATATGGAGTATTGTTATTCTGAAACCCTCCACTGCCTGTAAACAGAGAGGAGAGGAGGCCAGGAGGTCAGACTGACATTTGTGTTATCCCTGATGTCATCGCAGGGAATCCAGCAGATCTAACGCATCCTCTATGCAGAGAATTCACACTTTTTATTAGCCCATGTTCACACAACGTAAAACAACAGCCGCTGTTAAACATGTTCTCCTGGCCGATAATGCATTATCGTTCGTAGGAACATTATTTTACACCCATAGAGGTCTGCTGGCCGTATGGGTGTGAATGGGAATCAATTAACCATTGATTTCCATTCACACTATGACCGGCAGAACGGCCATGTAGTGTATGAACAGTCTATTTTCTACGGCCGTTGTTCGCGAACAACGGTGGTAGAAAATAGGCATTCATTATTTTGTGCGGTTGCGGTGAACAACGGCCTTAGTTGCTGCACTGTTTGCACAACAACGGCCAATGTTCTATTGAAATCAATAGAAATGAATGAATTCAGAGACCTACGGCCGTTGTGTTCAATGACCACTAAGGCCTTAGTTTTATTCATTACAGTGTGTGAACATAGCTCTAGGGTATAATGCAATTTAAGCAAATTAGGAATAGATTTAAAGAAAATTTATATATATATATATATATATATATATATATATATATATATATAGAGAGAGAGAGAGAGAGAGAGAGAGAGAAAGAGAGAGAGAGGGAGAGAGTGAGAGAGAGAGAGAGAGAGAGAGAGAGAGAGAGAGAGAGAATGAATGAATGAAAAATTCATCAGTAATGCTATTTGTATACCAGTCTGAAGTGAAGGTGCTCTGGTGCCAGATGATCTGTCAGCTGCAAGTAACGCTCGGATACCGAAGGACAAGACACATTGGGCCTCATTTACTAACAATGCGTAAATTTTAAGCCGCTATGTTGCAGTCTGTGTCTGCTTTTTTTTTTGCGTCAAAACATTAATGTGTCCCAAAAGTTTTTGGAAGGTTTTAACAGGACAAAACTAAAACCCGACCATCCTGCCACGCTGGAAGTAACGGTTTTTAGAATAGAAAACCCATTTAAAAAAATGACGGTCTCCTTAATAAATCGTTTGCGGTGGGTTTTAAAGGACACACCCATGACACGCCCACTTGGCAGGTTTTGGACAAACATTATAAGTTTGTCGGGATTTTAGTTGGGTTGTATCACACACCTTTAGCAAATATGCCGGAACACTAAACCGACAGGGAAAAATAGACAAAAACACGCAAATTTTCTGACAGGAACACATTAGTAAATCAGCCCCATTGTATCTTTGATATATCTGTCTGTGCTTCCAGAGAAGTGCCGATACGCCTCCTCACCCTCCACAAACCAGCTTTAATAGCCCCCCCGACCACTCAAAATTTTTTGGAGGCTTTGGTTTTAAAGCAGAATTTGAAGTCCATGGGGAAACCCCACAGTGTGTCAAACATAAAATTTACTTGGAATTTGAAATTAGCTCCCCCTCCCACCACCGACTACAACAAATCCATCAAGTGTAGCCATAACCTTTAAAATTTAGCTTCAAGTGCTTGTCAGGATATACACAGTACCCTGAAGGCCTGCTCAGACACCAAGTGCTACAAATGATGACAGCTCAAGGGACCCAGTGTATTGCAGGAGTGGCCCACTGGGCCCCCAGATGCATCGGGCCCCTTAGCAGACGCTATGGCTGCTATGGTGGTAGTTACACCCCTGCCCCCAGCTCTTGCAAAACTACAATTTCCATCATGTTTGGACAGCCAAAGCTTTAGCTTTGACATGATGGAAATTGTAATTTTGCAACAGCCGGAGGGCCGAGAGTTTGACACCATTGGGGAACGCTTCTTGTCCTCCTTTTTCCTCTGCCGGGATCTGCTCCGTTTCCTACTCAGTGGATGAATAAGAGACTGACGTATGACTACAAGAATAAAGCCCAAAACCTGTTTCTTCACCATGAATAATTCCACATACAAGTGTGAGGTATCCAGGAGAACAACGTGACGGGATGGCGGCATCAAACTGCCAGGCGGGAAGGAGTGGTGTAATATTTATTATCCATGTTGAAAAGTAATTAATAGCTGAGGAAAGAGGAATTTAGCCCAGCCCAGGCAATAAATGCTGGTTAATGCCAAACCTGAATTGCAGATTTTTTTGTTGTTGTTGTACATTTAAATTGATCAAAGTACACTATCATAAATATATAAAAAAGGAGTCCGGATGGTGGTTTTGCATGGGATAATTTGGAAATTTACATAATGCCATATAATGGAAACTTGGTCAAATTATCAGGTGTGCAGGCAAACAAGTTATACGTGTTCAGGGTTTTTTTTTTAATTAAACATAACACAATGATTAGTTTCCCGGGTTCCTGATATACTGTATATATCATAATATTAACACAGAGCCTGAAGAGCCAGTTTGGATAATTACGGCTGCCCATATAGTATTAATAGCTATGTGATTATTGTAATGTACACCACAATTTCAAGATTTTTTTGGACAATTATTTTAGATAGCTGACGTTCATAAACAATAACAACAAAAAATCAACCTGGTGACTGCAGCATTGAACACGGGACATGGCTACTCGCAGACATCAAAGGAAAATTACAAGGGAAATAAAAGTTGGTCCCACGCGCTGACAGTACTGTGTTCCCCTTAGGGCCCATACACATGGGCGTATTATGGCTCAGCACAAGCTCAGAGTTGTATGTATTACTTACTACAGCAACCATATGGGGTCATAGGACACAGTATAAATCCAACACAAAAAAAAAAAGGCATGCTCTTTCCGAACCTGGAGAGAATATAAGGGCTAGGCTATACTGACTATGGCTAGGACACAGGTCGCACAGCCATAGACTGCTGCATTGCAGTGAAAGTGAATGGGATTGTGTGGTGACTATAGTTAAGGGGAGATGCTGAACTTTTCGGGTTCCACAACATTTTCCAAAAATAAACACTCGGCATTTGACTCCCCACAACTGCAGAAGCCATAGGCTGTATCTATGTTTTCCAGGACTCCCTAGGGCTGAATGTTCCAGAACAAGAACAGTGGTAACAGCACTAGAGGTAACCCCCAAGTGGCAGTAACCACAACCAGAAGTCCATCTTATGGTGCATTTACACAAATAGATTTATCTGACAGATTTTTGAGGCCAAAGCCAGGAATGGATTTGAGAAGAGGAGAAATCTCAGTCTTTCCTTTATGACCTAATCCCTGTTCATAGTATGTTCCTGGCTTTTGCTTCAAAAATCTGTCAGATAATCTCCCTTTTAGGTTAGATTGAATCGGCAGACTCCACTCACTTTTATTAGAGGTGATGCGGCTGTGAGTCAGGGGGTGCAATATAGTGATTTTTTTGCCCATGTAACCAGCGTCATGATTGATTTCGATGTACTGAATGTAGTCTACAAATGACTAGTTTCAGCAGACATGTTTTTTTTTTTTGGTGAGACTAAGTAGCATGAGCCTTGCTAAAGTCAAAGATTTGGTGCAAGACTGTGAACCACCCTCATACTGACCCTGAGCTCAGACTATAGAAACACCAATGCAGCTGAGTTATACTTCCCTTACTGCAGGGATGAGGAACCTTCGGCCCTCCAGCTGTTGCAAAACTACAGCCTTCGGCTGCCCAGGCATGGTGGGGATTGTAGTTTTGCACCTGCTGGAGGATCAACGGTTCCCCATCCTTGTCTTACAGCTCTAGTCCACTGAGATTTAGGACTACCTTACCACAAACAGATAGGTACACCCATGTACCGTGGCGGGGACTGTGTAAGTATATCCCAACCGGACTGAACAGAATGCTTATGACATAGTAAGACGACATTTTTATTACAACTACATAGTCTAGTATCCCAGAAATGCTCCATATATTCATTCTGAAATTCCTAAAAGTCCGTCCAGAATTTTTTTTTTTTAGCAAGTGCTGTGGAAGGGAGGATATAAGAAATAACGTGCCCTTACCTATCCTGCTCCAGCGCTGGTGGCCACATACTGGTCTGAGTGGGGACTCCGGCCGTGACATATGGGGACTGCTCTGCCAGTCAGCAGCTGAGGCAGGACCCCATTACGGCTGCTGACTGGCTGAGCAGACCTCACACGTCCCAACCCGGATCACTGCTCAAACCAATAAGCAGCCGGAGACCGAAGCGGCGGGATGCGACTACCAGTGTTGGAGCCAGGGAGGTAAGAGCATGTTACTTCTTTTATCCTCCTCCTCCCCAGCACTTGCTAAAAAAATGGGTCTGGCCGGACTTCTTCTTTAACTCTTGTTCCTACTAAGAATACTGAGGAAATATAAAGTATTAAAGAGTGGAGAATGAATGCCGGTTCCACTGTGCATTCTCCTGGGAGCAGGGGGACACATACCGACGTCCTATGCCACTTAGTTGATTTCTCAGGGAGCGGGTCTCTGATCCTGGACATGACATTCAGCAAACCACATCCTCGGTTATTGTGTCTCCTTTTTATCTGTTTGGCTGCTGGCAGCCTGCGAGTGCACAGCTGACAACGCTTCACTGGAGCCCTGAAGGATGGACTTACAACTGTCCAGTCCATTTACACATGAAGGTCAATGATCCAGCGCAGGCCCAGGAACACAGGAGACGTACTATAAAAAAAAAAAAAAAAAAGAAAAGCCTGCAGCTAATGCAGAGAGAGCAGCCTTACACGTTGCAAGGCCCCAGAGCTCTTCTCAACCTGCCCTTCACGCTCACGGCTGCCACTTTTGGAGGTCTGCTCTCCCATGCGTTCCTGGAGAGTTAACCAGTCCATATGGTAGCCAATATGTTAACAATATGGATGAGCTATTTGTCAGGTCCAGAGCAGATGGATGTGACACATCAACCCTTATCCCCGACATGCTCTAACTTCCTGCCGCTAGCCAGGGCGACACCGGAAGCCGTGACTGCAGGGCTGGCTGACTAGGCAAAGGGAGAACCACCATTAACCTCTTCACATTCAATAAAAAGCTGTCTGCAAAGAAATGGGTTAACTGTGTGGAACATCTACATGATGTATATAAAAACAGATTTTTTTTTTTGTCTGTATTTTTATGTTTAATAACACAATGACTGAGGACATCACCTTATACTTGGTTAAGTAGGTGGTCGGTGTCACAGTAACATCCGCATGATGCCAGGACACAAGGTCTCCAGCAGAACATTGCCCATCACACTGCCCCGCCATCTTGTCTTCTTCCAATAGAGCACTCTGGTGCCATCTCTTCCCCAGGTAAGAGACGTACACTGCACCCCGGCTGCCCACATGATAGAAAACCCATCAGATCAGCAGTTTGCTCTACAGTCGGACTAGCCCTTACTCTACACACATCAATGAGCCTTGGCCCCTATGACCCTTCCCATGACAACTAGATGTCCATACTTGGACCCTTTTAATAGGTGCTAACCATTACATAACAGGGACCCCATAGGAGCGTCCGCTCTGGAGCTGATCTGACCCCACATCACATGACTATTCTGCCCTCATCATTACACTTGTTCATTTTCCCGTTTCTAACATCAGCTTCAAGGACAGACTGGTCACTTACTGCCAATATCCCAACCCTGACAGACGCCATTGTCACCAGATGCTCTGTGTCATTCACTTCACCTGCCGGTTTTAATATTATGGCTGATTCATAGCCTTTATACATTTGTAATGGTAAGTGTGTGAATATATAGAGATATATTTCTCTCTATCTATATCTCTATGTATGTTATATACAGAAATCCTATGTCTGCAGAGCTTGCAGCCACGACTCCCCATACTCTTAGTGATTCCTCCGCAGTGCTGGGAATACTTCCCTCGCTCCTATGAGCATGTTATGAAACTTGTCCGAGTGACAGGTGAACATTATACACATTCTGCACAGGAAAACAGCTGTACTGGCCGTCACCAAAAATTCATGGCTATTGATTTCCATGTATTTCTTTTAGACTAGCAAACCGCATCTCAGCTTTCATTCATAATTCATAATCTGGCTATAATTTCTAGAAATGAGGCGTAATATGAAGAGATTAGTGACTGACAGCTGCAGCATGTCGGCTCGGGGCTGATTATCTGCGTAGTCATGTCTGTGTGTCGTCTCCAGCTTCGGCTCTCAATACAGTCAAAGGATGTCCCAGCGGGGGCCTCATTAAACTGACCCCCAAGTCCCCCCCGACTTTAAAAACCAAAGGTCATATTGGATGAATCCATTTTTAATGAATGAAATAGCTGGTGAGCACCTCTAGGCTTAAAGATGTCTTGTGTTCCTAGCTGAGCCCCCTCAGATGTCTTTTCTTTTACTTACTGATCCCCCCTTACATGAAACGGCAGCAGATGGCATCTACCTGTTGGCTGTTTTGCACCTGCCCACATAGAACCAGTGACCCGGGCAGCAGGATAAAGGGGTTCTGTGTTACCGACACCTTATTTGCATGTCATTTGCTAATAGTCTAAAGGGCTAAATTAATGGGCATGTTACGTTTTTTTGTTTTGCTCTTTATAGGTAACCTGAATTTAAAGCGGACCTGTCTTTACTCACCCATTCACCATAGAAGAGAACAGTACTATTCTTAATCATTAGAACTAGAGATGTCTGGTTCACAATCTGAAGAGATACGGGATACGGGATCCCCCCCCCTTCCCATTTACAAAACTAATAGTGACACTCAGTATATAGCAATACATACCTAAGAATATTTATATTCCTAAATTCAGGACGTTTAGATGGTCATTGTCCTTTTGCTTCATCTGATGGCTATGTATAGATATAAATAACTTACTTTACCCCAAATTACTCCTTAAAACAGAAAAAAAGCCCTAAACACTTGGCCACTAGGTGTCTCACTTCTCTGCAATGTGCTATCCACTACCTGTTGTTAGGTTCTGTCTGCCTTTGGTAACAGAGACATTGGAACACAAGAGGGGTGGGGCTTAGCTAGTGCTACTGTATGTGGAGGAGAGTGGGAGAGAGACCAGGCTGTACATCTGCAATCTGTTAACCTGTCTGCCATCTCCAGACGATCCACACTGTGAAATCACGGCTTCCCTCTCATCTCTGACCATGCAGAAAACTTTAGTCAGCTGTAACTTTTGGTAAATGGCAGTGTTCCAGCTACTGTATGTTAACAGTGCTGCCTCCTGAATGTAATCATCTCCTCGCTTCAGTCTGCAGGCTTGTAAACATCAGCAGCTGCATTGCTATCATTGCTTTCTGTTCTGCTCACAGTTTCAAACCCTGCACACAGGCTCGGACTGGCCCACAGGGGAGCAGGGGAATCCTCCAGTGGGCCCTACCCATTGGTGGGCCCCTGAGCAGGAGGTCTGCATCCCTGTTCAGCAGCTTTAGGATGACATATAATCCCCCAGTTAGTTTCATGGGACTTTACCTTTCAAGCAACTTAAGTGGATGGCTGTGCTGTTTGCATAGAGCAGGGATATGGAACCTTCGACCCTCCAGCAGTTGCAAAACTACAACTTCCATCATGCCTTTGGCTGTCCAGGCATGATGGGAATTTTAGTTTTGCAACAGCTGAGAGGCCGAAGGTTCCCTATCCCTGGCATAGAGTGTCTGACCAGTTACTAACAGTGAGCGAGCATTGTCGGTCATATACACAGCACTGTGCAAAGTTGCTATAGTAATGTGAAAGGTTAGGCGCTGAGTATATCTGTTGTATGTAGGGTGGGCCCCTAGAATAAAATTTTCCCTGGTGGGCCCAAGGTACCCCAGTCCGACACTGCCTGCACACCTTCTCCCATATACCATCAATAGCAGTATACTGTATGAATCATTCTCCAAGCACAGTGCCAGCCTGATCAGTCCAGTGCACTCTTCCCAGCAGTATGTCATGGTATATCAGAGAGGAGTAAGTGCTGTCCTGTGATTGGTCAGAGTAGTAAGTGACTGGAAGTGTCTATGTTAGTACTTCTGGCAAACAGCTCAGCCCTGGTCCTGTCCCTGGAAATGGAGGAAAATAGAAATAGCTGTGCACCCTAGAGGGGACTTTCAGGGGCTCAATAAGAGCAGCGAGAGCCCCCAAATCACCTTGTCAATACCCGAAGGGTCAATGTAAGGAAACCAGGAAGGTTTTTAAAAACATTTAAAAAAAATACAGGTACACTTTAAAAGAGAAATTTTTAAGTATTGTACTGCTTCCCAAAAGTTATACAAATCACCAATATACACTTATTAGATGAAATGCTAATAAAGGGCTTTTTTCCTTGCACTAACTACTGCATCAAGGCTTCACTTCCTGGATAACATGGTGATGTCACTTACTGGATAACATGGTGAGGTCACTTCCTGGATAACATGGTGATGTCACTTCCTGGATAACATGGTGATGTCACTTCCTGGATAACATGGTGATGTCATGACCAGACTCCAAGAGCTGTGCGGCTGTGGCTGCTGGAGAGGATGATGGCAGGGGGACACTGAGGGACACAGGGACTGGAGGGACACTGAGCATCCCCCCTGCCATCATCTTCTCCAGCAGCCACAGCCCGCACAGCTCTGGGAGTCGGGTCGTGACATCACCATGTTATCCAGGAAGTGACATCACCATGTTGTCCAGGAAGTGACATCACCATTTTATCCAGGAAGTGAAGCCTTGATAGAGTAGTAAGTGCAGAGAAAAAAGCGCTTTATGTGCATTTCCTGTAATAAGTGTATATTGGTGATTTGTAGAACTTTTGGGGGACAATACAATACTTTAATAATTTTTTTTGCCGTAGTTCTCCTTTAAAGTTCATATTAGAAATCAGGTAGTTTTGCATAAACTTCTAGCCACCATGCAACTCAAAGATGACTGAGAGGAAGCTGGGTCATAACAGGTGTAACCACATTATCTATAGCAGGAATGGGGAACTTTCAGCCCTCCAGCTGTTGCAAAACTACAATTCCCATCATGCCTGGACAGCCCATTATGCCTGGAAGCTCCAGGCATGATGGGAATTTTAGTTTTGCAACAGCTGGAGGTCCGACGGTTCCCCATCCCTAATCTATAGGAAAGCTGGATGATAACCCACAGTAACGGCGGCCATTTTAGTTGTCATAATTTTAAAGTGACATCTAAATACAATTCTGAGAGGAATGAAAAGTGACATCATAACTGGCAAGTAGTGACATCATCATCTGTCACTTTATCATAGACTATAATAAGAAATAATATCTCTGTGTCTTCTTCCTTTATGCTATTACAGATCAGTTCATTGACTTACCCTAAAAATTTATAGTACAGAACACAATATTATTATTCCGGTTATTAAATCAGAGCAAATATAGCTAAAATACTCGAGCACGTTGTAATTCTATGACATATATGTATAATCATATAATGTAGAATAAATAATTGCCATTGCTGGATTGTCCGGGAATCAGGAGTTTGTGGATGGCAGCAGAGCGGGCGGGCGGGTGGGAGCGCGGTGCTCAGAGCCAACTCTAAAGGAAGTTCTATTAGATTTTATACTTACAAATGGATAGATTATCAGATGTGACTGCGGCGGGGAGCTAATGTCTTACTGATTGCCTATCAATGTGATTTACTGGATGGCGACGTAAAAAGGTCTTAGATTTTAGAAATGCTGACAGCCGCATGTTAATATAGACCATGGGGGAAGATAAAGGCCTCGCAAGAAAGGTTTAAATAAACAAACTTCTATGTATCCGCATGAATATTCATCGTAGGAAACTTATATGGGAAGAGAAATTAAAATATTACAGTAAGGGACAGGATCCAAGAGAATATATATCAGTTCTAAGAGGTTCCTCCTGAAATACTTTGAGCAGATGTCCAGTCGGGGGCGCTATTTCAAGGTAATACTTACCTGCTGTTGACTGGCTGCTTTTCAGATTGGGACTGATTTCTGCAGATGAAGTTTAAGGTAGTCCTATGGGGTTCAGGATGTTAGCCTGCCTCTATTGTGTACATTTACATTCGGATGGTTAAAGGGGCAGAAGCGCTGTCTACAAGACTGTAAGGGCAGGGATCACAGAAACCGCTGATCCTGACCATTTACCAGCTAAGGTCAATAAAGGCATGACAGGAGCTTAATGTAAGGAAAGAGCTTTCTCTGTGCCCTGCTACATGATCACAAAGTGTCTTAGGGCCCTATTACAAGGGACGATCATGCGAAAAATCATTATATCGTTCAAATTTAAACGATAATCGTTCTGTGTAATTGCAGGCAACAATCGAAAAACTGGTCATGTGTCGTTGATCGTTTATTTAGATCTAAACCGAAAATCATTGCTAATCTTTCTCTAATCGTTCGCTGTAATTCCACATTTGTTCGTTCACGTTCTGCATTTTTTTCACTAATCATTCAGTGTAATTGCACATTGTTCATTGTTTTGCTGGGATCAGATGGAGTAAACGATCGTAGTAATGATATGATCGTAACTAACGACTATCTTTCTGTGTAATATGGTGAGCGATTTCAGGTTAACGATAAACAATCCCGTCTGCAATTGTTTATTGTTAGTTGTTAATAGTTAAAAATCGCTTACTGTAATAGGACCCGCAGTCACTTGTTAAAGATGGGCGACTCTCTGCATTTGATTACCGGAAGCTGAAGTTGGATGCGGCCCTAAGGCTGACTGGAAAACATGGATGGAGCCATAGTCCATAGCCTGTATCCAAGTTTTCTAGGACTCCCTAGGGTTGCATCCAACTTCTGACGAACACGAAAATGCTCGTCCTTCGCTCATCTCTATTCACTTGTATTAGACTTGCTGTGATTGGCTGTTTAGACTTTAGAATTTTATAGAACGGGATGATGGACAGACTTGAGAGGCATTATTTCCAATTTTAGGCTTAATACATACTAAAGTAAGACTGCAATAGGAATAGGCATGTAAGAAGTGCCAGAGTCTTGTAACTGGATCTTAAAACATGACCTTACCTCGTACATGAAGTCCCGTCGGAGCCATGCCCGTTCCAACTTGCGACGCTCCGCACTTTGCTGTCTTTATGAAAATGGCCTGACTCACTTGGATGCCTACACAAAAAGTTCAAAGGAAATATTTGTTCATTTGATTCACATTGCAAAATACAGATAAATCAATGCATGTATACAAGTTAATGTATGTGCATATATAAGCTAACACCCATACCGCCCTATTAAAAAAAAACATAGGATTCATAGGCAGGTTGTCCCGGCTACAGACCCATCTGCTAGGACCCCTTTAGAGGAGTCTACAAGGAGAGCTCCACACCCAAACAAATCAGAATCAGACAGCCAGTGACTGAGCTTTTCTATGGAGATCACTTAAGAAAGTCGAAATTGGCCTAGAATGACTTGTACAAATATGTAAAAGGACAATGAAAAGCCAAGCGTGTCGTCCACATAAAGGGTCGCGCTTAATTGCTCTTTTATTAGGATACAAATGTATTTTTCTCTGCACATAAAACCCAAGTAAACCCACGTGAAATGGAAGCTTGTGTAATTTCCACCTAATGTGAGTGCAGAACATATCTTTGGTTAATTTGCTGTTATGATTATCAGCGTGTTAGGAGATTAGGCCACGTCATTTTATGCAGAGTATAATCATATTTTCCAGCTTTATACCTTGACAACAGTCAAAGTCCAGAACAGACACAGTTTCTTAATCGACTTTTACAACAAGAAATTTGTAAAAAAAAAACAAAACAGAACATCTGGAAGTTGTGGGGTTTAGAAAATGCTGGAATGGTTCTATTTGTGGAATTTACACAAGACAATCGCAGCAGCTGTCGTGTTTCCTTTACATCGGGACACTGGAGGGTGAATAACTTTTTTTCTTTTATTTTTTTATGGAAAAAAAAAATCCTGAACTTGTTCCACATTTTTTAATTTCGGGACAAAGCACAAAAGTTGAGGAAAAGCAGCTAATTGTTGAATAACAAAGGCTCCTGTTCAGATCCATTGCAGATAGGGACGGAGCCAAAAATGGAGCCAAATGTGTCAACACAGCTACCAAGAGACCTTGTGTCAATTTAAGCAAATATTGTGGCGTTTCCATGACAATCCCTGTTTTGAATATCCGACTTACTCACATTTAGAAAAAATGCCCTTCCTGTTTGCTATTTAATAAGCAGATTTTAGTACTTTGGATAACAAACTACACAGATGCATTAAAAAACTGGGCAGCACTGGAAACCAGGGGCATACATGGGACAAATACACGGGCGAGAATCCCTGCGGTGTTACAGGCATCCGTGATAATGGGGATCGACACGTCATTCATGAATAATCTTATGGTCACCAGTAGACGCGAGCAAATTTACAGTATAAACGAATTGCTTTGTTAGCTCCGTATTTGGCTTATCAGCCTGCTGCCTCTGAGGTCCGTGCCGCTCCACCCCAGGTGCCTGGAAAAGCTGGATCCAGTCCTGGGAGAAGTTTACCAGGACGGGATTCAACTTGTCAAGCCCCCCGGGGTGGAACAACACAGAGTGGCAGGGACTTCAAAAGCAGCAGGCTGATAAGCAGATTGCCGAGCTAAATGAAGCGATTAGTTTATACTGTAAATTTGCTCATTTCTTGTCTCTAGGCCATTTCAAGTGTCCCAGGCCGCACAACTAAAATCCAAGCATAAGACCCAGCTAGCTACTTCCTATCCAGCTCAAAAACAAAAGCCTGTAGCTTAAAGTGCTTGAATACCAGTCACTTTAAAAAACTTTTGTGACACGCCTGTACAGCATGACCAAATTTTTTTTTAAAGTGACAGTGTGAATTTAAAGCTGCCAATACCCAAAAGATAACTGCCAGCTACTTTATTGATGGCCATCAGCCATCTCTCCCAATCCCCTCCATATAGTTTGAGCACCTGGCTGAGCGTGCATGTGTTCCTAGTAGATATAGGGGCAAAAGATGCAAGGAACCACCGTGAAGGTGACACAGCACTGTTACAGCGCCATCATTCTCAGCATCAATGGATATCACAAATTTTGGAAAACTTGAGTGAAACAAAGTTCTTACCCATCTAGAACAAATGTAACATGTGACGTAACGGACTCAGTTTTATATATAAGCATCTGATGGTATAAAATGTTTTAGACGGAAGAGGTTTGCAATTTATGGCATTTTACTATATATGATGAATCCCCTGGATGCTTCTTAACCGCACACAAGGCCGGCACGCAGGCGCTACACAAGGTTCTAATATTGTGCAAAACATGGAAAAAATTTTTTTTTTAATAATAAACAAATCAAATATTTATGAGGCCCAAATTGCCGGACAAAAATTTTATTTCCGCCTGAATAAAGCGGTTTAATTATTACAACAATTAAGTTTTTACTTTAGATGTTATCTTGCTGGAACCGCTGTGTTTTCTCACTAAATTCTACTCGGCCGAACACTGAATTCTGCATAAGGAGGAAAACCAAGATGTGCTTGGAGTGACGTGCAAATGTCCTCCCTGCTCCAGACTGATGGAAAAGACTCTGCGTGGTGGATACAACCCAGTTACACAAGTTACTAGTGGAGTATCACACATACTTGAGAGCAGTCATTGTGTTGCAGCCACCAAACAGAACTAATTCCTTGACGACTTCTGTCAGCTTTAAGGCCTTCCTATATTTTAGGGCGGTTTTATGCGTGCCGACATTTGCTGTTAGATCAGTACTCACTTACTGAGATTATTACACAGCTCCATATATATACAAATACATACTGCAGCCCTAGCTGCATATATAGAAGATAATAAAGTTTTACTTACCGCTCCACACTCCCTGGTGTCCTCCTAGCTTTTTTCCACTCATTGCAGCCACCGTTGGAGCTTCTAAACAATCTGTGCAGTGACAGACCTCTCAACCAATCACTGGCCAAGACAGGACAGCACTGCAAAGTGACAGGCTGAGCGGCCTGTCACTTCAGAGACAGCTTCAGAGGTGGGGAACAGGCAGGGCGACACTGGCGGGGCCTGGACAGGTAAGTATAACTATGTTATTCTCTACATACTTTTCATCAGCTGCCGACCATGCACCTCCTATTACATGGAGCGATGCGCTCTCACGACCCATAATTTTAAAACTGGCTGAAAGATGGACCAGCTGACGATCGTCTCCTTGTTGTCTTTATTACACAGGGACGTAATAACTGCCCCGTGTAACAAGACCCTTAGAGTTAATACTAAGGAAGCCTCCTGATAAACAATGTCTGGGGCAAGAAGGATCAAGCATGTGGAATATCAACTGCCCAATCCTTTTGTTCTTGCCCCATCAGAGCAGCCTGGTAGCGATATACCCCTCCCCCCTCCATTTTTAAAAAACATAAGTGCCCCGTGTGTACGGTGGGTTCAACAGACATAGTTATAGACGCAGAGAGCTTTGAGCCAAGCTG
This sequence comes from Dendropsophus ebraccatus, assembly GCF_027789765.1. Taxonomy (NCBI): domain Eukaryota; kingdom Metazoa; phylum Chordata; class Amphibia; order Anura; family Hylidae; genus Dendropsophus; species Dendropsophus ebraccatus. The sequence continues at coordinate 10,542,111 of NC_091465.1, forward strand.
CCTTTTAAGTGTATGGCCACCAAAAATTATCTACATTATTGTGTCTAGAATGCAATATGACGGACCCAGCCAGCCGACACACCGAGCCCCATGAGTCACTGATATCAGAGTGACAATCTCATGGCACTTACACCATTGGTATATCACAATAAATGACTGATGCCATTACTTCCAATACAATAGTCGTTCTCATTTCTATAGGTTAATAATAGTAAGATTGGCAGTGGACCTGCGAGGCTGTGAGGTGAATAAACAAAGTGAACAAAGACTTGGGAAGCTCCACACAAAGCATGAGATGTTCCCTTCATTCCCAGCGATGCAGACCTGGACTGTCTTACATAAGGCAACACTGGGTGGAACATAAATTCTAAACGGATTTCTTCCCATTTATTTACTATAAATACAGATTAGCAAAAATGAATGCTCTTTTTTATTATTCCCACGCCCGGCTATTTTCTGAGACACCTGTTCTCAGCCTTCCAAGTAAGCTGGATGGTGGAGGAGGAAGCACGGCCATACCCGGGTAGGAGGGATGGAAGTGGAACACGCCGGGATAAGGAATATACTTCACAATGTAAAGATTAACAAAAACAAACGATACTCTTCAAAACAGAGTACAGATCCATTTCAGGAGGGAAACTCTGCCAACTTACCAAACCCAATGTCTATAAAAGGCAGGCTATAACACATCTTCCCCATTCTAGCTTATTCTGAACCAGACATGCATTATACTAATTCAGTCTATTCATCAGTGTATACTGCATATTCACCAGCCCCCATCTTCAGTATAGACCACAACCTCTACGCTGTAAGGGCAACAAGGCTACGTTCACACCTTGTTTTTCTTTCCTGTTGAACAGTACCTTTTTTTTTTTTTTTTTTTACTTTTTGGCCAATGCGTTACAACAAGCGATGAGCGAACTTGCCGAACCCAAATGCACAGCATTTTACTCCCGATGGCTGAAGAAGTTGGATGCAGTCCTAGGGAGTCCTGGAAAAGATGGATACTGGGTGGAACATAAATATCTACAGGACTCTGTAAGGCTTCATCCAACTTCTCCAGCCACCGGGAGTCAAATGCTAAGTGTTCAGGTACGGACGAACCCGAACGTTTGGCAAATTCGCTCATCACTAGAGATGAGCGAACCTCGAGCATGCTCGAGTCTATCCGAACCCGCGCATTCGGCTTAGCGGGGGCTGCTGAACTTGGATAAAGCCCTAAGACTATGTGGAAAACATATCCATGTATTAATGTTTTCCAGACAGCTTAAGAGCTTTATCCAACTTCAGCAGCCCCCGCTATGCCGAATGCTCGGGTTCGGATAGATTCGAGCATGCTCGAGGTTCGCTCATCTCTACTCATCACTAGTTACAACAGGGTGCAAAAGGACAAAAAAAAAATCATAAACATGCCCTGAAATCAAACATGCCGACCATTCTTAACCTTAGAGAGTTGAGAGGCCTCCGTATAAAGATGATGATTGGATGGACCTACCCACCTAGGTGAGTTTAGCCAACATCTATTTAATCTATTACATCTATTGACCTACTTTAAAAGTACTTCTAGTTCTGTCCAAAAATGTTTTCTTTCTCAAACGAAAGGGGATGTTCAGTCAACAAATACAACAAGCAAAGGACTGCACAAACTTATCCAGTGATCACTCGTGTGGCCCTGCCCGTCTGATACTGAGCCATTGTAACATGTCTATCTAGGAGATCGGCGCTCATGTCAGACACGGTCGGGCTGTGTAATACAATCATTTAGTTCATTAGGAAATTCTGAAGGCCAAGGCCAGTTCTACTAAATAAATATCAAATAAAAATGTTTTTTAAGTTGTGAGAGTTAGAAAAAAAACCCCTGCATAATAAAAGTCAACAAAGATTAATTCCACAGTCTCGTTCCCACAAGTGAACTGAAATACAGACAAATACACAGATATGTTTCATTTGTTCTTGCTTCTATATATTGACTTTTTTGTTCATCTGTGTTGTCAGTATTCACCTGATGATGGTAAAGACCTGGGGCATTTCTTAAAGGTTACCCCAGTTGTAAATACAGATATTTACACAGATCACAATAAAAGTGTGATATCATTTATATTTCCCATCATCAATAGACCAAAGGCGGCCATATTAGACAGAAGAAATCTGAGCAACCATTTCACACACACAGCTGTCAAAGGACTATTCGCTGTAAATTTTAAGTATGGTCAACTACATCTGTTGGCCATACCTGATCAATGAAATTGGCGAATCATCTTTCATGGTACAATCATTAAAGTGTATCTGTCGTTACAAAAAACTTTTTAACATGTCATAGAGACATGTCAAAAGTTTTGATTGGCCCTGGTCTGTGTGTTCAGGTCCGTACTGACTGAGAGAACAAGCGGGGGGAGGACTGTGCTGCAGTGAGTGCACTCTCCAATCTGAGTTAGAATAAAAAAGTTGGACCTAAAATGGAGCTCTATTGAGCTCGACGTTTTTTCTATCTCAGAGCAGAAAGTGAACGTGCCACAGTACCGTCCTCTCCCCGTTCGTTCTCCCAATCGGTACAGGTATAAACACTCAGACCCAGACCTATGACAAAAGTTTTTGGTAAAGACAGTGGCACTTTAAAGGCTGACTGCTGCATATTCCACACAACTGTTTTGGTTTAAGATCATTCATTTTGGTCAACTTTAGACTAATGTTAATGGACAGATTTATTTAGGGCAAACATGGACCTGACCAAGACGACATGTAGTGTATGAGAAACGAATCCAAGTCAAACAAGCTTGTGTGAAACAAATTTTGGACAAGTAAAAATTCCAAAGTATGATACACTTAGAAGGACCAAGAACTGTTATAGTGGAAGCTGTGCAAAGGTTATAGGAGCCTGAACAGTCAGACATCTTCATAGAGTCATGTGGCACATCCTGATGCTGAAGAGAAGGATCGAGCTCAGATTATTACTGGATCGGCATCGCCCCTTGGTGGGACCTCAACCTTTTGGTGACACCACCGCTACTCTTCTACAGCTGCAGAATTTTTTTTATATACTTGGTTAAACTTAAGTCAGTAAAAGCTTAGTTGGTTCTTTGGATGTTTGCATATCAATAAAATAATGCAAAACGTGTACACAACCGTGCAAAAAAGTGCAACTTGGCACATTTCAGAGAAAAGATAGAATTAATACAAGGTAGCCGAACGGTTAATCTATCAAGACTGACATTTTCTTATTCTTATCTTATCTTTGTGGCTTTCACTGAAATCCAAGAAGGAAGTGTTCCCTCTACTGAGTCCACGGCCATAAATTAGACAAGATGCCAAGTTCCCTCATTTTCATTGCCACCCATAAATCTTGAAGTAATTTTTTAGATTTTGACAATTCGCGTACCATTCTTCTGTCACACCGCGTCACCGGCTTTATTTTAGGCTACTACCAACTCTTAAAGGAAACACTTATTTACTACAAAAGGTTTCAAAGGAAAAATACCCAAAATAAAACTTATATTCCAGTTTATATACTTTTCCTGCCAGACTTCTGTGATGTTTTCATCTTCTTTGCGCCCGTCTGGCTCCTAAGTCTCAGAAGTTGCTTTGCTGGATAGTCCTCTACACCCATGGCTGTGTCACCTGCGCTGTGATTACAAGGTCTGCTCCTAGACGGAACGCGGTTCCGGGTGATTTTTTTTTTTATTCCTTGAAGTTCCCTCTTTAATTGTTAAGTCTCGATAATCTCTGAAACAAGGCCTGCTCTTAATTTCCCTCTGATGTTGGCTGTTCTGTTCTCGGTTGTGTGGTTATCACACCTCTGTTTTGCAGGTTTAAAAGCAGAAAGCTAATGCCCTTTCATTTCAGGGTGGCGGCGTGTAAGGACTCATTCAGTAGACGGCAGTGACAATGGAGAGACGTTTGTATGTTCTCGGCTGCCTTCGTCTGTCAGCTCTCCAAGCAGCAGGGCCACACATGAAGTGCCTGTGGGAATCTGGCTGAAGGACAGGCACACTCCATCCTGGAACTTTTAACGGGGTTTTCCCCAGAGTAAATATAAATTGCTCGTAAAACAGTTCCTCTAACTATATCTACTTTATTTATAACATGCATGGGGATTTAAAAGGGGACTTGGTTGTATGCATGTGACCATCCCAAAAAAGCTACTACCCATCACCCGACAAGGAAGGAAGTGGACATGGCATTTCACGGAAATAAATGTACGGCCATTTCCTATACCACATAATGCCCTTACAATCTATAATGAGACCCTTCATTCACAATTTGTATAAAAGTATAATTCCAGTCTTAAAGGGGTTATCCAGTGTGGGGGCACTTTTTGGGGGGGGACCGGGGAGGAGGTGGCTGAAATAAAAGACGTCCACTCACCTCCCCGGTTCCAGCGGCGGGTCACTCATCGTGGCGCTCCGGTCCCCGGACGCTTCCTGGTGTCTGACGCCGCCCGAGACGCTACGTCTCAGGGCCGCTCAGCCACTCAGTTAAGGAGGCGGGATCAGTTTGAAGTCCGCTCGGATCCCGCCTCCTTCACTGAGGGGATATCTGGGGGTGTCAGGCTCGCCTCCAGTGCATAGCATATCAGAAACT